>NW_025336481.1:6743748-7459557 GCF_004798865.1 Varanus komodoensis
TGCAAATCAACCTTCACTGTTTCTTCTTCCTCAGAATCAATTTTAGTTAATTCAGGATCCATCCATCCTTCAAAAAAAAAATTCCTTCCTTTAGCGGCCAAATTTGTTTCTTTTTATCCACAGTTTCAAATTTTTCATATACTTGTTGCATTTCTTGTATATTCTGTTCAGTTTTGGATTCTACATCAATCACCATCTCCTTAAAAGAAGCATCAAGCTTATCAAAGCACTTTTTTTGTACAATTGAGAAGATTTCCTGTTGTCTCAACATCACCTCTTGGGATATTTGTAAAATTGTTAAAGATTCTTGTATTTCCAAAAAAAATCTCTTCTGCTCTACCATGGTTGCAACAATTCCAATAGCCACAAAGTGGCAGCAAAGATCAGTTCCACTTTTCTCTAGATCACTAGCGGTCAGAAGGTTGGCAAGTTGCCAAATACTTTGGCAGAGGTCCCAGACAGGCAAGAGAGGAAATGGAGATTCTTATATCCTTCCTCTCCCTTTTCTCTCTCTTTTTTTAATGCCAATTAACAACAGATATAGTTTGTCCACAAGTAGTATTGCAAAAGGAAAATAGGAATGCTCACCCAAACAGTCATCACATTAAAGAAGAAAGCATCCGACAATGTGAAAAATATTCTGGCGAGTGTCCAGTTGATCTTGGCAGAAGTCCAAACAGATATCCAAAATGATTGGTCAAAGCTTTGAACTCCTATCACGTAATTGCACCTTAAAAATATAGACTAATTTTATACCCTTAGAGAGGTTAGAGGAAAAAGTCTTTTTCTTCGGCTTCAACTTGAACAAAAGCCTCAGCACTCTCTCATCTCAGTCACAGCCTAAACATCCGGACGGTTTTTCTTTTCTTAATGCCAAATTAAAAACAAATGGAGCTTTTCCATGGGTAATATTGCGGAAGAAGTAAAAAATATTTACTCAGCAGTTCCAATGCTTATCTAGCTAATAAAAATCCTAAGATTCTAAGATGTCGAGAACTTGAAGGGGCTGAAACCACCCCCTGTGTTACTCGGTTGAGAAGTACCTGAATTGTTCTCAGCAGATATGAGATTGCCATCTCACATCAAGCCAAGAGCATGCCCAGGCAGTCTGTCTTCACCCCGACAGGGCTTAGATGAGTCTCCCACGACTCGCTGCCAAGTAATACTGGCGTGATAAACAAACTCCATTAATCACATCCGTCTCATTCCGACACCATCTTGGAATCCCATGCTTTCCACTCCTGTTTCAACCAAAACTCCATTATGTCACTGAGTGACATACCATTTTTCTCTGCATGGAATTGTTCTTTCTTCTCTGCCAGCATCCTCAGCAAAAGGATGTTGCAATCCCCTAAAAAGTTACTCTGGATTTCAGTGGAGTCTGTATCCATCTTTCCTACCTAGCACTGAAATTCTTTTTCAGTGATGAGAATTTTCTGTGTGCTGCTGAATAAATTGGATTGGAAAAAAACTACATGCTGCAGTTATGCATGGGTAAAGTTATTATCTTCCTTCGTTTTTAGTACTAATTACATACTGCTTAATGCCATAAAATTTCTAAGTGGTTTACACAGAACAAGATTAAAATCACCATTCAAAATGCATTATTTAAAATCATTGCAATTACAATAAAAGCAATAAAGAAACCAGTAAAGGGGAGCAACAGCTACATTAATTACAATTAATTAAAAGCCTGAGAATGCCTGCTTAAACAAGTCCATCCCAAACAGGTAGACAACCCAGGAATGGGAACCACCCAGGGACAGGTCTCTCTGTGTTCAGGATTTAATTTCAATTATTGGTCCCATTCAACCCACAATTATACCAATGTCCATGGCGTGTTCCAACTTACATATTAAAGAGAAACAGAGCTGTTCTGAATCTCTTAATGACTACTCTGTAGCCTGTGTTATCTCCAGTCTCAGGCTGGGGATAACAGTGAGGGGATGCCTTCCAAGCCAAAATGCTGCTTGAGATGTCACAGAAATCCTCAAAGATTTCACATGAGTCTGGATTTCTAAGAATCTGATCTGAGGATTCCACAGCAGCCTAGCTTTTCCCAAATGGTGTTGCTTCCACAGATCTGTAGACCATTTTTTTCTGGGGTAGTGGAGGTTTATTTGTAGAAAAATATGTAAAATTTTCAGACCAAAATTCTGAAAACATACTCTTTTCTAGGATTTGCATAGTTCGGAGGGATCTGGACATTTTCAGTTCTGAATTTGTGCAAATGTTTACAAGCGCATCCTGCAAAATCTGATTCCACAGATGACTTGACCACCTGCATAACACAGTTGGAATGAATTTTACTGCATCCAGACATCCAAAAGCCTTGCTCCCTGGAGGAACCCCAAAGGTTTGCACAGGCCATGTTGGCGTGCTCCTGAAGTCAGAGGTTCGGAAGCCCTGATATAGCTGTTGCAGAACACCGGGAACAAAACGGTTGCATATGCCAGCCCATAGTTCAACTGCCAAGGAGGTGAGTCACAGTCCGCCAATGTTTTTCTCTGGAACTGACCCCATAAGTCAGAGCCAAGTCAAACTACAAAGTGATCAGCACTTTACAAGTTTATGCTAGTAGCAACTAGTTGGTTGGGATTGCTTTGTTGTGTAGACGACAACTCCGTGAATGTGCTCTGGGCCATGGAGATCCTGGCACAAGACCGATTGACATGGCGCACGCTGATCCACCAAGGCTGCCAAAGTTCTGAAGCCAGAAGGACAACCGTAGCACAAGAGAAGCGAGCGCTCCGTAAAGCCAGAGTTGCAAACGCTGCAACAGTGGTGCCCACACATGTCTGCCTGACATGTGGCCGAACACTCTGTGCCCGTATTGGCCTTATCAGCCACCTGCAGACACACCGTGGACAGCTCACAACCCGTCAGATGTCAAGGTCCTCATTGAAAACGATGGATGAACATCAACAGACAACTCCGTGAATGTGCTCTGGGCCATGGCTGAAGGAGAGCAGAGCACAGATGTAAAAATCTATTCTGGCATATGATGGGATGATTCTGCTTCTAACCAGGGGGAACTTCTCACAGTACCTTTTCTATTGCCTGCAGAGAAGACAATTTTACGAAAGGATTGCCTTGGCTGCCACCTACTGGCAGAATGGAAAACATGCAGTAAGTATATTGCTTTAAACACTTTGGAAGGCACTCTTACATGTGTATCTCGACAAGGGCTGCGTTACTGTGGTTACAAACTTAGGCACGTTCCCCCAGTCCTCCACATCTGAGCATGGGTGCCCTCCAAGGCCCATCCCTCTCACCTTTAAGAAAAAGATTCATTGCGTGTTGTGCAAGCATCCCGGGGCAGCCTAGCCTCTCGCAGGGTCTCCAGGGCGTTTGCACCCAGGCCCGCTGTGCCTTCCGAGGGGCTGGGGCTTCTGAGATGGGGAAGACCTTCAGGCGAGATAGGCTGGATTGATGGCCAGCATTAGTCCCATGGGCCAGCAGTTCCCCATCTCTGATCTACCAAGGCCCTTCCAGCTCTGCAACTGGAAGGCTGCCACTTCAGTCCTTCTGGCCAGAACCTCTTGGGAAAGGTAGCGGGACAACAAGCAGACTCTGGTGCTCGGAAAGCAATCCCAAGGCAGACTTTAGTTCAGGAGGGTTTAGGCCTGGCTCATGCATTTACTGTGAACTGCGGGAGTTTAATGTACCTTCTGAATCTCACAATACCAAGCTTTGGTGCCACCAGCAGAAAATCTTGCTTCTTGGAAAAACCTTTTGCTGCACAGAACCACTGCTGGCCATTTTCCTATGGAGCAGAGCCATACTCTGGCCACCAGTTCATTGCTCTTTGCAAAAGGAATTACCAAACCAATTTTCTTTAGATGGCCATGTGTCCTCTTTTATAGAAGGCAGTTCTCTATTTGAAAGCGAGAACCTTGTTTAAAGATCTGTCCAGTCCAGGTCAGATTTGATGATAAAGGAGTATAAGAAGGGAGATCAGCAAGGACTGTGAAGTTGTCCATCACTGGGAATCACTCTGCCATCAGAATGTGCAGGCAGACAGACATAGTGGTCACAGTCTTCTTCACTAGGGTCATGTTTTGTATTGGTCGAAATTACAGTAATTCTTAGTGAATTTGCATCTACACATAGAATTTAGTCTATGCAAATCTTATGCAAATTGTGCACTCTTTTGTCTGCTTTGAATGATGAGTTTGCTTTTTGGCCATGAATAACTGCCTTGCGGTGCATTGATTGCTTTCCCCAGGCTCCAAAGGCACCGAAATTACTTTTCAGGGCTGAATTAAAACCACCAATTGTCAATCCAGGATTGCATTCAAGCTTCTATAGCTTCTCTATGGCCTGAAGTGCCTGATCCTGCTAAACCCTGGTTGAAATCTGGATGGGAGACTTGCGTCCTGTACTGAGCGGGCTGCTGGACCCAGTGGCCCGCTGGTCCCCTTTCAACTGCATGATTCTATGATTCCATACACTTTAGCACTGTGCCACCGGTGCATGCTCTGAGGCAGGCATTCAGCTTCAAGAACCTGATTATATGTCCTTATGTATTATACTTACACCCCACCTTTTTCCTGTGAGGAAACCAGCTTCCAAGATCCTCTTCTCCGCCATTTTATCCTCACACCAGCCCTGGACAGTAGGCCAGGAAGAGATTCAGTCACCCGCTCAGTCACCTCTAAGACCGTTAGAGCAGTGTGGCAATGGAACCAACAACCTAGGGAGGTGGTGGGCTCTCCCACACTGGAGGCATTCCAGAGGCAGTTGGACAGCCACCTGAGAGGGAGGGTTTCCCTTGGAGGCCTGCACTGAGCTGGGGCTGGACCCGGTGGCCCTCTGGCCCCTTCCAGCTCTACTGCCCTGTGCTTCTTTGAGTCTCCTGGCGCCAGGCTCTCTCACAATAGACCCACGGCAACATGAGAGGTCCAGCGGCAATAATGTCTCACCAGGAGCCACCAAGAGCCCCTTCAAGCCCACCTCCAGCCTGGCCACGATTCCAGACTCGCTGTCCAACACCCACCAACCACTCACAGCAATGGAGCAGGTTGGACACTCAGAGCCGCTACTGGAGTGCTCACCTAGCTGTCAGAAGCCCCCCTTACCCAGCGTCTGCGCAGGGGCAAGGTCCTCATAAGGAAGAAGGTCCAGCTGTGGCTCACCAGAAGAACCCAGTTGCAGCTGCTGCAGGCAGAACCCTCAGCACATCGACTCACAATCTTGGATGAATGCCTCCTACACAGTGCAGGATCGGGACAGTGTGAGGTGTTGAGGGAGAGTAGTTCAATGCAACCCTGGCCTACGCCGAGCATGTGAGCTGGGTGGTCTCTGGAGGGCTGTGGCACCTGCACTTGCTCTCCCGCAGCCAGTGAGGCTTGCAAGGGACTCCATCCACCTGGTGCTTTGCTCTGAGGATTCCTTGGCGTGAGGCATCAGAGGAGTGTTGAGTGAGCAAGTGATGCCAGCTAATCTCCCCTTGCAGCCTTTGAGCAGCAAGAAAGCAACCGGTGTGGTTTTCGGGTGTTACAGGTGGGCAAATATCTCATGCTAAAGACCTGTCAGAGGTAGGGATGGACAGACATTGTAAAATCTGTTCGGTGTTTCATCAGCTAGATTGGATGGGATTGAATTTTGCGCAAGTATGGAATTGTGCAGATTGCACAAAGTTGTACCCCACAATTAATAAATCTCCTTTGATTTGTGAATCCCTAAAAAACACGCATAGTTTGGTGTTTTTGCCTCTAGGGGAAATGTATCTTTCCAATCAGTGTTTTTATTTATGTATGTTCCTTATTTTTCTGTTATGTTTTTGCATAATAGTGTGGATTTTTAAAAAGCAGTCCCTTGTGGAATCCACAAGTTGGACGCTTGGACATTCAAGCTCATTTGATCAGTTGCAGATTTCTCCACTGCCTCTTGGCAGGGAAGGAGCCAGCTTGTCATTCGAGAAAACTGCATCAGCCATTTCCTTCCTGTGCAGCCTTCCAGAGCCACTGCTCCCATCATGCTTTGCAGAAGGAGCCTCAGAAGGAGGCGCAAGGAGCATGGGCAGCAAGAGCTGCAGGCGTTTGCTGCAATAGGAGAGGACAGCAGCCAGTGGGGCTCCCTGGAGCAACCGCCTGCCCCAAGTCTCATCCTGAGAAGCCTTCAGAATCAACACTGGGGCCCATAATTTTCTCGGTGTGCAAGAGCCACGGGCCTTCCGGATCCACCACCTGACATGTGGCATTCACCCTGCCTCATGGAAGGGCTGGCCCTTGTCTCGTCTCGCTTTGGTTAGGTAAAGCTTTTGGACTTGGGGAGCATAGGACTAGGGGTTCCCAGGCAGCCTACGGGAGAGCATGAGATGTCCAAACAGGGGCTGCTCTGGAAGGAGAGGAAAGCAGCAGCATCACCTATTGTTAAAATGACCGACCATCTGAACAGCCCATGGCTTTTCCCAGAAAGGAAATGCTTGCGCCTGCTTTCGGTCCCTTAAAAACCTCTCTTCTGCTTATGTCAGCAGCTGCCGCTTTTGTCTCCATCTACAATATTTGCTTACCTTGGCCTGGTTGGAAATCCAATAATGATGAAGGTAGAAGTCAAAATATAAGGCTAAGGGTGCAGCCTTATAAATGTTTAGAGAGAAAAACATCTTGGCTGGGGAATGCTGAGAGTTTTAGCATTTTGAGCTGTCTAAACATGCATAGGATTGTGCTTTTAACCAGTTTGTCAGTCATTTGTTATGCCTCTGTAAAGGGAGCTTAGAATTATGTCTATTGGTCACATGCTGCTTTTTCTGGTGTCTGTGGAACTCACAAAAGTTGGAGTATTAAAAGGATGAGGGAAAAATTGAGGGTGAGCTCACTTCTTCAGGGAGGTTTTGGAGTTCCCAGTTACCTCTCCTTCTTGTCACTCTAACAGACATTTCCATTAACAGTAAAATAAAAGTCCATAATCATTCTGATTTTTTGCATGTATCTAAAAAGAGTTTCTTTACACAGTAGAGCAAGCAAAACATTGCATAGTTCCATGTTTTTACACGTTTCCTGTGTCAAAACAGCATCAGTGACGGCACAGGCATTCCCAAGCAAAAAGTCAAAGCTTTGTTACAGTACATACAAAAGGTGTCCGTTCTAAAACCATTGGACAAATGCAGATTTCGGCTGCACTTTTGAGTGTTCCTTTGCTTTGAAAGTCCTAGGAAAGGGGGTTGGGAAGCAGAAGTAGCAAAACACACTGGAAGCAAGTCAGAGGAAACAATAATGAGCAAGTTTTAGTACGGTGGCATTCTGGGGGAGGGGTGTCTTCTGACAGGTGGAGGTGTCACCTTTTCTCACAGTTCTTCCATTGCAAAGTATGATTAAATGATCGCTCCAGCATGTGAGAAAGTGTGAAGCCGCTTAAGACTGGTGGAGGGAAGACGAAAGGCTGTATGAGCTGAGATGGAAAGCAGATGGAAAGAAGACTGGGAGACAATTCCATTTGCCACTTTGTATTTTGTAGACAGACAGTTCAGATCTTTAACACCAATGTGGGAAGCTGTTACGATCTAAAATTGGTCAGGTATGGTATGGTACGATCTAAAATCGGTGTGTAGTTTCCATTGTTTAAGAGCATAACCGTGTTGCTTTATAGTTCACCCCATGCAGGGATGTGAGAAATTATTTTCTATTCGTTTTGGATCAGGACATGCCTGGTTTGCACCTTCAGGACTGAACATGGTCTCACAATCTGTCATCAAGGTCCGTGCATTTCTGAGCTTGCACAGTTATGTGCTGTTTGTATTTGTTAGCATGCAAATGTTTGAAAAATGTGCACAAAATGTGTAAGACTGAAAAAATCACACAGGCACACTTTAACCAGCAGGAGAACAAGGCAGAGTTTTTCAAAGATGTGAACACTGGATGTGTACTTTTAGGAATCACTGGAGAAGACCCTGATGCAGGGAACGATTGAAGGTAAAAGGAGAAGGGGACAGCAGAGGTTGAGGTGGCTAGAAGGAGTCACTGAGGTGGTCGGTGTGGGCTTCGGTGGACTCCGGAGGGATGGTGGAGGGCAAGAGAGCCTGGAGGAATGTTGTCCATGGGGTTGTGAAGGGTCGGACATGACTTAACAACTAAACAAAAAAACTTTTAGGAAAAGTGTTGATGTTTGTGCAAAAGAAAGCAAAACAAAGATTGTGGTCTGATACGAAGACAAAATGGAATGGGCTTCATGGTGGGATTTTGAGAATGTCAGTGCACGTGCAATTTAAACAGGATACCTAAACTGACACAAATTGATTATATTGGCCACTAATATCAGCCTAATATTGTCTATTCTGGTTAGCAGTGGTGTCAGCTTCAGGATCTCAGAAAGAGAGTTTTTCAGCTGCTTAATCCTTTTAAGATGTTTCCATGGGTGTTTTTGCATGCCAAGCTTGTTTCATCATTGACCCATGGGCCCGTTTCCAATATGCAAAGAAAAAGCATGAGTTTCTTCCCCCTCCACCCACCTCAAACACTCTCCTAGCATATGGGAAAGTAGCATCTTAAGGGAAAGGACTTAGCCTACACCTTCCCCTGCCATGCTGCTTTTCTATGCCAAGTGCTGTGTTTTGTTTTGATTTTTACTGAGGATTATTCCCCATGAATTTCATCTTTTCTGATTTGAGGTAGGAATGGATTGAACTATTTCTCAGTTTTGCATTTTTCCAATCTTCCATTTGAGAATCCCTTGCATCCTTAACTTGGCTCATCTTGTGCTTTGAGGATTTTTTTAAAATTCACATGAAAATGCATGTGTTCAGTGCACATTTTGCCTAATGCAGAAATTTTGATGCACTTTTGCCTTCTAAGCACCGTTTTTGCAAGCAATGAGCCTCAGAGAACACATTTTAATGTTATTTTCCCTAACATTGACATTTTTGTACACGTTCTTTGATCAGAGAACCCATCACACAGTTTAGAGAAGCGTGCATTTTGAAGCTTAATTTGAGCTGCAGTTCACAACATGGTTCAGCAGAGCAGACTGAGACAAGTGCACATTAAAATGCAAACTGAATGAATATTGCCTCCACCCCTAATCTGCGGAAGCTAGATGCTTCTGTAGCAGCCTTTCAATCCCAGTTATAAAAGACAAGGCATAGTCAACAAATAGCTCTCCTTTGACATGCATACATATTATGGGTGGGGGGGTTGATTGGGGGATTGGCTTGAAAAGAAATCAATAAGATCACCCTTTCTCAGCCCGTTCTGACTCTCTGCTGAAATAGTTTGGGCCTCATGTCTTGCTTAAAAAAACAAAGCAAAAAAACACTTTACTGTGGTTTCAGCATTGCAAAGTACAACTTCCACATGTTCCCTCACAAAGTGTTGTGTAGCAATTTACTTTAGAACCTATCACAAAATGGTATTTTTTGGTGTATTCCAGTTTTTCTCATGAGATGTTATGGATGTTTGTACTGTTTCATAAAACATGGATTTCAGAAGGGGCAGATCTAGATTTCAGGGGAACTTCAGCAGAATGTCCTTCCATATCACTGGGACTCCTGGTAAACTTTCTGGGCAGCTGGCTGTGGAACCCCTCGCAACAGACTGGGATCTTGGCTTTTTATCCTCCTACTGTGCCCCAGAGCAAGGCTACACTATGGGGATGTAAAATGCTGGCTCCCAATCTTGGCGGCCTGACCTTGATGGGAGCACTGAGAAGAAAATGTTTGCAGAAATATCCAAATCATGCCTCAACCCCAGGCCCTGGTGAGGTCCTGGCAGGGGCCAAGATGCTGCATGCTGTTTCTGGACCTGTTAAAGAATTTCAAAACGGGAGTATTGCTTTGGTCATGGTGGAAGCCTGAAAATCCAGGGGAACAAAAAAGGAAAAATAAGATGGCAGAAATATGAGAGAAAGGGATTTGTCCTGGCATTTCTTGTCAACACCAGCAGCCACATGGTCCAAGAGTCCTCCAACATGGGCAGATTGTAGAGTCTTCCACAAACCTCCTGGCAAGGGAGCTCTGTTGAAGTGCATTGTTAGCACTTCTGTTGCAGAAGAAATATAGCTACTCCCAGGGGAACAGGGTACCAACTCCTGACAACACAAGACCTTCCTAAGTACGATAAGCTGTCCGGGAGATCTACCTTGCACAGAGCATTTCCTGTGCTTCTGCTGGAGTGTTGTCATGTGCAAGAGGCCACTCGGTGGATGAGCACACAGAACAAAATCGATGCCACAAAGACTTGGAAGAGGAAAGAGAAGGCAGATGTTGTGCCAGCAAGATGCTTGTGGGAGTTCAAAAAAGGGTTGATTCATATATGCATGTTCTTGACTCATGGATCCACCACTTGTCTGAGGTGCTCTGCAAAGCAGTACTTGAACCAGGATGGTTAATCCATAGATATGAGTCGCCAAGGTGTTGCAGCCATGGAGGAATAAAGAAGAAAAGCAAACAGGGCACAAGAAAGATCTCAAGAATTTCTTGGCATGCGGCAACAATGACTGGGTCTAATCTCTCTTATAGAGAGAGGAACTTGTGCTGGGCCAAATACATTCCCCCTGGGTGGTCACCTTTTTAAGTGCTTTATATAGGAATGGTCTGAAGCTATGTTTAGCCCTTCTTTAAATAAAAAAGACTTAGTAAAGCTGATGCCACAAACCTATGTGGTATTTTGAGGTCAGGTTGAAATTTGCTGTCTAAATAAAAGCTAGGAACGCCTCATCCAATGATTGTCCCTCATAAGGCAAAGCAGGAAAGAAATATACCCCCATGTCCCATTTATGCTGCCATCTAGAAATTTTGTTTTGAAAAATGCTTTCTGAGATGATGGTGCTCCACGTGAGAACTGCAGCACCCACAAATGCAAATAATTCAAGATGTGGCACCTGTCTCTCTGAGATTCTTGCATTTCCATCCATCTCTGGGGCAAGGCTGCAAAGATCTGGTTACACTCTCATTTCAAGCTGGAAAAGCCAGTGCACAAGTTTTGCCATGTGCTTTTGCTCCTTATAAAAGACAAACATATAACAGAACGTCGTTAAATCATTCTTCCTGGAAGGTGAAAAAGGAACAAAATAGTATCAATAATTAACAGGAGGAGGCAAATACATATTCTTTTGACACAGTATCTTGGAGGTTGTGTGAAAGCCACTGGGCGCTTCAAAGTGCTATGCATCATCTTGAGAGAGATGTGGGCATTTGTCTTCCTGCAGATCACAGTTCCCATTTTCAGAGGCATCGGAGCTTCCAGGGAGGGATTCTGGGGAAGGTGGTTTGTAGAGTATGCAGGCCAGCAGGAAGAAGAGGGATCCCGTCACCTGCAAGAAATGAAGACATCGGGATGGTGAGCCATGCATAGCTTCCACTTGTCTTGGGAAGGACCAGAAGTAAAGATCACTTGCCCTGTGTGACTGGGTGACCTTTCTAGTCACCCAGGACTATAGATAATATTTGAATTGCTTTCACTGCAATACCTCCCACCAGTTGTCTCAATATCCTCCAGGTATTGAGAGGAGGGTATCAGTGGCTACTAGCCTTGCTGAGCAGCAGTGAGCCAAGGTATGCAAAATCTTTCACGATTTCTGTATCAGTATCTGCATCCATCTATTTATAGAGGAACAATCACTCCTGTGAGCCCCAAGAATTCGTTCAGCCCAGACATGGATTCAACACCCCACTCAGAAACAGACCTTAAGTTTTGGTCAGTGTAGCTGCGGTTCATCTAGACCCAGTGACCAGTCCATGTGTCTTTTATTTGTTTGTTTGTTTGTTTGTTTGGGAAACTTCTATGCTGCCCCATTCGCCGAAGCCTCAGGGCGGCTCACAACCATAAATAAGGTCTTCGCCTGTCGCCGAAAAACAAATAACAACAGCGCCAGGCGGACCTCTCTGGGGAGCACATTCCATAGATTGGGCGCCACCTCAGAGAAAGCCCTCCTCTGAGTACTCACCCTCCTAATGTCCTTCACGGAGGGTTCCCGGAGGAGGGCCTCTCCCACTGATCTCAAGGGGCAGGCGAGCATATATGGACGTAAGCGCTCCTTCAGGTAACCAGGACCCAAGCCGTTTAGGGCTTTATAGGTCATCACCAACACCTTGAATTGGGCCCGGACTTCAATGGGAAGCCAGTGAAGCTGACGGAGGACTGGAGTCATGTGAACATAGCGCCCAGTCCCCGTCAGCAGCCTGGCAGCTCTATTTTGAACCAATTGAAGTATCCGGACCGTCTTCAAGGGCAGCCCCACGTAGAGCGCATTACAGAAGTCAAGTTGGGAAGTCACCAACGCGTGTGTCACTGTCGCCAGGCAGTCGTTCTCCAGGTAGGGGCGCAGCTGATGGATCAGCTGAAGCTGAAAGAAAGCGCTCCTTGCCACCACTGTCACCTGAGCTTCCAGTGAAAGCTCTGGGTCAAGGAGCACTCCCAAGCTGCGGACCTTGTCCCTAAGAGGGAGTGCAACCCCATTCAGGACTAGGTTCAATTCACCTTCCCCGAAGCCCGATCCACGAACCAACAGGACCTCCATCTTGTCTGGATTGAGCTTCAGTTTACAAATCTCTTTTACAAACTGGAACAGAGATCTGGAAAAGCTCTCAGCTAAACTTAGCTAAGGGGAGGAGAAAAAAGCAAAATTGGAATTACTTTGTATATAAGACCCGCAATCAGGGTGTATCGGCTCATGGCAAAGTTCTGGTAGACATAGCAAGAGCCTTGTTCACCACACTGGTTCTGCCAGAGGAGACACGACTTGTCAATCATTGATCCAAAAGCAATTGGTCCTGGAATACCACCTAAAATGAGAAAGAGAGAAATGAGAAAGATTTGCTGCCCAAATGACGTATCTCGTACTAAGTATGTCTCTTGCAAAACACAGTGAGAATGTGTGGAATTGCTGCTTCCATGGAACTCAGTGGGGTGCTTTCTGTTGTAATTGTTGAAGGTAGATTTGTTTAGAAAGTCCTTGCCATTGGGAATAGGTCAGCTCCAGTAATCATATGGAAATTATTACTAGCGCAGACTTCGACAATATGCAATTAGATCATTTTATGGTATCTTTAAGACAGTTCCAAGATTAATGTTTTCTGTGCACACATGCACCCTCCTTTGGATAATAGCACATATTGTATGCCTTGGATGAATAAATTTTCCAGTTTGTTCAACTTTGACCCAATGCAGGGTTTTCTGCTCAGCATTTTCAAATGCCTACCGTATCAAAGGCAATCACGCTTACCCAAAGCACAGTGAAGGTAAAGCATTCTTAATCCTGGTTTGATTAATCCAGTTTATGGAGAGCTCCACACTATTGTCTTTTCAGAACAGTGGATGGTACCTTACGACAACTGGAGCAATAGTCATCCTTGCATGGTTACAGTGGATCCACTACCGTTGAGGGACACCTACCATGCACTTCAAGAAGACTTGCACAGAACTCAAGCGGCCCAAAGGAAGGAATCCAATGCGCATCAGTGCTTGGCAGAGTGCTCCAAGTCTCCCTTGAAGTCATATGGTCTTTGAGAGGGCGTGACTGCCACTTGGCGCCACGACCACTGCCACGCCCCATGCTGAACACAAAGCAGCTGTGGCGTAGTCCTTGATGAGGCCTGGCGCTTTCCACGCCAGCTGCTAGACGGTTGGGGTGGGGGTGGGGGTCAGGTTCCCGATTCTCAGTTCTGAGCTCAGACAACACTGCCTCTGGGTACCTGGGCATCCAGTGTCGATCTGGGTATCCAAAGCTTCCTATGACTCCTCAGATGCTGTCTGGGGGGCATAGGATTGCTCCCATATCTGATCACGCATGCTCTTGACTGTGAAGAGTCAAGCCAAAATATGCCAGTTGGTCTATTAGTCCTACCAGAGTTTCCTATGGTCTGTACACCGTTCCAGACTTCTAAAACCTGTGATGCTGTGAGCCGCCCCGAGGCTTCGGCAAGGGGCGGCATAGAAATGTTTTAATAATAAATAAATAAATAAATAAATAAAAACCTATCCACAAGTTACATGGCTTTATGCTAAAGGAGAATTATGCCGTTAAGGAGAGTACGTAAAGAGTAGTTTATTGGGTCTTGGTTTTATACTATACCTAGTGTCCTCACCACAATCCACTGGATTCCCAGAGCAAATGACCGCTGCCTGTCTGAGACACACCTAGGATGCATAAAATAAACATTCAGAAATCATGGCAAGCAGACCAATCTGTAATTCCGTAAAATTCTGCACCTCGGCAATAAAAGGCAACCATTTGGTTCATGTTAAATATCCAGATATAGCACTTGAGATGAATTTAGAAAAATCATGATTGCTCAAAGCTGTGGTAGCCACGCCAGTCCACCAGAAGGAAAGAAACACAAATAAGTCATCCCAGGCATGATCAAAATTCAGAAAGCTGCATCTTTCAAATTAACCAGAACTTAACATGTCCAGGCTAGACCTCTCGATAGCTAATGCTACAGTGGAATGTTAAGTTCCAGGCATGTAAACATCACCTTGGCAAAGGGGCAGGACAATGTATGGAATTAAGCCTTGTTCTAGTGGCTTACCTTAAAGTAGCTGTCAGAGCAGGAATACTGCTCAGGAATGTGAAGACAATGACAATGAACATGAAAATTAGGAGAAGGGTTCTTCTTTCACATGATGATGTGCACTTTCCCGCCGTTGCCAAGCCGGAAGAAGAAGGAGAGTGTTCCAGAATGCAGCTGCACCCTCGGTACACCTTGCCAGGCAAACAACAACAGCAGTTCTGGTTTAGAAGAGGTCCTTGCCCTGCCAGAGCTCAACAGACACCCCAGAACCATGCAGAGCAAACTACCAGATATGGACAGCTGGGAGAAAATGCATCAGAAAAATCTAGGTGAATTTGCCAAGCCAGGGAAGGCTATCCTTGAACTTTCCTGGTCATCATTAAGATCTAGCCTGCACATCCAGCAGAAAGGGAAATTTCCACAGGGGGCTTGGAAACCTTGGAGAGCCGCCTCAGTGAGGACTGTGGGTGGGCAGCCGCCACCCATCAAGTCCCATGTAGCTCTGAGCCCCCTGTGCAAGTGGTCAGTTTGGATCACTGGCCAAAAAGCATCCTGCCCATTCTCCATTAGCCCCACTCGGCACGGGGGAATCAAAAAGGAAGGGAAAGGGAGAGAGAACCTTCAAGACATAGTCTGCAATCTGGCCATACCTAGCAGTGATATGTGGCCCCGGCAGATTACCCCCAAGGGAAGATAAAACGCGACAGAAACAAAAGTCCACCATCCCTGTAGTAGTGAGCTGTATGCTATTAAATGCCCAGAGGACTTTGGTTATTGGACAGTTTAGAAATGGATGGATGGATGGCCAACAGTCTGATTCAGTATAAACACTTTCCTGCTTCTCTGAGAACATTATCCATTAAGAACCCTTAATTGAACAGCATCTGTCATTGGAGTGATTGCAAGTTTATAAGAGGATGCACTCATATTCCCTTGGAAGGAGATCAGAAGAGGAGAAGGGCCTTCTCTGTGGTGGTGCCCTGGCTATGGAAGGGGCTCCTTAGAGAGGTGAACCAAGTACCAGTGCTTTTTTTTTGTTTTGGCACCAGGCCAAAAGCATTTTATTTTCCCATTATTTTAAACGTTAGTAGTGGCTTTAAGGTTGATTGTATATATTATTTCTGGACACTGTGTCTTATTCATTTATTTTATTGTATCACCACCCTGAGACACTGTGAAGGGCGGGATATAAAAGCTATAAATAAATAAATAAATAAATAAATATTCCAGGGCGAACGCACTTTGAGAATTCTTTTAAGAATTCTGTTTCAAGTCTGACTAAGCGTCCACAGGACTTAGACACCAGCACAACAGAGCGCTGTGGAAGATGGACGTTCTCTGCAGGACACACCTTCTTCCCACTTTCGTGACTGATCGATGTGTCCTTGCATCCGGCGTGGCAGGGGGAGTAGTACATGACGTCGTCATTCCCGCACACGGGGCTGTATGCCTCTCGCAGACAGTCACACTCCATATTGCAGGGAGCCGACAGGTTGAGGTGGCCTTGGAGCAAGGTGCTGCACACACAAAACATACAATCAGCAAAGAAATAGGATGGACCGTATTCATCCCACTGCAATGACATTTTGGCTCTTGAAGACTCCATGGAAGCCTCTGCTTCGTATCCACAGAAGATCCAAGAGGATGTCATACATTGCTGTAAAGCAGTAAGCAGAGTTCAGAGTACTGGGAGCCTTTGTTATATACTTTTTTCTACATACTGGACCTCTGAAGAACACCTACGGTTGAAACATGTTTGGTTACTTTTTGTATCGAATTATACGATTTCCCCTGTGGATCGTGCTTTCCTGCATGTATATCGATTCCATTTGTTTAGTCTGTACAGATGAAGTCATATGATCAGCCTTTTTGGATACCCATTGATTTTTACCGGTTACTTAGCCCAATGGATTTATATTCTTATTAGTATTAGGCTAACCTTTTGGTCTCTCCCAGCACTCTTAACTCTGCTTACTGCTTTACATCAATGTATGAAATTCTCTTGGATCTTCTGTGGATACATAACTTATGTGCAATTTCACCCCTCTGCTAAGGCTTAGCTGCTGAAAATAAGAACTCTAAGCTAGAATATTTGATATTCTAAGCATTTTTATATGGTGGCTCCATCCCTTTTGCTCTTGGTCCCACCCATTTGGAGAACCCCTACAATGGAATTGGGCGCTTGGACGGAAAGAGGTTCAACATCCCTGTGTTCCTCAGGATTGCCTTTTCAGTAGCTCTTGCCCTGTGAGTTTTAAGCATTGCTTCAGTGAACACTCAACTTCCTCTGTGCATCTTCCAGGATTCAGAAAGGAGAGAGGTGTGCTACTGCCTACCTTCTGTTATAGGTGTGTGTCACTCCAGCCATGGGCATGTTGGGGCAATCGATAAAAAAGATGAAAATCGCCAGCAGGCTGGACATGGTGCAGAACAAACAGAACTTGATGATTCCTGAGCAGCGCAGCTTAAACTTGTTCACAAGGAACCCTCCAAGGAAGGTCCCCCCTCCTCCTGCTGGAACCACAAGGTAGCCTTCCAAAGAAGAAGAAGGAATAAGCAAGATCACTTATGAGACAAAGGTGCGCGCTTTCCCTTTGTGCTCAGCGACCTAAGAACATGAAGGAAGATATTGGCAGCTTGGACTACATCAGACTTCCTGTTCTCGTCATGAAAAGTCAGGCTTGGAGAAGCATGGAGGGCTGGTACTGGTGGCAGGAGAAAACGTTTCAATTCATTTTATTTCCTACACTATTGTCCTGCCTAACAGCCAAAGGCCAGCGCTGCATCTCTGCCAGTGACTCCACCCACCCAGGTATTCGTAGAATCATTGAACCGAAAGGGCTGCAAAGTTCAACCATGCTTGATTTAGGGAATCCACTGCTGGAGCTTCCTTTCTAGAGGGCCAGCTCACTTAAAAACTTGCAATGAAGGAATGTCCAGCATCCTCTGAGTCTCCTGCCCTCCCGCTCCAAACTAAAAGCAGTGAATGCTTCCATGTCAAAATGCTTAAAATCAAAGGTTCTTTCCATTCTGCATATGAAGAACATGATGATTTTTGTCAATTCTCACCAAAACGAACCAAGGCAAAATTATCTCACATGGCCAAATGTAACGGCTATTTCCAAGATTGGGGGCGGGGGGTATTTTTTTGTTCCTCCTGCATAGCTTTTGAAGATGAGAAGTCTGTCACAAGAAAGGAGTTGGCAACCATATTTCAACAATAATATGGCTGAATACACAGGGATCCTCAGCAAGAGTTTAAAACAATGAAAGTTGTGGGGTAGAATCTGTCACTGTGGTTGCTAATTGGTTATACTTGTCTGTCTCCAACAAGCCAAATGAAACTCTTATCCAACCCTGATTGCCTATATCTCTCTGGCTCCAGGCCGTTCCCCCCCACTGCATTGTGCCCCCCCCCCCATTGTGAAGATGTGATATGAAAATCCATGAAACTTGAGGTCACCAAAACTTTCCAAATGCCATCTCAACACTTTTTCTGATCTGAGTCTGTGTAATTCCCCAACTTCTGTGCAGTTTCTCCCCTGCAATTCCAAAGCTGAAATGCTTCTAAGATTTTGGAAATAAGTTACTGACTGGAAGAATATTTAGGTAAAATAGGCTGCTACCTTTTAGTATTTTTGGTTCTGCATACCAATGAAAGGGACTTCTTGAGAGCTGGCCTCACCCACCACTGAAATGTGCCCCCCCCCATTTCTCTGCCGCAAATCCCCCTTTTGTAGCAGGGGATTTGGACCCCCTCCTACAAAGGGATGCCTCATGCACTCCTTCCTTTGAAGGAAGTAGCACGTGCTCTGGCAGAAAAGTTTGTTTTGGAGCAGAAAAGATGCTGATAAAGAACTGCAGCAAACGATCACACCCAAAGTTCAAGAAGCAGCAAGCCAGCTATGGCATGTGAACATTTTCTTACCAAACAAGGTCGCTGCTTCTGATGCACTTAAGCTGAATTGCGATTCGAGAAACTTGGGACCAAAGGTGGACATCCCAGCAATAAGGGTGGCTTCCGTTGCTCCTGCTAAGCAAAGGAAGATGAAAGTGGGATTCTTCAATAGCAGCAAGACTGACCTGCAGGATCCAAGAAGGAAACAAGAACATTGACAACCAGGTTCACACAAGCTCATCTCCAGTACTGTGAGTTCATTACATTCATAGGTATTTTATGGTAACCTTTCTGTCAAGGCATTTCCTGATCATTCTAGGTTCTCCTTCTTGACCACCTTATTTCCCACAATTTCTTGTAATAGTTCATTTGTTTTGGTTCTTCGTTTATTACAATGGTTAATCTGATCTCGGAGGAGCTTGCGGGGGTGTACATGCCTCCCCTTCCCATCTTTATTCTTACTGTAGCCTTGTGAAGCAAGCTAGGCTAGAAAGGAGGAATTGGCAAAAGCCATTCTATGGAGTTTTCAGGAATAAAAACAGTCTTGAGCCTGGATCTCTGCAACCACAATCCAATAATCCATAATCCAATGCTTTATAGTAAGAGTGCAGAACCTCAGGATTGGGAGCTAAATCCAGTCCACCAGGTCTCGATGATCACTAGCAGTTTCCCAAGTTTTGTGAACCTTTTTCTGAAGTACCAGCGGTAGAGTGTTGTTATTATTACATTGCATTTATAATAATAAATCTTTCCCTTCTTTCTTTTAATATTGGCTAAGCGAAACAGGACTTTGTAAGAAATGGATGGACTGATTTTATGGATGAAGGAGAAGGAAGACAGTGAATTCTATCAAATTTGGAACTGTTTTCTTTTTTTTCCTTATTGGCTGGAGAAACGGGACTTGGTTTCGATCTAAAGATGTCTTCAACTTATTATAAATGGATTTGCATATGATCATAGAATGTTAAAAGATATGTAGTAGGGGGCTGACCCAATAAGTCCAATGTCTATGAGAATTGATGTTTTCAGTAGTAGTTTAAAATTGTAATAAAATTTCGTTAAACAAATAAATAAATCTTTCCCCTCTTGTAAGGAACTCAGGGAGGCTAACATACGTCCACTGTGCTTTCATTTCAATAACGCTGGGAGGTAGGTTAGGCTGGGAGGCAGTGACTGGCCCAAAGTCACCCAGTCAGCTTCAGAGACAAGTGAGGATTGGAATCAGGATCTCCAAGGATCCCAGTCTGGCAATCTCACCAACATGCCGCAATGGCTCTCAAAGAGCAACATGCTGGTCTTTCTGGTATCTTCAACCAGTTGCTTCTGCTATCATCGAACACTCGGACGCAGCCTCTGAGCATCTCCAAACTGGAATCTGGTCTTCAAGCCAAAGGAAAGTCTGTGTCCCTGATCTAGGTCACATGGAGCCCTCCAGATGAATTGGACAACAATTCCTTCCTTCCTTCCTTCCTTCCTTCCTTCCTTCCTTCCTTCCTTATTATGTTCCCATCATCCTGGCCAGTAGTTACAGGATTGTACAAATTCAGCAAAACTGAATTCTGTCTGGAAGTTTGTTCCAACTCAGATCCATATCAGATTACCAGCCCTTTTTCCTTTTTCTTATGAAAAACCATGCAAATTTCACAGGTATTTTCAACAAGTGCTATCAACTGTGCACAGCCTGGCAATGTCCCCACTGATTAAAGTCTATCTGTGCACATTTTTCTAAAGTACACACTTGTCCACGTGAATTTTGCAAAGGAACACATGCTGTCAAATCCAAATCAATTTTGGTCCATGAATCGCATCCCAAGGTCTTGCAGACCTTGGACTTCAACAGCAGGTTGTGTCTGCCAACTGGGCAGAATCCTGAGAAAAAATGAATTGAAATGGATTTCCTTTACATCCTTAGTTATAATCCAAGACATCACTGGGCAAGGCTACATCAGAGACTCTGCATGTCTGTTCCTCTCTGCCCTTGCTTTGCATCATGATGGCATTCTATGCACAAGCTGCATTCTTGCTGGAGCCAGGGGTCAGACTAGATGGCCCAGGAGGCCCCTTCTGACTCGCTCTGTTTCTATGTTTCTACTGGAAAAAATAAGAATCCCCAACACTTCTGTGCTGGACTCCACAAATACTGGTATTATGCCAGGAAACTGGTGCATTAGTAATGGAATTCCTATAGTTAATGAAAACAAAAAGACCCCTCCCAATATGCAAAGATTTGTTTGTCATCAATACTTGCTAAAATATTGGTGCACAAAATGAAATATTACACAATCAACATAAGTCACAGATAAACCGGGTGAGTGCCAAAACCATTTCAGCACGTCTGACATGTGGCAATCGTTTGTGTGTTTTCCTTCAGGAAATGGTTCCAGCTGTAACCCTTTCTTTTGGGTACAGAAAGGGCCTTGGGGGAAACAAGATGGTCCCAATTAGCTGTCCCTTTCTCAGATCTCCAGAGCAGTCAGATTGATTCAGATGCACTGGGACATCTTCTGGGCAGAGTTAATCCCTTACTTACACAACAGCACTGAAACCTTTGCCCACCTCCACTCCATCAGCAGTGAAACTGACAACCTACATCTGGACCAGCAAGGGCTTCCTGCATCAGCAAACATACCTACAGGATGCGGTCAAAGCATCCTGAGCCAGTCCAGTTGCAACTACTGAAAAACTGCACTGAGGTGGCAGGTGCTGACTTCTTCTCCTGCCCTGCCCTGAAGACAACTCCTTGGCCCCCCGAGTTTCCCTAGCCCCAGCTTCCAAGGAGCCCTCATGAAAGGAAGCGGGAAGATGAGAGAGGCTGCAGCGCCAAGCAGCGAGCAGGGTTGTCTCTATTGCTAGAAAGCGTTGGGCACCTGGCAAGAACACCCGACGGGGTGCAGAGCCAAAAGAGCCCCGTGGGCTGGTTCTTGATCTTCATTAGTCCCTCCTGTTTGCTCACATCTCTGTCACTGCAGTCCAGTCAACTGTGACGGTGGGAAGGAGGGAGGAGGAGGAGATGGGCCCACCTGCTCGCTCCCTCTCTCCCCCCATCCAGTCAGCAGCGATGAGCAATAGGACGATGAGCAGCTGGGGACCAGCCCTGGTTGCTTCCGTGAGGCAGTGAGCCTGACCTTGAGAAGGGTAAAGAGAGAGTCCCGGGGAGGGAATGGCGAGGGGTGCTGACAGGGGCTGTCAAGTTGCGAGGGTTTTGGGCCTCCCCTTTGGATTGCACCCTAAGAACGCTGCTCCCAGAAGAATGTGGAAGCTGTGTGTGGAATACTGACCTGTCTAGCCTTGAATTGACTGCAGTGCATCCCAAGCAACCTGCAGCTCTGGTCTTGGAAAAGTTTACAAAAAGTCAAAGTTATTCTCTCCCAGTTGGGCTGGATTCTGCCCTTCCGTCCTTCCGTCCTTCCTTCCTTGGTTTTAATGACACACAGTGCTGGGAGACAGGAAGCTGGGAAAGCTGTACCCCACGGCTTTCTGGTTGGTGTTTCCCTTGGACCACAATATATTCAGTACTGACGTGAGGTGGTGGTCCCTTCAGGCTAGAGGTGCCCTGCCAGGCCTCCCCATCCAACCTACAGCCTCTCTGTCAGGCCTTGGCCTCTTTCCATGGGCCCACCCTCTCTGAGGCTCGCCTTTCCCCCCAGGTCCCTATGAATCAGTTGAGAAGTGGAAAAATGGGGCTGCAGGGTGAGGACGAGCTGTGGAAAGAGGAGAGAGAGAACAGCAAAGAGAAGGACTGAGAGTGATGGAGGGAAGGAAGGTGAGGAAAAGCCTAAAGATGGATGGATGGGCATATAAGGAAGAGAAACTGTAGGGTGGTGAGGAGTAAAAACAGTGTGAACAGAGGAGAAGGTTGGATGCTTATAAGAATTGTATGAACATTCGTGTGTGTGTGTGTGTGTGTGTGTGTGTGTGTGCACACGTGCATGTGGATGGATGTGTGTGGATGAGATGTGTACATGGGACTTTGACTGTGTCTGATTTTCATTCACAGAAAGAAACCCACAAGAAAATGCAGCCGTTAGGCTGAAAAATCATCCAGTCCTTCCTCTGGATAGGCAAAGGAGTAATATACAGGATTTTTCTTTTAAGTGTACCATGATTTGATTAAAATCTTAATAGCTTCAGAGATTAGAATAGGCACATTCCATTAAAAACTATATGTGTGTGTGTGTGTGTGTGTGTGTGTGTGTGTGTGTATTTGGGGGTGGCACAACCCAGAAAATTCCAGCACTGTAAGATTTCAGTAGGAATTACTTGTGGAAATGGTTGCTTAATTTTGGCAAAATCATTTGCTATCATTCCCTTCATTTGCAATAGTTAGGATGTGAGTGCCATTGTTTCTATAGCCAAAATGTCAAATACGCACAACAGGTTGTTATTAGCAGGATCGGAGGAACACTGATATTTTCAGAAGTGCATATATATTTGTTGGATAGGGGAGACCCCAGGGCAATCACATGTGCACACACACGGAAGGTATTTAGTGGGCATAGAATGCAGACAAGGGCAGGCAATGGAAAGGAGTCAATGAAACCCTGGAACAAAGCATTCCCCACTGCAACATTTCGTTGCAACTCCCCTGATTTGCATATAAATATGCAGCCCTGGGTTCATTATGTGCAGTTTAATCAGCTACACTGGATCCTACATACTGGAAAAAAGAAAGACAAATGTTTGGTCATCAGCTGACTTCTTGCACGTTTCTCTAACAATGACTGATACTTCTCAGAGATGCGTCTGACACTGGAATTCAGTGGCTGGTGAGAATCTCTAACCAGTGAAATCCACCAAAAACGGATCTTGTTCTAAAATGTAACTTCTGGTGCTTTGTGCAGTCCTGTCCTCTAGCTATTCAAGAGCAGAAATTAGCACTAGAAGATACAGGTACGTATACAACAGGTCTTTCAGGGAAGGTATCAGAGAATAAGAACTTTCACCCATAATAGTGAACCATGGTGAGTCGCCGTTAGTGCGAACCCGTGATGCTCCAGCTGGGTTCTGTGGGGTTCCTTGAGAAGATGCTTCTTTCCTCTCTGTCAACATACACAAGTGTGGGCGTGGGACAGGCATTCTTTGAGACCACCCCTACAGTTAATGGAGGAGGCGCTCAAGGTCCACAGAGCCACCTGAGCCGTCCCGAGGCTCTGCAGCAAGCGGACAGCATATACAAACTTTGAATAAATAAATAATAAACCATTCGTGGTCCTGCATGATTTGGACATGTGATGCTAGGACACCTAGAGAACAGGGCAGCAGAGGACAGAAGCGCTGCTGCTGCTGCTGAGAGACCAGCTGGATTTGACCTATCTAGCAACAGCCATTTCATCAGAGGTACCGATGTTGCTTCCATCCCAGCTGGTTGTTATAAGAACCATGATTTTTTTTAAAATTGTTCCTATCTGAGCTTGCTCTTTCCTTCTCCCTCCCCAGTATTTTTCCTTGTGTGCATGTCTTTTAGAGTACAAAGCTGGAAGCAGGGTTGATCTTACTGCTGATATCAATAAGCCATTCTGAAGTTGCTTTGAAGTTGCTTTGGCTAAGCAGCAGGACAAAAATGTTTTAAATATACAATAACAGACACAGGATTTTGCAACACACATCAGGCAGGTCATTAAAAAAAATCTTGGAGTGAAAAGGTTTGCAAATCTAGTGTGCAATGGACATCTGAAGTGAAAAGTAAAATAAAGAGAATTTAATGCTCAGCTTTCTGTGCAGCCTTATTAGGTTGTTCAGACCTGACTGGCATTTAAATGCTATTTTGGAATTTAATTTCCTTGTGGCAGAACTGAGTCATAATCTTGGAAAGTGGCACATGGTCAAGAATTTCACTCAATAACTAGGCTGAAATTTCTTCAGTGCAACATTCTGCATAAATATGTATGTCTCCCAACCAATACATGCAGGCCACAGTCCAACACGGGCTTACCCGTGTGCATAATGAAGGCTTGACTCAGATCAGACATTGGACTGTGGCTGTTCTCTCAGAGAACTTCCTTGTAAACACCTGTTCAAGTCTGGCTAGTCCATAAGGCATGGTTTTCAGGGATGCCACTGGGTTCTAGTCATTTTCACCATGTTGGTCTTAAAAGTTCTCTAAGTTGGCACTGCTTGGCCACAAACAACGAAATATGATCAATGGGGATTGGGAAATTGAAGGAGGGGTTCCTATTATCCACGTTCCAGCACCTTTCCTCCTCCCTTTCTAGCATGCTTTTCCCACTGAAAACCTGGAGTTCCTCTAGACTCCTGATGGTGCCTCACTCCACCCCTGCAGAGGAGCTATCCGTGGTGCTAAATGAAGTCTCCCACACAGGTTCATCCCCAAGGGGCACCATGGAGAGTTCCCCTAAAGCTCCAAGAAAAGGCTGCAATGGAAGAAGAACCCCTCTGGCACAAGAGTCCAAAGCCTCCCCTGCTCTGTTTCATGGAATGGGAATGATGGTGCTCAAATCGTCTAAACGGAGCACGCATTCTTCCGTGTCCTCCATGAGGCCAGCTAGATTCACTTGCGATTGGACTGGGGATCATGTTGCTACTGAGAGCCAAGCACAGTTGGTTGAAAGCCCCACTGTTCCAACGCCCTCCCTCTGCATGTCACCTCCAGGTGTCCTTGAGTGGCAGAGGTACAAGAAGCTCTCACCGTGGCAGGTCCTTCACCGTCTTTCCAAAGTCAGGGTCAGAGGCTGTTTTGTGGCTGCCGTCTTTCAGCTGATGGGCTTCTGAAACCCTCATGACAATGTAGCGCTGAGATCCTGAAAGCATACATTTCATGGCGGAAGTCAACGCGTGCCTTGGAGATGGAGCACCGGGCCGAGCTGTTGATGCTCAGGCCAAGCGGCGGGCAGAGATGTCCTTGCCCTTTCACTGAATGCGTGGAGTGAGAGGGAAAAACCCCACTCCCACACCCTTGGCCTCTGTGGGCCTGCCCCTGGCTCTTGTGCATCAGGCAGAAGGTCTGAAAGGGGAACTGGCAAACCTGCACGTATACAAACGCAGGCTTCCCGTGAGCTAGTGGGTGAGGGGAAACCACCACTGGGAAAAGGCCAGTAGGCCTTGCTGTGCTCCCCCACCCATGCAGATTTGAGGTCAGACTGCTCTTTACTCATTCATTAATGTCATTTCTCTATCGCCCCACAGCCAGAACGCTCTGGTATAGTGTACAGCTGAGTCATTTCTATTTCCTTGCTCACACGTGGCCCTGATCATTTCCTGAAGTTCTGCAACACTGGGCAGGAAAAGAGTGTGTGTGGGGGGTGCGGGGGGGGGAGACTTCCTTGTCGTTAATATGTATTTTTGTAAAATTGTTTTTAATCCTTGTGCGTATGTGCGTAGGGGTTGAAATTTCAGAAAGCAAAGAGGTGGGGGGAAGGTTTTAGCTGAAATGGGGCAACACAGCATTGCTCTAGACTCTACAGTATGGCAGCCACTGCCACCAAAATAACAAAAAGCGTATCCGTTTAAGGTTGCTATTCACAAATTCATTATTTTTTAAAATAACTTCATGCTTCCACTTTGAATAGACACATTAGAGGTGCAGTGTTATCATCTCTGGAGCAAGGGCTTCTAAGACTTGGTGCCCAATACAAGGGAATGGTCCTCCTTTTTGCCGTGTTTTGGCCATCTAGATGTGATGGGAATGATTTGAAAGCATGTAACAACAATATCCACAACAATTGTTCCTGAAGAAGCACGTTCCCTTTCAGAGAAGTCCGTGAGGGAATAATATTCTAATGAGTTGGCACTTCTGATTTCCAAACTAATCTCACTTCCTTATTCTTGGAATGATCCTTGGTCATGGCAGTTGGCCAGTCCAAATAGCATTTCCAAGGCTTCAGAGAGCATGCAAATAGCCTTGGATTAGACTGGGGCAGGAAACCTCCTTGTTTCAGTCATAGGGCAGTGACCCACAGTGAGAAAGAAGCAGTTAGGAGCTACATGCAAGTAGAAAGTGGGCTGCCATTGAAACCCCACAATGGGTCAGATGACAATGGTGGAAGCATGGAAGGGGCTGATATTACCCGACCAGCATTTCATCCTCAAAGTATGCTTAGCTGTTCTGTGGTAACCATCTCTAGATGATCACTACTACCCAGAACATGGAACGGATCTCATAGTGATCTCTTGTTCTACTTAGCGTTAGTTGCATTTGGGGTCATTTTTTACCCCAGATGAAAGTGCCTCTGGCAAAGACAATGCTGCATTTGAAAAGCATTTGTTCTAGGTGAAAGTTTTCACTTGGAGGTTTCAATCAATGGAAGAAACGTTTTCAGCCCTCAGCAAGTAAATTTAATCTAAAGTTTAATCCCTCCCAAGGCTGTGCAAAATGAAAAAATCTGCATAACATTGCTTGGTCCATTGACTTTTTCTCTGCATTAGAATAGTATGGCCTATTAACTTTAGAAAACCAAAGCAAAGCATTTCCTCAAGGGATTTTAATTCCATTTGCTGGAGTTTTTAACTAAGAATCTTAGCTTTAAAAAGAGGCCAAGATGATCTGCACTGAACCTGCATTTGTTCCTTTGCTTGGAATACAAAAGTATGCCATACATTCTGGAGTACTTTCGTGTCCTGGGTGCTTTCTGGTTTATGGGAGGAATAAAAGGCAGGAGGCTGAACCCTGTGGATGCTTTAGACCTGGCATTTTGTGACAATATCCCAGAAGGACTAGTCAGTGGAACTACTTAGGTGTAAATTACATTAGAGGAGAAAGACCCTTCCTGCAGGGGTGGGTCCTGGCATGCTCATAAGGAGAGTTCCTGGAGCTGAATACTAGATTGGGTTCTCCAAACCGCTCTGTGGATGCCCAGAGATTCATTCTGGGTGTTTTCTGCTTTTTGGTCAGCAGAGAATGCTTTGCAAGGAAAGCAGTCTGTGACTTTTGAATGTAGGAAGGCGGAACCCTGGGTCATGACAGCCAGGCCCATGCCCAGCAGGGTGGGAGGACAGATGGCCTCCTGGAAATTTGGGGTTCCAGATGAACGATTCAGGGCTCCAAGACCACTAGGTGTCCCCCACGCCAAGTACATGCTGAGTTATGGCTCTTTTTAAAAAAATCCTGATTAGGAAGAAGTACATTCCTGCAGTCTTCTGGAACAGCCATGGAGGGCTCCACCTGAACCAGTTTGGCGGGGACACTCCCAACATACCTGGCAGGCGGTGTGGATATCCCAAGATGGGGATCGCGATCAAAAGTGAGCCAGCCCCTGCCCCCAGGAATCCGATCCACCACGCTCCAACCCATAGGGTATTGTCTGGCGTAAGATCAACTCTGGGAGTAAAAGAGAGGGGGAGAAAGTCCATTCATTTAGGGAAATCCGGTCAGGCTGCTCTTCCCTGAACTTCTTGCTCACTGGGATGAGCCAAGAGAAACCCACGTCTGATCCACATCATTACAGAATAGCTGCTCAGCTTCTCTGATGGGAAGGAACCTCTAAAAGAGGAACAACCAATTACAACGCTTACATGTTTGACACCCCCACACCAACCATTCACGTACTCAAATGTTTTGCTGTACTTTGTTTCAGGCAGGGGCGGTTTCTTTGTTTTTTTTTGTTCCCAAACAGAAAAAGAACAAAGAGGGAGTCTTACAGCCTGGCGCGATGGCTGTGTGTTCTTCTTGTAGGCTGCCTTACAAAACGAAGCACGAAAGAATAGATCCCTGCAGCAGACCTCTTGCAAACCCAAGACGTAGCCATATAGGGTCAGGCTGACAAGTCCAGAAAAGTGAGATATACAGCCCAATCCTATGTAAGTGTGGAAGGGTGTTTAACTTGTGTTCGTTCCTAAGAAGTGTGTGCATGCAACAGCAGAAATGCCCTAAGCAAGCTTACTCAGAAGCAAACCCTGTGTTCAGCTGGAGTTACTCCCCAGTAAGTATGCTTGTGACTGAAGCTTTAGGCTGAGTCTACTGAACAATACCTGAGGTCCCAATCCAGCCCTCTGGAGGTCTCCAGAAGGCCACACCCCCTTTTCTTGGCCCGGCCCCTTTCCCCCAACCACCAATCATTTCATGGTTTTGTGCAATGATTCCCCTTCTAAAAGGTTGAGATGTTGAATGACTTACACACAGTAAGCGTTTAAGCTAAAATATACTGGCATTTTTTGCTATTTTGGGGCTCTCCTTTCCGTCTTTTCCCTGCCCAATCCTGGAACGTGGGCCAGGTTGGAGCCCACAGGCGGAAAGAAGTTCAGCACTGCTGCTTTAGGCTCTGCCTTGTGGAATTTTTCCTCCCAAGCTACTTGGTTCATGACAAAATAGAAAAAGGACAGACTTATTAACAGCCTAGCATGGATTCTAACCACATCCCCTAGTAAAGGACAAAAGGCAAATCTTAGCCATAAATTCTGATTCAGGCATCAGCAGTTCTGTTGGCAAAGTGTTTTGCAGAAGTGGTCTAAGCTGTTTGCTGGCTCTTAGATCTTGCAATTCATACCAAGCAATTTTATCAATCATCAGTAGCAGACAAGGGCTCAGTAGCCCAGGTTCTGACATGCTTACATGAATTAACTTGCAAAGAACTCATAGCCACAAAGTTGGGAAAATACAAGAGAGCAAGGAAACAGGACTGCTGCAACAAAAACAGGTACATGAACAAAAATAAGAAAATAAGGAATTCCCAGTAGCATCACGATCAAAGCAGTTTGAAATGTGCAAGTTTGAAATCAAGCAGGTTGATTCCCCCTGCAAAGGCAAACACACTTATTTTCCACTGTTGTTACTGAATGTATTTGGAATGCATGATGTTCCTCTCTCATGTTACAATTTTTAGTCTCAAGGCTACAGAAGCAATAAAGTGGATGCTTGAGTGGATGAAGAGTGGATCCAATGAACAAAGCATTGATTTTGGCAAGTCTTCCATCTACTTCAAAGTAGGAAACATGCTCACAACGAAGAGTACAGCATACATAAGTGGAATCACAAAACCCAGCCCTGGTTTCTACTTCCCTTACATCGCAAAGGGCCCCATTTCAAATAGTTTGCAGAGAAGCTTCAAAGCTCAACGGGATTCTGTGTTAAGCTTAGCTGCTTACATTAATTTAAGATTAAAGGTTGTATTCAAGATTAAAATGCAAAAAGCAGGGAGCTTTTTGAATTCCTTATTTTCTTATTTAAGTTAAGAGCACTGGTTGCAGTTCTTTTAAAATGCAGCATAATAACTTCAGGAAAGTTATCAGCACAAGCCAAACACATTCCCTTTCTTATTAACCAAAATGGAACTATTGTAAGTCCACAAAGACTGTCTACTGTGAGTCGTAGTAACTCCCCAGGAACTTAATGAAGGGCTCATAGCCCTGTTAGCTGAAAATGCCAGGAGTAACATAGGTACCAGAATGGCAGAAAATAGCTCCCTAACATTCTGGACTTCATCTCCCAAAAGTTCCTGCCAGTATGACCCGTTGTGAGGAATACTGAGGTGTGTCTGCCCACCCCTGGCCTATGGGACCTTCTGCTTCTAGATCAGACAGTATACTGGTGGTCCTTCCTGCAGCATACAGAATGCAAAGATCCCACTAGTATCCTTAGGATCTCATAGCAGCCATGGCTGCTAGATAGGAAACACTGAGGAGATGCTTGTTCTGTTCACCATTTAATGCAAATTTACTGATTTTTGCACTTTCAGGGCAATAAATGAACTCTTGGTATCCTTCAGAATTCACACTGCTCAAACTCCTGATCCAAGAATGAAGTTCTCCAGAAGAACATCAGCAGAGTCCTGCTGGGCCAAACCAAGGGTGCATCTAGTCCAGCATCATAGACCAGTTGCCCACAGATCTTATGGGGCGCAAAGGCATATAGGGAGTAGTCCACCCAGACTAGCTGAGTTTGCAGAATGACTTGCTTGGATACTGCCTGATATTAGGAAAATGCTGCAGAACAAATACACATGCTAGGTCTGAGCTGCAGAATCAACTAGTCCTGACTGTAGCATATCCTAATTTCAGAGATAATGGGGGGATACTTCTGCCTGCATTTTATGCAACATAACATGCAGCAAATCCTAAAATTTGTAAGGTGCTTACACTGGCCAGATTTAATGTTCTACCATCTGCACTCCTGGAAGACATATTCAAGGAATGCCTCCTTCCTTATACACCCTCACGGCCCTTAAGATCTGTGGGAGAAGCCCTGCTCCGGGAACCCGCTCTAAGAGAGGTAACAAGGTCATCAACTCGGAGTAGGGCCTTCTCTGCTATGGCACCCAGACTCTGGAATGTACTCCCCAGAGAGGTATGCCTGGCGCTGAGCCAATACTCTTTTCAGCACCAGGTCAAAACCTTTTTATTTAAACCGTATTTGAAAATCAACAACTTTTAACGTTCAGTCGCCTTTGTTTTGTTTTGTGATTTACTGCTTTGTCTTACATATTATTCTGTTTCAATTTATTTATTAGAACTTGTTGTTGTTTTAATTGTTCTTTTAAATATTGTAAGCCGTCCTGAGATTTGTATATAATAGGACGGCATACAAAAGCTTTTAATAAATAAATAAACAAGTCCCTTACTATGAACATTTATGCCCCTGTGAGGAAGGAGACGTGAGGATAGTTGGACAAATTTATTTCATTGCTCCTTTTATCATGTTCTTCAGTTTACTTTTATCACTTCTTTAATATGGAAAATACCTTCTAGAACTGCCTTATTTTACAGGTCACTGCATGAGTGCCTAGTTTTTGTGCAGTTATTACTTGTTGGAAGGTGATGTTAAAATAATTTTATTTGAATTTTAATCTTTAATGTGCATTTACATTTTATCTCATGTTTTACATGTGTTGATGTTTTGTATAATAATAATAATAATAATTTTCATTTGTATACTGCTCTGTAGCCAAAGCTCTCTTGTTTTGTTGTATTTTATATTATTATTCTTTTTGCTGGTCTGTGACTGAAATAAAAACATACATACAGTCTGTATCTTAGGCAGAACTGTGTACAAAGATGCATACAAAAATTCATACCAATCTTCATGAGCACATTTCTTTGAAAAATATCAAAGTTCAGGCTGAAGCAAATTTAAGATTGGAAAAAGGAGAAACAGAGATAAAATGAATTTGACTGCTTTGTCCATCCTTAGTAAATAATGTTGAATTGGGGAAAGATATTTTATCCACAAGGAAACCATCACACAGGTTGGGCTCAAGTTCTAAATGGCAGTGTTACTCATGTCTGAATAATTGAGACAGCAGGTCTCAGGGCTTGAACTTAATATCCCAAATGCAGGATTTTGGCCAAATCCAAATAGAAGTCCACAAGAAACTGCCTTCTAACATCAGAGCATTTATCTGCCCAGCTTGCTATGGTCCATTCTGGGTAGAAGAAGCTTCCCAGAGTCAAGGAGCAAAGCTTCTTTATTATCACTGCCTTCCTAATACTTTTAGTGAGAAATGCCTGGGATCAAACCCGGGACCTTTTGCGTGGAAAGCTTGCGTTCTTTCACTAGAGCATCAGGGGAACAGAGCTGTGGCAAGTTCTAGCTTCTGGATGAGTGTGCGTGTGTCATTGCTTGGCTTATATGTTTATGTGTGCATGAAAACACATGTGTGACCTGGCACTCTGCAAAAGCTGTTTTGGTACTTTTGTGACTGAAACCAATTGAACACCAACCCGTTTTAACAGGTTGGCAGGATGTAAGAACCCTGCAATCTGTCTGCCCCACCCCTGCCAAACTAAAATTTAGAGAGAAAAGATTTAAGGAGAGTTTGTGATGCGGCAGATAAGAAGAGAAAATGGATTGTTAACTTACTGTCTCCCAATTTCTGTGTAAATGTTTAGAAAGACTCCTCCAACCAGATAGCCAGCTGCAGGACCCAGTATAGCAGCTGTGTAGAAAATACCTGAAAAAAGAAAACAACAACATCTGAAAAGGTTCAAATCCACTTTTTCCTGAATTCTAGAGCTGGGTTGATCAGGTTTTGGCAAACACAAGCCATTTTCAGTTTCTCCAGCTGTTTTGTTGCAACTGTTGTTGTTGTTGTTAGTCACGAAGTCGTGTCCAACCCATCGCGACCCCATGGACAACATTCCTCCAGGCCTTCCTGTCCTCCACCATCCCCTGGAGTCCACTTAAACTCACGCCGACTGCTTCAGTGACCCCTTCCAGTCACCTCATCCTCTGCTGTCCCTTTCTTCTTTTGCCATCTATTGTTCTCAGCATTAGGCTCTTCTCTAGGGAGTCCTTCCTTCTCATTAGGTGACCAATTATTTGAGTTTCACCTTCAGTTATACCACTATTTCACCACTATAATTTTTTCTTGGAACCAGCAGATCATGTTGCAAATACTAAATAAAATCTCACTATGCTATGCCATGTCTCTGATTGTCCCAGATATTTTCTGGCATTACAAGGATTTTAGGATGACCCCTTATGTTTTACTCCAAATGGTGAAATGTCTCACCAAAATAGAAGACAAAAGAGGGCAGAAGCTTGCATAAAATGCACACCAGTTAATTTATATAGCTAGATGCACACTTGGAAAGTTCATTCAGACTCTCGTGTGGGGAAGATGGTGACTAGGTGACCTGCCCAGGTGAGGACTGTTGATGGACAACTTCAAAACCTCATGTTGCTTTCCCATTCTTATGGCTCTTTGACTTTAAACTAGATTTGGATTGGAAGCTCTCCAAAGAGAGGACTGTCCTAAGCTATGGCACATGGCCACCCTAACAGGCGTTGATAAATAGAACACCCAAGATCACACTTCAGGCCTACCTAGAGTTTGTTTTGTTATTATGGTGGGCTATCATGAATGAAGCACCATGCTGGGTACATGCTGGATGGCTGTTCCTGCTGCAAGCAGGAGCAGCCAAAAATCCCAGAAGTGCTTCTGTTCTTAGGTTGCCAAATGTTGCATCCAGAGCTGGACCTCCAGCTTGTCCTTCTGCAAACAAGCTGGAGAAGGAACCCACCGTCTGGTCTGGGGCGGTTTCTCCAGCTTGCCAGGAGAGAGTAAAGCCAGAAGGCCTAGTTTGGATGCAACACTAGAGAAGCCGGGGCAGAGCACCCCCAGGTTCCACAGCCACTCTTGCTTGCCACATGAGCAAATGGACAACCTGTTCACAGCAACCAACAGTGAAAAACACATGAACAAACAGCCAGGGTTGGATGACTGAACATGCAAAGGGAGCTAATTGTAAGGCTCTAAAACCCAGGCCTGCAGCAGGACCCCTCCTAGTCCAAAGGACGAGGGAAGGTGAAGGCTCAGATGCCCTTAAGGGGACTCTGCACAGTTAATTCACTGTGCATCCAGAAAACTGGGGTTTACTGCTATGGGAAAAGGGAGGAAGGATGATTCTTGCCAACATGTAGTGCTGGGGAAGGAAACAGAGGCAGATGTTAGTATTAGAAAGGGGCCTCTAACTGCTTTACATGGAGCACTCCAGCTGACTAACGCTTGCTTCAATCGATGACTAATGCTCTTTTGTCCTTAGCATAATGAGTTGAGTGACAGCCATGCAGGACTGCAAGGTTCAGGTGTCCTGCCCTTGTGGAGGGGCTGGCACAGGGGACTTGACACCAGATGGTGCATTTGCAAGAGCAGGCAATGTGGGATTCACCTGGCGAGTGCCTGGGGTGGGAGTCAAGGTCAGTATGGACCTGCAGCTGTGCCCCAGCCACCTGGCCTGGCCCTCCCTCTTCACCGTTGCAGCCCTCCTTCTGTCCCAGGCAGAAGGTGCAGCAGGAGAAGCTGTGCCAAACTTGCTCACTGGCTCTCTGCTGTCAAGCAAGCAAGTGCTGGCAATGACGGGAAGGATAAGGAGATCCAAGAGCAGGTGGTGCGAAGTTTGGTGCAGGGCCCATTGAGAGCATCTTCTCAACGGGCCTTCCAAACAGTTGGCACTATGAGTGTCTTTGGTTCTCACACGCCACCCAGTTCTAGTAATCTGCTCCCCAGGATTATTATTCCATTGCATTTATATCCTGCCTTTTTCCATCTTGTGAGGATCCCAAGGTGGCTTCCACAGCCCCATTTTATCCTCACAAAAACCCTGTGAGATCGGTCAGGCTGAGAGTCACTGACTGCCGCAAAGCCACCCAGTGAGTTTCAGGGCTGAGAAGGACTAGAACCCAGATCTTTTAGGTCCCTAGTCCAACACTTTAACCATCACACTACACTGGCTGCCAGCCTGTGGTATTTTAAATCTCAGACCAGCTTCCAAGGATGAGACCTGGCAACTGCTTGCTTGTTTCATCCCATTGTATCAATCACGAAGCAGCTGAAAATTCACCCCAAGTTTAATTCTAAGCAGATGGGGAGCAGATAACTCTCCTGGGGTTTTTGAAGTACGAGCTGAAAGAGTTAAGATGAGCCCAGCAGCATTTTGCATGCTCCCCAAACAGACACTACATTTATATAATGGGTGCTGTGCAATTAGTCAAAGGGAAGAAAACTTGGAGGGCCAAACAGGGATCAGCCTCATACCTGTAATGAGCACTTTTAAACCTTCAAAGCACATCAGATGGATGCCCTCTGTGCCCACCCTTTATGACTGGCCACTGTGTTGTTACTGGGCTGGCATCTGAGAGGGTGGTTTCTTGCCCTCAGCAACCTGTATGCTAGGTTCAGACAACATGAAAAGCCATGGTGGATGGTTGGTCTGCCATATTGTCTGCACCCAGTCATGGCATTTTATCATAGTAAGTTTGGTCTTTAGAAACCACAATAAGAAACAATGGTTTGTTCTATGGTTCCTCCATACCATCATGGTTTTGTTGTATGAACCCAGGATCATGGTTTCCATGGTCCTGGCATGCAACTACCACAAAGTCCCCTGGAAAGAGCAGCAACTGCAGGAGCTTCTCTAGCTATGTGCAGACCAAGGAGGAGGAAGTAGGCATAGCCGGGCAGCAACTGGGATTAAATTTCAGTCATGGGGTCTGATCAGATCGATGTCAACAGTGGGAGGACTGAGTAGGGAGGATGGAAGCCACAATGGTATAGAAGCCATGTGATCATCAAGGGTCCAGAGGAAGGCACCAAAAATGATTCAGGGTTTGGAAATACTGCCCTGAAGAGAGACTGAGTGAGCTGGACATGTCCAGCCTTGAGAAGAAAAGACTGAGGGGGGACATGATATTTCTCTATAAGTACCTCAAAGGCTGTCACAAAGAGGAAGGTCAAGATCTCTTCTTGCTGATCTGAGTGTAGGACACAGAATAATCAAGTCAAGTTGTGACAACCCAGGTTCAGGCTAGATATCAGGAAAGCTTTCCTCATTGTTAGAGTAACACAACCGTGGAACCAGTTGCCTGGAGAAGTTGTGGGCTCTCCCACACTAGAGACATTCAAGAGGAAACTGGACAGCCACCTGAGTGGGATGGTGTGACTTGGTGTCCTACAACAGCAGGGGCTTGGACCCGATGGCCTTCATGGCCCCTTCCAGTTCTACTATTCTATGGTTCTATGATTCTGGACCTCCAGTTGTTTTGGCCAATAATTCACGTAAGTTCTAGCCAGCATAGCCAACAGTGAAAGACCATGGAAGTTGTAGGCCAAAACATCTTGAAGGCCAGACATTAAAGAGCTCTGAACTTTTATTGATCCTCTACTTATTTATCTTTGTTCCTATATTCGGGGATGTAAAAGGATCAAATCTAAGACCTTCTCATACTCTATCAAGCCAAAGACCCCACCCCCTGCCACAGACTATATATACTAGGAAAAATAACTGTACAATAACAAGGGCTTTAACAAAGAATTATACAACAGAGTACTATTGCAATAAACACTGGCCAGTTCTGTACAATCGAACTGCTATATTTCTGCAATTCAACACACTGGCAAAGAAAGCAAGAGAGAGAGAAACCATTCTTCACGTAGGCAAAGCCACTCACCAATATACACAGGGGAATAGTTGGATTTAACATTTTCATCCAGGTAAGTCACACCTAGAGTATAAAGCGGCGTTGCTCCGATCCCATGGAGGAACTGTCCGAGCATGAAGACAAACCGGTAATTAGAGAGACTGGACACACTCTCCGAGCACTTGATGCTCTGATTGGAGGAGCACATGCCGATCTCCTCTGAGAAATGTACTTCATACTGACTGGTGGTGAACTGAGGCAGTGCAAAGATGATGGACCCGATCCCCATGATCAGCACTCCCCATCCCAGCCACCGCAGTTTGTGCCCATTCCCTCCAAAGTAGCTGACAAACGTCAAGCACACGCAGGCGGCAATGTCATAGGAGCTGGCGATCAGCCCGCTCTCATAGCTCTGCAGGTCGAAGCGCCGCTCGATCGAGGTGATGACGGTGTTGATAAAGCCGTTGACTGTCATCCCTTGCAAGAAAGAAGCCACACAAAGGAAGAACAGGACCCCCCTGGGGGTATTGAAAAACTGTAAACAACTCGGAGTGAAGGCCCCCCACCCACACACAAGGCTCTCTCCTTCTGAGGAGATGTACTTAATGCCAGCCGTGAACTGGGTTCGGCTCTCGGATCCTTCATCACAAAGGGGTTTGATGTATGAGTCCGAAGGGCTGTTTGCATTGGAGTAGTAAATGCCATTGCTCTGAGCAGTGCTGCAGGATTCCTTCGGACTACTGGGTGAATCAAAAGTTAGGCTGTTCTCCACTGGCTTGGATGTGCTAGAAAAAATAAGTTTCTGGGTACAGTTGAAGCCATTTTCTCCCACCAACGTGTGAGGCATTTCTGTCCAAGAGGGATCAATAGCTGTTTTCTGTTTCCCCTCTCTCCCTTTCTTTGCTTCTCTGGGCCCAAAGGTTGGTTTAGATCCTTGGAACAGTGGCTTGAAGTCTTGGTCTTCAGGATGAGAATATTTCTGGCAAGTGAATAAAGGAGCCGATGAGCCAATGAGAGACCCTCAACCATTTCAATCTGCAAAAAGAACATCGAGAGGAATCAGCGGGTAGATATTTTCCTGGTTTTCCTTCTAGACATGGACTTGACTTTGTGCAGGTTGGAACAGATTTTGATTTGACACTATGAAGAGTTCAAACAGCACAGCTGTCAGTGTTGGCCATATTGAACCTGCCCTTTCTTTGTGGAGGTATTTCCCTGGCACCCAAAGGTAGGGATGTGTGAGGAATCCAGTTTGTGCGGGTGAGAATCCACTGGATTTCCTTAGCTGGCCTCCCTGGTCTCCAGCCCACTTTCTCTCTTCCTCAAGTCTGCCTCAGGCCAGGTGTTCACAGATGCACCTGCTGGTGAGTTCCAGTGGAGTTCTGCTTCCATAAATGTGACTTGCAGACTTTGTGCAAAGACTTACTGACATTGCACAAAGAAGCCACTAGTTTTCCTGAGCATTTACAGACCTGATCTCAGCTCAGCAAACTTTCTGGCCAGGGTCAAGCCTGAGGAAGAAGTCCAAAGAGTTCAAGAGAGCCAGATTCAGGCCTGATCTTCACTTTCCAACCAGTAGGCATGTCCCCTGTCCTGGGGTTCCCCTAGAGACCCCTAAGGTGTACCCTATCATGACGTACCCCTAGAATCTGACCCCTGAGGTGAACAGCTCCACAGCACAGGGGAGAAGGCTTCAAATTGTATGGACTGCAAAGCTGAGTTAGCAAAGCTTGCTTCTAGTGGCTGAATATGTTACTGCAGGCTTCAACTGCATGGGCACTTTTAAATTAATTAAAATTAAAACTTGTCTTTTAATATTAAAATAACCCTGGTATATGCACCCATGGGGTCCCCTTAACATGTCTGCCAAGTTTCAGAAGTCTTGGTTCATTGTCCTGATGGACGGACAGACAGACATAAAGACAGGCAGACAGGATGTATGCACGTATATCTTCCTTTATGTTTACGGAATAGTTTCAGCCTGACTTTCCTCCAAAACAGTCAGGACAATGCACATACTCCCACCAGCAACAACTGCAGACTCCTTCTAATTCTAACTGAACTATAGACTAAAAGGGGGATCACAAAGATTATTTCCCCCTACAGTGCTTTGTACAATCAGATCCGGGTCTGGACAGTGCTTGGATGGGAGATTGTCTGGGAATGCCAAATATCACCTTGAATTTCTTGATGGGAGAGAGGCAGGATACCTACAGACAGAGAGACAGGGAGGCAGGCAGGCAGGCAGATGGACTGACAGAGAGGACAGATTCGAAGCTGAGCAATGGCGATTTGCATAAAGCAGGGATGAAGAACTGTTCAGCTCGTGGGGGTGGTCTGCTCAATCCATGAAACCTCGTGGTGTCCCTTGCCTGGAAGCCCCACCCCTCCTGAAGCTCCTCCCCCTCCCACAGAGAGAAAAGGACGGGTGTGCATGTGGGGAGGGGGGGAAAGCAAACAGTTTCCTTTCTTCACGAACAGGATAGGAACCATCCCTGCCAGTTTCTGCAGAAAGGAATGTGCCTTCTCCTCCACACACATGAAGAAAGCCATCGCTCTGTGGATTCCGCCTGGGGGAATCCAGCGCTGCCACAGTGTCTTTCAGCCAGGCTCCTCACCTTTAACTGCTAGGTGGCAGGTATGTACATCACAGTCCATGCAGGGGATACTTCAACTTTTGGTGCAGATGGCTAAGAGATCAAATTCAGCTCAGTTTTGATCAGAATTTACCAATGTGGAAAGTCCTACATATTTAAGAGGGAAAGAACTTGAGATTATGCATTTGTTTATTTAAAACTTTTCTAGACCGTTCCTTACCATAGTCTCAGGATGGTTTAACAAGACAATATAAAATAAAACACAGCTGATTGGGAAGGCAGGGTATGAAACTGTCAATGTTGTCCATCTTGTGTTTTTATTGCATGCACAGAGCAGCTGGAAAAAAGCTTTAGAACCCCTTCTGTCTATAATATTTCTGAAATTCAGGTTGCGAGTCCTGTTGCTTATGTAGTGAAAACAGCCTGACATAAGAACAAGAGGGAGGTTTCTATAGGCTTGGGACATTCCCAATGTCTGCAAAAGTAAAACAAAACAAAACAAAACAAAGCAAAACAGAGCAAGAGAGAGAGAGAGAGAGAGAGAGAGAGAGAGAGAGAGAGAGAGAGACCCAACCACAAAGCACGCTCGGTGTGCATGGATCGCTGACTGTTAGGGCAGTGGAGAGGGGCTGGAATAGGGTGGGCAGACTTTTCCTTGGGGGGGCACTCCTCCCTCCAACACCGTCCCACTTGTGCCTCTCTAATCTGCCTTTCCTTACCTTCCAGAGAACTCCAGAGTCCCAAAGTTTTCCCCTTTGCTAATCTTCTCCACTCTCTATGGCTTCAGAGCAGCTTGTAATTGTCACGAGGTGTTCTCAACTGTCAGAATAATTTTATTCCAGTCCTTCAAGCTTATTTATAACAATTCAGCACAGTCCCGTCAGTAGTTAATTAGACTATGTATGCTCTGCAGGAAAATGTGCTACAGATGCAAAAGAAAAGAAAGAAGAAATATTTCTTTGACTGTTGTAGTTTTTGCTTGTTTGTGTTCTAAAATAAGTCCCTGTCCAATAGATATGGTACAAGGTCCAGGGTCTTGCCTGCAGTAAGCTGTAAGTTGAATTTATTTACTATCCAGAAGGTATCAGGTTATATGGGTGCAAAAGAAGTTTTCTTTTACAGGACTCAGACCTTGCAGCTTTCATAGGGACCATGGGGTTGGCCCTGGATGTCCAGGTGAGGGTGTGGACAACCTTGTTAGTTGGACAGTTTAGGTGTAAAATCTCACAACTGCCTCCCCTATTTCTGGCAGGAGTAATCAGCATTGCTTGCATTTCCATAAACTCAAAATCAATCACCTTGGTGCTGAATGGGTTGGTCAGAATGGCTTGATGGTGGCACATATATCTATACTAACTAAGCATTACTGCAGGTTCAGCAGTCAGGATGAGCAGATCTCCACAACCAAGATTCCCTGAATCAAGGTCCAAGAATCATGGGATGGTATATCAATGCATGTCAGGTCTTGAAGACCTGAAAGACAGGTGTCCAACTCTCTTCATAGGGCCAGGAAGTGAATTTTAAGGCATTCTGAAGCCACTGGATTCAAGAAACCCAAGAGTAACACACCGCTACTCTCCAGTGAGATGGCTGTGTTTTTTCACTCCTGGGCCAGATCAGAGGAGGAACACGGTGGCTTGAGTACTGGTAGGTGCTATTTAGTATGATGCCATTGTTCCTGACTTTTATTATTCCTGCATTTATCTCCTGGATTTTCCCCCAGTTATAAGGAATTCAGTCATACATGGAGTTCATCCTCTCCATGTTATCCTCACAACAGCCCTGGAGCAATAGAGAATCAACAACTGGGCAAAGCACACAGTGAGCTCCATCACTGAGTGGGGACCAGAAGCTGGGTCTCCTGAGTCCCAGCCTAACACTCTAAACACTATACCTCTATGGCTATTTGGGGACAGATAAACATAGAGTTAAGGCTGACAGGAAGAAACGGATGTGCTCAAAGCAGGAGGAGGAGAACTTTGTGAATACCCTGGGGAGAGAGAAAGACAAGCAAGGAGGTTCTTGAGCAAATCGAGCCAAAACTTTTTCTAGAAGCAGAAATGACAAAACTGAGGCTGTCCTACTTTGGGCACATCATGAGAAGGAAAGACTCCCTGCAGAAGACAACCATGCCAGAGAAGGTTGAGGGCAGAAGAAGAGGAAGACCAGCGATGGGGTGGATTGACTCCATCAAGGAAGTCACTGCCAGAGCTGAGCAGGGCTGTCAAGAACTGATCATTTTGGAGGGCATTGATAGGGTTTCCATAAGTAAGAGATGAGCTGATGGCATGTAACAACAGAGGGTTGATTGAGGAATTTGTATTTGTGAACCCTGATATGATCTGACTGATCTCACACACACTCCGCCTCTGCCTGGTACTCGCCCCTGGGTAGGCTGCTTCTCCTTTACCAAAGGAGGCCTCCCAAAGCCACTATTTCATGGTGGTTCCCGGGTTAGCTTCTCAAAAGGTCATCATCATCATGGCCAATCATTTATTTCCTTTCTGTATGCCCCATAGATGAAGCACTCCAGGCAGTGTACCACAATGTATAAAACAATACAACACAAACTTCATAAAAACAACAATGCTGAAATAATTTTAAAAATAATTTAAAAGAGGTAAGAAAATATTAAAAAGATCCTGAAAAGGGAAAGCATCACCTGGACAATCCACTCGAGCCTCTTGATAGCCAAGGAGATCTTCAAAGGCCAAGGAGATCTTCAAAGGCCTCTGCCTAAAGGGCTGTCTTGGCCTGGCATCAAAAAGATGGCAAGCTTGGTGCCAGACCAGGCAGGCTGCAGCAGGGAGGTTATTCCAAGGATCGGGGGCTACCACAGAAAAGCGCCCCCGCTACCCCCCAAGCCTCCCAGAGGGGTTGGCACTAGAGGGGAGGCCCCAGAGTTTGGAATAAGCTAGAGGAACTCACTGAGAAAAGGAACTCACTGAGAATAAGCTAGAGGAACTCACTGAGAAAAGGAACTCACTGAGAATAAGCTAGAGGAACTCACTGAGAAACTGCCCAAAGTAGGACTGGGATGTAAACTCATTGCCAGATTTAGGATGAATGACAGCATTAAGGACAATCCTATGATTCTTCTTTGAAATAGGTCAAGAGAATCCTGTGGGGAGAGTTCTAATACAAAAGCCCTCTCAGGAGAACTGTTTCACTATCCTTCTCCTTCCCATAAAAGGAGAACAAATCTGAGAAGCTGAGAAGAAAGGAAAGAAGAAAGCCCAGACAGAATCAACACGTTCTGTGGTGCTGCGCATTGTTGGACAAAGGGGTCAGAGAGAACAGATCACTCCCCAGGCAAGACAAGTGAGGGCACTCCCTTTGCTGAATGTCCCAGTTGTTAATAACTGAGGTCGCCTTGGGTTCTACCCCCAGACACAGGGAGGGCGAGATGGGCTCACGGATGATCTCTGCTGGGACTTGCAGGCTGGCAGTTCAATACTTCGGAAAAGATGCACAAATGCTGCACCCCCAAGGACCCATTAGAATGTGTGTGGGGCAGGAGCTGTCCAATAGAGTCACAGAGAGCAATACAAGCACCGGTTCATGCAGCGGCTGGTGATGCCCAGAACAGGTTCACCAGCATGGAGCACCATGGATAGCTCCTGTAAAGCTCAAAGGAAAAGCAGACATGGAAGAGGAGCCCCATGGACATAGAAGTCACCAGCCATTGCTTCTATGTTCTAATTTGTATGGCATGGTAGCTATGCTTATGTATCCCCGGCCAATGCATGTGGCAGTGCTGGCATCATGCTCGGAATACCACATTTATTTATTTATTTATTTATTTATTTATTTATTTATTTATTTATTTATTTAGAGAATTTCTAGGCCGCCCCATTCGCCGAAGCCACATCAGGCCATTGCTTCATCTAGGTTGGTACTGAGCTTTTCTGCAAGAGCATTTTTTGTGTACTCTTCTACAGCTCACAGTTGTTTACAACATGGTGACTGTCCAGCGGTTTTAGAACATGGGCAATACAGTATTATTTCTAGAAGGGAAAAAAGGCTTTTTTCACGAGTGTAATTGCACTATTTTGCTACACCACAGTGCCACCTAGAGGTCACGTAGCAAGAAAGCAGGAAAGGAAACAGTCTTCACATGGTGTGCGGACAGTCTTTTCATCCACACTGCCTGGCAGCAAAGGTTCTCTAGGGATTTAGAAGGACCATTTCCCAGCCTGTCTGTGGGTGCCACGGATTGCCAGTAACACACAGAGCATGGGAATATGCATAATCAAATGCAAATGTCTACAGATTAACTGTGTTAAAGCCATAGAAGCAATGGCAGGGACGAGGATGGCAGTTGTAGTTTTCATCCATCCCTGAAGTGCCATCAGCAGGCAGAACTTTGGGGTGGACATCCACAAAATGAACTCCGCTGAATGAGCAGTGGGGCTACTCATGTTGCTGTAAGGATGGGATGGAAAGGAAGAAGCCCACGTTTGCTGCCCTGGTTCCTCACAAGAGGGAAAAGGCTAGGATAAATGGAAGGGAACCAGAACAAAAGCACCGATGCCTCTTTAGACAAACCACAGGCACACACTGAGACTTCAGTCCGATGGTCCATGCCCTCATGGCATATGGTTCTTGCACTTGGAGGCTTCCATGCAGCCTAAGCCCAGAATGAGGCACAGTGGCCATCTAGATAAAGCATGGGGGAGGGTTGGGGAGCCTGGGGTGCCAAATGGAGTTGGTGCAAGTCCATGGCACCAGCCTAACCCTAGCCTCCCCTCCCCCAGCCTGCCCTTCTTCCTCCCTCCCAAGGACCAGTTGTGGTCCTGGTGGAAGGGGACCTCCACCTTAGCAGCAGATCCCTTGCAGACTGAAAAGGCTGTCCTCTGAATTTGGCTTCTGCCGTCTCACTCTCGATCCCAGTCGGATTCCCACAACATGATGTGGCCACCCCCATGCTTTGCCATGGGGAGGTGTCCTCGGGGCAATGAGTAATGTTGGCTTTGTGCCACACAGAGCAGTTGGAGCAAGGCCAAAAAGTTCATTTTTGGTCTCACCATAATAGAACATGCTAGCTTTGCCTCCCACATGCCTTTTGCAAACACCAAATGGCTTTCTTGGCACTGCTCTTCTATGAAGTCCACCTTTGTGGAACATCTGAGTGATCGTTCAGCCACCTATGAGGAAACAGGAGCATTCAGTCCGAGAACATGTGCTTACAGTGTATGACTTCTGGGGGCAGTGGAGGGCCCCGCAAACCACTAGTGCCAGGCTGTTCACGCTCATTTAACTTCTGTGTCACAACAAAATTATTTTGCGCCATCACAGCGTTGAGTGTCTTGTGCACTTCAAGGGATAACAAAGCCAATTAAATCAATTTCAGTTCCAGGTTGTAACACAACAAAATGCGGAAATGTCAAAGGAGGCATATGAATATTTCTGCACAGAACTATATTTAACATTGTTGAAGCTAAAAGACTGAAAAATGCAATGAGCACACTTAAAACACAGTTTCTCATCCTCTTCCCCACCCCTTTGTTACAGAATTGGAGAAGCAACCAAATGCTTGACTTATCACTTCTCTGTAAAGTATTTGGACCTCAAAACCAATCCTTTAAGAGATGATATGACAGTGCTTTTCATCAGATTATCATCTTAATCAGCATAACAAGCCGCAGGGCCAATTAAAAGCACTCTCTGCAAAACTCAGCTGCAATGACTCAATGCGACTTGGCAAGATGAATGTTATGGCTTAGCTGCCAAATGGCATGCAAAATAATCCTATTTCCCAAGGCATTCCTCAGTGGTAGGTAATCTTCTCTTTTCACTTTCACTGGTTTTGTGATAAGGAATTACTATAGCAAATGAGATTCACCCTTATCTTGTGTTCTCATAGCCCGGAGCAGCTTATGCCATGCAAAGTGAATTTAGTTAACCACCCTTTCTAATACTGAAGAATAAAAAGGGAATATTAAGCAGAAAGTGAGACATAATGATATGCAGAAGTAGCAGAGACCCAACTGGAGCATGGGAGCTATAGAAGTGGCTCGGGATGGCCCAAGACATGTTGTTGTCTTAGGAGAAGGGCCATGTGTCCTTCCACTGCATTCCATCCACAGGAGCTGACCATGGTAGCGGACGGATCTTATTTCGGAACTGGGGGTGCATCAGCAAGCTCCACCATGCCTGAGTGCAGCAGGTTAGCCTACTGAGGGTATGGAAGTCTACATGGGGAATGTAGTTTTGGTGTCCAGGAAAGGGAAATGAGCAAGGGGTTCCAAACATTGACCCCGTTCATGACCCTGCACCAGAACATGAGAAGATCCCTGCTGGATTAGACCAAAAGTCCATCAAGTCCAGCTTTCTATTGTATGTGAGGGGTTGCCACACGGAGGTGGGTAGAGGCCTGTCCTCCCCTGCAGAGGAAGGCAGGATGCGCTCCAAGGGAGCAAAGCTCAGGGAACCCAGGTTCCATTTGGATGCCAGGAAGTACTTCCTGACAGTTAGGACCCCGAGAGTATGGAATGGGCTTCCATGGGAGGTCGTTGAGGCCCCATCGGTGAGGGTGTTCAAAGATAGGCTGGACATGCACATGGTGGGCATGTCGTGAGCGGAGCCGGCTGGTGCCGGAGGTCAGACTAGATGACCTGGGAGACCCCTTCTGACTTGCTCTGTTTCTATGTTTCCATTCACACAGTGGCTAATCAGCTGCCCACAGGAAACCCACGAGCAGCACAAGAGTGTAACAGCACCCTCCCACCCATGTTCCCCAGCACCTGGTGCACACAGGCATACTGGCATTGATACTGGAGGTAGCATAGAGCCACTGGGGCTGGCAGCAAGTGACAGCCCTGTTCTCCATGACCTTTAAGCTCTCCAGCTGGTGCCCACAGTTATGTCTTGTGGCATTGAGTTCCATAGTTTCACCATGAACTGAGTGAAGAAGTCCTTCCTTTGATCTCGCCTAAACCTCCCACCAATCAGCTTCATGGGAGGACCCTGGGTTTGAGTGTTGTGGGAGAGGAAGAAATGACTCTCTAGCCACTTTCCTCCACACTATGCACAATTGTCCCTGCCCCGATCTTGTCCCCTCTTACCCTTTTTCCGAAACTAAACAAACCCAGAGGTTGTTAGTGTCACTCATAAGGAAGCTCCGACATCTTGCCCATTTTAGTTGCCCTGTTCTGCATAGGCTTCAATGCACACATGTGTATGCACACACACTCGGGGAAGTGCACAGAACTGTACAAAGCATTCTGAGTGTGGTCACTGCATAGATTTTTATGGGACCCCATGATCTTGGCTCAGTTATAGGAATTTGACTTTTCCAGAGCAGCTGCACCTTGAGTCAAGGTTGCCATCAAGTGGGTCCACCATGGTCAAACAGCTCTTCCTTGGTACCTTCTGCTTGAGGCAACAGCCTTCGGTAGCCTAATGAGAGGACGGCTATGAAGCGGGTGCCACAGCAGGGGAACCACCTCAGCCACTGGAAGGGTTCATGAGCCCATCTCCTGTCCCTACAGTGTGAGGTTCATTGCTCTCCGATGCCCCTATGTAGCTTTGCTCCAGTTGTTCAAGCCCCCACTGCTCTCATGTCAGGCTGCCTTTACAACCAAAACAATGTTCTGTTTCTAGACACTGATGGATCTTCTGAATTAATTTTGGAATCAGACTGGAATCTTCCTTTGCCTTCTGAGTGGGAAAGAAACACCTTGGAGGAAATGATGCCAGAAATGATTTGCAATACATCTAAGCATGACAAGTGGAACCAATTTGAATTCCGTACCAGATTATGAATGCCGGTGAGATCTTGACTTGCAACTGCGATGGGGCGGGACCATCCTCTGATGATGGGATCAGCTCATCAGCTCCTTGCTTCAGAGGGCAGGCTAGATCGATGTGGCTGGTGGTAGCCCCACAGTAGTGTCTTTTAATGGAGTAGCCAGTCCTATGGGACAACTATGCCCTGTTCAGAAGTAAGCAAATCGGGACACAATTCTGAGAATGTTGAGACAAAAGAAGTCTTACTTTTCCCAGCACTGCCCACTAGGCATGCTGGCAGTTGCAGGACATTTTTCTGTCTAAACTGCCTTACGATCACACCTTGAGAGCATCTTTAGAACCCCTCCACCCCTGTCCAGGGTGCTGAACATATCTGGGGGGAAAGTACAGTGCTATTAAGAAAAATATTGAAAAAAAAATATTAAGAGCTGCTTTAAAGTTCAGACTGAAATCAGGAGTGGATGTTTGGGCTGACAGATGCTGAAGCCACCAGTCTCCAGGGCGCCCTGAAATAACTCACCCAACAGAGAAAAGTTCCCTCTGATTTGGTTCCCTCTGCCAAATCCTAAGTGTCACCAGCTCAGCCCCCAGGAAAGTCCCATGTCCACCCCAGTGGACATCCATCCTTGACAAAATGGCCAATTTCACCAGCCCTGTCTGCTCTCTTTATATTTGTAATGTATCTCAAATTTGTTCTTGGGCTAGGAGGATTATCCATATTATTTTGGTCACAGATGACAAATTCCATATGCAAAGATGTAATCCCATCTTTCATTCATGAAAGTTGGAGAGGGGCTGGGTAGAGAAAGCTTTCCAAGAATGCCACATGTCCACAGCAAAAAAAGAGGGAACAGAATGCCTGCCTTCAGATATCTGGTAAAAGCGAGCAGTGGATTTAAAAGACTGGAAGTAAGCAAAGTAGTGTGCTTAATTTCCACACATAAAAAATGAGAGTGAAACACGGAAGGGTTTATGTTTTGGAAAGAACAGTAATACCTCCTATTACGATTGGTGTGTCCATTTAGCAGGACTCTGCTCTAAGTACACTGTTGAGGGGAGACTCAAAGTGGCTGAGTCCCCACTTCAGTTACAAGGTACAAAGTCCATGTCCTGGTATCTCCATGTAGGGCTGGAAAAAATACTGGGCTGCACAGACCAATGGTTTGACTCACTACAAGACTGATTCCGATATGTCCTTGGTCTGGTCCAGCAGGGTGTTTTTTTTTTTTTTTTTTTTTTATTCCCTATGTGCCACATCTCAGACTGCTCCAGATGCTCTCCCAATTTCTGGCTTTCTCAATGTCTGAAGTGGCTTCTTAGAAGGAAGAAAGGGCTACAGGATCAGGGGGCTCCCATGTGACCTTTCTTCCTTTGGCAAAGATTTGTATTAGCTTGAAGGATTGGCCATGATGTTGCCTGGATTAAATGTTATTATCACTTTCACACACTTGCCAACCAAAAGGGCTGACTCGGATGGAAATTTATGAATTCATATTCATTTATTTAAACTAATTTATATTCCACTTTTTTCTGTGAGTGAAATACATAGGGGACTGCCACCCAATTAAAGACATCATAGTTGATTCATCCACTGAGTCAATCTACATATGTTGGCAGATGAAGACAATACTTCCTCTAAAGAAAAGGAAAGGCCAATATTTGATTTAGAACATTTACTAATTTATTCATGCATTGTGTTTTTAGACAACACAAATGTCCAAACTCTCTGGTGGCTCATAATAATTTAAAATAATGTGACCATTCATTGCACAGGAGGCTAAAGACTTCTCCAGACTAAAGACACCACAATTATTTTGGCCTTTCCTACAGGGCCTGTTTTCTATAAGACTATCCATCTTCATTGCCCCGCTAGGAATCCAGTCCAATTTGTCTACATCTGTCTCCAAGTCTACTTTAAGTCCCCTCCTTAAAGTTTTTAACTGCCTACTCAGAAATATATCCCATAGAGTTCAGTGGTGCCTATTCCAAGGCAAACGGGTCTAAACATGGAGCTGAACTTATTTCCTTGAAAGTGGTATCTTTTTTCTTAAATACACTCCGGGCTGCTTCTGAGAAGATGATGCCAAAGCTGTTATTTTTTTGGATATGCTTGCAAGCATGACCAGTGAGAATTTACTGCCTGTTCTCAGTGAATCAAGGGCAGTGATATAACACATCAAATCCAATCACAGTTTGGGACAAATTAATGCACTTTTGCAGTTAAGCATAAGATTTATTAACAACTTATTGGAAGTGCAAAGGAAGCTTTTTAATTTTCTTAAACATGTTGAAAACCTGGTTGGGTGTCTGTGCCTTTATTTTGGGGCTCACCTTCAGCAACAATCCCATAAACCAACCTTCCCAGAGATGAAGCTCCCCAGTGCTACATGCCTTACTCACACTCAGGGTAACATGTGGCTAACAAACTGAGCGAGTTTTAAGTCACCTTCTTTGATCACTGCCTTCTCCTGTGACAAAATGTATTGAATTATGTCTGAAGTGCCCGGCCTTGCCTAATCTTGGAAGCTAAGCAAGTCTGGTTAGAATTGGGATGAGTAACTTGAGTGTATGATTCTATGATTATCATTGTAAACAGCCCAAAATGCTTTGGCTATGGGCAGTACACAAATGTGGTGGTGATGATGATAAATTTGCATCTCTACATTTTTATTGGTTTTAGCCCCATACCATTCACGGATCTGCCATCTCTTCAGATGTGAAGCAGTGCAGAAATACCTGTGTTCATCTATATCCCCTTTCTTGACCTCTGTCTTGGAGATGTGGAAGTGGTCATTTGCTGCAAGCAAGCCTGATGGCGGGGTTTGGTAAGTGTTCCTGCAGTCACACAGTTTTTGCTCATTTAGATCAGAAGAAGAAACTGAATACTTTGTTGGATTTGTTCAAGGTCTAAACAGGAAGGAACAGAAGTGGATGAGATTAGAGCTAGCCAGGACATGGAGGAGGCGCTGCCAGACCATGGGAATGGGAAGGAAATGCAGCCAGTGGGAGGGGCCACTGAGTGGGGGGAGAATTTGAATGGGGCTGCTTGCTTCCTCCTGAGCTGGGTCCCACGACTAGGGGGCAGCAAATGTGGGAAGTGCAGTTGGATGTGAAGAGTGTAGAACGGAGGTGTGCATGCTTTCCCAGGACTCCTCCCCAAGGGTTGGAACTCATAAGGCGAGTTTTGGGGAGTGATCACTAGACTGGGGTCAACTAACCACTTTGTGTATGCTCAAAGACATAGCTGGATGATTTATATGTAGAAACAATATTTATTTATTTATTTATTATTTATTTATAAAATGTCTATCCAAATCTATATTTCCATAGAAAATCTAGATGGTTTACCATAATAAAAACATCAAAACAATTTACAATACTTGATTAAAATAGAATTAAATCAGATATTATATTAAAATCAACAATTAAAATACTGTTTAAATAAAAAGGTCTTCGTCTGGCACTGGAAAAAATAAAGAGTTGGTGCCAGATGAACCTCTCTGAGGAGCATATTCCACAATGAGGCGCCACCACTGAGAAGGCCCTTCTCCTTATAACTGCCCTCCTCACCTCCTTCAAGGAGGGCTCTTGGAGAAGGACCTCCATAGACGATCTTAAGGACCAGGCAGGTGTATATGGAAGGAGGTGTTGCTTTATATAACCAGGCCCTGTAATGTTGTCAACACCTTAAATCATATGTCATTGCCAACACCTTAAATCAGACCTGGACTTCAATTGGTAGCCAGAACAGGCGGTACAGGACCGGCATTATATGGTCACATCTGCTGGTCCCTGTTAGTAGCCTGGCTGCTCTATTTTGTGCCAACTGAAGTATCTGGATCATCTTTAAGGCCAGTCCCATATAAAGCACATTGCAATACTCCAGGTGGGAGGTTACTAGTCTGTGGGTTACTGCAGGTTTGCTCTTGCAAGCCCAGGTAGGAAGGGTTTAGCTTGAAGTCCAGCACTGAGCAGGGGGATTGGACTTGATGGCCTTTTGGCCCTTCCAACTCTTGCATTCCATGTTTCTGTGATACCCATGGAAATCCATTGATTTTGGTTTGTCCTGTCCAGATCTAATCAACCGTGGGAAAATTATGTTAGGAATGCCCCTTCTAAGATGTTGCATGTTGCAAAAATCTGAAAATCATCTAAAAACAAAGTCATAAATGTTTTTCACCCTTCAGAATGACAGCTACATGTACATACAAATATAAATATATGCAGCCTGAAGCAGCTAATTCTTCAGTTAAACATCATATCTTAAACTGTCTGCCATTTCTTTAACCAGGCAACAACCCTGCTAAAGATACTGACCACACATACTGAAGATGCAGAAACTCAGTGGAACAAAAGTGCCGACTCAAATGTGTATCATGCACTTAAGTTTATTCCATGCCTGGCCTTGCTGGGGATAAAAGCGATAAGGCAGCACTCCAAAGTAATATCTAGGCTATGGATTGCAAAGATGTTGAATGTTCTCTAGTTACGTGGCGGCAGTTTTCCTGGCTGGCTTACAGGAAGTCATTTGTTTTCATAGTCATTAGCATGACTTGACAAGAACATAACTGTAAAGTTTAAATAATCCACAGTTTAGATCTTGTTTAACAGTATTTACCTGGGAAGTGTTGGACTCAATAATATTTAACTTTTATTTTATTTATTTATTTGTTATTTATTTAGTAAACTTCTATGCTGCCCCATTCGCCAAAGCCTCGGGGCGGCTCACAGACATAAATAAACTTCGTTAAAATAATATAAATTAACAGTATAAATTAAGTCGCCCTGGCCAAAGAATAAAAAAAATAAATACTATTAACAGTTAAAATGAAATTTGAATAAAAGGGTCTTTGCCTGGCGCTGAAAAACAAATAACGACGGTGCCAGGTGGACCTCTCTGGGGAGTGCATTCCATAGATTGGGCGCCACCGCAGAGAAAGCCCTCCTCCGAGTACCCACCCTCCTAATTTCCTTCACGGAGGGTTCCCAGAGAAGGGCCTTTCCCGCAGATCTCAGGGGGTGGGCGGGCATATATGGATGTAAGCACTCCTTCAGGTAACTTGTGTGGTTGTCACTAGTCTATTAATATCCATCCATTTTGGACAGGTATTTGGCCCTTCTAGTGAAAGAACCACAAAGAAAAAATATATCTCTGTAGTTCTTTAGAGAGTTAAAAATGAGCCAAGCCTTCATTACGGGTTAAGATTTGGGGGAGGTTCAGACCATGGTTGTGCTTCACTACTGAAACCCAGTGGCAAACCCCGTGTTTCTGCCAGCATAACACCAGTGCTGCATGATGGTACTGGTTCATTCCATGGCACCTAAGAGATTGAGCCGTAAACCAAAGAGGTCCTAGCTTAAATCTTTCCTTCGCCACGAACAGTGGGAGACTCATGAGTCCTCTATCAGAAGGACACGGCATCCCTATTCTGAGCTTTCCAGGAACTATCCATGGTGCTGAACCCTATTTCCAAAATAGCTTCACCAGCATGAGCTCCATGGATAGCTCCTATAAGGCTCAAAAGAAAACCCACCATGGTTAAGGAGGCCTGCTGAGACCACTGGCATGAACTCCCTCTTTTATACTCAAGCACGGTGAATACACAGCACACAGACTCAAAGTACAGCCACATTCCAGCTTCCTTCTCCCAGGATCAGCTCCAGGTTTTGGAGGCCCTCCTTACCAGCATTGCTATCAGTTTCTATTTCTCCTTATCCTCTCCCCTGTTATTGCTACTGTTTGTTGACTGGATGAGTTGAGAGCCAGTGTGCATGCATACAACAGCATCAACTGCCCGTTCTTTTCACCTCCACTGTTCCCCAACCACACCTAGCCTTGATTCCGGCCTTTCCCTCTCTACCCATGGACTAGAGAACAACATGCGACAGGTTTGCACTAAGAGTCTTGCTACAGATCTACATGGAAGCCATTTAAATAAGCTTATTTATGTACCAAGATGTCTGAAGAAAGAACTCACAAAAACTCTGTGTCTCATTAAGTTTATATTTGAACCTCAGTGCTCCTTAGGAAGGTACCCAGGAAACATAGCAATGATGACAGCAATAGAATTTATTTGCCCCCTTTCACTGAGAACAGCCTCAAAGTACCTCACAACAGCAAAGCAATCATACAACTCTAAATAACCATCTCCCAAGGAAAAAGGATCAAAACAACCACTAGAAGATTATGGAAGGAGTCCAACTACACCCAAAGCACAAGAGAAACGCTGCTTTCCTTCTAATGTACTGAGTAAGTATAAAGTCAAATGACACTCCTAGCCATCCTCTTTTGCTTGTTCCCAGTTCCTGATCAATATATTTATTTTGGCAGCCTGTGATGGAAATGGATTCAGAATCCATTTCTGGCCTCATGCCAAGTGTCACCGGCTGCAGCTTCAGTGCAGACTTGTTCCATGCACCTCTTAGTGCAAAGTCAGCATTGTCTTTCAAGAGGCAGAGCCCTGCAAAGCATGATTTCGCATTTCATGACAGCTCAAAGAAATCGGCTCTTTATGAACCTACCACCTTCTCTCTGCTCAGAGAAAACTTATTATCCATTTGAAAGATTCAGGGAAAGGACAGACATCATTTGAATCATTATTTCTGGCTCAGCTCCCGGAACAAGGCAAATGAAAGAGTAATGATTCACCCTCTTCATGTAAATATCACACCAGCTTTTGCAGAAACATTTGCATACTTTCCAACCATTATCAGATGGGAAAGAAGTACATTTATTTTACACTGCATGACATACTGGCCTCAATTCAGACACCACACAAACCCTGGCAAAGAGAACTGAACCATGGCTTAGTGCTCTGTCCACACCATAGTTTGTCACTAGCTAAGAAACCACAATTGGAAACCACGTATTGAAGCAGTAGATCTTGTGCTAAATATGGGAGAACTTTGGCTTTGGCTATGGGCGTGCATGTGTCTAAAATAAATACATATGATTTGGTGCTATGATTAAGATAAATCATCATTAAGGCAGGTATTTATCCCTGGAAGATGAAGCACCTGGAGACTAGGGCTGGATCTACACAGGGCATTTTGACTATCCTGGCAAATGTTGACTTTCTAGTGTGTCATCAGATGCTCGCCCCAACCTATCCCCTTATGCTAATTCTGCTATTATAGCCAAGATTTCTTCAGATCAGTTATATCACAATAAAAAATGCTGCAGTTGTTCCCTGGTATCTATTATTTGTGGAGCTATCCTGGAGCCATGGGGAAGTGCCCTCAGGATGCTGCTAGGCTGCAGGGGGAGAAAAATTATCCAATCTGGATTTCAGCAAAACAGCAGCACCTTGAACATCTGTCAGTTGCTTTCTTGCCCCCCTCCCCTGCATCTTCTCTCTCTCACTCTCTCTCTCTCTCTCTCTCTCTCTCTATATATATATATATATATATATATGAAAAAAATTACATTTTAATTATTGCATTCCATTTCTATTCCACCTGGGGTCATCCCATGAAGCTGATTGGTGTGAAGTTTAGGACAGATCAAAGGAAGGACTTCTTCGCAGCATATAGTCAGTCTATGGAATTGACTGCCATGGGAGGTGGTGATGCCTGCCAATCTGGATGATAGCTTTAAAAGGGGACAGGTTCTTGAGGAAGGAGGCTCTCAGTGGCTACTGGCTTTGCTGGCTATGTGCCGCCTTCTTTACCGGAGTGGCCTGCCTGCATACCCCAGTTGCTAAGGAGATGAGCACAGGGAGGTCTTGCCCCCATCCTGCTTGAGGAATCCTGTGAGCAGCTGATTTGCCACCATGTGTGCTGACTGCTGGGCTAGACGGACCTTGCTCTGATCCAGCAGGACTCGTCTTATGTCCTAACTCCAGGAACTCTTGGATGAGACTAACTATCTGGAATCATTTCAGTCAGGGTTCAGACCTGGTTCTGGCATGTTGCCCTGCATGGTGACCTCTGCCAGGGTGGAGATGGGCGAATATGATACTCCTGGACCCTATTGATGCTCTTGGATCTCCCAGTAGCCATTGGTACCATTGACCATGGTATCCTGCTGGGGTGACTGTCTGAGCTGGAAGGGTGGGGCACTGTGTTGCAGTGGTGATGTTTCTACTTGGAGGGCCATCTCCAGAAGGTGATGCTTCAGGAATATTATTCATCCTGTCCCTTGAGGTTCAGGTGGCTCAGTGTGCCGATAACCACCTTTGGCTAGTGGTGCACCTGTTTAGACAGGGATGGTCTGGTTTCAGCTATTTATGCTCTGGTGATCTCTGAATTAGCTCACTGCAACGCATTCTCCGTGGAGCTGCTCTTGTAGACTGTTCAGAAGCTGCAGCTTGTGCAAAGTGTAACAGCCAGATTAATAACTCAGATCTGTAGGTCTGAACACATAAGAGTAGTTCTGGCCCACTTGCAATCGCTACCTGTCTGCTTCCAAGTCCAAATCAAGGTGCTGGTTTTAACATACAAAGCCTTGCATGGCTTGGGACCACAATAATTGATGGAGCTCCTCTCTCTATGCTCAGAAGCTTCGTTTGAGTGCCAACAGCTTCCTCTGAGGGAGGCTTGAAGGGTGACTACAAGTGGGAGGGCCTTCTCAGTGGTAGCCCCTCCATTGGAATGATCTTCTCAGTGCAGCCCACCTGGTGTCAACTTTGTTATTTATCTGGCATCAGTTTAGTAAAAAGGTGAAGATTTCTGCAAGACTTTAAGTCCAGTCATACCCGACTCTAGGGGGTGGTGCTCATCTCTGTTCTTAGCCAAGGGAGCCAACATTTGTCCACAGACAGTTTCTGTGGTCATGTGGCCGGCATGACTAAACATCGAGGCGCACAGAATGCTGTTTCCTTATCACCAACGTGGTACCTATTCATCTGCTTCCACTTGCATGCTTTCGAACTGCTAGGTTGGCAGAAGCTGGGATAAAGCAACAGCAGTTTGCCTCGTCGTGCGGATTCGAACTGCTGACCTTTCAATCGACAAGCCCAGTGGCTCAGCAGTTTAAAACACTGGGCCACCTGCATCCCTGACAGGCGCCTAAAGACATACTTGGTCATCTAGTGGCTTGGCATTTTATTGCATTCATTGTATTGTTTTACGTATTGTTGCAAAGCAGTCAGAGACCTTTGGCTATGAGGTAGTACAGAAATGAAATAAATAACAAACACACAAGAATAATTACCTGGGGAGCCAGGTGCCAGACTGGGAGCCATTCTCATGGAAGAACTTGTCCTCGCTCAAGAGCAATGTAGGAAGAAGCCCTTTCAGCAGTTCTGTACCCAACAATTCTATACCAAAGCATTTCACCAGCAAAGTACAAGTTGGAGATCATGAACCATTATGGGGCACAGGTCCAACACACACAGAGTGTGATAACCGCAATAAGAAAAGGAAATTTTTCGTGGCATGGCAGGAGACTATTAGAAAGGGAGAATGGTGAAGACGTGAAGGGGTGTCGATGCCGTCTCCCCAGGAGTCTTCTCCAGTGTTGCACACCTGTTCTGCCCCATGGTGATCTGTGCAGTTATGAGCAATGAAGAAAGCCAGATGACAAGCAGGACGCAAGTGCCAGGCGTCCTGTTCCACATCCAAACACTTCTTGGAGTGCACAATCATACCCAGGATGTGGTGGCGCAGGCCGTGCAAAGAGCTTATTTTATGGTCTCTGCTGCACCTTAATTAGCTAGCCAGTGGAGCTCTTCAGAAGGGCTCGGAGGCTGCTAATGGGAAGCAGCTCCTTTAGAGTCCTCCAAGTCCTGCTGAGATGCTTCTCCATAGCTCTTTGCAGAGAAAGTCAGCCATGTCTTGCTGGGTCAATTTCAGTTCGTGCTGCCTGAGGAAGTACACAGGGTGCCTGCAGGCATGCGACCAACTGTGTGCCTTCTCAATCCCTGTCCCTCGTGGCTGGTTAACACTAGTTGGTGTGCCTCAGCTAAGCGCATCCATCTCTCATGATGTGAAGGAACAGAACCTGATGCCAGAGTGTAGGAAACAGAATAGTCAGTTCAAGTTGTGACAACCCAGATTCAGGCTGGGCATCAGGACAAGCTTCCTCACTGTCAGAGCAATGCAACAGTGGGACCAGCTGCCTGGAGAGGTGGTGGGCTTTCCCACACTGGAGACATTCAAGGGGAAACTGGACAGCCCTCTGAGTGGGATGGTATAACTTGGAGTCCTGCAACAGCAGGGGGTTGGACCCGGTGGCCTTCATGGCCCCTTCCAACTCTACTATTCTATGATTCTACAAATCCATGAACCTGACACTTCAAAGGGGGAAGCAGTGAAACTGAAAAGGCCCACCATGAAGCCAAGAATTGGTTGCAACTATCACCCAGTCACAAACACACCATTTTTAGGATGCTTGGAAGTGCTGTGTTGGGACAAGCTAAGGCATTCTCAGATGGAAACAATTATCTAGAACAGCAGTTCCCAAACTTTGTTCCACAGAACCCTAGGGTACCACAAAAGCTTTGTAGGAGTTCCACAAAAAATGTCAAAAATCAAATCTATAACAGATTTTAGAATGAAACCACATGAGGCCAACTATTCGATTGCCAGTTGGTGTCCAAGCTGCAAACAAGGAAATGCATCACGTCATTTGGTTTCTAGGTATCTGTAGTGCTGGGAATGATCGAAAGAATAATTGCTTTATTCATTTATTATATTTAAACTGTTTTCTCCTTATTTCCAAACCTACTGTTATGCAAAGTACTCAGGCTATAGGAGCAGATGAAAGAAGGAATAATGTTGTGGGTTCACAATGCTTAGTAAAAATCAGGGATAGAGTTAGGGTTCTGTGGGAAAAAAAATGTTTTCAGAAAGGTTCCATGACCAAAAAAGTTTGGGAACCACTGATCTAGACGATGCCCTGTCTCAGCCCCGGCCAGGTTTTGGGATTAAATTGGCCTTGGACACATAACTGGATGCCACTTACTGGGAGCAGGATAGAAGACAGGAATGTGTGACGGAACCAGTTTGGGGGTTAAAATCTGTCAGTTCAGCTTTCAGCTCAGCTCCCCAGACTTGGGTCTGCTTTCTCTCTGCCCTCAGTCCACTTTTGCCAAGCATTTATGAGGGCATTCGGCAGGAAGCAAATTCAAGTAAAGTTTGGCTGTGCATGCCTGACTTGCAGAGTTGGGAGGAAATTGCAATATGGGTAAACTTGGTATTAGAATGCTCTTTGTTATTTTCTTATATACACGTACTTTTAAGTTATTTCCCTCTTGGTAAGGTTGGTCAACATAAATGGATTTTCCATGCCATTTTGACAGGTAAATGGATAATGTTGATACTTAAGCAATGAAAAGAAAAACAAATAATCTCCTACAATTCAGTGAACTGAAGACTTTCATTATTTGAGTGAACGGCATACAGATGAACTCTCAAATGGACGTATACCCAGACGGTCTGTTTTGCTTTTGTTGAAGCTTATGTCTAATCGATGCCTTGGGTTTATGCTGCCGTCTGGATATGGGCATATCAGTGTTTATTAATATCAAGGAGATTGCTTTGTTTATGTTATTTTTTGTTTGGCTTTTTCTTCACGTGTTTTTTTTCCTTAGTGAAAGTCATCATAAAAATAAATGGAGATTATGGGAGAACAAGTCTGAGCCTGAGACCTTTCTTAAAATAAGTGTGGCCAACGGCTTTCCACATATGGGATCTGCACCCCCTTCCACATGCTTTTCTGCAGAATAATTGGTGTGCCACCCCATGGCATAAGACAATATGCGCAGTTCAGCAATGGGACAACTCATCTGCATGCAGGAGGTTCCAAGATTAATCACCAACATCTCCAAGCAGGGCTCGGAGAGAACCCTGTCTGAAAATGGAAACCCCTGTTGCTGGTCAATGGCACCCGTACTGTGCCAGGTGGCCCAAGGGTCTGATTCAGTAGAAGGCAGCTTCCTAGGTTGCTAGATTGTTCCCTGAGTGGCTGACATGAAATGCAAAACAGTGGCCCATGACAGATTTTTTCAAATGTAGCAGGAACTGCCAGCTTAAATGTCAGTGTTGTTTGGGAATCGGTTAATCCATGATGGTCCGTGTGAACAGAGCTAGCATCAAAGGTAGGTATGATGGGGTGCTTTCTGCTGGCCTGCACCCCTCTGAGACCCAGTGACAAAGCCCCCTGGACTTGCTCCTCCTGTGCATCCTTGCGCCTGACTTGGTTCTCCTGCCTCTTTCTCTTGCCCAGATGACAGAGATGGTGAGGAAGGGAAGGAGATGCTCTGGCTTGCTTGCTCATTGGTTCTCTGCCTCTCAAGCAAGCCAATGGAAGGTCTGCTGAGAAAGAGGTGGCTGCTAGTGTCTGCAGAGTCAGCAGGGCAGCGTACCTGCTCTGGGCTGTGGTCTGAATGTTTAAGGACCTTTCCAGAGTGCTGAACGCAGCCCCTTTCAAGCTCAGACTAGATCAAGCCCATCCCACTGCTGCCTGAATTACCAGCCTCCTCTGAAGAGCTCTGAAGGCAATGGTGGTGAGACTTGCCCCCGGAGGGGTCCCACTGAATGCCTCCTCCCATCACAGACCTGCAGCCAACACTGGGAACACATGGCTCTTCCTAACAGACTTGGGGCTAGAATGGAGTCCAGGGACTCATCCACTTCCCTGGGCCACCGCGAGGCTCTCCCACCTTGCAGAAGGGCTGCTGGCATCCCTGTGAGTGATGCAAGGACGGAAAGCAGCTGCAGGGCCTGATTCAAAGGCCTGGCTGGTCTGTCTCAATTGCAGGGCCAGGAAATGTGGCATTTGTGCCAAGCACTTCTTCAACAGCCTGTGCTGTGGTTGCAGATTCTGGGAAATGTGCTGCTCTTCTGCATGACCACACTCCATGATTGCTGCCCCGTGATGCAACTGTTGCGCTCATGCATGATGGGTGTGGGTGGCCCAATAGGTTGGCTGGTGCTTAGTAATGGTGAGACCAGTTATACCTTCACCCCACCCTAACAGTTCCTGTAAATTTCTGCTTTGCAATGAAGGACATAATCAACCTCAATGAGGTCTTTGCCCCTATTTTCTTTTACTGAAAAGGGCAATGCTCAATTAGAGCATCGTTCTTTAACATGCAAATAGTGTCACATTTAATAGCATCCAGCAGGTATTTTTATTTGCATCACACAGTCAGTCTTTCTAAAAAGGGGGATTAAAGATGCTGCGTTGTAACCACATCGTCTGGTTTTCAAATAACATGCAAAACTTCCGTGCAAGTTTACTGAAAGGAGGTTGACCAGACAACAAGAAAAAGGCGTCCTGAATGCAATATTAAACAAATGCTTTTGCCGCAGAACTTACCAACAGGCCTGATGACAGAGAATTTTGGATACAAGCGAACTGCACACTCCTCTCAGCACAGCACTTTCCATTTCTCTAAGCGGCGTAGATGTCAGTGATAAATGAAGCGTTTGTTAACCGAATGAGCATGGGAAAATGATAATGGACATGCAAAGTTTATGAGCTGTAGACATTTCTGCCAAAAACATCTCTCAGAGGGTAACCTCTTCCTGGGCAAGCTCTTGGCCTGTAGCCAATGGGATTACTCCACTGGCAAAATTTTTCTGCCACTTTCAGCAGCCTCATTTTCATCTTGGCACATGTATTCTCTATGCTGGGCAATTGTTATTGTTATTCTTATTCATTTTTTGACTAATTCACTGAAAACCATCCCGAAACTTTTAGGTATTGAACAGTATAGAAAAGCTTTAAATAAATAAATCAAATATTCTACCAAATACCTTGCTTCCATGTGCAAAAATGATTGCACAAGGCTCAGACCAGGAGGGAAGGGGCTGCTTGTGCCAGTTGTGCTAGTTGCGATGGTGACGGCTGCACCAAGTATTAGCAAAACAACACTGCCTCTTTTGCTTTTCAGGTCAGTATAATCCAGAGAGTGTCAGTAAGGGCCTTCTTGGTGGTGACTCCTCCAGTTACCAAATAGTCTCTGCAGCTTTTCTGTCCCTAGATATTTAACAGCACACAATAGGACATGCCTCCTGAGGATGGTGATTGCTTCAGCTCTTTAAACTGCTATCAGTTTTGTATATTAAAATGTTATATTGTGTTTTAGTGTATCTCTATTTAATGCTGTATTTTCTTACTGAATTTGTTTTTGAGGTTTGTGGATTGCTAGGAACCAGAGAGCTTTGGCGACTGGAGAAGAAATGAGGATGGAGGATTTGATGAAAGTTTGTATTTTTGAATGGATGGTCTTTATGCATCCATTACAAATGGATAAATAGGGATTTGGGGTCTGTCTTTGTTAAATGTGATGTGTTATTATTTTAATCACAATAGTACATTTGGTTATATATTAATATAGATGTAATTGTATGTGTGTGTGTGTGTGTGTATAAAGAGAGAGAGAGAGAGGCAGTGTGGTGTAGTGGTTAAGAGCCTGGGACTGGGACTCAGGTGATCCGGGTTCGAGTCCCCGCTCAGCCATGGAGCCAACTGGGTGACTCTGGGCCAGTCACAGACTCTCAGCCCAACCTACCTCACAGGGTTGTTGTTGTGGGGATAAGATGGAGGAGGAGAATGATGTAAGCTGCCTTGAGCCCTTTGGAGGAAAAAGGCAGGATATAAATCAGAAATAAATAAAAATAAAAATAAAATAATTGTGTGTGTGTGTGTGTGTGTGTGTGTGTGTGTCTCCAAGCTGTGGTTTGGTTTTGTAGCACACAACAATAAATAAAGAACATTGAGTACATCCCATTGCTTTTACAGACTAAATATTTGTATTTGCTTCTTTGCTTGTAATTCGGCCTACTAACCTAAAGCGACTCAAAACAATAGCACAACCGTGTCTCTTTGCCCCTGGTGTAAATGCAAATTAGCCAGGCTTTTATCCTTCCCTGCCTGGAGAGACATGACGCTCCTCAAACTGCTGGGATCTTGGCACTGACTGAGGCTGGACGATGCCATTCCCCTGCTTACAAGACTTTAGTTTGCCCTTTCATCATGCAGAGGAAGGAGGAGGAAAGCCGGAGTGCCTAGCGAAGACCAGGCGAAAACTAGGTTTTAGCTGTGAAGCTTGCTGCATGAATTTGGGCCAGCTGCTCTTCTCAGGCTAACCTCGCAGGGTTGTTGATTTTGATGGGGAGAATTGTGCAAGAGGCTCTGAGCTCCTTGGAAGAAAGACTGGATAGAAATGGACGGATTTCCCAGGAGTGATGAAACTTGGTATTTCTTCAAATGGCACATGGCTGAATTATGGAGTTTGCTACCTCAGGCTGTAGTGATGGCCACCCATTTGGATGACTTTAAAGAGGGAATGTGCTGAATTCATGGTGGAGAGGCAACCAATGGAGACTAGCCCTGATGGCTGCATGTAAGCTCCAGCATCAGAGCTACCACCTGCGTGTGCTCCAACCAACCTGTGAGGTAGGATAGGCTGCGAGTCCATCACCTGCCAAAGTGATCAGGGGGTGGGGGTCATGGGCAAGCAGGGACTGGAACCTGGATCTCCCAAGTCCTAGCTCAGCACTCTGACCACTATACCACACTGCCTCTTCAATTATGTTGCTTGATTCGTAGGTCTTATGCTGATTCCCATTGTTCTACCTGGCAGTCCAAGGCCTCTTACACAGGTCTCTTTCTGCAGCCTGCTTTTACATAAACTTCTAATGCAAATCAGGGGCAATACTGCCACATGTCGCCCCCTCCCAAGAAGATACCTTTCTTTCACTCTTGGACAGGCCTCTTCTGTTGTCCTTTTATTGTATTTTAATGTTCTTTTACGTGATTTTAAATTCATTTCAATTCTTATGCTTTTATCTGTTTTGTTTTATTGTTTTTTACACTTTATTGTAAACTGCCCAGAGAGTTTTGGCTATGGGCGGTATAGAAATGAAACAAATCCTCACCATCGCCAGCACTGCATGATAGTGCCAAACTCTTCAAACCAAATGTGAAACTAAATATGTGCTTCCAAAGGAATTCAGCACTGATATCTAGACAGTAACAACAGAAGAAATAAAAGGTAACCGCAGAACCAATTAAAACAGTGGGTTTTTTTTTAAAAAACACCCTACTGAGCAAATGAATTCTGCAAAACCTACACATTAAAAGTAGAATGGGGAAAAAATAACAAATGGATCTCAAGAAATGAAGACATTGACCTAAATAAAGCAGCTGCCTGAAGAACTCCCCAACACCTACCATAATTAGGAAGTTTCCTGAGACAAGATATTTATGTATTTAAGGTATATTCCTATGCAAGTTTAGATACAGAAAAGGCCTCCAATTTCTAGCCTTTTTGGGGCTGGAGGACTTTCGTTCTTTCTACACTTGCATAAGATTGCAACCTTAGTTATTCATTTATCTTGTGATTCACCCTATGCCCGGCGTTCTCAGGGTGACATGCATAAAATCAGAATAAAGGATGATACATTCAGTAAAAGCTTGTCAAATGACATGCTAACAGCAGCCAAAAACACTGTTTGAAATAGTGAGGACTATAATATAAACTCAACAAACACTAAAAAAAAGAGCAACTATTATTCCATAAAGAGGGCGCCGCCACAAAAAGGCTCTGCTTCAGGTCATTATGTGCTGTGCCAAAGATAGCAATATCATTCCAAAATTCCCAATATCCAGGCTGATGCACCCGTGAGCAAGTGCCCACCCAAGTCCTCCACAGCTCAAGCCCTCTGTGTCCATCTAGGCCAGCATTCTGTCCACACAGCAGCCGCCAGCTGCCCCGAGGGGAAACCCACAGGCAGAGAATGAGAACGCAATGCCACCTTCCTGCCCGTGTTCCCAGCAACTGGAGTACATCGACAAGCTGCTCCAATTTTGGAGGCAGCACAGAGCCATCAGGACTAGCAGCCCTGGATGACTTTCTCCTCCTGCATGCATTTGCCCAACCCCCTTTTAAAAGCCATCCAAATTGGAAATGAACTGATTTTACATGTAATCACTGCGGCGAGGATTGCATTTGTGAGGAACTACCCACCGATGAACTGATTCTAAAAAAGATCCTGGACTGTGCAGAAATGGATAGATTGACTTCATCACTGAAGGAGAAGGAAGATACTGACTTCTATCAAACTTGGGACTCTTTTTATTATTGGCTAGAGAAACGGGACTTGGCTTAGATTTAAATATGTTTTCAAGTTATCATAAATGGAAAAAGAAGGGTGTGTGTGGGGGGGTGACCTAGCGGGGGGCTCGATGTTTTTGATGATGGATGTTGTTTGCAGTTTTCTTTTTGCCTTTTAGGATTATAATTCCAAATAAAACTTATTTTTAAAAAAACGGGAAATGAATTTCGTAGTTTAACCACGTGCGGTGCAAAGGACCACAGCTCAGTGGCAGAGCACACACTCTGCAGGGCTGCTCGCTGGATTCTCCACCGAGAAGGCGATGGGAAGAACCCTGCCCTGGGCCAGAGGCTGGCCAATGCAACACCCAAACAGGGCACCAGTTTCCATCATGTTTGCTTAGACCAAGTGTATGAAAATGCACATTTAGAAAGAATTGCTATCATTTAAATGGCAATGCAATACATCCTGCCATTGTAGTAAAGACAATCCAGGTGACATTTGCCCGTTTTCCAGGTGTTTCCTTTGCATACTTCAAAACTCCCAAGCCTGCTTCTGAGGGTTCATGAGCTTTAAGTGAGACTTGGACCAGGAAATTCTCCAAATAGAGAGCACCACCAAATAAAGAACTCTCTGCTGTGCACCTGGCTATCCCAGAACCGCTGCTGTTCAAAGTACCCAGGTAGGTAACTTGACACCCTCCAGAGGTTTTAACTTTCAACTCCCTAGACAGCTTAGTCAATAGTGAAGGATCATGGGAGTTGTAGGACAAAACATCAAGTGCTCCCCACTCTGGTGCACTTGAGGAACAGAGAGTCTGGCCAATTGGAGGTCCACTTCCTCTGTTTCTTTCTGAAAGTAATGTTAAAGGATTCAAATGCAACCACAGATCACAGCCTTGGAGGCTTGGGGGTAGGTGGGGAAGGGGAACAGACCCAAAGCAAGAGAGCTTAGGAAAGAGAGAAAGACTTGGGGAGTGTGAAATTTATTTCTTCCCAGGATGCCCTTTTGAAACAAAAGAGGTTGATCTGGCTGCACATTCATTCCCAGGGCCAAGGAGCACCTCCCCCACCCCCCACCGGAGCACAGCAAAAACCCGGCTGCCAAATGGATGTGGCGTTTCCTTCCAAGATAAAGGGAGAAAAGGGTGGATAATGTTTCCTTTGTCAGGCACAAACATCTGCTGGCATTCCGAATGGCTCATTTTCCAGCAGTGGGAAGACAGTCTTGAGCAAATCAGCTCTCATTCTCCTGAGAAACATCAGCATAGCGTGGCAGCTGTCAAGGCGGCCTATGTTTCCTTGGAAATCACAAATCCTTCAAAGGGATTTTACATACCATGAAACTATAGCATATTTTACAGTTTTGATGCAAGTCCCCTCTCCCCCTTCACTCCCCATCCATCGTTTAGATGCAAAGTTTCCTCTCCTTCCCTCCTTCCCCTTTCCTCTCCTTCCTCTCCTTTCCAATCTCAGCTCTCAGCTCTGCTCCAGTCAAGTTGGGACCAGAGGCCACATGGGGTGGCCGGGCGATGCAGCTTCCTCTGGTTGGGTGGAGGAAGGAGACGCATACAGGCCAACTAGGAGAGTCCGGGGCTAAGAACAGATGGGATCCAGAGCCCTGCTTGTGAAAGAGGCAGGTGCTGTTGCCCATACAAAGCTCCCCCAACCCGTGCGTTTCAGTTAACTTAGACAGTGACCCCTAGGATGCTTGGCTAAAGGGGAGGCAGTGTGTTTCAGAAGGCTGGGGACATGCAGCAGCATTTTCCCACAGCCACTGCCTCAATTCATACACTGGGTCCAGACGACGAAGGGACTCACATGCAAGGGGTGAGTGTGTGTTGTTGGTGAACTGCTGGAATGTGGGTTCTTGTGTTGTCGAAACCCAGCTGTGCTAACAAGCCATGGTGAGCATCCATGGTGAGCTGTTGGGTTGTGAACTGTTGGTTCTTTACTACCAATTATTTTGGCTGGATTCAGACAACATTCAGACCCAGGTTTCAACAACAATCCATGGTTTAATGACAACCCACCCTTGTGTGTGGGTATTGTGTTCTTTGAACTCACTCATAATGACACTAATGTTGTCATTGCCTCTTCCACTCCTGAGAGACATGGAAATTTAAAAGGGACCAGTGGTGTAGAGATGCCAGAGCTCACAGGGTTGTAGCTGTTTTCACTAGCAGGGACAATTGCATTATCTGCTACACCCATTAGGCATTCCTACTCCCCCTGAGCTTAGGGGCTGTCATCACAGTAGCTGGTGGGAGGCTGGAATGGATCTTCCCAGCAAGTAATAAGGTGTTGCTGCAAACTATTTGTATGGTAATGCAAAAAAACTGGGGGTGGCTTAGTCCTGAAGAAGAAACCGAGCTCCATTCCCATTATGGAAGACCAGAAGAATGAGGGATCAACACAGTTGTAGACCCTTCTGAGGGTCCCGAACCTTAACCCCCTTCGGGACCAGGTCCATGCACATGATAAAGCATCTGCACATCAAAATTTAGCATTAGGGACTGCATCTCGAGGACTGCTGCTGCATTTCTAACCCCCATTTCTCCCCCAGTGGCAACCAAGGTGGATTTCTCCTGCGTGTGCCTTCTCTGGATGAGAGACCACATGGCACCAGAAATGACCATGAGACACACCCCTGAACTGGCATGTCCACACAGCATTAACTGACAGTGAACCACTTTCCCTTATATCTCAGGCCAACACAGATCAGTCAGTCCATCTATCATTACTACAGTTTGGTTGTCAGAAGTGGTCCTACTGTAAAACGAGCTCTCCGTGTGGCAGCAGTACATCAACCCAACCAGATTCTTTAGGAGGCCTGAGCTGAGATTCCATCCACAGCAGAGCTGGTGGGATCTGGGAGATTGTGCAAGTCACTGTCCTCTTTATCACCCTGTATATACAAATCAGTGTCTCTTTGGCAGTACAGAAATGACCATCCTAATTAGGGACGGGGGTAGGTGAGTGCTGAAGGCTTTTGGTTTCTTAAGATGTGTTTGTTTGCTTTGATTGAACCGAAATGAACTGAAATGACATCAGAGCCAGTGCTAGGCCAGGGGTCGGCAACCCGCGGCTCCGGAGCCGCATGTGGTTCTTGAACCCCTCTGCTGCAGCTCCCTCGCTCAAAACACGTGCCGGCACAGCCTCCGATCTGCGACCGAGGCGCCGAGTTACAAAATACCAATAGGTGATGATGAGGCATCCAGTCAGGAAGGCTGCGCTAGCTGGCTAAGTAAATCACTACATTCCTCTGCTATTGCGCAGGGAAAGAGTGGAACAAGCTTCCTGCAGTCTCTCATGTTACACGAAATGAAACATGGATTCTCTTTGTCCAAATGTCATCTCCTTCCTCTGAATGTTAAAAGCTGCGCTTGGGACCTGTCACAGTTCACAGCACTTGACTGTTGATCTGCTAATCAGTCACTAAACACACCTATATCTGCGACCCACGCAGGCAGCCTGCGATCTGCGACCCACACCAACTTACTGAGCTGCTCCCCGACCGGTAAGCCAACCATGGAGAAATCGAAGAAAAGCTTCTGAAGAAAACCGAACGTTTAATGGTACATGGGTAGATTCATTTGCTTGTACTGCTGACGAACCTATGGGGTCTGCTGTTTAATGCATGCAGCCCTTTAGCACTGACTTTGACTCTGCAGGAAGCTGTTCTCCTATTCAAAATATATGAAAGGAGTCCTACTAATTTATAATATAAGATTAAAAATAACAGTTTTTAGTGACTGAACAAGAGCTGCAGTTAAATCATAATGAAGATATAGATCTACTTGTTTTAAGAAGATTCTTATAAAAATTCCAGCAACATTATTACATTGGGAGAGGGATGTTTGTTCAATATTTCACCAGACTATTATTTATATTTGTTGTATTGCAGAAACTCTACTTACTGTATGAAAGTATCAATTAGCCCCCTTTTTATTCAGGTTGACAGCTGACTGCACCCTCCAGTCCACGTGATAAAAGGATGAGGGCACACAGAAGCAGACAGCATGTTTGGTTTGCTGCAGGTGGCATGTTTGGTTTGTTGCAGGTGGATAATTTAAGTTCTGCTTTTTATTTCATAAATACAAGAACTCAAATAGACATTGACTATTTTATTTGAAAGTAACCCTCAACCCAGCATCTTTTTTTTTTGGAGTTCAAAATGCTTTTGTTGCATGCAGAAATAAAAATGTGTTTTCTCTGTAGCAGTTCATTGATTTCATAAATGCAACACACTATAGTTTTTTTATACATAGCACAAAGGTAAAAAATGATATATGCAGTGTTATCTTCTTTTTAGATGTCAAAAGGGTTTTGTGGCTCCTGGTGTTTCCTGTGGGAAACGGGTCCAAATGGCTCTTTGAGTGTTAAAGGTTGCCGACCTGTGCTAGGCAAACCTTCCAGGAATGGCCATTCCTGAGCCAGGTACCACAACTGCGAAGGCCTTCTCTAAGTCACCACACACTGGACTTCATGCTATCTCTGGAAAACAGCTTAACTTGAGCTCAGTTTTTGTTGGTCCCATGGCCTTTCCTGGGAGAAATTTTCGCATGGCAAACACAGTGTGACAATCCATTTCTTAATGGGGTGTTAGGTTCTCCCTTGATGGAGATCTAAGCTTAGGGTAGACAACCATGCACTGGCGATCTTTCTAGATTTCCTGATGGTGCTGTGTGTCAATTAAACCCACAAAGCTCCTTTGGTACAACAGGAAATGATGCCCTGGAACTGTGACTTCAGAGGGCTGCAACATACTGCATTGTGGGTAAAAAAGGGACAACCATTCCCTGCCCAGATGGCAAGAAGCAGCATTGCCACAAATCAGGCGGCAGCAGCAAAACAAGCCAATGAGAAGCCACTTGGAGTCGGCCGGGAGACTTGTCTCACCACCCAAATTCAAGCTGAGAGCTCTTTCCGGAGGCCCTCGCTCTGAAACCATACTAAGAACATGCTCACAGCTGTTCTAATTAAAGGACAAAAAACAAGAACTGCACATGTTAATCAGTTTAAGTCACACATTAATTACCTAAGGCTTTGGTTGACTCATTGGTGCAGGCAACCTTGGATTGGCATGGGCGTATTTTAATCAGTTCAGCAAAGAACACGGTTGGTGCCTGGTTGTGGCTGTCTGGCTTCTTTTCTCTATGATTCTGTGGGTGCAGAACCTCAGGCTGGGGGGCCAAATCCAAGCCTTTGATGTTCCCCACGGGGACACACAATTTTTCTTCAACGGAAACATGCCTGGTTTTGTGCAATCTCCCCCACTCCCTTCTAAAAGACTGAAATGCAACTCCTAACGTGTCATTACTGGCAGTCGGAGCCTTCAACTGAAAAGTGCCCCATTAGGGGCCTGCCTCTTTTGTCCTTGGCCCTCTTCACCACTGCAGTGCAGCCCCAGGAGCTTTTCCGGAGTGGATTTTTACCTTGGGCTGAAAGCAATCCTGCACATGACCCTGTTCTGACTGGCTGCTTCTCCCCAGGCTCTCTGAGAAGGATCTTTCCCAGCCCCACCAGCACATGCCAAGGCTGAACCTGAATCTCCCACATGGGAAGCTGGTCACTGGCTACTGAACCTCAGCACCAAGAGGCCTTCCTTCCAGCATTATGGCTGTTCGCATTTTACCCTTTTATTATCTCATGTAAGAGGATATTTTGGATAGACTGACTTTGGCCCAGGGATGAGTGATCAGAGTCGAAGGAAAAGGAGGCCCCTGTGCTGCTAACTGTTGTGCAAAAGTGGGAATTTCAGCAGGTGCCACTTTCTGGCATCACAAGCTTCCTCTTGAATGAGCAAGGGTGCAGCAGCCCCATCCTCCCCAACATCTTCCCCCCACCCTATGTTCCATGGCACAGTTACATATCACCGTATGTATTGAGCCTGTGGGCCAAATTTCATTTCAGAGCAGTATTCAAGGACCATATTTTAATAGTGGGCGGGGCTGAAGGCAAAAAAGGGGTGGAGCCACTCTAAAGCCTTAGTTGCTGGTAACTAAACCAAAGGAGAGACAGTTTCACCCTTTAGAATGAGTGGAAATGATGGAAAGAACAGGAACCCGCACTCTGAGGAAAGGAGGTATGAGTGCTGAGAGTCTTTGGAGGACCCGATGGGTTCCTTGGTCCTGCCACTGGCTTCCCTAAGGAATGATTCTTCTCCAGGTTCAGCCATCTCTTCCCTGAACTTACAAGAAGTTCTGTGCTGGTCCAGACTAGAATCTTGCCAGAGATGCATGCACAAATCCTTTGGTGAAGTGACCAGGTAAAGAAACATGCTCGGAATCTAAATTCAGTAATCGTGGTTCAGCACATGTGTGGCAGAGAGCTGGGCGGAAGGAATGATGCTATTCATTGAAATTGCACCCTAAACAAACTCCTACATGAATTTGGGGATTCCCACCTGGGCAAAAAGTGGGAAGAACTGGAAATAAAATCAGGAGACTTTCCATAAGAACTAGCAAAATGTTTTCTAGTGCAAACCCAAAGAAGTTGACTAAGAAGTAAAACTTACTGAATTCAGCAGAACTTACTCCCAGGTATGTGTGTGAGCCCTCCCAGGGCAGTGACCCCCGGAGACCCTGCTCTTGGACCCTGCCAGGCTCCCTGCATATATTTTAATTATTCTTTTTCCAATGAGAGGAAAGTGAAGGGTTGCTTTCCAACATCACCATTTTGTGGGTTCAGAAGAGTAGGTTGTGCTTGGGGAGTCTTGCATACTCAGTCTTGAACTTCTTCACAAACTTCCCTTCAACTATTGCTCATTTTCAAATTCCTAGAAGAACTGAAGGTTCTTTCTTCATACCAACTATGAACTTAAAGGGGGCAGGAGGGAGTACAATCCAAGGGAGTTTCCTTAAGCCTGGCAAAAATTCCCAGCAGGGTTTCACATGTCACTAAATCCATCCAATCCAACCTTACAAGGTAATGTGAAAGATTATGAGAAGCTATCTTTCCATTAGGAATGGATGGATAAGATAAAGCATGAGCCACTTAGAATGACCTTGGAACTAAGGTCCAGCTGATGACAGATGGTCATATATCAGCTGCCACTGGGCATAACCACCATCAGTCATGAGACTGGATGCAAATGGATAGTGATTTCTCCAACGCCTTAGGCGTATTTCCATAGGAGGCTTGCTTCTAAGCACATCTTTTTTTTAATGAATCAAGTCTGGTCTTTACTGCCTCAATGGGCTACTGCTCTTGATAGAAGCCTTAGGATGAGCAGAGATCTTTGCAGTGAAGAAGCTTCTTAAGCAGGCTGGGCAGCTTAAGCCCCATACCCTTTTTTATAACCCAGGAACTGGATGCTACATGATCATGGCCAATGCAGAAATGGGAAAGAATGACTGGGTTCTTGCAGTGCTGCATCAGTTATTCCCAAATAATCTAATTCATGGTGCAATCCTTGGCATGTTGAGATGGGGCGGGGGCGGGGGGGAGACTTTCAACTCCCAGCATTCCCCAACCCACTTGCTAGGGAATGTTGGGAGCTGCAGGAGTTTTGTTTTTTGTTTAGTCTAAGCATGCTTAAGATTGGACCATTAGTAGGAGAATATAGAGAGGCTAATAAGGCAAAACCTTTTCTGTTTCAGCAAACCTTTGGGAATAATCTGGACCTGTGAGAATGTATTGGACCATTTCTGTTGTTTTTTCCTGCCATTTTAATTTACTCTACAATTTTAATATCCAAGCTGATTTAATTATATGTTACCTACTGTATATTGTCATTGATGTTTTACTTGTATAAGTTTTAATGTTGAAGGCTCCTTGAGTCCCAGTACTAGATATAGGTGGAATAATAATAAGAATTGTATAATAATAAATAATAACCCCCTCCCACCCACCCACACACTCAGTGGTCAAGTATAATAATAAAACTAAAATAATTGACCATTTGGAAACACTTTAATAATAAAGGATTATCCACCCTTTTGGCAAATATAGAAGTGCTTATAATGCATCAGTATTGTGCACTGTTTAAGGAAGGTGCTTTCAGGTAATAGCTCTCCCTTGTTGTAAAACTTACAAAAAGAGATAGAATGCTTTTATTGTGCACATGGCCATATCCAGGAACCATATGGCACATGGCCATATCCAGGAACTGTATCCTATGCATATTCATTATGCCTTTCAATGCCCCACTTATTATTCAATGCCCTGGAATACGCCACCTCTGAATCACTCACTTCCCCATCCCACCCCAAGCAAAGAAAAGGATCTCAGCCAACCTGCTCTGCTTTCAGTCTGAACGAGACAGAGGTTCCTCCTGAGTTATTTCTGGCTCCTACCAAGACACTGATAGGTACTGTTAGCAAGGGAAGCACGCAGGGAAATCCCAGGTGACTAGGTGAGGCGGTTGTCTGATAAATATTTCGGGTGAGATCAGTAAACTCCAGCCCAGCGAGGTGAGTCAGTAACACGTGCCTCACCTCATCTATTTAAAGGCCTTAGGACATGAGAAGAGCCACGCGGAGGAGCCCACGGGCTGTCCGAGCCCTGCCTTCCCTCACACAGTAGCTCACTGCAGGAAATCCGAGAAGGAAGGAGTACAGCAGCAGCCTCAGGCCCCTGAAAAGGGTTCAGGGCAACTTGGCTTGCTAACTTCCCTTCTTTTTGCTAGCACGTCTTCTGTCTATAACGGGACAGAAGTTCAGAGAGGGGGATCTTCCCTTTCATCATGGAATTAAAGGGCTGGGGGTGAGCTCATTTCTGCACATTGGGGGCTCCTAACAGGTACAAAAGCCCCACCAGGGGGCAAAGAACTCCCTCTTTTCCCCTGAAATATGTGAACAATGGAACGTGGAGCATTCGGTCTGCCACTGGGGCCGCCTTCCCAACCTGGCGCCTTTTTAGCTCCTTTGGACTACCTCTCCCCCAATGCCCCAGCCAGCATGGCCAATGGTTGCGATCGTGGGAACTGTAGTCCAAACCATTTGGGAAGGCCAGGCTACACCCTGTTTCATTCCTACTAACCCAATTTCTTTGGGTGCTGGATGGATCCAGCAATTTCTTCACTGCGCATCCAAATATCACTTTAAGGGCAAACCAGACATGACTTTTAGAGCAGCTCTTATTTCCTTTCTTGAAGGAGGGGCTAATATGGATCTTCAGCTGCTGCTGTTAGGATAGTACCCTCACCCTGGAGCCTGCTTTAAAAAAAAAAAATGGGGGGGGGGCAAATATGCAGCTGTTAAACACGGGTTTAGAGTCACGTCTGGTTTTGTCCTGAGTCCAGTACCATCGGGGCGAAGCACTCTGGCCGATCCAACAGGCGCGTTCGTGAGCTCAGACCAACCTCTCGCCCCCTCGGAGTCCTCCATATGCGCTAGGGGTTCTCTGCGCTAGGGGCCGCTTCCTTTCTTAGAAATGAAGCCGGCGCGCTCCGAGCGTGGATTACGGCGGCGGCGGCGGCGGCGGGGACCCACTTCCTTCGCGCCGGCGGCGCCCTCGAGCGAGCGAGCGAGCGCGCCAGGAAGCGCTGCAGGTGGATGACCGCACATAACCCGGGGCTGGAGAGCGGCGCGCCTCGCCCGCCCACGACCCGGCGCGCCTCCCTCCTCCCCGCGCGCAACCGAGCTGCCCCCTCGCCGCGCCCCCGCTCTCTCCAGAAGTACCCCCCAAAAGACCTTCGCCGGCAGCTGCGCCCCGGCAGCGGCCGGATGAGAGCGGGGCGTCCACCCTGCAGAAAGCGCGGGTGAGTCGGGGTGGGGTGGGGTGGGGTGGGATGGGCATGGGGGGAGGCGCAGCTGGCTCTCGGCGCTGCCGCGTGGGAGCGAGCAGCCGCAGTGAATTCGGATTCTCTGAGGATGCCGGTAGCCAGCCGCTGTCTAGCCGAATGCAGCCTTCGGAAGCGCGGGGTGTCTGTGGTACCAGCCTAGTGAAGCGCCTGGCTCTCCTGGAGGTCACCCATGTCAATTTCACTCGTCAATTTCAAAGGGAAGGGAGGAGGGGTCGTCGCCTTGCACATTTCTGGCTCTGGGGGTCTACCTCCTGACGCTCGCCATCAGAGCAGCTCTCATTTAGCAGCAATCCATTTTAAAAACAGCCCTCTTCGCTGTCGTATCTTCCCAAGCACGGGCCCTCGCCGCGGAGAGAGACGCAATACTCTGCCCGTCCTTCCCTTTCTTCCCTAACCCTGTAGGAGCGGATTGTCGCTTGCGGAACGATGCTCCAGACCGTAAGCCCTAGAACTTCTTTTGGCATTTCTCCCCAGCCCCCGCTGTCAGCCCTTGAAAGGCGTGACAGCCCGCTCAAACGCGACTGCACGCTGGAGCATGCACAGAACGCGCTTCTCGAGCGCATCCAGAAGCAGCCCCTGGCCTCTCCAAAGCTTTGGAGAGGCACCGTTCCCAGGGGATGTTTGGAAGGTCAGCCCCGGCCAACAAGCAAACAAAACCAGCGCCCGGGGGGAGAACTTTCTCCTGAAGAAGCGGCCTGATCCGGCTCGCTCTCCCCAGACAGATATGCAGCACAAAGGCAGCCCTCAACCTGCTCTGACCGCAAACGGCCTGCGGAAAAACGCGCCTCTCCGCCGCCGCGACCCCTCGTCTCGCGGGTCCGGCCGTACCTCCCGATCGGTCCTTCCACGTCGCCCCGCACAGCCGCTCCGGGGTCGTGCTGAATCACTTCGGGACTTCTCGATTTCCCGTGCAGATGTGCAGCTCCACCCCACCCCGCTTCCTCTCTATGGTTCCTCGCGTTCCCAGGCGCGCACAGCGTCAAACGGCAAAAGAAAAGGCTGAGAATTCCCCCCCCCCCCGCGCGCGCGCCGCACCTCACCATTCATTCTCTCTTCTCCCCCGCCCCCGGACCACGCTGCTGGTCTTGGCAATCGCGGGGAGGATGGGCCGGCCCGGGTGAGAGCATTCCTCGCACGTGTGAATCGGCTCCTGATCATTGAGAACGCCCGTGCTTCCCCCACGCCATGGTCCGCCAGCCCTTGGATTCGCCTCCCGCGTCCCCAGGCGGGTTGCACCCAGTCCCCACACGTGCCTCTTGGACTGGACATTCAAATGAACTGTCCACTCCCTGTCCACTGGGGGGGGGGGGGCTTCAAACACCGAGCCTTTCCAATCTAGCAGGAAAAAAAACCTAGGCATCATACAGTTGCTCATCATCGTCATTGTTACTAATCCACGTACAAAGGATTGTTCACAAATAGATGGTAGCATCGTGCCTCTTACTCGCTGCAACACGAGCTGCCTTTGCTTCTGCAAATACCCCCATTGCTCGCACTTGCGCGCGCGCGCGCGCCCTGCATCCCCGCATGTACCTGTTTTCTCGGCCCCTGGAGATGCTGCTCCTCGCTCCCGTAGACCAGTTTTTCTTTCTCGCTTTGGCCCCTCCTTCCCATTCAATCCCTCGCAGGTCCCGCCCACCTGGCCGTGACCGATGCTTCCCTAAACCAACCCGGGCCGCTACCGAGGCGGTGGCCTTATCTCTCCCGAGCCAATGGCGGCAGAGCCGGGCACGCATTCGAATCGAAAGTGACAGCGGCCAGATGGAAGGAGGAGATCGGGGGGGGGGGGGGAGGGGAGGGAAGGGGTTAAAAGAGGCGAGCCCGGCGGGAGGGGCACCAGCAGAGGGGGCCGGGGGCGAGGGAGAGCGAGAAAATAGGGGGAGTGGAGCAAAGGAGAAAATCCCTTGGCAACGCGTGACAGGCGGAGGAACCCCTCGGGGTATCCAGGGCATCGATGGGTGCAGTCTAATTAGCGTGAACGCGGGATGCAGCCCCAGTTGCAGACAGGGTTGGTGAGTCTTGTGTCAGTGGGGCTCCTTATCCATTGCAGCATCTATTTTGAGTTTCACAGGAGTTCTCCATTGCAATGAACCTGTTTTGGAGATGGCGTTCAACACCATGGATAGATCCCACAAAGTTCCAAATAAACGTGGCAATGCTGGTGCGGGAGTCACCCACCTCTCCTGACCATTTCTTCAAACTATCCACAATGCTTGTTTTTAATATATACTGTTTAATATGATACCTTTCTCTAAGCTGTTAAGTTACTGAGTTCCATAATGTGCATTGGACACTGCTTGCCACAAGGCATGGTGATTTTCTGGGACGTGAGCACAAGGGAAGGCAGGGGCTTCGGGGACTCTTTTTGCTGCGCACTGTTAGGAACATGATGCTGGGCCGTTAGTTTGATCTGGTGGGACCTTGATGAATGGAGAGCTCACAGATAGAATTCACATCTGCCTGAAGGGAGGCTGGGCATGTTAAGATGGCTTAAAACTGGTTCAGGAAACACGATGGCAGTGTGAGCATGGAGCGAAATTAAGAGGAACTGCCATCCTCATGGAATTGGAAAAATGTTCACATAGGATGCTTTCCTGCTGAAAGGAAGCCGCAAGCTCAAAATCATGTATAGGTGAGCTAGATGGTACCCTTCGAGCATTGTGCAGTATAATACAGTGCCCCCTTCATTTTGTGCTTGAAAAATAATAGGATTAAAGAAAGGGATAAATGAGAGCTATGATAGCTAAAACGAGCCTCCATGTTCAAGAGCAGTATGCCTTTGCATGCCAGATACTGGGGACAACCAGATGTCGACTGTCACTTCACTCCTTGTTTATATGCTTCTTAGATACAAGTTCTTCCTTCTGTTTGTCTTAACCATCTGTTTTCCCTGACCCATCAGCTTAATTGAACAATACTGGATTCTAGCATTATGAAAAATGGAGAAAAATGCCTCCTTCTCCACTACCTCCACACCAATCAAAAGCGGGTATGGGGGGAATCCCATAATTTTAAACACGCACATATGAAAATAGGTGGTGCCCCTTTATTTTCTATTTTTACTTAAATATATTTATAGGCCACCTATAATTGCCGAGCCCTTTCTAGGTGGCTTACAATGCATAAAACATACTAAGAGATTAAAAACACATTAAAAACCAATTAAAACATAATGAAGTAAACATCTATAAAAGCAATTAATAGGGCCACAGCACACGGGCTAAATGTTAAAAAAAATCCTAAAAAGATATGGCTTTAGGCTGCGGGGAGAGTAAAAGTTCCTTTCAGGAAGGAGAAAAACAAGTCGGGCTGGGGGTTCATCTCATTTGTGGGAGCTTTCCAAACAGTGGTGTAGTTCATTCAACTACTCCTTGCCTTTACCATCTCATTTTCCTACATGTGTAGATCAGGCCACTGTACTCATTTGAATACAACCATGTTGCATCACACGAATTCAGGAAGTGTGTTTGGGGTGTGAGAAACTTCCCTTCCCATTCATTATGGAAAATCTATGTGTAAACATTCTGGTAAGCAAAATATATGCTGTTTACCAGAAATATATTCTGCTAGGCAGAAATATATTCCTGGCTGCTTACTCAGGGTTGTCCAAATGTGCTACAATCATAGCTACTGGTTCCCATTCCTACTTAGCCACAAAACACCAGGTGACTTTGGGACCATGGCTAAATCTCAGCCTAGTCTGCCTTGCAGGGTTGTTGTACGGAGAAAATGAAGAGGAGGCTTATGCAAGCTGTCTTGGGTTCCTTGCAGGAAAAAAAAATGCAGGATATCAATAAAACAGATTTAAGAAACAATCTGGAAAGGTCCAGGTTGGGGGGAGGCGGACCATAACCTCCCCTTCCTCTAATTTGAGATTTTTAAAATATGGGCAAACAGAAACTCTTAACCTGCTTTATTCTACTATATTTGTGGAACAGTTTGCTCTACTTTGGAGTGCTACCTGCATTATGGGCCATGCATTTAAAAATGGGAGCCTCTCTTTTCCAAACTTTAGTAGTAATCACAACGTCTCTTCACTGCTTCTTGTGTCTTTTTTCCAGCTTCCTAACTGTTGTGGAAGCAAACCAATGCATAAATAATACGTTTGTCTCTGTGAATGCTCCTAAACATGCCCACAACCCATCCTAAAATCTGCATGCTCATCCATGTTTAGGGCCGTATTTCTACCTACTTCTGTATGCTTAGCTGTCCATCACATGTGGTAAAAAAGAGGCAAACTAGATAATTTCCTGTTCCAGCCAAGAACAAAACTGCGCTGTGCCCCAAGGGCATCTGCAGAAGGTAACTCTGCAGCTGCTTTAATCTATCCCAGGCAGATGCGGGAAGAAGGGAGAAAACAATGGCATTATCGTGCCAAGGCTGAGAAAAGGACACACTGCCGTTCTGGGCCTTGGAGGAGTCATCCTTTGTTTGGTCTCCGTGCACCCGGGCGGGTCTGCATCTGCGTTTCCAGTGCTGACCAGGAAAGAGGCTGCTTGCAAGACTGCTTTGGGCAGCCTCTTGAGGAAGGTATGTGTCAAAGAGGACATGCAGGCTGGCATGAAATGGCCATGCTCTCATTCATATGCATAGATGCAAATTTGGAAAGGATTAGGATAGTTTAAAGAGAACTATTTTTATCTCACCATTCTGGAGAAAACTCCAACCTGGTGGCCTGCACAGTCCACTATCCCACCAACACTAGTTTGGTAAGAACACCTTCTGCCACAGGCCTTCCTCTACCGCACCTAGCGAACTATCTGTCGCCACACCTCTGAGGTGCTCAGGGGTCTTATTTTGCACCTGGCTGCCCTGTGCAAGTCGCCAGTGCTCTGCAGGGGTGGGTAGGACGGGCTGTGAGCAGGGACTGCACCCTTCCTGTGCAGGAAAGGGATAAATGGGCGATACTGCTTCAAAAACGAATCTTCTTTGTCTTGGTTGCACTCCTGTGGGACCAAATGAAGGGTGTGGCTATGCAGATGGAGGGGTGGGGATATGCAGAAAAGGAAGCCAATCAGAGGAGGGATTTGCTGCTTGGCCCGCGGAATGGCTATGTTAACTGGGGAATTTAGGCAGGAGGGGCCGGGGTTTCCTTTGATGTGGCTGGTTCCCCACAGCGGGACCAGAGCTCTGGACTAGATGGACTCTTGCTCTGATCCTACATGGCTCTTCTGATGGCCTTATGGTGCGAAGGAGAATTTCTTGGAATACATGTGCATGTGGTGGGAGAGCCGCATTTAGAGCGAGGGCCTTTGCTTAAGGTTCTAGCTGAATTTATTTCTGACGACGACTTTCCACCTGCTCCCCAAGAAGCTCAAGCTGCACTGTTCCTTCTTCCCTTTCTTCTTCTTAGCCAGTGAGGTACTTTGGGTCAGCTTCCCTCCAAGCTGGTACCTTCCAGATGTTTTGAACTACAATGCCTATCAGCTGCGGCCTGCACAGACAAGGGTCAGGGTGGTTAGCAGCTGGTCCAAACACCTGCGGGATGCCAGATTGGCAAAGGCTGCATTAGGTAGACCAACAGTGACTGGCTGAAGGTGAACCTCTTAGCCAGGTGTCTTCCTAGTTACCTGACTGGTGAGCCTTCACATTACCGGGCCTTTTTTTGCAGGCTGGATAACCAGCCAATCAGAAAGAGAAAAGGTGTGTCCTTTTGCTTCCTGCTCAATTTCCTCCTCCTCCGCCAGGCTGTATTAATATCTTCCACTCAATTTTCCTTAAAGTAGAATTAAGGCCAGGAACAGCTTCTGACCCAAAGGGAAAGAAGCATATTTGCTCATCAGGAAATCAGGTGGCAGGTCATCACAGTGATGTGATCAGTGTGCTCGCATCATGGACATGTGTCAGGACACTGGTGGCACCTTCACCCTAGGGAGCAATGTCTGAAAGCAGCTGTATCCCAAAGGCTTCTAGTGTGCGAGAACTGACACCCTGCTGGGGAAATTGCTTCCATCATCATACCGCTCTAACAGGAAGTTCTTCCTGATATTCAGTCGAAACAGGCTTCCTGTAACTTGAGCCCATTATTCCACGCCCTGCACATAGGGCTGATCAAGAAGAAAAGCTTTCCTTCCACTTTGTGGCAGCTTTTCAAGTACTTTCATTCCTCCCCTCAGTCTTCTCTTCTCAGGCTAAACATGCCCAGTTCTTTCCATCTCTCCTCACAGGGCTTTGTTTGCAGTCCCTGGATAATTCTTGAAGCTTTCCTCTGAACCCTTTTCCAGCCTGTCTCCTTCCTTAAAATGTGGTGCCCAGAACTGGACACAGGGCTCCAGATGAGGCCTAACCAGTCCTGAGGAAAGGGGAACTAGTTCTTCACAAAATTTGGAAGTAATACTTGTATTATTGCAGCCTAAAATAGCATGTGCTCTTTCCAAAGCCACATTATACGTTTGACTCATAATTCAGCTTGTGATCTCCAGAAATTCTAAGGTCATCTCACTTGTAGTATTGTTGAGCCAAATGTTCCCGTTTTTGTTTCTTTCTGCTAGGCACAGAAATGGGTATGGGATTGCAGCCTTAATGTTATGCAGGTGTTACAGAGAATAGGATAGGCAGCTGGAAGCTAAAGAACATAAGCAAAGCTTCACTGGATCAGGCCAAGGGGCCATTTTATTTATTTATGTGATTGTTTGTACAGTGGTACCTTGGCTCATGAACTTGATCCGTTCCATGACTCTGGTTGTGACCCAAATTGGTTGTGACCCAAGTCAAATTTCCCCATAAGATTCAATGTAAATAAGGTTAATCCATTCTGTAACTATTTTGAAACAAAGTGACAAAGAACAACAAAGTAACAAAGTACTGTACAGTACAGTGCACAACGCTAACCTAGGTGGGGGGGAGGTGATTGTTTTGAGGGAGAGTCCCCCTCCATAAGGACACTGGGGAGATCTCTTTCAGGGGTTTCCTCTCTTCTTTGTCTCTTAGCTGCAGGGTCAATTTTGGTGAAAAATCTGTCTATAGTCACTTGTTTTTCCCCGCGCTGAATAACCCTCCGGAAATGAGAGATCACATCATCATTCATCAGATTCAACACTCTGTTCCAGTTATGCTGGGGTGGTGCCTGTCAAAGAAATCCTGGCACTGATTCCATTTTCTCATAATGGATTGCATCACATCACTGCTAACCTCCTCCCCGTCTTCCTCTTCTTCAGTGGAATCCTCCTCAGCAAGTGCTTTCCGCTGCTTACTCTGGAGTTCAGCAAGTTCTTCTGTTGTCTTATGTCTTTCCTGCACAAACACAACTGCGATCGTGGCCATCTCCCCACTTGGGGGTGCGGTGGGGTGGGGAGATGGCTGTGATCTTGGTTGCCACCCAATGCGGAGTTCATGACCCAAGCCAAAATTTTCATGACATTTTTGTTCGTGACCCGATTTGGTTGCGAACCAAGGCGTTCGTGAGCCAAGGCACCACCGTATTTATTACAAGCATTTGTCTCCCCTCCTTCCATGAAAGCGCTCAGGATGGCTTACATTTGGCCCACATTCTGCCCACACTGCGGGCATCCAGCTGCCCAAGGGAAACCCACCAACAGGATATCTGTGTGACAGTGCCCACAAGTCCATGTTCCCCAGCAACTGGTTACAGAGGCATAGTGGCTCCAGTACTGCAGATGGCACATAGCCACCAAGATAACCTTCTTCTTAGTAAATTTATCCAGTCCCTTTTCAAAGCTCTCCAAATGGGTAGCTGTGCAAAGGACTTCCTTTTATCTGCCCGTCCGATCATCTGAATGTAGCTTCGGAGGATGACCCCAGATTCGAGTACTGTGTACCTTCCGCACACCGTCTCATTGGTGTTTCCTTTAACTCGCCTTTTTTCTAATCTCAACAGCGTAACTTTTCACTGTTCCTCACTGGTGAATTGCTCCATCTCCTTGCTCATTTTGGTCCACTTTTCCCGCAGGTTTGCTAATTTCACAGTATAATTTTTTCTCCCCTTGCCTTTTTTAAAAAGATGGGCTCACTATAGTCTAAGCATGGTTTCATCATAGATCAGTACAGTGACCTTCTGGTCCTGGTCGATTTTTTTTAAAATGTTTGTTTATTTCTAAATTTATATACTCTTCACTATTCCATGAGGATTCTCTTTGCAGCTTACAATAAAATCAATATTACAAATACTAAAACTATGGCAACAATAAAACCAATTATATATAAAACTTGAATAGCATAGCCATTAAGCATTAAAATTATGTCAGGTAAGCAGGACAAGGAGCCACAAAGGGTAGCAGATCTAATTCAAATCAATTATTACAATATTCAGAAAAGAGAAAGGACTTTGCTTGGTGCCAAAATGAAAACAGTACTAGCACCAGGCAGATTTGTATGGGGAGCCTATCCTATGAAGCCCCTTCTTCCATTACTATTATTATTAGCATTCCTTCCCTGATGGAATTTGCATTTTTCACAGAAACTGTTGTTGTTGTTGCTTTCATTTCTATACCACCCGTAGCCAAAGCTTTCTGGGCAGTTTACAACAAAGTATAAAAATAATAAAATGCAATAGATAAAACATTAAGAATTAAAAATAATATATAACGAATAGAATGTTAAAAGGCAATTAAAAAATTTAAAAGACCCAGCCAAGAGTAAAAGAAAGGCACCTGGCTAATCCTATCAGCCCCCTGAATAAAGGCTTCTGCAAAGGGAGTGCTGAAAAGATGGCAAATTTGGTGTCAGGCTGGCCACAGCAGGGAGGTTGTTTCAAAGATGGGGGCCACCACTGCGAAGGCCCTCACTCTAGTTGCCACCCTCCAAGCCTCTTGATGGGTTAGCACCTGGAGAGAGTTCCCAGAGACTGAGCATAGATAGTATCCAGGTAGACTGGGGTGGGAAAAGGCACTCCAACTGTTATTGTGGTCCCAAGCCGTGTAGGGCTTTATAGATCATGACCAGCACCTTGAATTGGCACCAGAGACATACAGGCAGGCAAAACAGGCAGGCCAGAACTGGTGCTGTATGTCTGGACCTTCACATCCCAGTTATTAATCTGGCTGCTGTGTTCTGCATCAGCTGCAGCTGCTGAACTGTCTTCAAGGGCAGCCACATGTATTGCAGTAAACTAATCCAGAGATTACCAGAGCGTAGATTACTGAAGCCAGACTATCCTTGTTCAGGTTGGAGTGCAGCTAGGCCAAGCTGAAACTCGTAGAAAGTACTCGGAGCCACCAGTGCCACCTGAACCTCAAACGGCAAAGATGGATCAAGAAGGACCCTCAAGCTATGAACCTGCTTGTTCAGGGGGAGTGCAACCTCATCCAGAACAGGTTGAACACCCCGTCCTGTCAAAGGAATCATCAACAGCACCTTAGTCTAGCCTGGATGGAGATTGATTGATTGACTGATTGACTGATTGATTGATATCCTGCCTTTTTCCTACAAAGGGCTCAAGGCAGCTTACATCATCTCTCCTCCTCCATGTTACCCCCACAACAACAACCCTGTGAGGTAGGTTGGGCTGAGGGTCTGTGACTGGCCCAAAGTCACCCAGTTGTCTCCATGGCTGAGCGGGGACTCGAACCCGGATCGTCTGAGTCCCAGTCCCATGCGCTTAACCACTGCACCACACTAGCTTCAGTTTGTTTGCCCTCATCCAGGCCATTATTGTAGTCAGAGACTGGTTTAGCACATCCACAGCCTCACCAGCCAACACTGAAAAGCTGCGTCCCATCACCACACTGAGGACAACATGCTCCAGACCTCCCAACAACCCCAGTCAGTGGTTTCCTGTCAAATTGCACTGGGGACAGAAAGGACTCCCGAGGAACCCCATGCTGGAGAAGCCGCAGGGCTGAACAAAATTCCCCAAGCAGCACCTTCTGGGGATGGCCCTCCAAGCAGCATCGGAAGCACTACAATGCAATGCCTGCTCGCCACTCCCATCCCAGCCAGCTCCATAGTTATGGTATCAAAAGCCACCAAGAGGTCCGGCAGTACCAGGAGGGTCACACTCCCCTTGCTTTGCTCCCCACACAGGTGATCACACAGGGCGGCCAAGGCTGTTTCCACACCAGAACAAGGCCTGAACCCCAATTGTAACGGATCAAGAACATTTCATCCAATTGATCCAGATCATTTCATCCAAGGGTTTCATCCAAGTGTGCTCGGAGTTGATTGGCAACCGCCCTCTCCAAAATCTTTCTCAGAAAAGGAATATTTGCTATGGGCCTGCAGTTGTTCAACCTTTCCTGGCCAAAGGAGGGTTTCTTACGAAGTGATTTCACCCCTGCCTAAGACAGGACTTGACAGGGCAAGTGTGAGTGTGCTGAGTCAGCAAATTTTCTTCTGAACGTGTACATGTTCAGCCTGGCTGCTCCTGGGCTGGTGTTTTGCAAAATTGGTCCAGCTTAACTAAATACCTGTATAAGCTGCCCGGAGGCCAACATGCATTCCCAACACCTGGTGCAAGTTCATACCAGCTTTGGGTTGCTTGCCAAGCTTGGAGCTGGGGAGGTGTGCAGAAAGTTACTTTCAGTGCTGGCTTTTGTAGGGAGGGCAGGTTTTCAGCTGGGTTCACCAAACAATTGTAAGCTGAAGAGCAGCACCTTTTGTGGAGGATTCGCTACTCCACCCAGTGGAAGGAAAGGGGAAAAGGACAGCAAAGGACAACAAGCTTTAAGAATACAAGACTAGTCCTGGACCAGACCAGGGGTTGATCTAGTCCAGCATTCTGGCCAAGCAGCTGTCCACACAGAGCACACAGGCAGAATATTTATTTATTTATTTATGCAAGACTTTTCTATACTGCCCCATACTTAGACATCTCGGGATAGTTTACAACAAATTAATTCTAAAAATAGAAATAAATATGAATATGGAATGGTACCCTCCTGCCCATGTTCCACAATAACTGGTACTTGTACAGAAAAGAGCATAGAGCCAGCATGGCTAGTAGTCATGGATAAGCACTCCCTCCCTTTCTGTGGTTACATGCCATCAAGTCATCCCTGGTTTATGCTAATCCTGGTTTATGCAATGAAGGCCTTCCACATGTCCTATCTCTCACAGCCCTGCTCAGCTCTTGTGAATTGAAGGCCTCAGTATCAGAGCCACTCTGTTTCTTCGGAGTCTGTCATTTCCTGAGTGAAACACTTTGCGTATAGCTAACAATGTTCCGTTCCCATCCACTTTAGTTCACAGCATGTGCAAAGACATGTAACCTGTTTGGGGTTTGGGGGTTTTTTTCCCCCCTTTGCAATCTGCCTTGAGTCATACTTCCCACACTCCATGGACCAATTGTAATTGTGGTGCAGCATCAGATCTTCCTTTAACCTCTCTGCATGTAAACCGCTAGACTTCCTTTCAGCTTTGATCTAGTTGTGTTATTAGCAACAGTGCTATTTGTAGTTGCCTTTTGCTCTTCCCGGAGTGTGTGCCTTTCAGCCTAGGAATCTCTTCTTCTGGCACTATCACTTGTTTCCTTTTGATGGTTTCATCTTAGGGTTTACAAGATTAGAATATTCCGAAGAAGATGTTGTACCGTTTGAGCGTCCCTTCTGCTCTCTGTGAAAGATGCTCCACCGATACTGCCTTCAAATACCACTGCTGCTCTTCAGATTTTCCAGCACATTATATATACCCATTTCTTCTGCTGATGTGACCCTTACTCCTAAAGAAGGTGGGTGGATCTTAGTCTGGTGTCTCTGCTCTGACTGTTCTGCTTTGATTGTACCTGCTGGGACACCAGATTAGTGAGAATGTCTGACCTTCTGATGGCATTGCCTTTGTTTTTCTCTAACCCCCTTACCACACTGAAATGTGCATCCAAGGGGAGAGGTCCCCCTTTCCATCTCAGCAGTCATCACTGCATCTTACGGAGGTGAATTCCATAGTTTAACTATGTATGTGCAATGTGAAGAACTTCCTTTTATCTGTCCCAAATCTTCTGCAGTTTAACTTCAGAAATAAGCCTAGGTTCTAGTATTATGAATGGTGTGCATAATTTTGTAGACCCTTTTCAATGTCAGCATTGCTTTTTTCAGGGAATGAGAACTTTCAGCCATGTTCAGCAAACAAGTATAAAGATTAAGTAAAAGCACAATTCCTTTTGTGGAGGTCTCACTACTCCATCCAGTGGAAGAAAAGGGAAAAGAACAAAAAAGGTACATCAGGCATCAAGAACATAAGAAAAGTATGCTGAATCAGAACACGCATCGATTGAATCCAGTATTATATTCACCCAGTGGCCTACCAGTTGATTGCACAAGCTGCTTATTTGCTGCAAATACTTCAGCAAGAAGAACAATTAGCTGGGCTAAGGAGCTGATTGATCACAAAAAGGAGTGGTCTCGTGCCACTTGGAAGAGGTTGTGGTGGTAGTGAGAGCACTCTTGACTCTGGACTAGAAGATCTCAAGAATGTTGTTGGTGGCAAATGTTCCTTTCCTGAGCAAGGTCCTTGAGGGGGTGGTGGCCAACCATTTCAGTCAAGGTTCTGGCAGGGGTTTGACACAGACACTGCTCTGGTAGGTTGACCTGTGTCAGGAGAGAGACAGAAGAAGTGGGACCCTGCTGCCATTCCTGGACCTCTCCTAGCATACCATGGTAGCTTCTGGAATGATTCTCTGAGCTGAGAGTGGGGATACTGGATGGCCTGCTCCACAACGTAGTGCTTGGGGAGAACTGCTCAGTTTTGTGGGTTCTCCATCTCAGGCTTCCTTGGAGTCTGTCTTGTCCACCATGCTGAATGGGGTCACCTGGAGTTTTGGAGCGTGTTGCCATCCGTATGCTGATGTAGCTCTGTATCTCCTTTTTATCCGCACCAGGTGGGGTTGTGGATGTGCTAATTCAGTGGCTGGTTGCAACAATGGACTAGATGAAGGCCAGCCGACTGAAGCTCAATCCAAGCATGACTGAGATTTTGTTAGTGGGTGGCCAGTCATAGGATTCCACTTGGTCTGGATGGGGTTACACTTAGGGATGCATGAGGAATCTGTCTGGGGATAGGAATCCATCAGATTATCTGGGCTTGGCTCCCCAGACTCCAGACTCCTTCCCCAGAGCCATGAGTTGGACTTCCTGGTGAGCCTGTTAAGTGTTATATAGAAACATAGAAACAGAGGGAGTCAGAAGGGGCCTCCCAGGCCATCTAGTCTGACCCCCGGCTCCAGCCGGCTCCGCTCATGTCTAGCTTATCCTTAAACATGTGGTCCTCACATGTGGTCCTCACCAGGAGCCAAGCACTCCATGGCCAGTGCACAAGTGGCATCCTTCTTCCACACATTTGCTTCAGCATCTCCAAAGACAGCCCAGAAGCCCATCGCCAACAGCTTCCTTGGTTGCCCTACCAAACATCTCATTGTCCACCCATCCTACATAACTGGGACCCCAGAAATGAGTGCCCCCACACCAAATATACTCACAGAATCCATTTGAGATGCCAAAACCCAGTCCTCATTCTCTGAGTGACAAGAGATGGAATCCTGATCTTCTGATCTGAGTGTCCTGCTTTCTTCCAGGGTGTAGAACAGAGGATGCCATCTGGCATGGCTCTGAGGGCCACATAAGGTACTTGGTGGGTGGCTGGAGAAACATACAAGTCTCACAAACACAGAAGTAACCACACATGTACACACATCCTGCGGACGGTTGTGGCCAGAACGAGTCTTTGCATTCGCTCACACTTGATTCTATACCCCTGGGGTGTGGGGTGAGAACAGCTCCTACCTGCAGCAGTGTGATGCTAGTGTGTATCAGTGTGTTACACCTGGGATTGTCTAGGGTTTACAGTTGGCTCTGTTGTGTGCATTCACCCCACACTCCCTTGAGAGGCACAAGATCTTTGCATGGAGTCCAACATGCATCTGACCTCCGCCTCTGTGCTTCTATTCATGCCTCTTCTCTTTGTGAGAAAGCCTTGAACACAGAGAACACAAAGAGAGTATACTCTGTGAGTTTCTTTTGGGAAGTCAAAGTCATGGGAGCAGGACCAAACCAGTTAGCAATCCTACACAGGATTGAAGAAGCCTCTAAATTCATCTCCAATTTCCTTTTAGCCAGAAGTCAGCAGTACCTTTAGAATGAAGTTAACAGAAATTTGATTAGAGGAATTCAATTTCTCCTTTGCATCATGCTTCTCTCCAAATAAAAAACCTCCAACAGCTCCTGATGTTTCTAACATGTCCAGTCATTCACTCTATTAACTTAACTGAGATTGATCCAATCCTGAAAGATAAATATTTGAAGAGTCACTCATTAGCAGCTGCTTCTGAAAGGTCCTTTCCTTTCAGGCTGTAGCTTCTTTGTAAAGAACGTTCATCTGTGCGAAGCTGCAGTGACGCACGGTCCCGAAATCCCACAGTGCTCCAGAAGAGGGCACCCTTTACCACGCGCAAAGGACACTGCAGCCAGGAAGAGGATGAAATTCAAGGGCGGGCTGAGGACAACCAAGCATAGGCTGTGGGTCAAAGTAGATTTGCGGGCAGCAGTAACAGAGGACAACCCCATCACGGAAGGAGGGCTATGGATGGGCGAGGTCCAGAATTTGAAAAACCACATGGTTTCACAGGAGAAGAGTGCAAACCTTCCCCCTGTACTCTCCTTTGAGTTCTAGCTGCTGTTGAGTTCTGCCATGATTGGTTTATAGCTGCTTTTTGAGGAGTTATAAACCACCCTGGAGATGCTGAACTGAAGGGCAGTCTAGAAAGAAAAGAAAATAAAGCAGGAGGCCCCATCAAGTTATCATTTTGGAAACTGTAGCTTGGTAATGTTGCCTGGTGCTTGGTTAAAGCTCTTGGTGGTTTCATTTCAAGGGTGAAGGCAAAAGGACTTTCCCCATCACATTTCAGAGGCAGACTGGTCAGATATGGGAATGTTGCCCTCATATGATCCCCACCCTGTAAGGTCTTCTGATTTCAACGATCTAGCGGAAGCACTTGGGGAGTGAGAGAAGGAGCACAAAGAGTGCTTTGGGTGCCCCATATCTGGATGGTCTCAGCCTCTTTCCCTCCCCACCCTCCAAAATGTACCCCTTACCCCCCTGAAAGGTTGATTTCCCAACCCTGGAGAGCCAAGTGGCACCCTTCTGTCCACAACGCATGCAGGAGAAAGGGGCTGACGCAGAGCTTTTCGCAATCTTGGGTCTGAAAATCCAGACTTTCCTATAGTCCCCTAGATGGTGTTGAGGGTACTACGATCTCTTTATCATTTTTAACCCATCCTGCAGTTTGGGAACCTTGGGCTTAATACCTCCTGCTTAAATCCAAGACCTCAAAGGCCAGGGCCAAAGTGCAAAGACCCTGCAGGGAAACAACTTTAATTGTCACTGTTCCAAATAGAAAACTGGTGCTTGGATATTTTATAGCTCATGATGCAGACTTATTTCATCCAGTCCCAGCAGGGCAGGTCATTGCTAATTACTTGGGAGGAAATCCAACCTTACGCTTGCGTTTCTTTTTCTCATTAATAAGAAATGAAAATGAACATTCATTCCAGTAAGATTTCACCCGTGCACACATTCCTATGGTTTATTTAGAACTCGCTGCAAGATGTAAATGTTTGAGCCGTTAACGCATCGTTCATAATCCTTCCCTGGAGAATGTGGCACTCCAATCGCATGGCAAGTGAGTTGGGTTTATTTATTAGGAGAGTCCAGTTTGAAGTGAGGTCGCATTTCCAGGCAGTAAAGCTGCTCTCTAAAAGCAGCAGTTCTGGGGGAATACCTCCCCCAGCAGTTGAATGTGGGCCAAACAGCATGTTGCATTATTCACATTTTTTACAAAATGCATGATTAAACTGTCTACTTTTATTTTGATGAAAAGGAAGCTATGGAGGCCCAATCCAGATAAGGCCCCATATTAATTTTCTTTTGACAGTTTCAGGGCTATTCACAGCTATGCGCCGCCACCTTTTCCTTACGGTTTTCTCTTTCTAGTGCTGCTTCAGTTGTCATTTCCCCTCTGCCTCATCAGAGATCCCATTCTGGATGTGATGGCATCAGAACGCTTTGTAATGAAGCTAATCAGCTTTAGATTTGGACTGGCAGCACACGGCCCCCACTTAAGTGCTGCGATGCTTCCTGCGCCAGTCATATGTGTGGTCCCAGCCAATCAGAGATCACTCTGCAATTTAAGTGGTTCCTCAGCACTTTCTAGTGGCCCTTCAAAATCAAGGAAAAGGATGATCTAATGAAGTTTGCCGTAAAGCTTATTTCCTCCACCCCTCACTTCCATTTCAACTCAGCTCTGAGGACATAAGAACATATGAAAAGCCCTGTTGGACAGCAAGGCTCCATCTTGTCTGGCCAACTGGTTGTTCTTGGGATCCTACATTCAGGAAAGGAGTGCATCGACACTCTCCCGCCTATGTTCCCCAGCAACTGGAGTGCACAGCACACTGCCTCCAATACTGGAGATAGCATGCGGCCATCAGGACTTGTAGCCATTGATAGCCCTCTCCTCCATGAGGGCATCCAGTCCCCTTTTAAAGCTTTCCAAATGAGTCACTACATCTTCTGAGAATGAAGTCCATGGTTTAACTTAGTAGTAACAGAAATGATAAGATTTTATTTATTTATTTTTTGATTTATATCCTGCCTTTTTCCTACAAAGGGCTCAAGGCAGCTTACATCATTCTCCTCCTGCATCTTTTCCCTACAACAACAACCCTGTGAGGTAGGTTGGGCTGAGAGTCTGTGACTGGCCCAAAGTCACCCAGTTGGCTCCATGGCTGAGTGGGGACTCGAACCCACATCGTCTGAGTCCCAGTCCCACGCTCTTAGCCGCTACACCACACAAGATAGCACCATTTGACTGAAGTACGTTGCTGATTTTTGTCTTTCTAAAAATCATCCAATGTATTTCATGGCTCACTAATTCCGGAAAATACTTACAAGGACCACATCAATGTAAATATGGGAGCAAGGAATCTACATCCACAACCAAGTATATCACAAGTGTAAAATATTTCATTCATTCATTCATCCATCCATCCCATTTCTACACAGCCCAATAGCCAAAGCTCTCTGGGTGGTTTACAACAATTTATAAACACACAGAGAGACTATATATCTGGTTTAACTAGGCACTGTGTGAAGAAGTCCTTCCTTTTATCTTTCCTGAATCTCCCAGCAAAGCTATTGGTGAATGACAAGGAGTGCATCTTCCATTAAAAAAAGAAAAAAGAGAACCACTCACTGTGATTTGCTTAGATCATCTTTCCCACTTTTTTTCTTTCCCAGCGATTCCCTTGTTCCCTCTGTACCAGTCAATGTGAGAGTCCACCGGTTCTTCTTTGTTAACAGCAGCCGTCTGGGAGTTCTAAACTCAGTATTTCATTGATAATTCAAGAAGCAGCCGCTTGAAGTGTTAGAACTTGGAAAACAAACATTCCATGGGCTTTGATGATGGGTTAAGCACATTGGCTATGTGACAACAATAATCTATTCCACATGAGTGCAAAAAGAGGGTCACAATCCAAAAAATAGCAAGTCCTCACCTGCTGAATGTATTGAAATGCTCCAAAATTGCTGAGAGGTGTCCACGGGGTGTCATTTTAAAGTCCACATCCTCATGAAGGTAATATTTAGGTTCTTTCAGTTACCCACCTTGATTGCCAGTCTTAGAATTTAAATTTTAAGGTCCACACAGGCAAATTTCCTGTTAGGCACAATTAGGAAAGCAACTACAATAAAACTGCCAAGGTCATAGAGCCCTTATAGAAATCTGTGGCACAACAGTTGGGATACTGTGTGTAGCTTTGGTTGCTACACCAAAAAAGGACTTTGTAAGTTGGAAGAAGTGCAAAACTAGGAAATAAAATGGCCAAGGCGTTGGAGCAAGTCTCCTCTGAGGAAAGGTTGCAAGAGCCAGGATCATTTCGCTTTAAAAATGGTGAGTAAGAAGAGGCATAAGAAGGTGTACAGATGTTTGTGTTGTGTGGAGAAAGGGAGCAGAGAGACATTGCTCTTCTCTCACAGTTCTAGTGCTTCAGATAGTCCCGAAAAATTGAAATGTGGGCGATTTAGGACAGGTAAAAGGAAGCGCGTAGGACGTGAGGTATGGATTCATGACTCTGCATCCATGGCGATGTCACAAATGCTTCAAAGGAGGTTTGGACAAATTCACGGAGGACAGGGCTATCGTTATCCACGAGTCCTGAGGGGAACTCCACCGTTGGAGGCTGTATGCCTATCTGCCGCAGTTGCTGGGGAACATGAGGCACATCTGTCCTCACAGTTACCAAGGCTCTGGTAACATCCGCACCAGGCTATTGTAACACGCTCTACATGGGGCTGCCTTTGGGGATGGTCCAGAAACTCAAACTGGTTCAAAATAGGGCAGCGGGGTTGTGGATGAGAGTGAGCCCACCCGCCCATATTATGCCAATTGTATACTACCTTCATTCTCTATCAGTTGAAGTCTGGGCCCAAATTATGGTGCTTCTTTTAATATATAAAGCCCTAAATGGCTTGGACACCTGGAGAACCACCTTCTCCCATATTTATTTATTTATTTATTCAATTTATATGCCACCCCATTAGCCGTAGGTTCTCTGAGCAGCTCACAACAAACTAAAATAGAGTGTACAACATAACGTCTTACGATAGCTAATTCGTGAGCGTGCGTGCTCTCTCTCTCTCTCTCTCTCTCTCTCTCTCTCTCTCTCTGTGTGTGTGTGTGTGTGTGTGTGTGTGTGTGTGTAGCTAATTAAGATAGTACATATAGCTACCCATCCCTTTAGATCAAATTCAGAGGCCCTTCTGAAAAAGCCATCCTCTAAGGAGGTGAGGAAGCTGGGAGACAGAAGCGGGGCTTTGTTGGTAATTTCACTCCACTTGTGGAATAGCCTCCATACAGAAGTTCACCTGGCCCCTTCATTACAATCTTTTTGGCGCCAGGCAAAATAGTTTTATTCTCCAGACATTTTAATAATTGACTTTTCTTGTAATGATCTTACTAGAAAATTTTATTATTTTAATTCGCCGTGCTTTAATATTCTCAGTGGTTATATCTATATTTTAATATTTATAATATTGCTATATGCATGTTTTATTTATTTATTTATTTGAAGCATTTTATGCTGCCCCCTTTGCAACAAGCCTGTTGTTTAAATTGTTTTACCATTTGTTTTATATCGTTGTGATTGTGAACCACTTAGAGAGTCCAGTAGGAATACTGAAATGCTCTATAAGATCAATCAATCAAATATAACAAAGGCACCCACAGTCCAGTCCAATGGAGAATGCCCAGCCAGGTTGAGAATTAAGTTGCCAACTGCACCATCCAGGATCATGGGAACTGAATCCAAGCATGTATAACAGGAAGATACGAGATGAACAGGCTTAAAAACTGCTTTTCCCCTGAGAAAGTTTCTGATTTTTTCCTATTACTCTCTCCATCCCTGTGAGAAGACCCCCACCCCTCTCCCATTCCCCACAAAGGGAGAAAATTGCTCCCTGCTTCTCTGCTCACAAATAAAGCAGGCAATTTTGCAGTGCTCTGACACAGGGTGGGGAACATTTTGCCTCTCGAGGGCTGCATCCTGTGGTGGGCGATGTGAAGGGAACCTCGTGTGGATAAGGCTAAAACTAGCCCTGAAGTGCCAGATCTAAAAGTGGGTGGAGCAACCCTTCTTTCTCTTTCTGCCCCCCCCCCCCCATTTCGCTCTCTCCCTCTTCTTCTCCCATGTAATAAGATCCAGGGAACACATGGATCCCTCTTGCCCGTGGCTTGAACAGGAAGTGGTCTGGACAATAGTCCAAGGTCTTTTGAAATTCAGGCAAGGGAGTCATCCGAGGAATGCAGTACCTGGGAACGGACTGTTAAAGAAGGATGTTAAAGCTCACTTCTCTAAATCCATTTGCCATTTATTTACTTCCACTCTTCCTGGTAAGCCAGGTTTATCTTTGCTTTTCCTCTCATCAATTTCACCTCACTTAGTACAAACATTATTATGCTCCACCTCTCTTTTATGTATTTCTAATTATTTTCCACCCCTCTGATTGCACCAATTAGGAGCTAAGTTTGGAAGGCTCTATGGTAGCCAGGGATTCTAATTCATCATGGCATTTGCTTTGCCTAGTTAGAGTCTGCAATTTCTTTTGCATTATGATTTGAAATAATTCAATACAAAAGTAATCTGAAGCAGGCAAGAATCAATAAGGATAGACATTGTATTAGTCAGCAGGGCAGCTGAGCAGCTCTCAAACCTACTTAGAAAAGGTCCGTTGCATCAAGAGAAGCCACCACTAAATTAGCAGTTGTAACAAGGGTCGGCATGAGAAAGTCAGTTTTATTTTATTTTTATTTATTTATTAAAACATTTTTATGCCGCCCCATTCGCAGATGTTGTGAAGCTGCCCCCAAGAGATGCTAAAATACATCCTGGAAGGACATTTCTTTTGACTTGCAGTGACTAGGGAAGCGTTGAGCCACTCTGGAATCCAGTTCATGCCTGCCGGTTGGACTCCCTCCAGTTTTGTCCTTCTTTAAGGAAGTGAGCATCCACGGACCCCCAGTTGTGCGACTGGGAAGCCTCCCCATCTGCCATTCCTAGTGGCCAACTTTCTTCCGTGGTCAGTGCTGCTGGGAGCAGAGGTGGGTGTGGAAAAACTGCACTGCTTGCACATCACATGAAGCTTGATTCCTGGCAAGCACCTGTGAACCCTTGACATGCACATCAGAAATGCAGACTCTGGGTCGCTGCAGAGCACGCCAAAGTTTGGGAAGCTCAGACCAGAGAATCTGCTGGATTTTCTGCCCAGCGTGGATTCCTTACACATCTGTAGTGGAAGCTTCTTTGCAGAGTTCGCCAATATTTTGTGCTTTGTTTCAAATACTCTGATTTGGGGGTGGGTGGGAACTGGGGTTCAAACCCCGTCGCCTGCTCTTTGCTGCTGGTATGGAAGGAAGCAAGATGAGGCATGAGAGCTCAGAGTGGAAATAAAATGAGTATTTTGTGGGAGGGGAGAAAGCTAGGGAAAGAGGTACCCCGACCTGCAGCTAGGTTAGGGTTCTTCTTTTCTCCTTTGAGACACTCCTGCATAAAAGCCCACCTAGCAGAAAATGCAGAATGAAAGGGGCAGGAAGGCAGAGTTCACCTCTCTCACTCCACCTGCTCTGCAACTTACCTGTTTGCCTCCAGGTGTGGGGGCTTCCTCTCACCTGGATAGATTACACTCCAAATGACCAAGGAAATAGGGTGGCCACTGAAGGAACACCAAAATAGAAGGTAAAAGAAGACACAGATGTGGATAAATTTTGTATGCCTAATGTACATGCATAGATGCAAATTTAGAATGATTAATCACATTTAAATAGAGGTGGAATACATTTCCCCTATTGTGGCAGGTGTGGGGCGGGGGACTGTAACCAGATAGCTTGTGCATCAACTCTGTCTGCTTGTACTGGACCTCTTGAGGGACCCTGCACAACCTTCTAACATACGCTTTTTAATTTTGAAACTGGACCCCCATCAAATAAAGGGGGTCCTCTGTAAAGAAGGATGCATAGCCACCCTCATGCTGGGAAAGGAAGAAGCTAACCAACGGCTAATTGGCTGTTAAGATGCAGTGCCATAAATGCAAGATGTGGTGGACCTCAGTTTTCTCTCTGGAAGTGGCAGATGAAGGAGAAGGGTCTTCTCTGTGGTGACACCCCAATTGTGGAATTCCCTCCCCAGAGTGGCTTGCCTGGCGACATCAAGTTACTCTTTTCGGTGCCAGGCCAATACCTTTTTATTTTCCCGATGCTGTAAGACCTGACTGTTTTAATTGGGGTTTTATTATTAGCTGGATTTTAGGACGCTGTGGTCTGTCTGTCTGTCTGTCTGTCTATTTAACATTTTGTATTGTTAAACTGTCCCAAGACTTTGGTAGTGGAAAAGTTTTAAATAAATAAATAAATAAATAAATAGTTGAAGTTGGGGTGGAGGGTTAGCCCTACCAAGTGTTACAACATGGATGGGAAGGTGGGAGGTCCTAGATGGACTTACCATAAGCGGACAATTAATATCCTATACATCTGCTCTGGATAAATGCAAGGCGAGTGCAGCCTCCATCCAAAGGCCAGGCTGAAAACATCTACCTCTACCAGTGAAGCTGGGCCGCAAACTAGTTCTTGTGGCAGTAATGGCCTTCCTAGTGTGTGGAAGGTTCTCTCCTGTTATTCCACCAGCCTGGGGAAGAGCTGACTCTGGATGTCCCCCGACAGGGCAAGAAGCCATTCAGTCCAGCCCTTCAGCCACCCTCGATGCAAGGCTGAAAAGCAGCACAAGCCCCCTTTGCTTAATAGGCTGCCAAACAGACGATCCATTTTCAGAAAAGTTGCTGACAAAACTGCAAAACCAGCCCGGTTTTCAAGGGGAAGGAGAGAAGAAAGGTGAAGAAGAAAGCAGAATGAGACTCCTGTCTACAAATCTATAAAATCTCTCATGGTTTGGAGCTTAATCAATTTCCAGCCTTAGAACTAAAATAGCCTGGATTTATGTAAGATTCTGCCATTTTTCTCCTCAGCCCCTCGCGCTGCATGCCTCCACTGACTTGCAAAAAACCCAGAGCTTTGGCATTTCTGACAATTACTCCCCAGGACTGTAAATATTTATGAGCCAGCCTTTCCCACCCCAAAACAAAGTTTCTGCCAAATTCCACATAAAGTAAGACTGAGGGGCAGGTCAAGTAATGTACTTACCAGGAATGCAGAACAGAAATCTAACAGAATTGATAGGAGTCCATGTGCTCCTTGCGGCGGCTTCTTTTGCTGGTCCTCTTTCGCTGAGAAGGCTCAAACACCTTCAGGCGTGTTCAGTCTGGTCCCAGCAACACCACATCCATGGGCTTTCTACATAAGTCTGGCTCTCCTTATGGCATGCACACAGTTGACATAATCTGTGTATGGATAAGCTGGACTACTGTAACCGCAACTGTTTCGAGTTCTCTGCTAAGATCAACTTACCCACACATAGATCCATCTTATCCCCACAACAACAACCCTGTGAGGTCGGTTGGGCTGAGGGTCTGTGACTGGCCCAGAGTCACCCAGTTGGCTCCATGGCTGAGCGGGGACTAGAACCTGGACCTCCCAGGTCCTCAGTCCATCACTCTAACCACTACGCCACACTGGCTCTCTTACCCCAAGCCTGGCATACCATGCGCTTCTCGTCTTGGTCCTGCCCGCAGGCCTCTGCTCCATCCTGGTTCGCCCCTCTGACTCCACATTCCTGGTTCTTGTCAGCCTCAGTCTGAGGCCTCCAGGCCAGCCTTTACCGCACGTGAGTGAGAGAGTAAGCAGCGGTGGCAGGAAGGGCAGTGGTCTGCTTGCTGAAAAGCTCCCTGAGAAATGGCTCTGAAGTGCCTCCCTAAAATAAGCTCCATCCTTGTATGGTTATCATTTGGTCTTGTTTGGCCAACTAGCCTTAAGCTCTGGGAAGCTTGACAATGATGCTTCAGGGAAGCTTAGCAATGATGGTCAAGATGGATTTTTATTCTTCATTAACTTACTTGAATATGCATAAATATGTTTGAATGTGCTTGAGTCTATTCTCTCCCTCTCTCTCTCTCTCTCTCTCTCTCTCTCTCTCTCTCTCTCTCTCTCTCTGATACACACAGTTGGCAATACTTGAACATTTTCTTTCTATCACTTCTTCTTTTTCAGTGGGCAGTGTCCAAAGCTGCCCTTGCACGGATAAGAAGGACTGCTGGTACAAGGGGAACCAGAGACCAATTGAAACAAGCATTTACACCATGCACTATGTCAACCAAGTGTGCAGAAGAGCTCTGGCCTGGGAGTGCTAGTTTCTGTTGGTCTCCAGGGTTGCTCTGGATGTGTTCTCTTCCTGTCTCTCCAGTAGGGCTCCCCAGTGGTGCCACCTGATGAAAGCCGACGGACCAACATCAGCTTGCCCACTGCCTTTCCTTTCCTCTGGCTTTCTTCTTCTTTTGCTGTGTGTTTCTCTCTCTGTCTCAGCCCATAGCATGCTCAGATTTGAAGGAAATGCCCACAGCACAGCCATCCCACATTCTCTGTGCAAACTGAACAATTTGGGAAAACATGGGAATAAGGTTCATAGACTTCCTTTCTTGCATTATATAGTCCTATATTATTGTATATACCCTCCAAGCTCAGACAAAATAAAAATTGCCAAGTGAACAGTGAAGCCAGCCCTTATGAATAGTCTCTCACTGTTCTGACAAAGGGGGTTGAAATGATGTGCCTTTTCCGCCAGATAATATGCAGACCTTTGATCTCCAAAGAATGTTCCTGTGTGCATGATTATTTCAATAGCATCTCCCTATTCACAGCCAATTCTGGTAGCTGAAGATGACCTTTAGCCTAAAGGAGAACTAGCTGCACTCAAAGTGTCTCTTTCAGAGAACCATGCCGGATCTTTTCCTTTTTCCAAAGAGTCAAAGAGCTGACTGCAGCTTGTGAAATGCAAAGCCAGATTTAATAGCAAGCGGTACAAGGTGCTTCTGTTCTTCTCTCAGCCATGATGCCAAGTCTTTTCCTATGATGGTTTCAGGTGAGGCGATTGCCCCAGGAGAGATGAGTCTTCCTCTCCCCATTTTCTGTGGGGAAGATGAATAGGACTTCCAGAACTGCTTGCCCGTAGCAAGTACACACAGAACGAGCACAGAACCTTGCTTGGGTCAGTCCGAGGTACCCCAGCCAAGCCGTCCTGAAAAATGCAAGAGCATCTGGGCTTGCTTCACCTTCAGTCATGTTGCTGCCCCATCTACCGTAAGACCGTCTACTTAACAGTGGTTTTCAGGAAGTTGCACCCTCTATGCCAGGTACATAGCATTTCACTGAAGGACCTGCTTTCCTTGCCCTGGTGCAAGGGATGAGCGGGGACCTTTTTGGACCCCGCAGAGCCTCTGTCGGCCGCACCCCTCCATCTGCTGGGTGAGGGCAGATTTGGTAGCAGCCAAGACATGTTTGGTTTGGTGCTGAATTGTGGAAGCAAACTGCTATGGAGGGATAAAAGTGGCACATCCAGTTTAACCTGTTTTTAAGCTACATTTTGTCCCTCCGTAATGGTTTGCTTCTGAGGTTGGGTGGGAAGGCAGTTCGCTACTGATGTTTTGGGCCAACACCACACATTTTAACAGTTGAGGGGGCCACAGCGGTGGTACGGCAGCCACACGCCCCACATGTATCTTGCGGGCTGCGCATTGCACACCCCTGCTCTAAGGGAAGCCCATGTGGCCCTGATTCTGACCAGGAGCAGTGCGCACTGCAAGGAGAAGAGAAAGCTTTCTCCTCCCCGCCCTCTGCTTCCTGAAATGCCCTCTCTGCAGAGGGAGGGAATTGAGAAAAGGAAAAGAAGCTCTCTGTGTGACAACAGCTTTGTTTTTCTAGTGTAAATCCTCGGTCCCCATTCAGAGGAAATTTTGGGATGCAAATGGTGGCAAGGGATTCCTGGTGTGGTGGTCCCAATCCAAATTGGCACCAGGTCTGCTTACTCTAGAGTAAAGAACCTGCCATTTGATTTGACATCAAATGGATGTTGGAAATGTAAACATAAATTGGGTACTTTTTACCATATGTGGTGGACTTGTGACAATGTGAAAAGGTATTGGATTAAAATACATAAATGGCTTGAGCAAATGCTACAAAACCCCTTAGCTTTCAGACCTGATTTTTTTTTATTAGGCATTATACCGGAAGATATTAGTAAACAAGAAATGTATTTGATGTTACATGTAATCACCGCGGCGAGGATTGCATTTGCTCAACACTGGAAAAGTGAGGAATTGCCCACCGAATAACTGATTCTAAAAAAGATTCTGGACTGTGCAGAAATGAATAGATTGACTTTATCACTGAAGGAGAAAGAAGATGCTGACTTCTATCAAACTTGGGATTTTTTTATTATTGGCTGGAGAAACGGGACTTGGCTTAGATTTAAAGATGTTTTTAAGTTATTATAAATGGATTTGAATATGACTATAGAATGTTAAAAAATATGAGTAGGGGGCTGACCCAGTACGTCTGATGTATTTGGTGATTGATGTCTTTAATATTAGTTTAAAAATCTTAATAAAATGTTTTAAAAAATAAAGAACCTGCCAAGCCCCAGCGACAGGAGGGCATCATGTGTAGCTTGACTCCAAGAAATTAGCCATTTTATTGGCAACCTGTTTAACTGGATGCTCAATGCAGTGATGGCGAATCTTTTCGAGACCAAGTGCCCAAACTGCAACCCAAAACCCACTTATTTATCGCAAAGTGCCAACACGGCAATAAAACCTGAATACTGAGGTTTTAGTTTCGAAAAAACAATTCGTACATTCACATCTTTTGTCTTAAAAGAAAAACACAATAACAGAGCTTTCAATGATACAACTAGCTTTATATTGAAAGGGAAAAAATTGCATTTGGCGTGCTTTTGCTCAATTCACATGATCTTTGCTGTTGTATGCATGCTGATACTCAAAACTGCAAGCTAAAATTTTATATTTTATATTTATTTTATATTGTTAATTTTAATTTTATATTGTTATTTTTGTATTTTATTGTGTTGTAAGCCACCCCGAGGCTTCGGCAAGAGGCAGCATAGAAATGTTCTAATAAATAAATAAATAAATAAATAAATAAATAAATAAATAAATAAAATTGTGTGTTAATAAAAACAAATGTATTAAAACTCACAGCCAGTCCAAGCAAATATATATATATATCCTCGGCAGCACACTGACCGGCCATGGGAAAGCTTGGACGAGTCGCAGCTAATGAGTCGCGGCTCGTGACATCATCGCCTGGTGCCGCTACTCCTTTCTGAGCATGCGCAGGGCCCCTGTGTGCACTGTTATCAGATGCTCGGCTGCTGGGGCCATGCTGGGGCGACTTGACTCACGTGCCGACAGAGAGGGCTCTGTGTGCCCGCTGCGGCATGCGTGCCATCGGTTCGCCACCACTGCTGTCTGGATTGCATCTAGGGATTCCTCAGAGGTGCTACTCTGCCAACAACAGTGTCTCTCCTAAGGCTAGAGAGCTCAGCGACGTTCCCAGGCCTTTCCTCAGCATCGCCGCCACACCTGCAACTGGGGCTGAATTGTCCAGGGCACTTCATATGCCTTTGATGCTTGGCTGCTGCTGGATCACAGAATTCACTTGCTTCCACCCCATTCCGGATTACATTTGCTTATATTTTTGTCCCCATTTCAAGGAGAATGTATGGCCTTCCAGATGGTTCTGGAGTGTAGCACTCTTCATAACCAATAATAAATAATATATCAATATAATATAATATATAATTATATTTTATTTATTTATTTAGAAAATTTCTATGCTGCCCCATTTGCCAAAGCCCTGGGGCGGCTCACAAATATATCAATTAAAATATTATACAATAAAAATATAAAACAAGTTAACAATATAAAATAAGTTGCCTTGGCCGAAGAATAAAATAAATAAATAGTATTAGCAGTTAAAATGACGTTTGAATAAAAAGGTCTTCGCCTGGTGCCTTTTATATATTATACAATATAATTATATAAATAAATAATAAGTAAGTAAATATCTATAAATAATAATAAAATTCATAAGCAGCATAACCACTAATAAAGGGCGATGGGAGTTGTATTCCAACAATGTCTGCAGGACCGTGCATGTCCCATCATTGTCCTAATGAGGGCCAGTTAACAGTTGTGCTCCATAGCTGTGCATGCAGGGCAACAGGAAAAGCAGCCGCCGAATCGGGGCTGGCATGATTACTGAGGGTTACTTCCAAGTGGTGGTGGAGGAAGGGATAAGCCAGGACTGCCCAAAGCATCGGCTGCATATGTTGCTGTACAATGCTCAGGAATCGGCCAGGGGCGCCATTGCTAAGGAAGTGCATACAAGCAAAACTGGAACTCCCTGAAGATCTCAAAGCTTGTTCTGTCTCTTGTCTGTCTCATATTGCAATCTTTGCTGGGGAGAGGTTGCATTTTTCCACATGTGCCCATCCACCATGCACCTCTCTGCAATGTCCACATTCTTCTCCCATCGATTAAGGTGCGTTTGTGTGCCTCTTTTCGTGCCCATTTTGCAAACCGTATGCGTGCGGTTGCATGCATCTCTTTTGGCCTGTGCACCACACTGCAATCTCAGCAATGCACAGACTTTGGCTACCGGTTGTGTATAAGCCTGACTTCGTTCTGGGAAATACAAAAACACATTTATTATTAGTATTTTTATCTCTGCAAATGGCTATTGTTTGATAGTGGCTCACATGCATAACGTGTCGGAGGTCCCATTAAAAGTTTCCAGCCAACAGTGCTTGAGAACAGCTGCTGGTCCCTTGAAGAGAGCTCTAGGGATGGCAGGTGTTACCGAGTTTGGTGGGCTGCCTTGGTGCAAAGACACATAATGAGCTCACGTTGTTAGCACTTTGGGCCGATAGGTAGGGATGCGTTGTTGTTGTTCAGTCGCAAAGTCATGCCCGACTTTTCATGACCCCATAGACAACATTCCTCCAGGTTCTCCTGTCCTCCATCATCCCCCAGAGTATACCCAACCCCACTCCCACCTCTCCAGTGACCCCATCCAGCCACCTCAACCTCTGCCGTCCCCTTCTCCTTTTGGCTTCAATTGTTTCCAGCATCAGGGTCTTCTCCAATGAGTCCTTCCTTCTCATTAGGTGTCCAAAGTATCTGAGCTTCAGGTAGGGATGCAGACCTCCGCAAAAGTCTCTGAATCCCACCTTGAAGCTCATTCAGACTCCAGATCTTGTCTTTCCTTCTTTTTGAACAAAAATGGGTGTGCAACAACTGTGCACAATATTGAAACACGCAGGTTGCATCCTGTTGGTTAGAGCCTGCTTCTGTTCATTCTGAAAGGTACACCTTTTTCCATGCACATTTTTCAACTGTGCACATTTTCAAAGGCATCTTTTCTCATGAATAGCACTGTGAGCTTGGAAGCATGTGGCCTTTGACCTCAGATTTCATCTGTGTCCACATTCATGTCCAGGAGGTGCAACCTCAGTCCATCCTGATGCATTCTTGGTGAGATGTACCTTCAGCTACTGCTTGGGTTGGGTACTCAGCATGTCAGCATGTCCTGGGTAGAAAGAGTCTGGAATAGTCCATCATGCAGGCTCAGCCAGGGGTGCCTCTACAGTCTCTGCATCCAGTATTAGCTTACTAAAGTATATGAGAGAAAGACTGTAAGGCAAAGAGGAAAGAGCTTGAATGTGTATGCACATATGTGAAAGAGGGAGAGAAAGCAAAGAAAGCAAGCAATCTTCAGGCTGTTTAATAATATGGTCCTTTGAGTCTTTCTCTGGAGCTAGTAATGGAAACAGAAGAGGAGGGTTTGTTGCTGTTTGAGTATGATAACTCCCAGTGTTTCTCTTTTGCTAGTGGGCCATATATTTTGCAAGGATTTTTATGGCACTGTGTGGAATTAGGGAGGTTTAACTGCCTGTGACTGAGCAGAGTAGTTTTGGGGCATTGTGTAGTGGTGCATAATATCACAATGCAAATATCATAGTACACCATAGATGTGACTGTTTTGCAGTTTTCATATTCCCCCTGTGCATGGGGCGGGGGGGTGCTGTCCATTTCTTCTTACTTTTTTTAGTCGATGAATAATTCACAGCTTGCAGCAGGCTATTCCACAAAGCTGGTACAGACCCTCCGACTGGAAATAATAACAGCAATAACTACTACTACCACTACCACTACTGTAGTGCAAATGCACAAACTCCCACTCATCGGATGCTCTGCTATGCAAGTCAAGAGCTCCATCTCCCCACCTGCTGTACATTCATTTTGCAATGTGTTGTAAATTCATGCCCATTAAGAAAACCAAACCAAAGGGGAAGGAAAAAACCAAACAACCCCAATTTCAATCTGTGGTATCCACAGCATGGCTGTTGAAGCGTTGCATAAATTGGTACAGCATCGCTTCAGCATTTAATAGTTTGGTATCTCATGTAAGGCTGAATGAACTCCTCATGGGGGCACTTTTTGCAGATACTTTCACAGGATATGAAAGCAGTCCTTTCTTCCAGCAGTTTTGCTTGGGTTGTGTGCTGCAATCAAGGCTGAAAGCTTTGCTTATTCAGAACAAGGGCAGGAAGTGCCCCCTTTCTGCTGAATTGACTGCACGGGCATGTCATGTCAGCCAGATCTAGATGGCTAGGAGTCATCATTGTGCCATTGTGATCATGTAGTCATGCTAAGCAAGTGATCCCTGAGGTGCTAAGATTGCATTGTCAGCCTGAAGAAGCGTGTGTGTGTGTGTGAGAGAGAGAGAGCGAGAGCGAGAGAGCGTGCACCTGTATTTAAATGCTGGCAAGGAAGCTGACAATTAGGGAACAAGCAGCGCTCAGCAATGGAAGAGGTGAGCAAAAGAGCTGTAGTGTCTTCTCTAGCCGAGCTCCATTGTCTTCCATTTAGCAGAAGGGTGGAGTCAAGCTGAATAAAGCAAAATGGCAAGGCAGGATGTGTCAGGACCCTGGACAGCTCTAAGCTGTCTGGTGCTTCTTTTAGGAAGGGTTGTTGTCTCAGAAACATGCAGAGGCCTTCTGAGGTTTAATGAAGACTAGTTGCTCTTCACTCCCTGCTGCCCAAGAATCTATAGAGTCATTGCTTGATTCTGTGGCCACTGGCTCCTTTGTTATGGGGATGAGAAGACCTGAATCAGTGGAAGTCCAGGGAGTCCAGTAAAGCCTTCTCTGGTCTAGAAAGTCGTAGGGTGACAGACAGTGGCTCAGTGGATTATGCTTCCTCTGAGTCAGAGGAGGGATCAGAGCCAGAGAACATGACATGAAAGGCATTTCAGCTTTTCCCAAAGCACAACTTAACTGTGTTTCTGAATAAATGAAAAGGGTTCCTGTGAGCTTTACAGCAGCATCCCTTATGATATTTTGCACATCCGTACTAGAATTAGGATGTGCAAGTGTTTGTTCAGGAAATTTCATACACACACTCCTTCCTTCCTTCCTTCCTTCCTTCCTTCCTTCCTTCCTTCCTTCCTTCCTGGTTTGAAATCTGGTGAAAGGCTTAGAGGTGTATAGACCCTTCTTACCTCTGAGAATATTGGAAGTCTCTTTGGCTCCTTCCAAAGCTCCCCATATGTTCTGCCCAGGACAAACCTCAACATTATCTTTGAATTTTAGTTTGGTCATATTTTCAGTGGCAAGCCACGTTGAGCTTGTAAGACCATTGGCTTGGTCCAATACAGCAATTCTTATATTCTTCTGCTCTGAAATAGCAATTCCCAAGTTCTTCTGCCCTTGTTTTATCTAACAATCTGGTTTAATCTCAGCAAATGGATAATCTTCATGTCCAGGATAGAACTCTTTCACCAGATTAATGAAAGCAGCACTGTATTGTCCAATGCCCTGTCTTAGCTTTTATCTTGTGACACTAGGCATGTCCACACTCTCACTTCCCACACTATTTTCCTGAAACAACCTGCTTTCCAATCTGTTCCCATAAAGCTATTTCTTCTACAGTCCAATTCACACACCCCGGTCCCCCTTCCTCCACAGCCTTTCCTTCCGTAACATACATCCAGGAAAACTCAGTTTGTCAGAAACTAAGTCATTTTTTTGCAAGATTAAAATGTAAATGGGTGTGCTCTACTTTTGGAACGGATGTTTTATGCTTCATTTTGGATGGTGGGAGGAAATAGCATTTTTATAACCCCCATGAGATGGCTGCCACACAAGGTGCTTCAATACATTGCTAGAACCCCCTGATAAATGATTCCTGTGTCAGCAGGGACTGCAAAGGCAGGTTGCTCCCCATTTACAGGGATATCTTGAATTTCAAAGCTGTTTCATGCAAAAAGGAACTTCGAAATTGCACAAGTGCCTGCTGCTCTCAGCTGTGAAGTGGAGAAAAAGAACCTTTGCAAACTCTCTTTCAGCCAAACGGGAAATAATCATTACCAAAATGCATAGGTTGATACCCACTAAGACAAGTGGATATTAATTTGCAGTGTTTCATTTTGAGCCTCAAGTGAAGTGGTGCAGCAAAGTCTTTAAAGGGTGGCAAGAAATGTGAAGGTAAGGTTAGCCTAATATGTGACAACATTAAAACTGCACGAAGGCTGCAGCACAAGTGTCCTGGGAATAAATGAAGATTCTGGCTTGGGTGCTAGAGACAGGGATGGTTGAGAAATCCACAGTGTAGCCAAGTGATTTCAGATTTCTCAGTGTCTGACACCCAGATTATATAGTGGATTGGCTTTTTTTCAAGTTGCATGAATTCCACAGACTTGCAGTTCTGTTTTGTTTTACCTTTTTGGGAACTGCATGTCCAAGTACAGAGAAGAAGGAAAAAACCACATGCTAAAGCAGGTATTTTGCTCCCTAAGTTAAAACTTGGAAATGTAGATAGATTTGCACAATTTTTGCTTTCATTTTTAACTTTGGAGAGGATTTGCACAAATTTGCATTAATAAATGCATCCCAGCACTGATGCATATTGGTTGTGCAAATTCATATTGATGAATTTACGGAAGCCCTGAAGTTCATTAGGTAATGCAGATTAGCATATTTGCATGTATAAATATGCATGTGTGATTTAGCACAAGTGGAATTCTACAAAAAATCCGGTTCCGTCAATTTGTGTATGACAGCATGAAAGTGACCTAACACACCACAAATGCAGATAGAATTGGTTTAACACAATCTGCCCGCCACTAGCTAGAGATGGATTACAACCCAGGATGACTTGGGCCTGCTCCACACCTCCTTGTACATTACTCAGATTTTGATATTCAAAACGTGGACCAGGTTCTCAGATGCAAGTGAATCGCTTGATCCACTTGAAGAGACAATTTGTATGCATGAATCACCAGCTTCCACAAGTCTAACACCAAGGATCAGGACTGAGATAAATGGGTCCGTATGATTGCTGCCATGTAAATGGAGCATTGATGTTGGGGAACCATTGCATATTGCACATTGCACATTGAGGCAAAAAAATAAAAAAAAATCACACATAGTTGAGTTGACACATCTGGTGCAAAACCATCTCATACACATGTTGATAGAATCTACATTGGCAGTGACTAACCAGGAGAGGGACCTGGGGGTTGAGGTGGATAAATCAATGAAAATGTCAAAGTAGTGTCCAGCAGCTGCAGAGAAGGCATTACATGCTTGAGATGATTAGGAAAGCAGTCAGAACAAAGACTGACAATATTGCAATAGCTTTGCCCGAAACTGTGGTACAACTAGACTTGAAATACTGTGTATGCTTCTGGTTGCCACACCTCCAAAAAGAATATCATAAAACTGGAAAAGAAGCAGGGAAGAGTAACAGAATGATCAGCAATGAAGAAAGACTACGATGTCCAAGATTGTTCACTTGTGGGGGAAAGCAAGTAACCAGAGGTACAGAAGAGGAGTACAAAATTAAGCATGGTGTGGAGAAAGTGGTTAGAAAGATCTTCTGTGCTCCTTTTGTAGTAGTAGAACCTGGAGTCATGCCATAAATATGAGTGGTGGGGTATTTACTGCAGGAGAGACAAAAGGAAGCATTTCTTCACACATCAACGACTGAATTTCACAGGGGGCCATGACAGCCACCAACTCTGATGATGTTCAAAGAGGATTTGGCAAATTCTTGGGGAGTAAAGCTATTGATGACGACTGGTTCCAATGATGGTGTGTTACCCATGGGACTGGAAGCAACGTGTCTCTGTGTACCAGCAGCTGGATAATACATGTAGGAGCTTGCCTGTGCTCCTATGTCCTACTCATGGGCTTCTGGTTGTCCACTTTGTAGACACAGCCTTTGTTTTGATCCAGCAGGACTCTTTTTATGCACTTTGCAGTGACTCTGTGCGTGTCCCCCCCCCCCCCCAGGGTATTCAGTGAGCAGAATGCTGTAATTTTCCAGGCTCCCTTGATCTTAGTCACTTGGGTACACCATAGCTAGCTGCAATGGACACTGCTGGGATTAGACTACTGCAATGCACTGGATGTGGGGCTGCCCCTGTGCCTGGTAGAAAAGCTGCAGCTGATGCAGAAAGAGTAGCTGGGGAGCTCCCTGGGACACCCAGCTAAACTCACAGAAGAACTGCATTGATTGCCTATTAGCCACCATTCCACGTACAAGGTTAAGTCATGATCGTGGCACAGCCGCTTCCCTGGAGGCAGGCAAGGAAGTCATTTGCAACTGAAAGAGCATCACCATGTAATACCATGGGCCTTTTTGGTGGTGGCACCCAGCCTCTGGGATAGTCTCAGCCGCACAGCTTGGAAGACAGAGAATACGGCATGTTTCAACCACCACCTGAAAATGCACTTGTTCATCTGGGCTTTCTGTGGCTTGTAATCAATTGCACCCATTACTTTAACCACTATACCACCCGATAGCTGAAGCTCTTGGAGTGATTTAAAGCAGTTTCAAACAGGACTGCTTTAAACAGTCACTTTTTCCTGTGTAATGCAACATTTATAAACAGTATGAACACCTGAAAACAAATTAGCAGATAAAACAGGATTTAAGACAAAACTTTCCTGTTTAAAATTAAGCATGCTCACGGCTCCTTGTATCATTCTGTACAGTTGTGGTACATGGAATTCTTTTTAACTAATGCATTTTAAATGTGAATGCATATCTATGTTAGGTCCGTGTAAGCTATTTTATGGTAATAAGCACTATAGATGTGTCACTAATACATAAATAAATATATATAAAAAAGAAATCTTGAAAGGGGCATCAGGACCATGCAACAGAGCGGTGGCCTCTGGTTGCGTGTATCCTATGCCTCCTCTAAATCTTTAGAAATGCATAACAACATATTTAAAAGAAAGAATGGGAGACCTTGATTAGCACAAAGCTTGGAAGCGATTCTTAGCCTGAGCTTCACTTCCCATCAGAACAATTCTCCAGCTCTTGATAGCAGGCGTGTCCCAACCAATCAGAGCATATTCCCTGTTTGCCATAGTAGGTATCACCATAATTTTGCCCATAATTAATTTTATAGCATATCAAGCATCCTGGTGATGTTGTACTGCTTGCAGCCAATTAATTGGGAATGATCTGCAAATTAGTAATAATTAGTAGAAATTACAAGGTGAACCATCTTAACAGACCATCAGGCTAATAAGTCTCTGATGGGCCATCCCCACTCAGGTGGAAGCCATGAGCCTGTTTTGCTTATTGTGAGGTGCTTCTTTGTTTCCTGCCTCTGTTATTTAGGGCTATTTTTAGCTATTTCTATTGTATTTTCCAGGTCTTTTCTTTTGGCAATACTGTAAGCCAGGCTGAACTGAAAAACAGAATTTGCAGATGAGATCCTGGGGGTAGACCCACATTGGCAGTGTGGTGTGGTGGTTAAGAGCGCGGGACTGGGACTCAGAGGATCTGGGTTCGAGTCCCCGCTCAGCCATGGAGCCAACTGGATGGCTTTGGGCCAGTCACAGACTCTCAGCCCAACCTACCTCACAGGGTTGTTGTTGTGGGGATAAGATGGAGGAGATGTAAGCTGCCTTGAGCCCTTGGTAGTAAAAAAGCAGGATATAAATCACAATATGAATAAATAAATAAATGTTATAATAAATACAAGGATTCCCCTGCCATTGAAAACTGGCAGCCGTACTTGGCAGCCTTCACCTGCCCTCCTCCCAGAAAGCAGGGTAAATCTGAAATCATAGAAACATAGAAACAGAGCAAGTCTGAAGGGGCCTCCCAGGCCATCTAGTCTGACCCCGGCTCTAGCCGGCTCCGCTCACGACATGCCCACCATGTGGACGTCCAGCCCATCCTTGAACACCCGCACCGATGGGGCCTCAACGACCTCTCGTGGAAGCCCATTCCACACCCTCGGGGTCCTGACTGTCAGGAAGTGCTTCCTGGCATCCAAATGGAACCTGGGTTCCCTGAGCTTTGCTCCCTTGGACCGTGTCCTGCCTTCCTCTGCAGGGGAGAACAGGTCTCTACCCACCTCCATGTGACATCCCCTCACATACCTTTATGTCGCCAACATATCCCTCTGAGTCTCCTCTTCCCCAGGCTGAAGAGACCCAGTTCCCTCAGTCTCGCCTCATATGGCATCCTCTGCAAACCAGCCACCAACCTTGTGGCCCTGCACTGCACTGACTCTAACAAATCATTGTGAGGTGTTCTTCATTTAATTGTGCTTGATCTGTATGACCAGTTGTTGCTACTTGTGGTATTGGGTGAGGAACGTACAATGGAATGATATCAGAAGCGCAGAGCAGGTCCTTAGAACTTTTGCCCAGCCAGAGCCAATGAAGTTGCACAGAAATTGGCCCTGGGCGAATTGAACTGGCCACACCTTGCATTTCCAACATGAGTTTTCTCTGTCTGGATGAGAGCTAGTAGTGATCCTGGATATCTTAGTGCCAACCCTGCACATTCTGCAGGGGCCAGCTTTCCCAGCTTGCAAGGAGCTTGTAGGGCTTGATTATTATTATTTTTTTAATTTTACACATTTTCCCACAAATTTATATGCAGAAAAATGCACAGAATTAAATAGAACTGCTAAAAAGGTACAAATCCTCCTATAGAGTAAAATGTGAAAATAAACACTGAAACCAATTTGCATATTTGGGTGATTAGTACAAGTGCTCGAATTTACGCAAATACGTGCAAATCCATTTGTGCACATGTTGAGTCCATTAAGCCCAGAAGAGCGAAAGCTTCCTAACAGTCCACAAAGCATGGGCAGAGTTGCTTTTAATCTGTTCACACATCCTTGGTTCAGATCTTTCCATCACAACTCCCTAGCTTCATTAATAATACATTTTAAGTAAAGGTGAGCCAAAATGTCTTGGATGGCATTTTTGGAGAACATATCCAAGATTTTATTTTCCTAATGCCCCCTCTTCACCCCACTCCAGCTGTTTGCTGAATATTCTTCTCTTTCCTTCCCCATATCTTATTGCCCAGGAATAATAATAATAATAATAACATTTCTAATAATATAACATTTCTATGCCGCCCCTTGCCGAAGCCTCGGGGCGGCTTACAACACAATAAAATACATTGAAATACAATAGCACATAATAAATTACCATTAAATACAAAAATACAAAAAATACACTGAGTTACAAACATAATAATATAAAATTAAAATTACCAGTATAAAATAATAAAAATATAGGAGGAGAAAGAGAAGGAAGAAGAAGTTGCCCTGGCCAGATCATATATTTTAACAATTAAAATGATGTTTAAATAAAAAGGTCTTTACCTGGTGCCGAAAAACCAGTAACGACGGTGCCAGGCAGACCTCTTTGGGGAGTGAATTCCATAGGTTGGGCGCCACCGCAGAGAAAGCCCTCCTCCGAGTACTTACTCTCCTAATTTCTTTCATGGAGGGTTCCCGGAGAAGGGACTCTCCCGCAGATCTCAAAGGGCGGTCGGGCATATACGGACGTAAGCGCTCGTTCAGGTAGCCAGGACCCAAGCCGTTTAGGGCTTTATAGGTCATAACCAACACCTTGAATTGGGCCCGGGCTTCAATGGGCAGCCAGTGAAGCTGACGGAGGACTGGAGTATTGTGGGCCCTCTCTGTATTGTGGGCAGAGAGGAGAGGAGAGGAGAGGAGAGGAGATGGGGGAAGCCATACCATTGCCTAGAGTAGGACTGGGCAAAGCGTCTTCATTTGTTTTGGACTTCAGCTCCCAGAAGCTCCTTCCATCATGACCAATGGTCAGGAATGCTGAAAGATGTGGAAATCAGTGTGGTGAACCAGTGTAGTGCTTAAAAGTGCAGAACTGAGACTCAGGCAATCTGGGTTCTATCTCAACACAGCCATGGAGCTCCTGGGTGACTTTGGGCCAGTCACAGACTCTCAGTCCAACTTACCTCAAAGAATTGTTGTTGTCAGAATAAGATTGAGAGGTGGAAGAGAATGATGGAAGTCACCTTGAGTTGCTTGAAAGGGAAAAAAAGGCAGGATGTAAATGTGATAAATAAATAAATCCTTCTTCGGGCTGGCATAATTAAACTATGGAATCCATTAGTAAAAGATGCGGTAATAGCCATCAAGTTGGGCATCTTTACCAGGGGGATTGGACAAGTTCATGGAGGAGACGGGTATGAATGGCTACTAGCCCTGATGGCTACGTGCTACCTCCAGAAGCAAAGACTATGTGCCTGTGTACAGCAGTTGCTGGGGAACATGGGCTTGGGGAATTTTGTGTGCAGTTGCTTGGCCCCTGTATGAGCAGAATGACTGACTAATTGACCCTTCGGTCTGATCCAGCATGGCTCCTGTGTGGGCCATGACATCTGGGCATTTTTTGACCACCTGTGTTGTAGTGGGGTGAAGATTTGAAGAAAAATCTGAAAGGGAGTAGAATTCAGCAACCCATCCAGCAGTTTACAAAATTCCCTTGGGGCATAAATCCTTTTTTAATGTTTTCTTTCCTCCCTCCCCCCAATTTTTTTCAGGGTTGTTCCACAAGCCTTCGTTCTCTGCTTCTGTCACTCCTGATGAGACAGCCCACCCCCGAGAAACTGTTGGGGAACCTCTTCTCCAAATGTGACGTTCAGTGACACATATTTCTTCACCTGCACCTTGGATGCAGAATTTCAAAAGGCGATTTGCACACAACCATCAGTGCGAGATAATAGAAACACCCCACCAGCACTGATACAATCTCCGCTAGGAAAATGAAGCCATCTAGAAAAATGGGACCAAGTCCATCAGAGAGTGCTGCTTCATGATTTCCTTTCCTATCCATAGGATTTGCTTAGGGATCTGCACAAACGCCATTGAAATGAATGGAAGCCATACAGGGATAGGTAGAGAGTTATCTGGGTAAATAACCCATTTGATGAAAAAAATTGTTCATGCAAATAAACCACGAGGTGGGATGGGAGGATAAAATGACCAAGGATATTGCTTTGCTGGCCTCAGTCCAAGTTGCAAGGTAACTGACTGAGACACAATGCAGATCCTTATCTACCTCAGCACCTTTGAATAGTCTCCCTCTGTCCCGTACCTGGAACATGACTGGCTGTCTTTCGCCGCCATTTGCCTCTTCTCCACTATCATCATCCTGTGATATATTCTTCCCTTAATGGTGCAGTACTCATAAACTGCCTCAGCCCCATTCACTGCTTTCTACGGGATTGCAAATTACATATTGCCTTTTGCATTAAAGCCAAATGAGTTCATTGCCATTTTTAAATAAGGGTGTCATTTGTAAATGTTTTATTCATAATTAATGGAATTATTACTCGTTGCCACCACATTTTTCATCTCCCTAATATTGGATACAATGTAAAAAGCATTTGTGTGAAGTTCCCCAACCCCTGACTCATGCAAGGAAGGCTCTGGTGCAGAATTCCGGGTGCAGTCTCTGACATGGAGCATGTCCTTAGGACGGGCATTTGCGGACTTATGAGGCTGGTAATGAAGCGATATTTCTGGTGCAAAGCCACTCACGGATAGACAATGTGACAATTGCACACATTAGCATTTGCAAGCACAACAGAGAGCTTTTTTGGATCATTCAGCTTGGGTCACTGCTTGGTGCAATTCAACTAGCTCATCTCTGTGTGTGTGCATTGGAAGTGTGGCGAATGCAACACCAAGGGGGAGTTTTGTGTACCGCCTCCCCAGACTGAGAATAGGACTACAAAACTTACCCCATAAAGCAGCAATTGAAAGACTAGAACGTTTCATTTTTTTATGTATTTATAGGCCACCCATAATTGCCGAGGCCTTCCCAGGTGGCTTACAATACATAAAACATATTAACAGAGTAAAATAATTTTCACTCTAGGAGATTCTTGGTATACATCAGGAGTGCAGAAGCACAGGCCTGGGATCTAAATATCCCCAGAAAGCCATGTGCGTTTCCTCATGCCCCACCCTCTTTCACTTTACCACCCATCATTTGGTGCTTTACTGGCTTTGGTGTACTTTGACCCACCCCTTTTGCCTTTGGCTGCACCCAGAATTTGGCCCAAAGAGCTTCTTTGGAATGGAAGTCCAGCTTGGGCTGGGAGAGATTCTGCAGCACTGGTATAGACCACACACAGAATACCGAAAGGGAAGTGCCCAAACTGGAAAGAGCACACAAGGAGAAGCAGATCCATAAGGCTGTGAATGATGACAATTAAATGCAGCCCAGGGTGCTCCAGAAGGTCAGCTTTGGGGCCAGATTGTCCATCCAAGCACTGAGAACATGGGAACCTCCAGAAAGAATGCTATTTTTCTTGCACTGTCGAGGAGAAACAAACCCACCCTGGAAAATTATTTCTTGTCTTTTTCCGTTCTTCCTCTGTATGGATATTCATCCCAAATGGCAATATGTAGAAGGAGAACTTTTGCAGTGCTTGAATGAGAGGTCCAGCAAGCCCTTGGCTTTATACATATGCATATACATAAAAGTGTTGCTCAGTCACAAAGTTGTGCCCGACTCTTCGTGACCCCATGGACAACATTCCTCCAGGTTTTCCTGTCCTCCACCATCCCCTGGAGTACTTCCAATCCCACACCCATCCAGCCACCTCAACTTCTGCCGTCCCCTTCTTCTTTTGGCATCCATTGTTCCCAGCATCAGGGTCTTCTCCAATAAGTCCCTCCTTCTCATTAGGAAACCAAAGTATTTGAGCTTCAGCTTTAGTAGCTGACCTTAAAAAGACCAGTCAGGGTTGATTTCCTTCAGGATTGACTGATTTGGTCTCTTTGCAGTCTGAGGGACTCTCAGAAGTCTTCTCCAGCACCACAATTCAAAAGCATCCATATATTCCCATCTCCATCCCCATCCCTATCCCCATCTCTGTCCCCGGCTTGCTGCTGCTTTATGAAGACTGCGGGGTGTCAAGAGTTAGCTGAAACTGGAACAAGTCCTTGGATGGAGCTTGTGGGTTTCATAAAACTCGCCACCTCTACCCTTTCTGCTATGCTTTGAGCCTTGGCTTTTCAGGTTGTAATATGAATGCAAGTCCAAGATGGCACGACCCACAAGTATGTGTGAGTGTGTGGCAGGAGAGGAGCTTGTAGGGAGCAACTTGAACATCCCCACCTTCTGGACTCTTCTCCCTGCCACTGTAACAAGCACTACCCACATACCCATAGAAATCCAGGGGCAACTGTGATTTCTGCCAATCCATTTGAAATATAAATTTGGGGGATCTCTAGTACAGTGAGCTTTTCCGCTCAGAACAAGAAGTTTTACGTGAAGCATAGTGTATAGCATGCTATCAAAATATGACACAGACTTGACAGCGGGTGAGTGAAGATGTTTGAAAGGTCTTTTTAAAATCTCATGAAAACATTTGTGCAAGGAATGCTGAAAATGTTTTAGGAAAGGGAGCTCTCTCTCTCTCTCCGTCTCTCCCTCTCTCGGCGTTGCATAGTTTAGACTTGGCAATAATAAAAGCTATTGGTAACCATGAATTAGCAATGAGCTATGAACGTGCCACCAATGCAAGCTGGTATATTCTGTGACTACTTGGGTTGATGGCAAAATATCTGCCCGTGAGGATTGCATGGCCGGGGAGGGTGGAGAGGAGATCAGTGCTATGGCTAATAAATCTGGAGATGCAGAAACTCCGTTCAGTTGTTGCTTTGCCGTTTCAGCTCTCTTCGCCTGCACTGTCACTTGTGTGTCTTTTTTTCCCTTCCGGCCTTGCATAGAGGATCCGCCGTTCCTGCAAAAAGGCCTCTCCAGGCCTAGAGACGTGAGCTTCTGCTGTATTTTTCCCCTTGCAAGTGAAAAGATTGAGAAGGAAGCAGGGAGATCCTGATTGATGTTGGTACAGTGGCTTATATATTATTATGAGAACACTGACAAGTCATTTGACTGGGGGAACATGAATTAGTCAGATCTGTCATCCTCACTATGGACTGTGACAAGAAGCCAATGCACTGAAGTGGCCTCCACGAGGAAATGCGTTAAACGCAGAAATTGCCTTCATACATTTTATCGGTAGGCTGCTGCGGTCATTCGCTTCTCCCTTCCCACCCCCACTCTCATGGCTTGTACCTCTCAAAAGGAGCAACTTCTCAGGCTGATATGATTATTTGCAATACTAAAGGGATGATTCATGGACTTTCTGAACTCCTGGAATCTGGGGGAGGGCCCTGGCTTAGCTGTAGAGCATGCGTTTAGCATGCAGGAGTTTCCAGAGTCCTAGAAATATAGAATTATAGAATGCCAGCGCCAGGAGGGGCCAAATGGGCCAGTGATAAGCTGCTCAGTGCAAGACTCCAAGTCCAAGCATCCCTCTCAGAGGGCTGTCCAGTTGCATCCTGAGTACCTCCAGTGCGGGGGAGCCCACCACCTCCCCAGGTCATTGGCTCCACTGTTGCACTGCCCTAACCGTCAGGAAGTTCTTCTTGATCTCAAGCCGGAACCTGGCTTCTGGCAACTCGAGCCCGTTGCTCCATGTCCTGCACTCTGGGATGATTGAGAAGAGACCCACCCCATCCTTCCTCCTTGCCACAGGCTTTGAAGAGTGCCATCCTGTCTCCCCTCAGTTCTCTCTTCTCAAGCCAAACATGCCCAGTTCTTTTCATCTCACCCCGCAGGGTCCTTGTTTCTTTGTTTCAGCTCCTGGTTCCTCAGGCTGTGAGGCTGAGAAAGAGCCTGACCTCAGTCTTTGAAGGGAGACTAAGCGGTGATGAGATGAGCCCAATGGGTGAATGCAGTATGAGGCAGCTTCCCCAGTGCTGGCCAAGCCAGGGTTTAAGACTCAGCTGAGGAACGCAGCCCATGGAAGCAGGGCATCTGGCCTTCTCGGTGAGGGCACCCTGACTATGGGATACATTTCCATTCAGCTTGGCTGTCACCTGTACTGTTGTCATGAAGCCACCAGCCAAAGCTGTATTTATTTGAACCAGCTTTTCAATCTGGTACAAACTGAAATATTTACAAATATTTTCAGTCAAATATTTTATCTGTTCTCTGTCATCATGGTCAAGAAAATCCCTCATATGTTTGCCATTTTAAAAGGATGATTTTAAGAGCACTCCTGTTCTTTTCATCTGAGTTCTTGGGAGCCTTGTGAGGAAGAGTGGGACAGAAATATCACCAGACCGAAAGGTAGTATCTCCATGGCAGCACACAGTACAGGACCAACTTCCCATTGGCCATGTGTTTCTCTTAGCCAGGTGTGTTGGCAAGTGAGATGGGATGGGGTGCTTGTTATTATTACTACCATTAGTTTGGATTTATATCCCACTTTTCTTACACTTGCTAGGAAACCAAGGTGGCTTACACAGCTCTCCTCCACCAAGGTTCAGTTTGGATGCCAGGAAGTACTTCCTGACAGTTAGGACCCCAAGAGTATGGAAGGGGGTTCCATGAGAGGTGGTTGAGGCCCCATTGGTGAAGGTGTTCAAGGATAGGCTAGATGAATATGGTAGGCATGTCATGAGTGGAGCTGGATGGAGCTGGGGGTCAGACTAGATGACCCGGGAGGCCTCTTCTGAATTGCTCTGTTTTTATGTTTCTGTTTCTACTCCATGAAGACAGCAAGAGCCCTCTGAGGTAGGTTAGGCTGAGGGTGAGTGACCGGTCCAAAATCACCCTGTGAGTTCACAGCCAAGCAGGACAAGAACCTGGATCGCTCTCAGCACTGCACCACACTAACTGTCCATGGCAATGGCAATAGACATGGAAGAAAGAAGGAGGGTCTGTTTGGGGAAAGCCACCCTGAGACCCCAGGAAGGCAGGATTTGGTCCAGGGGCCAGAGAAGACACACCCTTGGCTTACAGGACTCACCTGAACCAGGACACCTGTGACAAATGCCACAACGTGTCATTCAGGCCCATGGTGGCTGATAGACCCAAACACTGGTTCACAGAGACCTTCCCCCTCATTTCCCTTCAGCTCAAGCAGTGTGTGAACAAGCCCATGGCCAGTTCAGATGCTCATGGCAACCTTTCCAGGGGAGGCACGGCAGCCAGACAGGTGGAAGCCTGGCAAGCTCTGGAATGGCTGACCCCTTCCTTCCCCTTATTGTGGGGCAGGAGTCAGGCGAGGCTGTTACAAGCGCACTGAGATGCCCTGAGCCCTAGGGGGAAATGGAAAGCAAATAGGAATGGAATACAAATGATGCTTGCCCAGCGCCGACGAGACCAGGAGCTGGGCTGCTTGAAAGTGGTTTGTATTTAGAGTGGCTGCCAAAATTCATTAGTCTGACATTTTGGAGATAAACTGCAGGAGTGTCTTACATTATTGAAGACCATCCAGCATTTCTCTTCACCTATTTGGAATCAACATCAGGAGAGAGCAGTCAGCATTATGGACAGAAATAGAAACATCAGGTACATAAGAGACTTGTACTCACGGTGTGATATTGTGCACACCATAAGGAATCCTGTCAAAGTCCCAGCCAGCCTGGGGATGGATTATCCGCTCTTGCCCGGCCATGAAGCTCAGACTCTGACATGCTGCTGCTGGGTCTGGTAGTAAGGCCAGTCAGAGGAGATTGGTGGGCAGGGCCTTCTTAGGAGTTGCCCCATTTTTAAGCAGGATTTAGAGACCCAATAGTTCACATTTGCTTTTACCCAATTAATCTGAAGTTGTCCCAGGTAATTAAACAGGAAAAAAGAATTACTTCATATTATTTAGTTTTGGTTTTAAATGCTTTTGGCAAATTGCTGATTTGAAGTTGGGCTTTGTTCATCTGTGACGCTTTTAGTGTGTGATCTGTTTGGTAGGGCTGCATTAGAGTGGTCATAAAGGCAATACATAAATACTGAAGAGTAATCATGTATGATAAATAGCAATTCCTTTGCTGAATTAGACGATGCCCGTCTGGTTCAGCTTTCCAATTCCAGCAGGCCTAGATTGGACGGCTTTTCCTTACAGGGAAGCCAGCGCGGCTCACATAGTCTGCCTCCTTTCCACTTTATCCTCACAACAACTCTGTAAGGTAGGCTGGGCTGAGAGTTTGTGACTGAGCCTCATGGCTGCAAGGGGACTGGAACCCAGATCTCCCAGGCCCCCCAGTCCAACACTCATCCCCACACCCCACTGAAATGTGGCCCCATAAGCTTCCCCAATATGCAAGCCAGCCAACTCTTGGGCTGCAAGAGTTCAACACCCCTTATATAACGTGTGCAGGCAGAAGTTCTGCCATGCGTGTCTTCAGCACCTGTCATTTCGATCGTGATTCCTCTGAGCACCTAGGTTCCATTTACCCTTCCTTCCTAATAGGCATTGATAGACCAATTGTCCATAAATGTCTCGCATCCCATTTTAAAGCCATCTAAACTAATGGCCATTACATCTTGTTGCAAAAAAACCCTACAAGTTCACTGTGCATTGCATATTCCTGTTTATAGTGAACCTACCATCAGCTAATTTTATAGGGTGACCCTGAATTCAAGGGCTGCATTTTTAAATATATGTATGAATTGTTCATCTGAATAAGCTGACCAGGGACCTCCAAAATGAATCCCAGGAGAGCCCAGAGACTCATCTCTGGTTCAAACCTGGAAGTTCTTTAAAAGTCAATTATTTGCTGCCCAAAACTGCTAACAATGCTTTATTTATCTTGCATTCAAGAGCTTAATGCCATTAAGAGGTAATAACAAAGACAAGTGTGAAATGCAACACTCTTTGTACACCTTTGGCACACTTTTTTCTCCTGATTGGTTAACCATTTTACTACAAATGTCACATACTTCTTTTGCTTACTTAGGGAGATAAAGGATACTTACATTCATGTTTTGGAACACAAGGATCATATACATTGTTTGGAAAACAAAGCTATTGACATATCTTGATATCTTTCTTTCATAATGTTATGAGAGTTGGTGGGAAATTATCATTCTGTTTGCTCGGTGCACATAGGTTTGATCTTAAAGATGGGCAGAAGTACAAAAAAAGGTCCTGTGAGGAAAGGTTTGCTTAACTTGGAGAAAAGAAGACAGAGAGGGAGATAGGATAGCGTTTTCCCAGTACCTGAGGGATCATAGTATTCCGGCTGTTTCATGCATGTACTGATGATGAGCTAGAGGTGACTGACCAAGAAAGAGATCTTTCTTGGTGTTGTGGTGGATGGCTGGAGAAATATATCAAGCAAATGTGTAGCTGCTATGAAAAGGATAAAATCCATGTTAGGCATAATGAAGAAAAGAATTAAAATAAAACTGCCCGTATCACACTGCTTCTATACAAATCATAGGGCATAGAATCGCACAATATTCTTAGAATATTGTGTACAGGTCTGGTCACTGCACCTACAAAAGGACATTGTAGAGTTGGAAAAAGTAAAGAGAAGGGCAACTAAAATGATCAAACGGTTGGAGCAGCTCCCCCGGTTGCAACAGGTAAAATCGCTTAGCTTAGGAAGAAAAAAGGTAAATAAGGGGAGACATGATGAAGGTGTTCAAAATTGTGTGAAAGGTGGAGGAAGGGGAGAGGAGACACACACTTTCTCTCTTTTTCATAGTACAAGAACACAGCTGATTACTGGGAGATTCAGAACAGATGAAAGAAGTAATTCACACAACACGCATGGGATTCATTGCTGGGGGTAGTGGTGATGGTGTCTAATTTGGGTAGCTTTAAAAGGGGATGGGACACAGTCACAAAGGATACGGCTACCCTGCAACTACTCCTGATTGCTCTACGCTACCTCTGGGATTGGAGGCACTCTGCCTATGGACATCATTTGCTGGGGGACACAGGTGGGAATGAAAAATTGCACTGCTGCCTTGTTCGTGGCTTTCCTGGGAACAGAAAGCTGGACTCTGGCCTGGACAAATGCCCTCTGCTCTTCTTCTCTGTGGTTTGGTTCAAGCTAGAAGAGAGGAATTTGTGATGAGCAAGCTCAGACAGAATGCTGTGGAATGGAATCATTATTGAACACATTTTCCTCCTTCGGTGCACCAGAAGAGAAGGCTGTGTCCATCAAATATTGCTGACAGTAGTTTTCCCTGAAGAGGAATAAATAAGTTCTAAACACACTGGGAAATTAGAAAGTTGGTTTTTCTATGTTCTGCTGAGTGTTTGTTCTGAATGATGGTGGTATACCCCACCAAAGATCTTGGCATTATTAATTGAAAACTTATAACTTGATTTAATCCAGAAGAAAATTATGATAATTTCACTCCCCAAAGGATAACAGTTTCAGATATGCCTCTCCTTCAGAATGTACCTCCTCCAATAAATAGTTCTATTTCTCTTGTACATAGCAGGAAAAACTGAGCATTAAGGTAGACTAACAACAAACCTGGAAATGGTACACCCTGATGAGAAAATGTAAGTTGCACCCATTAAATACTTTCCATTTGGTGATTATACTGCTTTGCTTCCATTTTATATTTCTGGCAAAGATTTTTATATACACTTTTGCATCCAATACTTTCCCAATGTTTTATTCACAAAGGGTATTCTCATCAGAATCGGTCTTCAGTTTCATACCTGAGCCGTTCTGCATGTTATTTCTGCATTATTATTGATCTGTGCACTCAGGCGTTCCAGACACAACTTATCAAAGTTATGACAGGGTTATATAATGACATCATAGAGGTGCATCAGAATTCCATTTATATATTCACTGCAAACTATCCCGGGTTCATGTGGCAGAGAACCAATTTTGTCACTCTGTCTTTCGTCACAGGGGGAAAATGTAGGAGAATTGTAGGAATGGGTAAGAAATTCATTGGGTTTTTTCTGGAAATGAATGTAGCCATGAAGCAATTGGTTCCACAAAACAAACAAAAGATGTATTCACAATGTGTGCATTTGAAAAATGTGCACATTTCTGTGTACACATTTCTGAGGTATCCACAAACAGGCTTTAGTCAATACACATTTGGTGTACATTTAAAGAAAATGCACAATTTGAACCATGCACACAAAAATACATACAAATTTGAGCCTAGTAGTGGAAAAGGACAATATAAAACCTTTAATAGTTTAAAACTGCAGCACAAAACTGAAGCAAAACCTGGCAGTAAACAACTAAAAAGTCTTAGATTTAAATTAAATCTGAACTGCTCATTTACGGAGGATAATTCTCCAAACATCTCCAGTGCTGGTCACAGGATGGCTAGCAGGTTGCCTCCTGTGTGCTGATTCCCATCACAAGGAAGTAAGGCTAAGATGCAGAGCTCTTTGGGGGTGAGGTTCACATGATTTTGATGCACAGGAGACCCAAAAGAGAACGGCCAGTGCTGGACTAGGTGGTCCAGTGTTTCAGTTCAGCAAAATGGAGGCCTTCATGAGATGTAGAATAATGTAGTAGTGAAGAGAGATGGTGTAGTGTAGTGGTTAGAGGGTTGGGCTGGAATCCAGGACTTCCAGGTTCAAATCCCCATTCAGCCACATAGTCCACCAGCTGCCTTTGGGCCAATCACTGACTCTCAGCCTAACCTACCTCACAGGGTTGTTGTGAGGATAAAATTGAGAGAAGGAGGATTCTGTAAGCCACCTTGAAAGAAAAAAGGCATAATAATTGCATGCCTGCCCCACAGAAGCTTGTGATCCAGTTTCCTTTAGAGGAAGACAAAACTGAGGGTGAGGAGACAATCAGTGCCACGGGGGAAGAGGACGTGGATACAGGGCACTGAAGCTCTGTCTCCGTAGGAGATTGGGGCTACGTTCCTGCTTGCTGAGGACAAATGTGCCCTGTGAAGAAAGGAAATGGGTGAGGAGCTCAGCATTTGAAGCAGGAGTCCAGCAGAAGCTCTCCTGCAGCAGCTCTCCTGAGTCCAGGCAGCAAGCAGCACTGCAGTTAACAGAAGCAAGAGGAGGCTCTAGACCATGCCAAGTTTCGTGGTTTATGAATCACTTCTTAAGTACCAGCATGACGGAAGGAAAGAACAAGCCAGAGAGGGAGCGGGAGCGGGAGCAGGCACGTTGGAAGACAGCATGTCCTTTTAAAACAAGACAATGTTTTCACATTTTTCAGCTGACATTACACTTTCTGAGATTTGATATATGGAGCTGCATCAGTCTAAGCATTACATCACATTGAGTGAAATGCGTGTGCCTTTGCCCTTGGGCGTAGGCAGCCGCTTTGCTGGAACAGGTGGCTGTGTGTAGATTTCTGTGCAGACTCCTGAGATCTCAGGCATTGGTGGAAAAGCCGTGACGTACAGGAGGAAGTGGCGCTCCCTTCCCCCCAGTGGGTCACACGTGGCTGTCCAACAATGCTGATCAATAGGAAAGGGAGGGTAAATTATTTAATTGCCTCCCTCCTAGGCTCATTGTGGGGCTAGACCACCTGGGTCTGCTCTTGGCATTGTCCTCATGCCCCCTGCTCCCCGATATTCTGCCAAATCTGCAAGTAGCATCGCTGAGTGGCTACAGATTAGGGAATACCACCTGCAAAAGGGGCTTCATCATGCAGAGGGTTTGGTGGAACATCTTGGGACCAAATTGGACATTGCAGAGGAACAGCCAGGCTAAGGCAGGAGTGATCAAAATATATTCAAATGTGTAGAGATGGCATCAATTTCTCTCTAAACATTGCATTCCCAGTTAGAAAATGCAAACTTGGAATGTAAACTAGATGAAGAAATAGAGGGGTTGGAAGGTGGAATGGAAATGTCTAGGTTGATGAGTGAGGATTGTCAGACAGCTGCTCAGAATCAAACTGCTTTTGGTTCATGGCAAGACACAGTCTAACAGGAAGGTCTGAGGAAGAGGAGTATTAATTCATTAAGCCAATGAAGCTGCTTCAAGCCAAATGAGGAACCCAATTATGAAACATCCGGAATTCCCACTCCTGGCCCACAAGTAGCATGAACCTTCCTGAGATTGGAGTCAGTCCTTCTTGGAAAGGAAGGAATGAGGGGCTTGGAATCTGAGTCTTCATTTTGGCATCAGCTCTTCATGTGGGCAAGATCTGCTCCCACAAACCACAAAGGGATGTTACCTTGGTTGATGTCATTGAGATCAACCTTCTTATGAAGTACCCTGTACCACAAACGAAACAAAACTCTATGCTTAGCACAAAGTGCTGTAGTTCACAAGCCTTATCTTAAGCTCTTACAACACAATGGTCAAAACACCATGTTACCAGCCCTGCAGGTTTCTCCCAGAAGAGAGTTCTGAGGTACAACCAAGGTCAAAAGAAGGAAAATTGCTCAAGGAGAAAAAACATTGTCCAAAGCACATCCGGCAGGATTCCAGAGCTCAGGAACACAGAGGTTCCACCACAAGGCAAAGGCCAGAGAAGCAGGATGCCGGAGCTAATAGGGCAATGTTATCCCAGCAGAGGCTAGCCTGAAGCTGAAGGCCCTTTCAGACAGAACTTCCAGGGCCCCACTCGGGCTCATTGACACCTTGCAACAGGCCTCTGGCAAATGTCCAACCCAGGAGGAGGATCATTCTCCCAGGGAGTCCACTCCTCTGGAGAATCCTCCTGCATAACAGAGCAGCTCTTCCCAAAGAAGCCCTGCTGGTCCGCCTCTTGAGGCCACAGGATCCTTGAAGACTGGGTGGCTGCTTGCCTTAGAAGCTGAGCTCCCTACTCTTCAGGAGGCAGCTGTGAAGGCATCGTTCTGGATGGGCAAGGCCATCTTGGATACTTTCAGAACCTGGTGAGACAACCTGTTCTCTGCAGCATCAAGCTCTGAAGATACACTTTCTTCGTCAGGTGACAGTTCACCCCATCTTTTGGCTGTCCCACCATCCCAACATCACTGTCACACTTCTAATTGCAGTCTGCAGCACTGCTTTTAATTAAAAAAAAAGCCAGGAGACAGTTCACGGATCTCCTGCGTGGTGTCTCTCCTGCCTCGGGGCCAGCTGCATTCATAATGCTGACCATCTATAGGTCACATTGTGAGTATTCAAAGTGGTTCATCTCACCAATCGGTGCAGCAATCCTGGATTGTTGCAGATGGGAGCTGAGGAAGAGAGACCAAGTGGGAACCAAATCAAGGATGCTGAGCTTGTATGCTTTGCCACTGCGCTAGCCAGGTTGTCTTGCCCCCTCAGAAAGCAAGGATCAGATGGAAGGCAGGCTGCAGCTGGAGAACTTTCTTGGTGGGCAGTTAGGCAAGGAAGAATCTCAGTGGAAGATAGAAGGGTGATGCCTCCACTCCAGGTCCAGTCGGAAGCATATGAAGCTATCCAGGGTCCTGAAACTGAATCTCCAAATCAGTTCAGTACCATAGAGAGCTCCTTTAAAGTCCTTATTAAAGGCTGGAGTAGATTCACTGACTCCGGGGCCTCCTGCCTGCAGTGCAGAATTGGTCAGGCCCCTGAACAGAAGGCACCCTGGAAATGATTCAGTGGAGCACTCACATCTACACACAAGGGAAAGCTTTTGCCTCAGCAAGATGTGCAGATCTGCAGAAAGACCAGACGAGCCTGTTGTTGGCCCTTTGACTCTGGGCAGAGATGGCCAAATCTCCCAGTTATGCTTTGCTTCAGTTTCTGGTCTCTCCATTCTTAAGGAAGCTTAGTCCTGAACTCTAAAAAAAAGAAGCAACCTTAAGTTTAATTCATCTCAGATTTTGAGAGATTGCTTTTTTAAGTTTTCATGAACATTTGCAAGCATTTTCGTGCATGTTTCTGCTACTACATGCATTTGTCTTGCAAAGCTGCTTAACAGACCCAATTTTTGCTAGAACGTGACACGGTGTAATCTTGATGTTATATTTGCTCAAGAACACATTTTTGCATGCACAGGGTGGGTATCTTTCTATGCAGTCTTTGACTGCAGAACTCCACTGCAAAATTAACAGAAGTGAGAATTTTAGAGAATAAATGAGTTGCAGCTCACGGGTCAGTCCCAGAGTATGAAATTAGGTTAGTTCACATTAAAATATGCAGCAAGCTGTGCCTCTCCTTTCCTTACTAAGGGGCAGACTGGGTTCTTAAATGGATGCTGCACAATTCTGTGGGCACTGGCTCCTAGATGCGGTGGACCATCCTGGAGCAGGGAGTGTTCCAAGCCAGCACTGCATGGTGAAGAAACATCTTCCAGCTTGGAAGGTCCAGGCGCAGAGAGCAATGACTTTCTCACAGGTGCCTCCTCCCCAGCCGTGTTTTCCTCTGAGTTAGCAGGGGAATTGAGTTCAGACAGCACGACACAAATGACCCAATCGCTCCTTGATGTATAGGACAAGCATTTCATGCTCAGTTGCTGATATATTTTCAGCATATCAGAGCCACAGCAAAGAAACTTGCCAGCATTCATTTCCAGCCTCCCTCCTCCCAGGTCTGACAGTAACAGGAAAAAGCAAAAGCTGCATATTCTTCATGGGGATGATGGGGATATGAGGACAAGGAGAGAAAGTGAAGGCTGTTTGCAGCTGTGACCTCTCCCCAGCCACTTCATTAACCCTGTTCCTGTCTGAGCACTTTTACTGTTATAGCATCCCAAGTCTTCATTTTCTTCATAAAACTGAGCAGCCTTGCCTCTGCCCATGAGCCCTCAGCAATGGCTGCATTTCCAGCCATAGCTAGGAGCAAATAAAAAGATATGAATTGCAACTTGTCTATCACACACACATGGTGTGGGAAATGACTGAGTACCCATCCTAATGTGACCAGAACAGATTGAGAGCTGCTGCAATCTCCTTTCTGCACTGCTGGAGGAAGAGCCGAACAGAGACCAAGGCAGTGCATCGCATTTTGACCAAGACTGAGTAAAACTGGGCTTGTTTGGTCTGGTTCTTTTGTTGCCTGAGGTGAAGGAGGCTTGGCTTGAGACGCAAAGGTGGAATTAGATGAAGCTTACTTATTAACTTGCATATCAGAACTGTAGGAACTTAAGGGTACATGCAAGTTCTGTTGTTTTATTTTGTTTCATTTTTCCAAACATTGGCTATGAACAGGGAGAGGAAAGCATGTCACTGAGTGAATGACAGGCCCACCCTCCAGTCCTAGGTTTTCTTCTAGCAGAAGTTCCAATCACTGTACTTTGTGGGAGGGCAAGGAAGGGACCATGGGAAGGACATTCTTCCAGCGACACCAGGCTTCATGATGGGAAAAGCCTTAGACTGCTTTCCAGTCATCATAATTCCCAAGTCCTACTTCTATCCTTCTGGAACTTTGGAGGTTTATTGTCTGGGGACAACTCTGTGATGTATGCCAGAGGTATCTACCATGCCTACAAGTATCATCCAATTCTGGCAAAAAGAACAAAAGTTTTAGCTATTTTAAAATTTCCCATGACAGTTAATGGCAAACAATCCTCCCCTGGAAAAAAATTCCAACTTCAATCTGGGTTTTATACTGGGGTCAAAGCAGATGGTTTCTGAATTATCCTGAGCAGATTTGGGCTCTTTTCTGAAGGGACAAATTGAGATTGGAGTATAATCTTGGAATAGATGCCATTCCCTAAAGGAAACACAAACCATTGCCATCACTCTTGATTGAACAAGGGCATTGTTTCCTATCCTTGTTCTTGGAAATTCTGGACAGGTGGACAGTCATTGGATTCTGGGGACCACTGGTAGCACACCCACTGTTGCCTCAAAAGGGTGGTGAAGTTGGGAGAAACATCTGGGCTCCTGTCATGGGATGGAGCTGAACTGTGGATTCCTACCCATGGTTCAGATCTGATGTTTTCCAAGGGTGTGTGGGTATAAGCCACAATGCAGAAAACATAAGTCAGAGAGACCTCGCCTCAGCCGTGAAAGATCCACTGGCTTTCCATCCTCTGGCAAGTGCTGCAGATGTCAAGTGACATATTTCAAAGCAATCAATGGGGCTGTTTTGCCATAAGTGCATCCCAAGTCTTATAGGTCAATCCGTTGCGTTTTCTAGGGCTTATGGGCAGACAGTTTGAAGGGCAAGATAAATGAATAATGTTCAAAAATGTACCTTCAGCTGGGATGGATGAGATTGGTACCCTGAGACAAAGCCTGGAATCCCAAACACACAGATTTAGAAGAGAGTTCTATTAAATGCAGGTGGATTTATTTGTAAGTAAACATGCATAGGATTGGACTAGAGGAGCATAAATGAGAATTGTGTCACAATCATGTATAGATCTTTTTGGGAGTAAGCCCCAGTGGGTCAGTGTGCATAGAATTTCAGCCTTAGATTGGAGACCACTTCTAAGAGGGTCAAAAATCGCTTGGTCTGACATAAGCTTTGCATTCTATGCTGTAGTAAACACTTTATCCTCCCGTTTCCTCCAGTCGCTAAGTTGTAAAAATACAAAATCCAGAAACACCCACTTACTACAGACTAAACTACAGGAAAGCTAAGAAGAATGCATGCAACACCCTCAGTAGCTCTCCTTTCTCATTCCCTTCCAATGTCCCAAGAAAATATGGTCAGTCTCCATCTTTAAATCACATCTGGCTTTTCCTGCGTGATGGTGACTTCCATGTTTTCCAGGACTTTGCACCACTTTCTTTAGATGTTAAGCAAAATAGGGGAGGGGGGAAAGAAAAAGCAGGGCATTATGTTTTTTGCCTCAGAGTCTTCAATTAATTATGTTCTTGCAATGGAGTATAGGAAGACTTATGCAACCGTAATTGAATTAACCTGAGTAGGAAAAGCCAACAAATTATAGTCTCTGTCCAAGGTCCTGAAACAGTGGAGCGTCAATGAATGCACCTATACTCAGTGTGGGATTTAAAGCTTAGCTCCCAAAGTGGGTTCTCCTGAGCTAGCTCTCATACTGAGCAGACCTTACCCAAATGGAAACCTGCACTTCGCTGGCTCAGACTGAGATATTTTGATGATCCACAGCAGTACAAGTCAGTGCTGAGTATCCACACATGGTTTGTTTTGCATATAGTTTACCCAGTACTACACACACTGTTGTTATCTTTGGAGGTAGGTGGACAAGCTGGAGAAAAGCAAGGAAAGAGTCCAAAGGAATAGTTTATCAGTATTAATGAAAGCCATCTTCCCCCCAAGCACTGCTTCAGTCTATGGCAGTATCCACACAACCATCTTCACAATTAGCCCTTTATATTCTAAAATAGTTCCCTGTATTAGCTTTCCCTTTACATTGCTTCTGCCAGATCTTAAGGTCCCTGATAGCCCTTCAAATTAACACCCCCCACACACACACACACATGCACAAACACATACACACCAAAAGAGCACATTTCTTTCCCTCTTTCAGTGATTCAAAGAATGCTAGGGTCACATACCGTGGAGTGTACAGAGCTGCATATGAATTGTTCCTGGATTCTGCTCATTTTGCTCTTGTTCCTTTCATTCTGCAGAGTGACAGTTTGCATTGCGAGTGCTTGGCCAATCGTGCCAGTATGTGGAGTGGAGTTCTGGGGATTGTTTGTCTCTAGACTTACTCCACAGATAGCTGTGCAAAGGACAGCCTGTCATGCAAGTTTGAAGCCATTGACTGAGTAGATCACTTTCTGCTGGGATTAATAAGGCCTTCGTGCCTTGTCAAGAGAAGGCTCGCCTTAAATCTGCTGTTTCACATTAGGCTCTTCTGCTCAAATAAACAGAGTTGGCCGCCGTTGCTGTTGGTGATTTAATGCTCTTGGAGATTCAGCTTGTAAGCTGTCCAATAATAATAAAACACACACACCCAAACACACAGGAATAAATTTCTTCCTTAATTAAACACTTGTGTTTTCATAAAATCTGTTGTTATAATGGTGTATGTGTACGTGTGTGCATAAATGAATGTAATTCAGCTAAACTGAAGCATGCTTATGCCCTGTTGGTTCCTGTGAGGATGCTGTCCTGCTGCCCCCACTGCAGATGCTTGGAAGCCTCAGGAGGAGGAGGAGGAGGAGGAGGAGGAGGAGGAGGAGGAGGAGACTGAGCAAACATCCAGTGCAAGGTGCAAGGCAGGGCAGCCATCTCTACCAGTGCCATGCCTTGAACCCTGTATTTTAACAAGACCACTGGGATTTCAACTTAGGGCCATTGAGGGGGAGGGAAGGAGGCTGGGGTACCAACCTGCAGCCTGGGGTGGGGGAACAGCCCCCCTTGCTGTTCTGCAAGGGTAGCTTTCAGAGTGCAAGCACTGAGGTTATTCTTAAGCTTTTATGCAAAACAAGTGAAGATAAACTCATGCCAAAGATTTCTGGCCCATTCATGTCAACAAAAAGGATTTATGAAAGAATTTGAGATCTGTATTTTTTAAGGGAATGTGGTAGAAAGATGCACCCATCTCCATGCCCTGCTTTTTCAGCCCTTTTTCACTTTCTTGATGTCAGGGTCTACTAGTTGCATTAACCTTAGCAGACAAAAGCAACAGCATGTGATTTGGAACCCTTATAGACTACCAGATACATCGTGCCATAGATTGCTATGTATTAAAGCTCACAGTTGCATCTGAAGGATGACAAATCACTGGCTAGAATTTAGGCACCAGGAAATTAGGGATGCATGAAAAAAATTCTTTCAGATCATTTTTGAATCCTCTTCACACTGTCCCAATTAAAATGGACTCAGACACAACCTTGTGGTCCAAACAACAATTTGGCAACATGTGTACCTTTTAAAAGGCCCATAAAAGGCCCTCTTTTGAAAAACCTGCACAATGTGCTTCAACGGATGGGAATAGAATACATATATTTTGCAAAGGCACACAGAACTGATGCGTGCATTTGTGTGAATATGCGAAAACAAAACAAAACAGAGCACACAATCTGGCAGGGATGCATGTTGGGATACAGACATCACAACCAGATCTCTCTCTCTCCCTCTTTTCCTCTCCTGCAGACGCAGATGAAACTTTAGAAGCACAGTTCTTTGATTACAACTAAAGAGGATACAGAACAGGAGTAGCATTCTCCTTGAAATGGGGGAGAAGCATCTGCTCATGTAAAGAGTTGAATCCAAACTTCCCCTCCTTCCCTCTCTTTCAGAAAAGCTTCTGACTGCACCCTCAGGATGACTTCAGGGGTGGAGGCTGGGAACGCCAGGCATTCACAACTGGCCCACTTGGTTTGCCTCTCATCTTCTGCTCAGGTCAAGAACCTCCCTCCCAGTCTGCTCCCCTGGCTAGTCATAAATGGCTCCCTCCTTTTCCAAGGCAGGCCGGTTCTTGCATCCTGTCCAAGGATCTTCACTCTGTAAAAGGGCCAAGTCCCTGTCCCTCCTCTTCCTCAGAATCAGGCAAATCGGGCTGTCACGTGAGAGAGCCAGGGCCCTGTCTGCAACAGAGAACTTCAGCAAACTCACATACCCCTCCTTCATGTTGCTTCGTCCCTTTGCTAAGTGTTATTTTCTCCCTTTGAAGCATGTCTATTTCCCCTTCCTTTGCACAGAATCCGAGAATCCTAGAAGATCGCCCGACGCTAAACCACCCTTCTCCACTGGCCACCCAGTCGCATCCAGCACAGGGCAGGTTAGTTTAAAAAAGGCAGAAGTGCTGGTCCTCTAGCCCCTTCCTCCCCACCACATGCTCCCCCTCCCTCTTCCCATCTGCACCGTATTCACACAATTGCTGCAGAATTTGGGTTTCTGCAATGCAAACACAGCGAGGGCAGCAGCTAAGTGCTGTTCAGATTCTGCGCACCTGAACACCTGGTGCCTGCTAGGCTGACAACATGCAAACCTGGAGCTGCACAGGAAAGTCTGAGTGCAAAGGAGAACTAGAAAATATGGAGCGAATTTGCCTCAAACCTCAATAGGCTTCTGAAAAAATAATTCTGGCCTTGCAACATTTGTCAGCTGAAAATTGCTGCTCTTGTTTTATGTTCAGTAAAACTGTATAATTTGTTATCAAGGCATAGCGAGTAAGTGGTTGCCTACACATTCCATTTGTGTATCTATAGCTGTTCTGTTTAGGAAAATTTGATACGTTCTTACATAAAACACACCAAAACAATATGCTAACCCATCTGCACCAGCCAAATTCACTAGGTCTATGGAAAGGAATACATTGTTCCTGCCTACCATATTACTGTTAAAAATAGGAGCCTGCCACAAAAAAGAGAGGGCTAGAACTCCAGTTTGGCCCTGCACATATGGTTGGATACCCAGTGATTCAAAGCTGGACTTTTACGAGTTACTCACCCCAGGCCTGGGCCTGAATGCATGAATCTGTCTGTCTGGTTTTCCCACATCTGAATTTTTAAAATCTCAATTTCTTTCCTTCCCGAGTACAAAGAACCTGGCAATTTTTGGCATATTCTGATACAAACAAATTGAAACAAAATGATCGCCCATCCCTTTATGAACCTACCTGGTTAGCCTGAGCCAGGCCATGGGTCTCCCGGCATTGTCTCCTCTGAATAGGAGCACTTTTCCAAAGTTTCAGACAGTATTTCCTCCAACCAGTTGCTAGAGATTCTCTTCTCCCATTGTCCTTGACTACCAACCAAGAAGTTGAAGATGGTGGTCACAGCCTGAGGAAGCTGGTGATGCCTATGTCAGTGGGGATTCTTACCCATTACAACTTTTATTCTGAGCTTTATGGGAGCTATGCATGATGCCCCATGGTGGTGAACCTTGAGGATAGAGTTTAGCACCGTAGATAACTCCTGTAAAGGTCTATATAAAAGCTGCAATGGATGAGAAGACCCATTGATGCAGGAATCACCTTGCTCCCCCAATATAGTCCAACCTTGTTTGGGAACAGCAGGACAGGAACCACAGCCCTGTAAGGTAGGCTAGCCTAAGAGATGGTGATTAGCCCCAGTCCACCTGGTGAGCTTCAGAACTGACTGGAGACTTGAATCTGCATTTTCACGAGCTGTGAAAGAAGAATTGGAGGATGAGTGAATCTATGAAAGGGGGAATGAATCATCTGAGTTATCCAGAAATATCATTATTTGATTGGTTGGTTGGTTGGTTGGTTGGTTGATTTAATTTCTATACTGTCCATTAGCTAAAGGTCTCTGAGGGATTTATAAGGCACAGTTAGAAACAATAAAATATAATAAGGTCACCATCCAGTGCAAGTGCCCATAAACTTCCAAGCTCAGAGGATAACGGGAATCCAACTGAGTGCTGGAAGAGCCAACAAAAAAAGAGAGGCAGCGGATCTTGCCCATCTCTTTCTTTTGCATCTGCTCATGAGGAGCTGGATGTGAGACACCACTCAGATTCCTCATCTCTTGGTGGAGCCTCACCTTTGCCCTTCCTGTTCCCTTCCCAAATTATCCCCCAGGGTCAGTTCTGCACTTGCAAGGATGGAAGCAGGTCAGAGTCCCAGGCCAGCAATCCCATGTCTGAAGGTGGGACTCCAACCTGTCCCATGGCCATCGAGACATCATCTAGTGACAGCATAAGACTGTGCACTAACATAGTACGATATGAAAAGCTGTTGAATTTAAAACAGAATGAAACCAAAGTAGCAAGTGTCTTCTCCCAAAAACATGCCTTGAGTTACAAGGCAATAGAATTCTTGGCATGCGCTCCATTGGGACCACCCCAGAGAGTTCAGTTGGTCTAGAATGCAGCTGTGAAGGTGGTCCCCCATGGAAATCTGTTCTTGCACCCATTTTAACTGCTTGCCAATTCATTTCAGGGCTCCTTTGCTTCATCCTTGACTCAGAGCCCAAATCGGCATGACCCAAGCATACACATCAAGAACAACTCTGCCCCGTTCTCAGATGTTCTATTCCTCAGCATTGGCACAGCGTGGTACATGATGCCCTGTTAAATAATGCACAGTGACTTTGGCGTGGGTAACCATTTCTGTTTGCAAACTGCATTGCTCCCCTGCTGTGGCCTAAAGACTACAGTCCATCTGTGGAGCAATCAGCAAAGCGTGGAAGGAACAGATCGTGTGATGGCAGCTCACCTTCTTATTTCCAGTCCGAACAGTTTCACTTTTCCAATTGCAGGAATTTTGCTTTCGGCTCACCTCTCCAGTCATGCAACCAGTACAAAAGCATTGTGATGTTGTCCAGCAGCCAGAAGAAGGGGACAGCTTAGAGAAAGAAGCACAGTTACTTACAGGATAAAAACCATAGAGTGGAGCGAAGGACCACAGAAACGTCTAAGACCATAGTCACAGGGGTGCCCCTGTCTGGGGGAGAATATTTGATCTGTCATTGCTAAAATGGATTATACAATGGCTGATGTGCTGTACTGAAGCTGTGGTCCTTAGTTTGATGCATCGGACACATCTTGTACCCTCCTTCCTGGTTACAGGGTCATTGCCCTGGACCAAATCTGTCACAACCCTTTTTTTTGCTGGAGATGAGAATGTGGGAAAGAGAGAAAGGAAGGGGAAGGGAGAGGAGGGGGATGCTCTTTTGAGAAGAACCTAAATTAATGGCTTCTCTGAATCGCATTCATGGCATCCTACTTGCATAGCCCATCCTAGTTTCTATTTTGCATGCATGCTGAAAGGGGATCAGTCTGGCTCAGAGGTGACTAAAAGGGAATCCAGCCACATGCAGTGGTCCAAGTCCCCCTCCTGTGCAGCTGGTGCCTGAAGGGGCTTGATCCAAAAACCATCCATGCTCTCTGCAGCAGGAAGGAGAATCCGATTGGACCCCTGCCACCTGCAGCAGCACGATGTACATACGTTGCTATGTGCGCAGGGTCCCTGCGCACATCAGCCAAATCCATGGATAGCAGCATGGCTTAGGGGCAGACAGCTCACACAGCTCCACAACTCCTTCAACCTGTGTACATCTGTGGTCAGAAACCTCCCTGGCAAACAGAGACATTGCCTCTTTTCCCCTGCAGAGAAATGATGTTGTTCTAAGTCCCACTGAATGGAATAGGAGTTACTTCTAAGTAGCACTGGACTGAACTGCTAATGGTGTTTAAAGCTGTTCATGCAGAATTGGTTTCTGGCTAGAGATACAAGGGTACCTGAGGACAGAACACATGCGGTATTAAAACCATCGGAGGAGTTAGAAAACTCACGAATTGTGGAAATTTACTTTGCAGGCATTGTTAATGATTCCTTGATTTCTAATGTCCCTACGAGCCTTGGTTGACTTCTGTAACCTTGTGAGCTGCCTCCAGCTTCTAAAGAGGTGGCATAAAAAGTGTTTCAAAATAAAAATGAAACATATTTAGGAAAAACGTGTTTGTTAGCTGATGAAAAATGTATTTTAAAAGCACCATTGATCTGGCACAATTCAGAGCATATGATGGGCATTGGTAACTGCTTGAACTAGCTCTAGTTTTTCTTGAATTGTTTGACATGTTTAAACAGGAAAAATTTTGTATGTTTGAATTTCAGACAGTTTTCCATTTGTATACTGGGATTTGCATCCTCTGTTTTATGGTATTTGAGTTTGTAGTGCATCTTTTTATTGTACTTCAAGAAGTTGCTGTGAACAACCCAGACAGACTGGTCCAATGAATGAATGAATGAATGCCCATTCTCAGTTGTATACCCTTAGCGGACTTCCTCATCAAATGCTTCCATCAGCCTCACAGTTGCAGCTGACCACAGCCTGTCCAACGTAGACCCCCTGGGGCCGCAGTCCGTGCCATCTCCAGCAGTGGCTGGGGCCCCTACTGCTTTTGGGGCCCACCAAATATGAGCCAAATGGACCATGTTGGCCTCCTGTGCAGCCATCAGTCGAACCAAGTTGGAGACTGCAGCTTGGCCATACAGTCCATCATGAATACCAGTGTGGAGAGCCAGTGTGGTGCAGTGGTTAAGAGCATGGGACTGGGACTCAGACAATCCGGGTTCTAGTCCCCGCTCAGCCATGGAGCCAACTGGGTGGCTTTGGGCCAGTCACAGACTCTCAGCCCAACCTACCTCACAGGGTTGCTGTTGTGGGGATAAGATGGAGGAGGAGAATGATGTAAACTGCCTTGAGCCCTTTGTAGGAAAAAGGCAGGATATAAATCGAAAAATAAATACATAAATACACATGTTGAAAACAGGTTCATCTGGCAGTCAGTCCAGCTGGCTTGCATGCACAGGCTGATGAGGGTGCCATCTTTGCCTGAGGCCAGGAGACGTCCTGGGCCTGCCCTGACTCTTCTGTCCGCAATGCATCCTCAGGCCACTGCCTGTATGCATTCATTCGAATGAGCAAGCAGCGTGGTAAGTGAGCAATGCCAAGGTATAAATGAGCTTTCAGCTGGAGGCAGACGACTTTGCAGCCTGCACCTTTTCTCAATTACTCCTTTTTCATTTTTTTCCAGTTCCGGAGAAATTTTCCAAGCTTAATTTCAATTTGCCCCAAACTTTGAAATGTATCTCTTAAAAGTTCATATGACATTTTGTACACATTCTTGTGTGCATTTTTCCTAATGCATGCATGATTAGCATAATTTTGCCTTATGTACACTTTCCTCCAGGCAATTTTCCTAATATAGCTTATTTTGTATCCTTATTTTCATCCATTTTTGTGTGTACTTCTCCCTGGTGAATGGATTTTTATACACTTGTTTTGACTGGTGAATTCCATTGCACAGTCTGGAGAAGCATAAATTTCAAAAGATAGTTGAGGTTTGGCTTGTATATTGGTTTGAATTTGCAAAATGAGGTACATTCACAGTTCAAACAATGTGAAGTAAACAATTTCTCCTTTATTCCAACTCTAGCTGCCTTGCCAGCATCGAGGAACCACTAACCACTCTCTTGGCTTCTGTACCCAAAATATTTCAGGCAGCAAATTGTCTTGGGCTAACCCTGACGTTTGTTGTTGCTTACTGCTGATGTTTGTACTTTACCCTCAAATCTCATTTTTAATTTAAAATATGTTTTTCTCCCCTAAAGAGCCAAAACATTTTCTATTTCAGCACTCGGCGTTTAAAATATATTTGTCCTTACCTGATGGAGCTTTCAGCAACTGTGTCATCAATTTTTCTGCAAGCATCAAAACAAATCTTGGTATCTTGCAGCTGGCACCATGACAGAAAGACACTTTAACTATTGTAAGTTTGACTGAATTAAAGGGGGGGAGGGTTTTCAGGAATACCCCCTCAATACTGCAAAGCACTCCACTTCCAATTAATTTGGAGGTGTGGGGAGAGGATTGCTTGGCTGTAAAAGTGCTGGAAGTGTTTGCCTGCACAGGAAAGATGGTTATGAGTAGGTTTTGTTTGCACTCTGGTTTGTGATTGGCTAGGATTACCCATGTGATCCGTCCAGGGAATATTATCCGTGCTGAGAATTCGTGGCAGCATGAATTGCAACATGGATGGATGGAGGAATGGATGCACAAACATTGCAATGACTAACCTTCCGTTTTAAAATGTTTGCTTTTAACTAACTAACTAACTAACTTTTATTACCAACAGCCAACACTCACATGGATGAATTGCACATCAATCGAAATCTTTGTTCTGGTGTCTTTTCATGGTCATTAGGCAACTGTTAGGACTATAGGAAATCAGAGCTGTCCTACTGACTCCAAATTAGTCTAGTTGGTGGGTGCAATCCAGCACTGGACTTGCTCATATAATGCAAAGCCACTTGGTCCTTATGGCTTGGCCACTGAAAAAGACAACTCTTGAGCAAAAGAATCCACTTGGATCCAGGCTGGGAGAGGAAAGACCCCAGCAAGTTTTGAGGACCACCCCAAAGCATGCAAACTCCTTTAGTGCACTCCAGAATGTTATTTATACCCACTTCGAATAAGTGCAGCTGAGATTAAGATCAACAGATTTAATGATGGCAAACTGGCACTTGTCCAAATCTGCAAATAGAGTCACTAAAACTCTTTGCAGCCATAAAATCTGTTTAATGTAAGAAATCATAACCTGTCTTTCTCCCTACCCCCCTTCCTTTCTAGCCTGGCATTTTTATAATTAGCAGGAGAAGAAATCTCCGTTTCATCCCTCTGGAACAGCCAATGTTTTATGGATCTTTCTGTGAAAAATGGACACAAAGATTTAATTATGTTGTTTGTATGTGTTTTAGTGGAGTTTCCAAAGCTGCAACTGTGGGGGACACTGACATCCCATATAGGGCACTGAAGTATTGGAGAAGATAGGCAATTATAATTGGGGGGAATAATTTATCATATGGACGTCTGTACCTGGGGGCTCTAAACCTTTTTCTTTCTCCTTATTAGTGTCTAACTAATTGTTTCTAGACAGAGAGCTTCCATCACTCCAATATTCCCCCCACTCTCTAAAACACCTACATCGTTCTGACATGACTTTGGGGTGTATTTCCCCAGCCCAGCGCCAGGACCCCTCGTGAGGCGAGAGGAGAGCAGGTGACGGATGGGGCAAAGGTGGCACGTTAGGCGTGGTGTTCCCCTTGGAGAGCTGCTTCCAGTCAATGCAGAGAAGAACAAGCTCATATGGACAGATGCAGAATAAGGTACCTTCTTTACATGCCTCAGTTTTGGGCTGTTGAGCCCCTTCCCACCTGAGGACAGGATTCCATTGCAGAGAAGTCCTTGTGAGTCACTCCACACAGTGGTGGGCAGGCAGTCCATGTCCATCCCATCTTTGTGCTGGCTTGACACCTTCACCTCCAGCTTCAACCCTTGGTCAGTATTCCATCCGTCCTGAAAAAGCCCAGCCCTCATTGTCTTACTGCCTCACTTTGCTCTGCTTCACCATTTTAATGGATTTCCTTCCAACAAGGTTCATGTAAGGTGCTGGTGTTGACCTATAAAGCTCTAAACAGCTTGGGTCCTGGATACCTGAAGGAGCACCTCCTTCCCTATACACTCTCCTGCCCCTTGAGATCTGAGGTAGAGGTCCTTCTTCGAGAGCCCTCCTTGAAAGAAAGGACCTTCTCTGTGGTGGCACCCTGATTACTTCCCAGAGAGGTTCACCAGGGACCAACGCTTTTTCCTTTTCAGCGCCAGGCAAAACCCTTTTCCCATTATTTTAATGTTTAATCAGTTTAATGTAGTTTTATATTATTGAATTACTGGATGCTGTGCCATTTCATTTCCCATTTTATTTGTTGCTTGTCATAAACCATTCTGAGATGCCAGTAGATGGACAGTCTAGAAAAGCTTTAAATAAATAACTAAATAGATAAAATTTCCAGTATCAGAGCACAGGGAGAACTTTGTGTTTAAGGTCATCACGCTAAGCATGTTAGACAGAAAAACATCCTACGGGCACTGCACCTGAAGCTGTCTAGTACAGCTTTGAGACCACTCCCTTTATTTTTACTTAGCGTGTGAACAGATGCAAACATCTGGATGCTTAGCACATTATACCCAGTTTGAGCCTAACAGGCTGAAGGAAGTTAAGAGCGCTTGCGTATCAATAAACAAGCATCTTGACATGGAAAAGCCATTTTAAGTTCTATTTTTAACTTTAAAGTATTTGTTCATTTCTTACAGGCCACAACTCTAACAGTCTTAGGGCTGATGCTGGAAATTTCATTCTGTTTCAGCCTAACAGAATTCCATGGCATTTCCATGGAATTCTATATGCAGAAAGATTCTGCAGATCCCCTGAATCTTGACCATTTGGGGACGTTTTTCACAGGGATTTCTACCATTTACACAAATTGTGATTTTCCTGAATTGGGGGAGGAAGGAAACTAAGTTTCATTTTGTTAGCTTGTCTTTTAGTCTCCTTTCATTTTGTTGCATTGTATGTTGTTGCTATTTTCCTCCAATCAAAGCCTGTTGCAAAAGTCATGTCCTTGGAATTGCAGAATTCTGAGAATTCCACATTCCTCATTCAAATCCACCTCTTATTACCCCTCAGTCTTCTTCATTTCAGCCAGATAATATAGGAGTCCTCATGTTGCTGCCATCTTAAATCAACAGAAGTTTGAAATCCATGCCAATCCCCTACAGATCAGCAAAATATCGACCACCAGTATATGGAGACATGCCTTCTGCTACATACCAAAACCAAAAGTGTCTTGGAAAAATCAGTGTCAGCCCGCTGATTAAAATTTGCTTTAGCTGATTAATCTACTGATTAAACCGATTAAAACTTGCAGCCCCACTTAATACTTAACGCTAGCTCTAAGAGCCCTGCTGAAACAAGAATTAAATTCACAGCATCTCATCAAGAAGCACAGAGGGGTAACAGAAGGGGGGATATATAACTGGATTATGATAAGCAAAGGCAAAAATGCTGACAGTGATTGCGCTTTCTTCCTTATTTTTTTAATGCCTAGGTTTATTTCCCTATCCTTTGAACTCTTTTCCCCAAAGAGGCATGAAAAATTGAGAAGTGTGGGGAATACATAGGTTCTCCATTTCAGACTCAGGTGAAAAATACATATGTAGTCATTTATTTCCTGGAACCAGGCATTGCTGTCCGGAGACAGGCAGCTGGTCTCAACCACTTACCTCTGCACACTAAACGGAGTGAGCAAGTCACCAGAATGTTCCTGAGTCCATTTGTGCCATCTTCTTAAAGGGGAATTGGATGAACAAAGTATGTGATGGAGGGAAAAGGGAGAGATCTGTTTGGTTCCCCAGTAGATTCAAGCTTACCTGATTTGCACTTTTGACCCAGTAAGTGAGCTAAAGCAAAGGTCTTCCTTGACATACACATTTCTCTTTTTTCTCAATTCAGTTTTTCAGTCAAAAACTGGGCACAAATATTTGTGCAGCAGGGAAAAGTGCACACACAAAATGCATGCATGAGTGAAAAAACATTAATAGTACATTTTATTAGGAAAAGTGTTTGCAAAAACATGTATGAATACATATATTAAGAAAAATGCAATTTATGAATACATATACATTTTCATGCCAGAAAGAACAAAAAGCAACAGAACACAAATAGAAATCTTTTGCAGCAAACCAAAATTGATTAGACACATTCTTAACATTCTGCATAAACTGACCTCAAGGCTAAAACAATAAGAAACTAAGGGAGGCGGGAATGGATAGATCTGCCCCCTTCCCAGTATGGTGTTGGAATGAGAAGCTAGATTTTGGTTTGCCAGCCTCAATCGCTTTATCATTAATAGTAGCTTAACTAGCAGATGAGACGAGCAGAAAATATAAGCCATCCTGAGAAGATTTCCATGGGTGGGACACCTACCAATTTATCAGATAAATATATAAATATGCAGATCCCTTCTAGATTAGACCAAAGACCCATCTTGGGCAGATACAAGCTCACAGGCATGTACAAAGGGCCACGGCCTTCTCTGTCGCTTTTCCACAACATTAGGCCATCTGACTTTCTAAATGAAGGTCCTTTATGAAATTGGACACGTTGCTTCCACAGAGCTTACCTAAAGAGCCTCTTCTAATGCCTGCATAGAAAAATGGGCTTCAACTCCTGGCATGGCTGGCCAGGAACTGCTGGAATCATAAGTCTCTGTTCTATCGAAACACTTATGGGCCAGCACACAGCATCTGGTGGCCATGGGTCCAGCTTCTCAGACTTCTGTTAGAAGGACCATCAAAGGCAGATGCCAATCGCAGGTTCTCTCCATTTCTCAAAATTTTAAAAATCTCTTACAATTAAAAGATTTCTTCCTCAATATGCTCACTTTGCATCCTTTGGAGGATTGCATGACCCAATTTGGAAAAGTGCAAAGAGCAGAATTTGGAGAAATGTGATGCAGACATGGTTTGGTTCCTGCCTTAATTTCAAGAAACTGCTCCACCACAATTACTCAGCAGAAAGAACTGAGTATGAAGCCATCGTCTATTTGAAGGTTGTATAAAGTTTAACAATAAGACAGGAAGGGCAGGGGACGTGAGTTGCTACTGAACAGCTAGGACTTGGACAGGAGACTGACCAAGGCACACAGGTCACTGACAGGCGTCCACAGTGTCATGAGGTCCATTTCTATTACATTATAAGAATTATTTCCAAAACTGCACCTAGATATTAAGCAAATGTGTTCTTTTCTCAGTGCAGTTATATAGCAGCACAATTTCCTCTTGTACAAGAGCAAAGTGGGGAAAGCAGCTTCTAAAAAGGTGCTTGCAGGTTTTTAAAGTACCTGTATTTAAACTCTAAATAAAATAGTTAAAAGTTGTGCTGTCCAAGTCACCATGACATTCTCCTTAGCTAATGGATCTGACCCCTTCAACAACTGAAGGCTGGCGCCTCAGGGCCAGGGCCATCTCGTGGAAGTCTCCCGGTGTGGGAAAGAAGACACTGGCGGGGCTGCCCATGAGGCCTGTGCTAGGTAAATCTGAGCTTTTGCAAGGCAAGGAAGAAAGGCCAGGCTGGGGCTGTGAAGCAGGATGGGAAGATGCCACGGCTTCCAAGAAATGAGAGGAAGGAAGGAAGAGAGGGAGAGAAATGGAGGAAGAGAGAGAAACGACACTGGCGCCTTTAAAGGCTAGTTTGCCGCTTGTCCCCGACCAGGGTAATCATCAGTTCATGTGGAAAAAGAGGCACCTTGTTTGCAATATACGCATATAGACATAAATTTCACAGTTCGTTACCCTTAGGGTTCCCCGAAGGCTTCTTTGCATTGCAGGGCAGAGGGAAAGGAGGCGGTGGGGGAAGGCTTTGACCTTGCCGAAGCTCTGTTGGTGCCTGTCCAAGGAAGAGACTAGAAGAGTTCATTGTTTCCCCTCTTCTGTGCAGAGGTTGTTTTCCATGTATGCACTGAGTCCCAGTGTTCTCCCAGGTGAAGCCCCGCTCAAGTGCAAAAGGATGGTCAGGTCATGGTAGTGTGTTGTTGGTGCAGGCATCATTTAATTGTGTAAGGAATACATCCCTCCATTTTTTGTTATTCCCTGCTATGGTCTGTTCTTATTATTTGTTGTTAGCGTTTTAAAAACTTTTAAATATTTTTCTGATATTTTTATTGTGGACCTTTATCATCTGTGTAAATCGCCCAGAGAGCTTCGGTATAGAAGCTTCGATGGGGTGGTATAGAAATGAAGCAGCTAAAATAAATAACTAACAAGTAATCCCCTAAAGTGTGGACAAAAGCTGGTTTGTTTTGTAGCCCATCGTATCCCTGGGAATTAGGACAGGTACCAAAATACCTCCCTAGTCTTGGGGATCTTTGCAACAGCCCCAAGACCAGCGGCATCCAGATTCTTCAGCCCAAGAAAAGAACTCTTCCACACGCACATTTCAATTTCATCCTCCGCTTTGGCACTTCCCAAGATACCACCCTGCTTCACTTGGGAAGTGGAGGATGAAATATGACAAAATAGGACTCCGGACCTGCAGCTGCACTTCACGGGCTGCCTCTTACTGAGCCCGGGGAATGGGAAGCCAAACGGGAAGTGACTGAGGGAAGTCACACATTTTGTTCTGGAGATGGAAAGCTGGGCTTTTCTATTTCTCATAATCACATTTCATTCCTTCCTCTCTCCGTCCTTTTTTCTCCTGCAGAGCTCATGCCATGAAGCAGGGCTGTGCCCTGGCCTGCAGACTTACCGCCTCTGGCTGTACGAACTCCATTGGATCCAGAATGGCTTGTGGTGAGTTGGAGTGCATTATCAGCAAATTGAGCCCTCACTAAAGGCAGAAATAGAGGCAGAGGTGGAGGTAGCGATAAGGATAGAGATGGAAGTATACATGGGGATGGAGGAAGAGGAGGTGATAAAGATGGAGATAAGGACACAGATAAGAACAGAGATGATGGAGAGATAGATCCAATTTCAAGCAAATAACATACATCAGGAAGAGAGAAAGGGAGCTGGAAGCAGAATATAAATGACAACCATTTTCTGGCAAGGAGAACTGATTGGCTGAATATCAGATGTGACAGGAGGAATTATGATTCCATGTGTGAGGCTCGGATTAAGTGATCTTTTCCCATCCAGTATTTGCATCCACTTCCCCTGGCCTGGAATCCTTACCTATACCTTTCTCGAGGGCCACAGAGCCTTTCAGGTGCAATCCTATATATGTTTAGACAGCAAAAAGTCCTACTCGGAATGCTATCCCTAAGGAGATTCACCTGGCGCCATGTCTGTATTCCTGTCAGTGCCAGGTGAAGACTTATCTTTTTAAAATATATTTTAATACCTGATTCCTCCCGTGGATGCCACTATGGCCTGCTGGGCTTATTAATTTATTTGAATTTTATATTTGTATTGGATTATATTTGTAACTGGGCTTTTATTGTTTTAAATTTTATCCTAGTGTTTTTAGAATGTGTTATTTTAGCAGTGTGAGCTGCCTAGAGATGCCATAGGTAGAGTAGGTGGCATATAAATATTTTAAATAAAAAAATAATACATGCTGGGAGTTGTAGGACATTTTCCTGCCACTTGGTTAGGAATATGCCCTTGTTCATGTTGGACATTTTCTTTTTCAATCAACACTGCCAAGTTCTTAATTTCTAGTCAAAAAGGTGATTGGCTGGGACAATCTGGTCTGGACACCTTTTACCGTGATTCTTGTGTGTGCGGGATGGAGTCCTTTGTTGTTATGAGAAACATATCTGAATGGATTCAGGCACCTTTTCAACTGGGAGTGAGGGAAAAACTTGCTCCTTTTCCATTTTAATATGAACTTCTCCCAGTCTGTGTTTTCAGATCAGTGCATGAAACTCAGTTACCTTTCAAACTGTGTACTTCTCCTAATTTAGTAACGTTCTCAGATAATAATAATAATAATATGCAAACGTCCTCTATTAGAATAAGAACACATAAGTGTGAATATTAAAGAAAATAACATTGGCATGCATGATAGTGCAAAAATTGCACACAAAAATTCTTCTGGGTTAGGCCAAATTATATGCCAAAATGTATCTATTAAGAGAATGCTCACAAAATGTGCACCGATTTTCATGTCATTTAAAAAAAAAAACCTGTTTAATGCAAACCAAATGTAGCAGTGCAAAAATACAAAACTGAGAGGAATTGTCATGGAAGTGCTTGACCTTCTGTACTTTTAATAATTTCCTCCTTTCATATTATATTATATTCTATGAGAAGCTCTAGCAGAAATTATATTCTGAGATTTTCTCCCCATTAGTTTCCAGGTTGCAAACTGGAGATGTGCCCTTTTAAACTGGAGCTGAAGTGATGAGACAGGCAATTGCGTTGCTTCTGCCTTTGTTTCATCCGGTTCCATTCACAGGCCTCTCTGTCCTGCAACAGCAAACAGGACCCAACTGCCCTCCAACAGGCAAGTGAAGAAGAAAGAACCAAGGGAAATGAGGATGAGAAACACTGGATCCCCTGACCACACACGTCATTCATTGGAGCATCTAAAAGTAAATCCTCATTCTTCGCTGGGGCTCTTTCAACCTTGAGCGGTCTCTTGCTAACCTTCTGGAGTCTGTCACCCTCTAAAGTTGTACTGTGGCAGTCTCTTTTTCATCGTTATAAAAACTCTGGAAGGAGCACTTCATTGTGTGGCATTTTGCCTCTGCCCACCATTTTGCTTCTCCCACAATGCCTTGCATGCAGTAACCAGTGGAGGCATTGTGGGAAAAGCAAAATAGTATGTGCCAAACAAATTGTGACCACCAGAAGTCAGATTAATGCATTGCGCTCTGTGTGGGGCTGCTCTTGACTGTTCAGGAGCGGCGGCTTGTGAAAGACATGGCAGCCAGACTCATAACCAGGGCCAGTAGGGTGGAATTCTGGCTCGTTTGCATGGCCTCCCTGGTTCAAAGCACTGCTCTCGAGGCCTTACATGCCTTGGGCCTGCAAAACATAACAGAGCCCACTGCCCCCGGCCACAATCTGTCCAGACAGTAGAATTAACATGCAAGCCTTCTCTGGTAGGCTCATAGGGTATCAACAAAGGGAGGGACTTGGTGGTGGCCCCGCAACTGTGGGATGATCTGCCCACAGAAGGCCACCTGGCTCCAACCTTGTCATCCTTTTGGCTTCAGGTTAAGGTGTCCCTCTATGCTGAGGCACTTAAAGAACATTCAAGGATATTTGATGGCTTGAGGGGAGTACCCATCCCAGGTGTTTTACCCCATATCAGGCAGTTTTTTGGTGTTTTCAACATTTTTACGGTATAAAAATTGCTCTTCCAGAGGTTTTAGCCTACAACTCCAGCAGTGCTCACTATGGGGTCCACGGGCTAGGGCTGCCGGGACCCATAGGGCCCCTACTTCAGAGGCAGGGAGGCCCTCATGCCCGGGGATGCAGAGGCACATGGGTACCTGCTGGTCTGTGCCACAGCAAGGGCTGGGGCTGGCTGAAGCAGAACCTTGACCAGCACCTTCCAAGTCTGGTGTGACCCTCCGCTTCTTGTCCTGAGTTCTGCTGAAGCGCATGTTCCCTTAGCTGGAGCAGCTGTGACTGCTTGTTCTTCCCCTTCATCACCACCCCCCTCTGCCTAAAGGACAGTCTGTGCTGTACTGGACAAAATTCCTATTAGGGGTTCCAAAAGCCAATACTTGGCACCTGCCACCTGCCACCAGTTCAGGCCTGGAGCTTTGCAAGGAAGCAAAACCTCTGCCTATTTTTTCCTCTCTGTGCAACACAGACCATGATCCCAGTCACACAACTGAGCCAGGGATTTCCACTGATTTATCTGCCAAGCCATCGTGCACCAAAAGGATTAATCCTAATGATGGGAAAACTTGCCCTCCACTTGCTCTTGATGGACTTAAATGGGAAATGAGCTATTTCGGGGTGGGGGTGAGGAATGAAAGGGACCCAAAGCTTTTCTGAGCCAACCCAAAGCTTGGAAAACAGACATGGAAAATAGCCACGCTTCCTCACCAGCCGAGGAGTCTTGGCAGTCTGTCCACGCTGGGCCTCCTAAACACAGCGCCGTTCTCTTCTTCTGCTTAAGGTCTACCTAGTCCTGTGGAGCTTGCTCAGCACCTTGCCAGGACACTGACGAGGGGCCAAGAGAAAGCCCCTTCCTTCCTGCATCTACATAAACTCCCACCTTCTTCTGGCTTCTTTTCATCAAGCAAGAAGAGTATTTTGGTGCATGAGAGACTTGCAGGTGGAGAAACGAGGAATTCTTCTCTGGCTCGGATTTTAACCCACAGCAGAGAAGAATTTCAGGGTTTTAAAGGCTGACCTCTCATATGAGCTGAGAATGTAAGAATCATCGCAGCTGTTCACTAAGCCAGGCCCAAGAAAACTCTGTTGGCATCCAGTTCAGGGCTCCAGTCCAAGATATCATTTTCTAGCATTAACCCCGGAGAGACTCAGTTAAAATCCCAAGCTGTCCTCCTATCCTGAAAGACCACCACATCTGGCTTGGATCCCAAAATGTCATGCTGTTGCCACCCAGAATTATAGAAAGTATCCTGTCCGACTACAGACATTGCCAGATTTAGAAATACGATGCAGAGACACTCAAGTAGCTTCTTTTAGGACTGATAAAAGGAGGAGGCCAGGAAAGCACAACAAGGCAAAACCTGGCTGGCTTTAAAACCCATTAGTCAGAACGCATCTGATGTACTTAAGTCTCCTTACACTTCAGCAGACATAACAGTGTGTTCTGAGCACATTGGCCAAGTTTGCATTACCACAGGCAAAACCTGGATCAGTCACTGAAAATGTAGCTTTTCCAGTTCAGCCAACTTGGCGTGCCTCCATCGTCAGTCCATCCGCTAGAAGCCTCTGTGGAAAGAAGCATTAACCAAGATGCAATTTGATCGTGTCCTCAAAAGGAGAAAGAAATCCATTAAAAAAAAAGAAGAAGAATGGGGAGAGGCAAATAAACCATCCTGGGGTCAGGAAAGATTTATCCCAGCCAAGAGTTTAATCCAAAAGCTCTGACTTGAATGCCCGGCAGACGCATGATGTAGAAGCACACCACCGTGCCTGGGCAGAATTCGAAATCGTTTAGCTGAGCAGCGAGACAGGAGCCTGCATAATGTGGGGCCCAGCGTGAGCTCTGCTTCGAAGGGGTGATTAGCAGTGGCTATGGGGCCAGGTTAAGGCTGCAGCGATCCTCCCGGGAGCCCGCTCTCTTCTGCTTGACAGACTTCCTCTCGTGCTCAGCCCTGGCTGAGGCAGCAAAGTGAGCGGAGAGGAATCCACGGACGCTCGCGGTCCTCCAGATGTGCGACGGACAGTCTCCTTCCTTCCACAGCACTGCAAGGCCACAAGTCACCTGTGCAGGAGAGGGAAGTTGCTCGTGTGTGAGGGAGCGGCGGGTGCTGCAGAAGCACGTGGCACCAAGCCGGGCTCCCAGCTGCAAGGAAGTGGGCCAGAGGCCAAGCCCCCAAGCCGAGGGAGCCCAGTCGATCCCCACCCTGAGCAGAGTCCGCTCGCACCCCTGGGCCAGGCCCAATATGCTTTGAGGGAAGCTGGCCTTGGATTTCTTAGCCCAGTGGCTCACACGCGCCACTTTCCTGACTCACCCGGATCTCCAAGGAAATCCTTTGCAGGACTGCTTTCCTTGTCAGAAGATGCCGTTGGTAGTGCCGTTTGTGATAAAATGTTTCACCTACAGATTATTATTGTTATTGTTAAATATATTTATATCCCACCTTTCTTTCCTTTCAAGGAACTCATGGCACCTCACAAACCTCTTCTTTTCAACCTTACAATCACAACAACAATCCTGTGAGGTAGGCTGGGCTGAGAGTCCATGACTGGTCCAAAGTGAGGTCCATGGCTGAGTGGGGACTAGAACCCAGATTCCCTGAGTTCCAGTCCTGCATTCTGAGCCACCACACCACACTAGCTCTTTAAACCTATCGATGTACATGTATAAATGTACACAAATGTACAGATTGTGTGAATTAGATGCAGGCTGACACACAAAACGCTCTCCAGGCTCTAGAACCTGCCTTTTGCAAGCCAGAAACCAGTAAGTGGTCCTTTCCAGTGTGCTCCAAAACAGAGTGTTTAAGTATTTGTCCGACGCTCAAAATGCACAGACAGTTGCTTCCACCTGAACAGCAGGTGGGATTCTTACACAAATCCCAGGGTCTTGTGTTGGGCCCCACCCACCTGGCAGGATTGGTGTGGCAGGAGGCTATCAGTTGTGTATTGGGGTCAGCACAATAGAGCACAATAGGAGGCTTGTCAGCCGCCCCAGGCATATACAGAGTGTTCTTCAAAGGATAGGCTAGCTGCAAGCCACTCCGCTTTTGTATCAAAATATGGACTAACCGCGAAACTGTCTCGCCTCTGTATCATGCCAGCTCGCTTGCGTAGGCTGTCAAAAACAATTCTCCCTTTGTTTGTAACAAGGCATAAATACTCCTTTGTCCCTCTACAGGGCGCGGCACCCATCCCGTCCTTGTGGGAGAGTGTCGTCCCTATACAGGAAATAAAAAAACCTTCTCTTAAAAATACCAACTGGTCTCTAATCTCATCTGTAAAACCGTGGGACATAACACTTGTAACAACCATCAACCAGGAAAAGACTCTTCTGGATACGTAATGCATCACAGTTTACGGAAATCTGCTTTGCAAACAAGCCTCACTTCCTTGTCTCCTTCCTCACAGCATCCCATCAAAGCTTGCTTTTCCAAAAGGAGGCTGCGCCGTGCTGGGTGGCCCAAATGGCCAAAAGAGGTAGCGAATAGACATGTGTGAGTCCTTCTCATAGCAAACTCAAAGGGTGAGAGCTGACAGGGTTTGGACCACTGAGACAGTAGAGGGAGGAACCCCCAGGCTTGGGTTGGTTACAAACAACAGAACGGTTGCAAAGAATAAAAAACTGGGCTTTTGCAAAACCCAGGAAAGGGCCAGAGGGCCGGTACTCAGGGGAAAGTTAGAAGACCAGGCAAAGCAGTATGGCTGTCAGGTGAACCTGAGGGCTGGACGAGGACCAATCTGGTTGGCCAGACGTGGTCCCTCCGTTTGAGGGCAAATCGCCCTGGTCCAGAGGGTGACAGGATAGTGGCAGAAGAGGCAGAATTGCTGGCATCGGGAAAGAGCCAATGGGCAGCAAGCTCAGAAGTAACATATCCACACCCTCATCTGCATTTTATCGCCCTGCCTCTAGTTGTGCGCTAGCATTGCTGTCTGATGCCGCATCCATGCAATGCATTTCTCCTCTGGAGGGGGAAAAATTCTCAGCTCTCTGCCAATAAGTGATGCTTTAGGCAATGGGGCTTTGCGGCACCTTCTCAGGGAGCTCTGTGGCAGCTTTGGAGCATAAAACTGCATGATCTAAGCACAGTATGCACACAAACACACACACGCTTTCTCCAGTTCATGTGGCACTCGCAGGCATTGCTGCATGCTAATTCAGCACTCATTCGCATATCTGGCCCTTCCCACAGAAGTGAGCAGCCTCGACTTTGCAAAGTCATCTGTTTATTGCAGACACATTCCGGTTTGCTATTTATTGACCTTTGGGGCTTTAATTTAGATCGGCTGTCCTCACCTGGCATTTGTTATTAAGCCACTTGAAGATCAAGCAAAGGTCATTGCCACCCCAGTGCATGCATCTTCCGCCTTCCAAGTTTGTGCTGAATCAAACTTACAGTTTGGTTGTTCAATTTTAAGGAAGGAAGGAAGGAAGGAGAAAAAAGCACCATCATATTCTGAGGCTGCACTGAGCAGCTGACAATAAATCCAAGTGAAGTAGGTCCCGAATTTTTAAAGAGGTTTCCCTCTGGGAATGTCAATTACATTTCTCTCCCTACACTGCAGCCGTTGTCTCTGCTGTGAAATGCAGCTGCTGTTTGAAAAATGCAACCACTCCGATTTCATCTTGCATTTTGTTCTCAGAGCTTGAGGGGGCAGGAAGCCTTTTGCAAATGACTTTTAAACACAAATTGTGGATTTTCCACCAGAGCTGACTTGCAGAATGCCGGCTCCGATCTCAGACTAGCGAGGGCCTGTTTGCACATACATTGGAGATGCTGAGGCCCATTTAATTTAGGGAGGAAGGAGACGTCAGTTTGAGTTTAAAAAACAGCTGAACTTGCCCCATTGCAACCTCCAGAGGCAAAGGGAGGACATTTTCAAACTTGCAACATTTACAGAATGCATTTTTTATGAAAATACAGTTTAAATGCATAATGAAGGGCACGATCCTACAGGGTTACCCAGAACCCTCTTAATTCAGAAAATTAATGCATGCTATTGAGAGTGGGGGAAATGCAGGTGCAAAGGTTGCCTCCATGGTTTTCCAGCTCTGGAAAGCATTTAGACAGCAGACGCTGGTCACGTACAGTAAATGCAGCACTTTGGAGGGGGAGTGGAGGAAATAGAGGCGATGCAGGCTGCGTGGTATCTTGGAAGCGCCTGTCTTCTCTTTCCCTGCCTTCCAGAATCCCACTAAAGCCCTTGGAAGTGGTCACCGCAGCTGATCCTGCAAGGTTACACTGCGAAAGGTCTGAGCATGGATCTCCAGCTCAAGGTCAAAGCAGTCTGTCCACCTTGGAGGGGTGGATCTGAAAAATCTTACGGGTTTTGAACTGTTTTCTAGAGGCCAAAGGATTATGCTATAAAACATATGTGCATTTTCACACTTTAGTCAATGCAGGATGTGAACCCTTGGGCACATATGTTTAAAAATAAAAGACACATTTGCCACTTGCAGTTCTAGATATCTGAGAAGTCAAAATGTACTCTAGGGATCCTGGAAATTTCTGCAAGAGAAAGCTGTACATTCTCAGCTCCTCTGCCCATTGTTTTTAGAACAATGTCTCTAGGTGGGGCCTTTTTGGTGGTAGCACCCTGACTTGAATTCCCTCCCCAGGCATTTTCAGGAGCTGCAAGAAGTTAATATGATGCCTAAATGTAGAAGTGCCTGGTCTTTTTTATTGATCTATTAGATTTATATCCCACCATTTTTCGGTTGAAGAACTCAGGTAAGCTTCTATCATTCTCCTGCTTCTGCTCTCAATCTTATCCTCACAACAACAACCCTGTGAGGTAGGTTGAACTGAGAGTTTGTGACTGGCCCAAAGTCACCCCGTTGGCTCCATGGCCGAGCGGGGACTCGAACCCAGAGCACCTGCATCCCAGTCACATGCTCTTAACCACAGCACCACTCTGACTCCTGCAATTAAACTTCATTTTAATGGAAGGCATCCTTTCCCTGGCTGATTGTGGTGACATTATTATAGCAACTTTTATTTTTGTGTGCCACTGTACAATTACTTGTCTAGTTAAAATGTTAATTTAATAATAAAAATACAGTAATAGGAAAATTAATAAAACATTTAATTATTTCTGTCATTTATAGATACACAAAAAGACAGATGCATGTGTGCATCACTATGAAATTTTTATGAAACAGGCAGCTAGAAATAAAATAATATATGAATCCTGGGCTGTTCACCTCCTTCTGTATCCTTCATTAATAGGAGGCACCATTTTTTCCTTTGCTTCAGCAGAAAAAATATTTTAATGCAGCCTTCTTTGCAAGACATGGAACTTCTGTGTCAAAGACAGCACTGTGGAATTGGTTTCCCAAAGAGAGATTATTTGAAAACCAGGGGGTTAAAGCATATTGTGCCAATCTAAATGACTTCCTTTCGTCACATGAACCTGCTCCATGATTAAGGATTTCATCAGAAGCGCTTTTCTGGGTGCCACCACTTTTGGGGGTTTGGATGGTGCCAAGGTCTTCTCAGCAGCAGCACCCCATCTTTTCCCTAAACATGTTTTCCTTCTGCTTCCATTACTGTGTTAGGTACCATAGAAGTTTCTCTTGCTGGCCACAAATGGCATTTGACTTGTGTTTTAGGATTCCTGGATTCCTCCCATTTTACTGGCTTGGCATTTGCATTCTGCCAGTCAGCTTTTGTTATGATGTTATTCTTTTATCTTAGCTGCTCATTAGCCACCTTGTGACTTGAGATACAAACCCAAAGATAAAATATACATTAAAAATAATCTCAAACTGCAATCAGCTTTTGTTTTCTTCCCTCCAGATACTGGAAACTGACCATTTAAAAAAAAAGTTGCTCAAGCTGACGGAAGTGAGCAGGCAAAGAAAAAGCTGAGTTTTTGATATTTAGGCTTAAAATTAAATTAAGCCGTGAAATTAATCAGTCTTGGCATACAATACTCAAAAGCGGATGCATTCAAACTACACTACTCCAAGATGGAACTTGTCAGGTTTTGTTACATTGTCATTAGTGACCCTAATCAAAATCATTCTGAATTTTCTGTCCGTTTTTATGCATATCAACCTGTTTCTTCTTGCAGAATGCTTGCAGATGGTTATATTCTTATCAGAACTGAAATGAAATTAATTTCTCACCAATCCCTACCAAAATCCACAGAGAGGGGGATCCACAGAGTGTGAGAATATCTGGCCTGGAGGCATACGTGCATATTTACGACCATGTTATCAGGCTCAAAATCTTGCTTGCATGCATGTCCCACGATCTGCTTGAAGATTATTCAGCCAACCAGTATTTGGACTGTGCTGTCAACATGAATGTACGCATAGAGCGTATGACATTCGGCCTAAAGAATCGCACTTTGGTGTGCATGCATGAAATGTAGTAAACAGAATTATCCAGAATGCAGAACAAAAATTCTCTTTTGCCTGGTTTAATTTAACAGAGCTGTCTTAATTTCTTTAAATTGCAGTGCCTATCAGAATGCTCACAGGAATATTGAAAATCTCCTGGTCTCTCTCCCTCCCTCTCAGCAATGAAATGCTTTAATTACCTGTTCAGAAACAGAGCTGTTTTGATGGATTAATGATATGACGGGCATATTTAAGAATGCACAGGCAATCTGTCTCTGTGTATTAATACTTGTTCAACAGTAGCACTGAGAACCCGATGTGGTCTCTGCTGGCTGTTCAGTGATATATAGAAATCACTATATATTTCTATAAATGATTCGAAAAGAAGCAAATAAATGTTCCTTGATCTCCGGATCTCCTTTGTTAATAGTAGTAGTTGTCGTAGTAGAAGTAGGGACTGATTCATGTTGAATCAGACCTTTGGACTTCAGGCAGACCTGCAAATCTAGTCCACCTATCCAGGGTTCTGGGATTCGCCAGATGGCCATGTCCCTTTCCCCATGTCATACCCTCTTTTCCCCAGATCACAAATCATTTGATAATTTCTTGGCTTTTGTGTAGTTTTTCCCCACCCTAAAAGGTTGGAATTCCTTTCCTCCAGGCTTAGCTACTGACACGAAGAATTGTAAGCTAAATGATTATCACTGCATTACACCTATAGCTCATCTTCTTTTCCACTTGTGAGAAACTCAAGGCAGTATAATCCTCACAACCACAACCCTGTGAGGTAGGTTGGACTGAGAATGCCCGGCCCAAAGCCACCCAGTGAGTGTCCCCACTTCGACTGAGGGGACGACACCACGGATCTCCCAGGTCCCGAGATCAGCTGCTCCAGCCACCACACCACACTGGCATGCATTCTTTTTGCATACAACTCCAACAAGGCATGTCGAGATATTAATTTCATTTCATTTTTGATTGGAATCTGCCCTCTGGGGAACATGAGATCTGGTCACCATTTGGTGATATCCAAGCTTGTGACGTGATTCAAGGGAATAGCTACATTTAAAAAGTGTACCCTTGGAAAGTGTCCATGGAAAACTGCATGGAAGAAGAATCACAGAGCTGGAGCATACATGTGGGGAAATACACGTGGGCTTTCATGTGGAGGAAAAACCACAATCTGATGTGGGTATGAATTAGAATGAACTCTGAGATGGATTTAGGAGAACTTCCAGAAGCCCAGTTTAGCTGAGCCGCTTTTCCCTAGCCCTTCTCTGCATTTGGTGGGCCAGAACCTGGCCTGCAGTTCACCCCACCACTGGGCTGACCCTTCTCCGTCTCTGCACCTGTGCTCCTCCATCCCTGGTCCCAATCATGCCAGCAATCAGAGTTTACCCCACCCCCCAGTAGCCAACTCCGGTGCTAATTACCTGGCAGCAGCCCCAAGCCACGGGGACATCTGTGCTCGTCCACTGGGCTATGGCTCTTCCCTAAATGAGCCCAACCGGCAAAGTGATAAATGAGAAGAGGAGGGCCACCGCGGATTCAGAAACTAACTAATGAGGCCTCTGCTTGATACATAAGACCGGAGGGAGCATCTGTAAAAAGGATACCAGGAGTAAGACTTATTTTGCAGATTTCAGGAAATGGGAGTCGGAAGACGCAGAATGCTGACATTGCAGTCCCGTCTGACATGCTGGGATGTGTTCTTCCTCATCACAAGTACCGCAGGACCTGATAATTTGGTCGTATGTTTTCAAATGGGAGCAAGTGAGCTTTGCTTCTGATTTACTGTGTTCTGTCCTAGGGAATCGCCTCATCCTGAAATGAAGGTAACTGGAGCCCACGCTTGACTACCGGACCTGGTGGCCCACTCCACTCCTGATCATTTCCCTAGCTAGGAAATGCCTTAACCCTTAACCTGCCTGCTTCTTCTCATCCAAATGTCCCCTTCTCCTCTCTGTGGAGTTCTGGATATACATTTCCTTGCAATGTAACCATAGGCCAGGTTAAAGCGGTGCCGGTGAGGTTTCAGGTGATAAGCAATGGGCAGAAGGAGGGTTATGCGTGTCACTTCTCACCCCTCGACATACTGCAGAGTGAGGCTTAAGGTGCTTTGCGGTGGGGATGAGAACGCCTCCTTCCTTCCTCGCCCACCGCTGCCCTTGTGCCGATCTCCATGGGCCAGTTCCCGCTCCTAGCTCTCTTGGGGGAGGAACTTGCAGCCTGGGTGGATGGTTGGAAGGAGGGGGGCCAGGCAAGAACATGAGACCAAATGCACCCAGATTTCAGCCTCGCCGTGTGCCATGGAGCCTCTTTCAGCCTCACGTCCAAATGCATTTTCTGCAAATTTCTCGGGGCCACTTCCCAGTGGACTTAGAGCAAAGTCGAAAGGGGCACGTGTGGGCACACTCCCCAAACCCAGCGTATTGTGGCCCGAAGCTCTTATTGCTCACAATTAAGGCTTAAGAGAGGCATTGCAACCTTGCATTTCAACAGCGAAAATGCTCCACAGCAATGGGAAGCCAACCAATAACTGCAGGGCAGGGAAGGAGTTCAAATCAGGGGAAGGAGACAGGGCTATATGGCACTCCAGAGAGACGAGTTTTGGATCACAGGCTAGGAGGTCTCCATCTGTGTATTCTTTATGTGTTGGTTATTATTTATTTCATTTTAATACTGACCAATAGCCAAGGCTTTCTGTGCAGTTAATGACTGTTTCAAAAAGGTAAAAATAATTAAAAGACGTATACAAGCACACATAGCAATTGCAACTGAATCAGCAGAGAAGCAAAGCAATGGTCCAGATTAAAATGCAATATTAAAAATGAAGTTAAAAGGTTAAACTGTTTAAATGCGGGAAGAATAAGAAAATCATCACCAGGTCCCAAAAAGAATACAAAGTAGGCACTGGGTGCATCTCTTTGCGGAGCTCATTCCACACCCCAGGTGCCACAACCGAAAAGGCCCTCCACCTGGCAGTCATCACCTCACTTCCTCACTTGTAATTATCATCACAATCTGAATGTTAAGAATTTTGGTTTGGGTTTGCTTCTTGCCAGTTCGAAGACAGTTCCAGAAATGAAATTAGCATAAACTGCACTCCATACTATTGCATGTCAATTGTCAGATACCACGAAACATTGATTGCTGCTGCATCCTTTCAGATGCTGTCCAGATCAACCCACAACTCACAACCCAACAGCAAACTGCATTTTGGTGGTCTGTTTCTTCCCAGGTTTTGTTCATGAGTTGCTTGTGGTTAACAAACCATCATTTGTTTGTGCAGCTGAGTTTAGGCACAATAACACATGTTTCAACAACAACCCATGGTTCGAAACAACCCACACTCAACCCCTACTTAATCTTTAAGTATGTCGTTTGAACTCAGGCAATGTCAAATGATGATGCTGAATATCGAATTTCCACAGAAACCCTGCTGCTTATTCACCCTTCCGGGAATATCTGGAAAATATTGACTCTTAATATAGGCAGAATAATTAATCACTTCTACTTTAGAGATATTCTCCCACATACTTGTCACAATGGAGTTTCGTTCCACTCACAAGGAACTGCTCTGTAATAACAACATTGTCAAAGGCCATTGCCTTCCCCACCAGCTGCCCTTCCAAGCAGATTGGCAGAGGCTTCTAGCAGCCGTTTTCATATTAAGGTTGGCTTTGTGATGCAAAAGAAGAATATTGCAGAAGTCGTTACCAAAAGACAGAAGCAAAGCTAGAATACCAGCTATTAGGGAAAAGCTACTTAATGCTAAGAAGTTGGTTCTTCTCCACCCTTCCTACCTGTGGGCCCTGCTGCTTGTGGTCCAGGTAATGGGAACACCAGATGCTACTCAGTCGGTTTGCTCAGGCACTAGACTACAGAACTGGTCATGCTAAATCCAGGATGCTTCCCCAGCTGTGCCTGTTCAGCAGTGTTTGACCCAGAACCAGTTCTCCAAAGACTCTGCTTTTTGCCAGACCTGCTGGCCTTGACATTTCAGCTCATAATTCTGATCCTGTCTCTTCTTCTGATTCAGATTCTGCAATAACAGAATGGCATGCTGTTTTTTGTGAGAAGGAGAAACCCTAATGCCTACAAATATTTGATTTGAGAACACACAGTCACTGGTAAAACACAAATCCTACACATAGTTCCAACAGGAACAACAATCCAGAAATAGCAGGATTGTGGAAGAAGGGGAAGGCTGGGAGCTGGCAAGTCTCTCAGCAGAATTCCTTCAGTCTGAAAGACAATGATTTGCAAATGATCCTGTGATCTCTAATGGCAATTTCTGCAGTGGTTTTATTCACTCGCTCAATGGAAAGCATAATCATTGCCGGAAACATCTGCAGAAGCGTGTGCGTAATGGAGAGGCATCAAATCAATGAGTCAAAACATTAGAAAATAAAAGCCGGCTGAACAAAGCATCCCAAAATTGTATCGTCTATCACCTAATACTAGTTTTCTATCCTCCTTATTGAAATAATATATCTAGTGGCTGCATCCCTGAGTGGATTCTCCCTGCTTGCAGTTTCCACCAGCAGCCAGAAAACAGCCACAGAGGTACGTCTGGGCGCTGGTGTGACCACCCAGCTGGGACTATTGAGATGCAGCAATGGACAGCACCTCTGTGTCTGCCTCCAAGTTCAGCTTACCCTGTGATGTCGTGCCGTTGAAACATATGTTTCTTTATCCATCTTCACATCCCTCTGGCAGAGATGGGGCAATGCACATGTCTAGAGAGGCAGTGTGGTGTAGTGGTTAAGAGCATGGCCTGGGACTCAAGCAAGCTGGGTTCTAGTCCCCACGCAGCCATGGAGCCAACTGGGTGACTTTGGGCCAGTCACAGACTCTCTGCCCAACCTTTTCATGTAGTTGCCCCCAAATTTTGGAACAATCCCCACATCTAGCCACCTGGCACCAACTTTACCTTTTATCTTTTTGCACCAGGTTAAGACCACCCTCTTTGCTGAGGCTCTTACCAAACCCAAAGACCACATGGGGGGGGGGGGTGAGAGGGTTTTCAGCTGATTTTCAGCAGACTGAGCAGCAAAACCTGGTTCTAGCTGTTCAGTTGTAAAACTTGAGGTTCAATTTTTTTAAGGTGATTTTTAAAGTTCTCTTGCTTTTTTCAATATTGTATTTCATTGCATGCATTACTGCTGTTCGCCACCAAGGAAGCTAAATGGACATCTTCGGAGGGGTAGGCCAGCCATGGGGGTCAACAGCAGGATAGCACCATTGCCTTCCCACATTGCTTGCAAGCTTCCAAGAAGTCACTTGGTTAAGTAGAATGTTCCTTTGGTCCAATCCAGCCTGAATGCGAGAACAACCGGGCTTAAGCATCCGGATGTCTGACACCAGACCTCGCGTAGCTGATCTCCAGGAATGTTGTGTGACTCAGCCAGGTGACTGGCTGATTTCATAGAATATTTTATTTATTTATTTATTTATTTAGAAGGCTTCTATGCCGCCCCATTCGCCGAAGCCTCAGGGCAGCTCACAATAATAAATAAATAAGAACAATATAAAACAATATAATACGAGTCGACCTGGCCCGAAAAATAAAATAAATAAATAATATTAACAATTAAAATAGCGTTTGAATAAAAAGGTCTTCGCCTGGTGCCGAAAAACAAATAACGACGGCGCCAGGCGGACCTCTCTGGGGAGCGCATTCCATAGATTGGGCGCCACCGCAGAGAAAGCCCTCCTCTGAGTACTTACTCTCCTAATATCCTTCATGGAGGGTTCCCGGAGAAGGGCCTCTCCCGCTGATCTCATGAAGGCCATAGGGTCCAACCCCCTGCTGTTGCAGGACACCAATTCATATGAACCTCCTGTACCAGAGCCATAAGGTCTGAGCATTTCCATACAGCTCATGGGGAAGGGTTGGCCTGTGGTCAGTGCCTGAAGCAGTGTTGGATGAAGAATGCCAAAAGAGGGAACTTCGTTGCCTTTGGCCAAGAAGAACTAAAGGATGTTGGATTTTGAAAAATCTGTGCCATCTGTTTTTTATGCATTCTCAGGCATCTTTCATTCTACCTTCTATTCATTGATGGAATCTGATTCCTTTTCATTAGAATTCTGTTCGCCTCATGCTAGTTTGCATTAGGACTGATGTGTACTTGCAGTAATACACATTGGTTAATGCAATTTAGCACACATTGCACTCCTTCCCAAAAGGGAAAAACTGGTCTGCCCGTCTGCAGACTCAGATTTCTGTGACGCTGATCTATGGATTCTGCAAAACAAAAAGCCGACCTGCAGAGCTGCAGAAACCGTCGCTTGGATTCATAGAAATCCCAGCTCTTTGGAAGCTGCTGCAGATCTCAACCTCCCCAGCTGCAGCGCTGGCGGTTGCACTGAGGCCTCCTATTGAGTTAAGAAAAAAACACCAGTTTGGTAACTGGAGCTGTTTCTTGCGAAGCTTTGCATGAGGCTGCAGAGTCAGCACTGGTGAAGAAAACTCCAGGGCAAGCATCACATCGTGGTTGCTGGAGATTTTTCTCACCAGCAAAGACTACAGGAACATAGAACAGCGGGGTAGAAACTCTCTGCCAGACCACGAAGAACCACACGGAAAGCTACACTGGACACTGTAGACACGAGGAAGAAAAGAACATTCAGTGTGGATCCAAGTAATGTGTAGACCGGCACCAAATCCTACGAATCGCATAGAACTTTCTGATGGATTCCCACTAACTAAGTAATACTAACACCCCACATTGCATAAAACTGCTTTATTGTCCATTTATTAATTTTTGTGGCTTAAAGGGCATGCGGCAGTATTCTGCCTCTATTAATTTTTAGCATAAAACGATGCATAGGCATCCATAGCTAATACCCCTCACACTGATGTTCCTCTGACACTTTTCTTCCTCCTGGTTGAATTTTTGGGGGAAGTCATGGGAGAATTCTGGGGATGGCTTGTAACAATAGGGAGGGCCATGTGTTCTCAACCCCACACCCATCTTGTTCCTGCACAACCGAGACAGATACAGTGTTAAAGAAAGGTGTGTCAACATAACTTGCAGTTTTAGCCTTTGCCTGTTGACTTCCCAGTTTTGCATAGGCCTCTAAAAGACCTGTTTTTCTAAGTCATGGTCCGATTCAACTGAATTCCCAAGCTATCCTCAGCACTCTAAATCTTCTCGTATGGACAAACCCCCAGCTAGGATCTACCTTCTTTCTTTTGCTCTTTCTTTGCACCACTGCAGGAGAGTATGTCTGCTACATGGTTTCTGAAAATAGACATGGAGTCAGGAAGCTCACTCAACACAAAACAGTCTTCCTTGCAGGGGGCAAGCTGCACAGTTTCCCCCTCCAAGAAATGTACAACACCTGCATTTTTCTAATAGTGAAAGTCCCACCTGAGCCATTGGGCTGAGCTTTTGGGAAGCAGAAATCTGACTCCAGTCAAAGAAAAGACAAAGACTTCTCAAGCTGTCCTTCCCCCTATTTCCGATAGCTCGTCTTCATTTTTACATACCATTCGCTATCGATTCAATATTTTTATACACCATAAGGGGCACTTTGCAACCAAAGACTGAATTAGCAGATGAAGTATGCTTTATTAGTGGCTATCTGATGGAAAATCATGTCAGTTTTCCATTTAAAAGATGGATTATCTCAATTCGGGGAGTGAATCAATTTGGTCATGATTAAATATCGCCAGTTTGAGGCCCAACCTCAAGAGTCACGACAGTCAACTGATGTAGGCCGGGCAGTGCATCCCACAGATGGTCTGGGGCCGAGTTTCAGGGACCCACATGGAAAGCATGCCTCTTGACAAATCCAGCTTTGTCCCTCGACAAGGAGTAACCTTGACTTGCATTCCACTCCATCTTTGGGTTCTGTGGTCATCTTGTACGGAATGCATTCCAAGGGAGTTTTCTCCCCTAGAACAAATATGAATAGCACTGAAATTTATGTACTCTCTGTGCATGTGCAGATTTGCTTATACCATGAAGTAAACGACCTGGTATGTGAGAAAAACAAGGAGAGAAAGCCCCTGCAGGGGTTTGGCTCCAAGCTGTAGGCAGAGCACACACCTGACAAAGTGAGGCATGAGTGCGGGACTATGAGCAGGCTCTAGGGTTCCCCCAAGGAACGTGCTTGGCATGTTGCTCCAGAGCCAACTGAGAGCTTCCAAGACAGAGTGAACAAGGCCCACGTGAGGTAGCTCTGTCTTGAGGGCAGGTGGGTGCCTCAAGTGGCAGTACCCTTGCCACCAGACTCTCTTCTGCAGGTAAATACAACCCACCCATGGCAAATAGGTCAGATGATCCTCCTGTTACGGGGAGAGGATCGCCATCGATAAGAACAGCAACCACAACCGCAGTGTGACATAGTGGTTAGACGGCTGGACTGGAGATCTGGGAGCTCCAGGTTCGAGTCCCTGCTCAGTCATGGAGTTCACTGGGGGAGTTTGGGTCAGTCACAGGCTCTCAGCCCAGCCTACCCCACAGGGGTAAGACAGAATGGGAGGGTAGCAAGGAGAGGAGGAGCACCTTGCATGCCATCTTGGGTTCCTTGGAAGACAGTTGACATAACAATGCAATGTAAGGGTTTGTTGTTGCTACGTACCATCAAGTCACCTCTGACTTGTGATGGCCCTGCGAATGGATGCCCTCCAGAATGGCTTCTCCATGACATGCTGCTCAGCTTCTGTAAACTCAAGGCTGTGGCTTCTTCTATGGAATTGGTTCGTCTCTTAATTGAGGGTCGCCGTCGTCTTCTTCTGCCCCTCCCCCTCCTCCTTTTGCCTTCAACTTTCCCTTGATTGTCTTCTCCAGGGAGTCTTACTTTCAACAGCAGCGGCAACAACACCTGGGCACCTGGTTAAAAGGCCTAACGGAGACCATGATCTAATCTCAGTTGTTGTGATGAAATTTGGAATTCGACCTTATGTTGTGGAGATAGAGAGTGAAAGTGAAAGTGAGAGCAAGAGGGGGGGAGAGAGAGAGATGCTGAACACGTCCCAGCGGCCGACTCGGGGGATGGCGCAGGTCTTCTGCGTTTCCATTCCAAGCACCAGCTGTTTGCTGATGCAGCTGCTTAATGTTTTATGACAAGTTGTCAGCAGCGCACGTTAAATGCAGTATCTGGCAAGGCGACTCCTGAACATTGGCTGCAGCCTGCAATAGAACCGCATGGCAATCGATAGGGGAGGTCCAGCAGTACTTCTTAGCGGTTGGGGCTGATGCAGACTGAACTCTTGCGGATGCCATGGAGTTTTTCATGGCCCTAAACACGTAGCCTCACTTTCAGCATATGGGACCAACCAGCTTTGTGATAATCATCAAAGGCCTGCAAACACATCCTGTGTTTTAAGAGTCCACTGAAGTCTGGCACCCTTGGGCAACTGTTGGGCAACACTGCCATGACAGGACCCATTACTGATGCCTTTCCTAGCTCTCCCTCATGTAATTCATTATGTGGCTCAGCTGCTTGAGCAGCATTGGGTGGCTGACTCCATCCACACTTTTCATTTCCCACAATGCCCTGACCGACTGTGGAATTGTGGGAATATGAAAGACTGGCTAGACCCAGCTGCCTAGCACTGCTTGGGGTGTTGCTACCACAGCCACAGGTGCTCCTGGGCCACCTAAAGGAGGGAAGCCCCCACCAAAAGAGACCTTGCCCAGAAACCACTTCCACCCAGTGAGCTCCATCCAGGTCCTGAACTGCTTACAACCATTATGGTCTTATTTAACCCCTAATCTCATTTCAATGTAAGATCTATATAGGTTCCCACCATGGCACATTTCTTAAAAAGAAAATCACACAGGGGTATTAACACTACCTTTTTAAGAGCACCTGTATGTTAACATTAAAATGCAGTTCACTCCCATTGTGCCCAGTTTAATCCAGCAAGCCAGCAAGTTAAGAATGGGTCTGAATATTTTTGGCAGGGTAGAAATACCCCTTCCCTTCCCAGCAATGTTCAAGGCTTCTGGTGCTTGGCTATTCAAAAGTATCGGCATACATGGAATTGGCCTTATTTGTCCTCTGTGTCATTCATGCATAGCCAAATCTGATTGTTGATGTAGTGTTGAGTTCTTATCACATCCACTGTATCATACCTAGTTGGCTGGGATTCTTCTTGTAGCTAACTGAAGGGAAGAAAAAATTATGGCACTGGAAAAGCAGATAATATGGGGACAAGTATCATCAGTCTGAGGAGGCACTAACTGGAAGACTAAGCAGCCCTAAGTATAAATCAGGAGAGCCATCCAAGGCAGAAGTGAAACCACTACTACTACAAGGCACATTAAACATGCTAGTCCTTTTATATTCAAGAAACCCAGACCAAATGGAAACTTATTTGGCTCCATCTGGTTGCTGGGTAACATTTTCACACACACCCTTCCTTTTTGTGACCACAATCTGCACCCAAGATTGTCTGATGCATGCAGATTTCTCAGTTAGCTTTACACCCTGAGTGGCCCTTGTTATAGTCCCAATAGAGAAGAGGTATTACATGTACCTATTTATGCCGACTTTGAACAAATTGATACGGGCATCATAAATGCTCCTTGCCCCCAACATAATCTGGTCTAGGTCCAGCCCGGGTTGCACTATCACAGAGACACACCAAATGGTTTGAGAAAAACAACAAGATTGGGCTGTGATTGTCGAACCCTTGGTTTCTGTTCAGGGAAGGCTTGTTGACACAGAACTCTGAGATAACCAGTCCTGAATATTGAATTTTATAAATAGTTCCTACCACTGTCACTTATTTTTCACTCTCCAGTCTGCCAGATTGTATTGCTTACTGGAATGCATTTTTTAATGCTCCATATCATTTAGTGCAGAAGTGTGCCAGATTTCATACTTTCAACCCAAAGTGCACACCTTGACCATAATTTTATTAATACTAACCTTGTGCTGTTTGTTAGAAGGATGTTGCATCCTGTACAAGGGCGCAGTACATGAAGCCTGGCATTTCTAGTGAGAGCGAGGCAGCCTTGGTAGCTGCTTATGACAGTTGCCTCAACAATTGTTTTATTTTTATAGGAAACATCCTGTTCTGTTCCGCCCTTTAAATCCAAAACGACAAAACCACTAAAATGTGCATGATAGTTGTTCGGTGGCCCAGTTTGTGAGCACATCCTCATCGCTGATTTTTTAATGATATTTGGGGTTTTATTGTCTTAAATTGCAGCGGTAACAGACCGTATAAACATGTGGAGGCTGCTTCACAAGAGGCACTTAAATTGGTTCCTGCACTTCTCACTCCTGTCATTCAGATGCAGAACCGATAATATGGATGAGAACGTACTTTTGGTTTTGAGTACCTCTCTTCTGCTTTCCACCGCAGATTAAGATGAGTAAGTGGCACCTGGCAGGTTTCAGTGACCCTGTGAAGATGTCCCACAAGTATGGGTGGGTGGGTGGGGAGGCAGACCTGTGATCTGGGGGGCATGGATGACTGGAGAGGCACATGGGGCCACTGATCCACATCCGTGTGGACACTGGGGGACTCCAAAGCAGAGAAGCAGGCGGGAGGGGTGGCATTAAGAGAGAAAATGAGGGATGGTCCCAGCTGTGTTTGGCTCTAGTCCCACCGACCATCACCCTGTCCCTGCAATGGATTACTCCAGGGAAGATATGGTCCCTAACTATATTCTCCACTTTCTGGCCATCCACAGGGAAGGCATTCCCTAGAGCAGGGGTCTCAAACTCGTGGCCCGCGGGCCAATGGCCGGGACGGACGGGGCACAGGGGAGGGACTCTGCGGCCTTCAAAGTGCCGGCGGCGCCCAGGCCGGCCATGGGATGAGCGGCCCACCACCACCGCGGTGGTGGAATACTTGATGCGGCCCAGCCTCACCCAGACTCTACTTCCAGCAGCCCCCAGGTAAGTTGAGTTTGAGACCCCTGCCCTAGAGGATTCCCAAGGGAATCCTCCCACCAACACAAGCATCCACAGAGCTGAATGCCTACCTGACATATGTTTCTGTAATGGACCAGTCCTGAATTTTGGATACAGCAAGGGCGAAAGCTTTAAAACGTCTAAGCACTTCTCACCTGTTGTGGCAGGCAAGGGAGCCCCCAGAGCCCCTGCAGTTCTTGGCGCACTGAAACGCTGATGCTAAGCAAACTCCGGTGATGAGAGTTCCAAGCCACAATTCCTTCTGGCTCAAGACAAGATAGATCTCATCTTGAGATCTTGTCTTGTCTGCTCTCTCCAGGGGTTGATGTACTTTACAGGAAAAGTGGAGTTGCAGGAAAAGTGGATTCAGTTTCTTCTCTCTTTTTAGAGTAAGACAACTTCCTAAAACCTCCTGAACAGAGAAGTCAGTGAAAAAGAAACAATGCAGTCCTAGACACATCTACTCAGAAGTTCAGTGAAGCCCAGTAAGACTTACTCCTAGGTAAGCATGGATAGGGTTGCAGTCCAGGGTAGAAACAGAGTTTCAGGGTACAGCAGGGGTGCAGAAGCTCAGGCCCAAGACTCTCATCCAACTCCGAGAGGCTTTGCATCTGGCTTGCAAAGGCTCTGCAAACTTTGTCAAGCCCCCACACTTCAATATCCATCTGCAGAGTTTCAGAAGCAAGAATGGCATTAGAGTGGCAATTCAAAAATGTTTTTGAACATCCACCTGAGTTATCATCTGCTGTCTACCTTTCCAAGGCATGTGCCTTGCCTTATTTCGTGCAGGAATCCTTGTTCACTCGCAGCATAATGGAAACACCCCTTAAATGCTCCCGTGGAAATGTGGCACGGCGCTTTGAGTGCAAGACTGGGACTCAGGAGACCCGTGTTTAGTCCCCGCTCAGCCATGGAGCTCAATGGGTGACTTTGGGCCACTCACTGACTCTCAGCGTAAAATACCTCACTGGGTTGTCATGAGGATTAAAAAAGAGCAAAAGAGAAAGAAAAGGATAGTGTAAGCTGCCTTGGGATCCTTGCAGGGGAGGGAGTGTGTGTGTGTGTGTGTGTGTGTGTAAATACATAATTATTATAATAAATGCATAAATAAATGAAATGCCCAAAGACACGGTTCTTTCTAAAAGAGTTTGGAACTGAGCTCCCAGTCCCTTTGGCCCATCTTTCTCCTTGAAACTTGTGGGGCAGGATAGAGGGGAAATGTTTCATGCAATCTTCTCCCCACATCATTTTATGTTCTGCCTACAGTCCTGGCAGCAATATGGGAGTTGATCCAGTGCTGGGCACTATTTCTGCTGTTTCATCCATGCTTAGTCCCTTCCTCCCTCCTCATGCTGGAGGGAAGTGTTCCTCACTCCTCTACCCTTGTTTTCGAGCGTATTTCCTAAAGTGGGGAAAAGCCATCCAAGGCAAACGGGGCTTTCTTCCTTGGCAGTCCCAAGCCACCAGGGGCCTACAATAACACCATCTCATGGATGCAGACTTCAGTGCAGTTCAGGATGATCCGCAATCCTGCTGGAACCCAGAAAGTCACTAGAGGATACCAATTCTACACAGTTTTGTGTGATTGACAACTACGCCCCGGGGTAGATGGTCAAATATTCTTCGGCGGATTCTAAGAACTCCAAAAGCTCCCTTATACATAGCTAGACTTTTTATCAATCAAGCACAAGGTTGGCTATCCTGATTGAAAGGGCTTTTCAGACCTCACTGAGGTCTTTGCCATTCACCTGTTACTGCATCCTTTGAGCTAGAGATTCCAGCATCTGAATCTAGGACTTCCATATGCAAGGGATGGGGGGGCCAACTTCGGTGTGAGCTCTCCCTTCCCACATGCATGCTACAGCTACACCCTCATGGCCTGAAATAAATGTGCAGAGTGCGGGTGACACATGACTCCACTGGCACACGCAGAGTTGGTGTCAGGGCCTGCACTTCAGTCCTTTAATTTCCATGTTTACCGCCAGAAGCACTGAGGTTCTCCCAGGATTCTACTGCATGCAAACATGACTCTCACTGGAAAGCTGAAGCACTTTTCCAGGAAAAAAAAAAGCAGTGAAAAATTTCATCTACCAGGAGGTGGGAAATAAAGACTTTTATTATAGGACAGGGCATTTCCAAGACCATTTGCTATGTGAATGCAGCAGTGGCTGGAGAGTGGGATATTAAATGCAGACATAAATGCATGTGTTGATGCTTTTTTGAGTCAAGGACTGCATTCAAACACTCAGAAATGTGTGAAATCCAGTAGATTGCCATGCTGTGATCTGCTGCTTATTCCAAGGGGTGCATTCACATGGGAATGCTCAAATATCAAATTCCTCAGGCATCTGTGTGGGAGGGAGGCCTATTATCCTCACCAGTATGCAGTACAAGTTGGCAGCAAAGACAGGCGGCTGAGAAGTTCACAGTATTTTTATTCCTGGGGTCGTTCCATGAAAATGATTGGTGGGAGGGTTTGGACGGATCAAAGGAAGGCTTCTTCATACAGCGGATGGTTAAGCTATGGGATTTCCTGGCATGGGGAGGGGGTGATGGCCACCAGCCTGGATGGCTTTAAAAGGGGATGGGACAGATTCATGAAGAAGGAGGCTATCGTGGCTACTAGGCTTGCTGGCTATGTGTTACCTCCTTAGCAGAGCTGGCCTGCTTGCATATACCAGTTGCTTGGGCAGGAGGAGGCCTTGCTCCCATCCTGCAGGAGGGATCCACTGGGCAGCTGGTTTGCCACTATGTGAATGGAAAGCTGGACTGGATAGACCTTGGAGTGATCCTGCAGGGCGTTTCTCATGTTCGTACATTGTTTAGAAAAATTGTAATCTGCTTTTCCTGCCCATGCCCCCCCTCAAAAAAAGGAAAAAGAAAACAAGAAATAATAGTGTCATCTTTTGTATATCTATTCAGAAGTACATTCCACAGAGTCCAAAAGGACTTACTCTCAGGCACATACATAAAGAAGTGCAGCCTAAAACAATTAAACAATGAAAACATTGTTTCCACAGAATGTACTATGCACATGTACCTGACAGTTAGGACCCCGAGGGTGTGGAATGGGCTTCCACGGGAGGTCGTTGAGGCCCCATTGGTGAGGATATTCAAGGATAGGCTAGACATGCACATGGCAGGCATGTCATGAGCAGAGCCAGCTGGAGCAGGGGGTCAGACTAGATGGCCCGGGAGGCACCTTCTGACTCGCTCTGTTTCTATGTTTTTACTGCGCATCCGATTCGAAAAATGGGAATGCAGAGAAACCAAAATTGTCCTTTTCCTCCATCCTTTGTGGTGGTGAAGTCACCCTTAGTGCCCCAGACAAGATGACCTGCCCACTCAGTAGGTGCTGCTAACCAGATAGAAAATGGGGCACAGCATGGTGCTGACGTAGCCACCCCCGCCCCCGTCCCACTGCCCCATCATTCCTACCATATAAGCAAAGGCATTTACAGAGCAATCCTGCTGGAGAGGGAGAAACAAGGCAGAGGCGACATCATTACCTTTGACCTGCTAACTGATGCCAGCAGGACAGAAGGTTCTTTTTTCATCTTTGATGCCAGGTTATATTTTAAGGAACAAACACATGCCGGCATTAATCTCAGTGGGATAGGGAAATAAGGTGCCGGAGGAGATGGGAGACTCCAATGAGCCTTGGAGTGCTCTCCCAGGGATCACAGGATCACTGCTTCAGTCCATGGCGACGGCCCCTTTCTTTCCAGCACTACCACTCATCAGCTGCCACCGCACAAAACCCACTGCAGAAATGGCTTGGTGAGAGAAGTCTCTGCAAATAATCTTCCAACAAAAATCTGAGACAAGAGCTAGAACAAATGACCGCATAATGCACAGAAATTAGGAACCTTCTGCTGTAAATCATCCTGTTAGGAATGGGCTGCTCCACTAACCTCACCCACTCCGGAGTTCATCGCATGTGATCCATAACAAATAACCACATGCCTTATTAAAGCATTTGGTTAGCATGTAGTCCATTTTCTGCCTCCACAAGTAAATTATAGACTTACAAAGGACCAGTGTCGTCCAGTGGAAAAATGCAAATTGTCCCGGCCTTCTGGCAAGATTTACAACCTTCTTCTAAGTGGGATATTTATTATTGAGCCTAACAGAGCCCATGAAGAGACGAACGCCAGCAGTCCGGAGGCACAAGAGGGATATTCTACACAGTGCTGGGAATGTAAAAAACCGAACGGTAAAAAGAGCACTCATATGATCAGTCCTATCATCACATTCGGTGACGAATGCTCCCGAAGGAGCCACAATTCAAGCAGAATACCAGTAATTAAAAAAAGAAAAGAAAGCAAAAAGAAGAAGAAGAAGAAATGGAAGAAAAAGGGCAGTCAACAGTATCCAAAAGGAGAAGACATCTTTGTTCTGCAGAGATGCGCTCAGCAACTTGTATATATGTTACAGTAAATACACATACACATTATGTACAGCTTGTCAGTTTATGTATATTTCATGCCCTGGTAAAAACATCTCTGACCGGAGATCTGCAAAACGCAATGTCAGCAGAAACTCTCCTGTGCCCAGCGCATCACAATGCGTCTCCTTTTCTGATCATGCGCCTACCAGAGACGGCACTCACATCATATAATTGTTAATGTCTTTAACCATCTTTAGCATTGTGTGCTGATAGCCCCTTCGGGCTAAATGTGTGGAAGGCAGCTGTGAGCAACGAAGGGGAGGACTGCTCAGGCAGTTGTCGCAGCTCCAAGAGGAAATCCGTCTCCAGTCCCGGGCGGAGTATCACTGTTAGAAAGTCACATATGGCGGCGTTTGATTTTTTTGTGTCCCCCCCCCCTCCATTTTTTAAGACAGATTTATGAGATGCAGAAAGGAGGAGGACTCATTTCACAATTAAACAAAGTGAGAAGAAAATCATGACTTTTCCCATTAATGGTGGCAGGAAGAAGCTGCAAAATCTGGAAGTCCAAATATGCCACCAAAGTCAGGAAGTCCAGATATGCCTCCATATTCACAGGAGCGCAGCCTGTTCTTACTAAGACTGGTTTTAATATTCTGTGACTCCTTGTCTGTTCTCTTTGTCCCCTTCTCCTCCCAGATCCATTTGTGCAACTGATTTATTTTTAATCTAAGCCCTGTAGGGCACGCCCCAGGACAGCTAGACGGCCTTGGGGAAATCTGAAACCCCAGCTGCAACCTCAGAAAAGTGTTCTGAGCTCAGAGCTGGGACTGAACATTTAGACTCCCCTCCCACTGCCTTGGCAGCCAGCACAGTCTTTCTGTGCCGGCTGCAGCCCTCTGGTCACCTGTGTGACTTCAGATGTGGTTCGGGGGAAGAAGAACAGGGGAGGGAGGTCCCAAGAGCATATATGGAATCCCACTGGTGCTTCAGCCCCTCCTTTTCCAAGGCAGGTGAAGTCGGCTATCTAGATGTTTTGCAGGGCAAGGGAAACCAAGAGGCAATCCTGCTCTGCACACTTTGCTCCTACTGACTCAGATGCCCATAATCCTTCAGTCATAGGGCTGCAGGCAGCTTACCTTAATGCTGCACAGATGCCAAGGGCGCTGTGATTTAGCTTTGCATCACATCTCTCGCCATGGCCCCCATAGAAGCCCTGTCTGCCTTGCCACAGCTCTTGATCCGAAAGAGCCTTGTGGAAGGAGTCTCAGGGGCTTTCCCTGAAGTGTGGGAAGCCATTTGCAACCCGCTGGAGGGATGACTGTACAGTGAGAGGCAGGACACACCTGTGCACACCTCAGCCACCTCCGAAATAACTAGGGGAGATGCAAGAACCCTGCAGGCTGCACATGTGAATGGCACCAAAACATTCCTTCCCTTTCAAAAAACAGAAGTGAAGCAACTCATACAGTATGTGAGGGGGTGTCACATGGAGGTGGGTAGAGACCTGTTCTCCCCTGCAGAGGAAGGCAGGACGCACTCCAACAGAGCCAAGCTCAGGGAACCAAGGCTCAATTTGGATGCCAGGAAACACTTTCTGACAGTTAGGACCACAAGGGTGTGGAATGGGCTTCCATGGGAGGAAGCTGAGGCCCCATCGGTGAGGGTGTTCAAAGATAGGCTGGACATGCACCTGGTGGGCATGTTGTGAGCGGAGCCAGCTGGAGCTGGGGGTCAGACTAGATGGCCCAGGAGGCCCCTTCTGACTGACTCTGTTTCTATGTTTCATACTATGAGCAGGAATGCTGGACAGACAGTATGTCAAGAGCAGTGTGGGGTCAGGCTGTGCACCCCCCTTCTCCCCATACACACTTCAGTTAAGTGATTATAGTCATGCTCAAGCACAGCTGTTGAAAGGCAATGTGGTGTAGTGGTTAGAGTGTTGGACTGGAACTCAGGAGATCTGGATTCTCATTGCCACTCAACCATAAAGCTCATGGGGTGACTTTGAGTCAGTAATGGACTCTCAGCTGAACTTATTCTGAAGATAAAAAGAAAAGGTGGAGAACCTTGTAAGCTGCCTTGGAAAAAGGGAAAAAGAACAAAGGAAGGATACTAGTGTAAGATAAAAAGAAGGAAATCCTGTAACCCTGGAGAACTGACCGCTGTAAATTTAATGGATTATATATATGTTCCCAAACTTTTTTCTGATTTGCATTTAGAAGAAATACACTGACTTCTTGTTACTGTTTTGCTGTCTATACCATTTGAATGCAGGGCCACCCAAGTTTTTTCGGATGTGCAATCTGATCTTTACTTCCCATAGACTAGGGAATAAACATCCAGAGTAAATTTTCTACGCAACCACCTAGTGGCCAGTATATAAATTAACCCCTCTCGTGTGTTTTTCTTTCCTGTCCAGACATTCTCAGCTGTGAAAATAAAATGGGTAGCAAATGCCTCTGTTTGCTTATTTCACAGAAATGATATTTTACAAGGGACACTCAGGAAGAAGAGGGAACTTGGGATTAGCCATGGCTCAGTTGGAAAAAAAACCTGGCTGACATTTAACGCTGGCTCCAGGAGTTCTTTGTACATTTGCAGAATGGGCAAAATGAGGCAAAATAGCTTCAGTGGAACACTCCCCTTCCCTGAAATTATGCACTGGCTCTTCTTTTGCTTCTGGACCCAATCTTCCCCTTTGCCCAGAGAAAAGTATCTAAAGAGAGCAACTACACTTGCAGAAGATTCTGGCGGCCTAGAGGCCCCCTCTGCTTGGAAATATTTAGCAACATTAAAAGATGAAGTGTCCCTTCCCTTCCCTTCCTTTGTCAAGCTCCATGAACTGAACAACTTACAGTTCCATGGCAGAATTCTTAAGATTTCTGTGATGCACTCTGCAGAAAATTCAGGAGCTTAAAGAGAGGTGGCTAAGACCACTGAAGGGTTCTCTCAGAATTCTGCTGGACTGACCCAAGTTAAGTCTTCTGAAATTGAAAATCCTATGCAGCCGTTCACACAAGCTAATGCCCAACCAGAGGGGGCTTTCAATCTGTGTCCTATCATCCTGACAAGAGTGTGAGCAAACTGGGAAGAAAAGAGCATGTAAAGACCAAGCAACACTCGGCATGTCTGTTCCCCACAAAAACATTGGTCCTCTGTTTAGAAGGAAATCCCAGGTAGAACTAAGGTGCATTACACTAGAGCATCCTTCGATGGATGGGAAGCCAACATAACAGTGAACAACAGCAAACTGAATCCTTATTCGAGCAGAAAGGGTTCAAGGGAGCAGGGGAGCTGGAGACAGATTCCACTGGAGGGAGCCGGAGGGATGCCACTGGCAGGTTGGCTCGAGACGTTATTTCTGCTGTACTCCTAGGTAACATTCTTTGCAAAGAGCCAATCTTCTCCTGAAGCAACACGGAGGCATCAGCACCTGGCATCCTTGGGCACCTGTTGAGGTCCCAGAATGCTAGGTTCATGGCTGGCATCTGTCCTGGACCACCGCCTAATCCCCCCGGCCCCCGTGGCTGGCCGGGCTGAGATGTCCTGTGTATTTCCCTCAAAGGTGGGGAACGGAACTGGCAATGAAACCCAGCCCCTTCGCATCGCTGCACCGGATGAGCCCTCCATTGGCCAGTGATGGAAGCGGGGGGTGCCGGAAGCACTTGGTCCCAAGGCCCCTCCATTTGAAAACTGGCACCAGACCTTTGCCTGCTCTGTCTTTGAGTGCAGGATACTGCTGGGGAGAAAAAGGAAGGCGAAGATGGATGGAGGGGCAGATGAAACACGAAGGCAAGTGAAGTGAATCTCCATCGTTTTAAAAAGGGCAGGCAAACAGGTGTGGGCGTTCTCTTCCCCAGTGGTGTGCATGAACATGACTTTCATTTGCTGATGGTTTTCACCATTTTAAAGAAGATAAAACACAGCAACACTTTTGTCCAATTAGATCTACATTCTGAAATGAACTTAAAAGCTTTGCGCGGGAGTTTCACTGGGTAACTAAAACTTTCCCATCTTTCCTAAAATTAATGTTTTGCTGGTGTTCACATGTGCATGCAACAACTACAAATGACTCCATAGGGTATAGGCAGTATAGTGTTAATCTATCTCACACTTTTCAGGTGTCCCAAAGTGGAATTTTAGTTACTGTAGAGTATAAGCATTTCTCTCTTATTCCAATAAAAAGGGCAAAGAAAATGGGAGTGCTATAAAAGGTCCTCAGCACGTTAAGCTTACATTAACCCTTCATCACTGAGACAGTATTTTAATCAGTCCACATTCAGAACAAAACTGTCTAAGTGAGGAGTGATGGGAAGAGCCTTTTTTCTGAAATTGCCCTTGTCTTATTGGGTTTTTAATTTATTGCATTGATCAGTTTTCTTTTCCACAGCATTCCTTTGATCTTTCAGCTGAGCAGGAACTTCCAAATTCACCTTGGAGTCTGAAGCAGTCTCAGTCTTGTAATAATCAGCTATTTTATTGAAATACGGTTCCAGTTTCTGACACACCAGAAGAACTAACTAGCATCCTATCATGGTGAATGCTGATCTTGCCAACATGTTGTTTTATGTCTCTGAGAAAGTAGAAGAAACCTATGACTGAAATCAAATTGTCACAAGGAAGGATAATCTTTGGGAGGACATGTCCCCAGGACCAATACAAACAGTTCCCTGTTTTGATTTGCACACTAATACAATACAAAAGCCTCTGGGCATAGAATAGAGCTGGCCCTACCATCAGAGTGAGGTGGTCAGCTCAACTAGAAGATGCTGCTTGGGGCTGAGGGGACAACCTCCTGGTCATTCCCCTTTGTCAGAGAACAGAGCTGTGTATTTCCGGCAGCCTGTCACACATCCACCAAGCTACCCTGCTGTACCCAGGTGTGGCAGAGGATGTTATCCTGGCCCCAGTGCTGAAGTGGGTTTACACTGCCCATCCGGCCAGCTTCTGCAGGTAGGAATGGCGAAGGTGCCACCTTGTCCTTCACCTCAGGCAGTTGTTGTTTTGGGCAGCCTTGTGCATGGAAGAAATGCACCTATACCCCTCACTCAAGAGGTATCACTCAGTCTTGCAACATATAATGAAGCTGAGGTGGTGCGATGTTAGCCCAAGATCAAAGCTTGCTCTGCTTTGAAGCTTACCTTTGGCCAATGAGCAATCATCCACCTAATATGCCCAGTTGTTGCGAGAATAAACTGGGTGTGGATTGTGCATGAGTTCCGAAGAACAATGAATGAAAAGTTTAGCTGGATCAGATCTATCTAGTCCAGTCTCCACTCCCACAGTGGCCAAGCACAAGGTTCTGCAGAGCCCAGACACGAGCACCCACCTGGTCATGTTCTCCAGCAACTGGTGCTTGTGACCATACCGCCCCTGACACTGGAGGTGGCACACGGCCACTGAGACGAGTAGCCCTGGCTAGCCTTCTCCTCTGGGATTTTATCTAATCCCTTTTTAAAGCCAGTCAAATTCTGCGTCTTCTGGTGGAGAATCCCAGGATTTCTATGCCATGAATTACATTTCTGCACCATCATGCAAGAGCCAAAGCTCACGGGGCAGTTCACAAAACCCCAGCTCCTAAGGTACCGTATGATGAACCATGATATGAGACCTTTGACATGTCCAAAAGTGTTAGTGTGTGCTGTGTGAAGGACTTCCTTGGAGGAAGAACTGAATAGGGTTTAAATGAATTAAAATGTAGTCTGTGTCAAGTTCATCTTTTCCTTCTTCTTCTCCAAATGAGACCTTGTTGAATTCACGGAATCACCACAATTATTCCCAGCAAGGATTATTTGCTCTATATTTAAATAAGAGCTGCATCGTGTATATGTTATTTACTTAGAAATGCATCTCTGAGTTCAATAGGAAGGACAGGTAGAGGCACAAATGGTTACTCACACATATGCACACAGGATAAGAGCTGGTGATTATATTTTCTTTATGGCTGGGGAATATGGACCCCTTTGCATTGCTGAGGAAGTTAGAGGTGTACATCGCATGCTAAAAATTACAGCAGTTCCTTGGTGCCTATACGTGGCTTTTCCCTGCTCCTAACCAACCCTAGCCCAGACCTAAGCAATATATCTGTGACTTAAGAGTAACGTGCATATTTTGTGTGTTTGAGAGAGAGAGATCCTAAGCTTGGCTCCATTATTCTGAAACTGAAGGCTGTGTGAACTAACCAAAGGATGCACAGCAACGGTAGGACAGGTGAGCATCGTCCCTGAGTGTCCCCACAGTGACTGCAATTCCACAAAGCAGGAGTCCATGTTAGACTCGTCACAGGGATCCTGCTGGATGTGGCTTCCCCACAGTGACTATCCCATGGGATTTTTTCTGGGAACTTGCCATGGAACGTGCTGCCATTTGGTTCTCGGTGCCCCTGTCTCCACCGATGATGACTCACAGGCCGGGAGACCCATACAATGATTGGCATTTTCATGGCAATCTGTGGACAATGATTTAATTCCCGATGCTCCCCTCTGAATAGTTGCATCGCCACACACCCCACAACCCGGCATGGTGCAGGCATTTTGGAATTCATCTCCCATCGGCTCCCGCCAACATGGTCCATGATCAAGAATACTGGGGGCTGCATCCAAGACAGCTGAAGATTGAGAAAGCTGCCCTAGGAAGCAGAGCGGCAAATGTCTGGTAGCTAGCATGGTGATTTTGACTGGCTGAGCTTATAGCTGCTGTTGGACTGATGGTTTAATGCTGCATGATAGGAACAGAGTTGTAGACCTGAACCAGAGAGACTTAGGCTGAAACCCCCATTCAGCCACGTAATTCACTGGAAGTTCTCAGTCCTTTTCCAGTTTCTCAGTTTAGCCTACAGCACAACCCGAAGAGAATAAAGGAGTGATTGTCATTCTGTATGAGATCTTCCCTTCTTTGCATGCCATCCCAAACATTTTGTAGGAATAGCAGTGCACTGAACACACCAGAATACACTTTAATGTGCATTTTTTCTTGCTTCGGACAACTGGTCATCTGAGCAACTCAAATAAGACGTCAGCCAGGAACAATCTATTTTGCTGCTGTACCAAGCTTTTGTGCAAGATCAGGGATGAAAAAGATATGGCAAACCAAATGCTCTCAAGAAAAGTAGAGTTTCTTCCCAAATGCTCATTCTACCATTCTTGCCAAAATATACGATCCAGAATTTTGGTTTTCTATTTGACCATTCTGCTATTCTTTAGGCATCTTAGGCTTCAGTCTTCTTTGACCCTCTTGAGCTATTTCTGTTAATATTTGATCCCTATCAATGTGGAAGCAGAGCAGGAGATGTAGCCAGGTCTTCTGGGTGCCTATAATTTCATTTCCAGAACCCCCAGCTATGCATATCTAAAGATGTGTGCTATTCATGGCAGGTGAAAAGCTCTGAAGGTGCATGGCATATGGCGAACACTGCATAAAACCCCCACATACACTTTGACAAATAGTTTCCAACAATATGTATGACCCAGCTTGGAAGGCATTAAAAGGAGACTCTACAAATCCCAGGAGGAATGCTCTATCAACTAGTGATGCAGGAACATTGGAAAATCTTTCTGCCTGTGTTTTGCCTCTTGCCAGGTGCTTTTCCTTCCATCCTTTGCTCATTGATGAAATTGGATTTTGTGTAAATGCAAATTTGCAGCTGCACAAATTTGCACTCCTGACAAATACCAAATCCCCACAACAGAAGGCATTTCCCCTCAAGTTTGCATGCTTGGTCAGCATTTGCGCCCTCCCCCCCGACATGCACACAGGCACACAGCTTTTTTTTATTTCTATTACTAAATTTCTGTAAAATTAGGGAATGAAAGAAAAAAAGAAATTCAAGATCAAATTGTCTATTATATAGCAGGAGTGAGAACACATTCTTCTGTCCAGGTTTGCACACGTTTGTGAGTGATTTGCTGTGGGCCTTATTCTGGAAGTAGGGAGGGTTGAAGCTGGCAGAGAGGGGGACACCCCTTTTTCTCTCGCTTTCTGCCATCCCTTCTTCTCTCTCCCCCACTCTTGCTCCCCACCAGGTGGGCTGGCAGGAGAGCAGGAGAGAGCATTCTCGCTACAGGTCTGAACACACAAAATGCTTTTGAACTTAGATGGTGGGTGATATGAAATTAAGCCGGAGTGCTCGCTCACATCTGACATATGGGAGGTTCAGTGTGTTTCCTCTGCTGTGAGAAATCTGCATGCAACGCGAATCACCTTCATTCCTCCAGAGAAAAGTCCATTACAAGAGCATCTCGAAACATTAACGTTCTCAGCGTGCATCACCTTGAACACTGGGAAAGGCCAACATTGTATCGCAAGAAGGATTCCATTTGCCTCCCTCCTGCAGTTATACTTTTGCACTTTCGAAAAACTTCACATTTCTTGAGCATGATGTAACGTTTCCCATCACCTGGGACTCATGGGTTCAGAGTTTCTCAAAACTAAGCCATGGTCTCTAATTCATTCTCCTTGTATTTTCTCTGCCAACAGACTGATTCAGAACAAACTGCAAGTTTTGCAAGAGAGAACCTAGCAACTTTCACCTATCCTGCCAAACTGCATTTGTGCTGCTTGCAAGTCTGATCAACTAGGGATATAAGTTGATGTTTCTGATGTGGAAAGTGTCCGTGTTTAACTACTCATCATGAGAAGAATGCGCTCCTGGCAATAACTGGGTAGGAAGGGCCCTTACCTTTTACTGCCCTCATGTGGTTGCTTCATTTGTACAAGCACACTTGCACACACATGGACACACACACACACCCCACTGCTCTCCCACCATATTTGAGGCATGTATGTGAAGAGGGTCTCATGTGAGGCAAACCAGTGCTATACACACTCCAGTGTGTTCCCATCCTACATATTCCTAGAAAGCTCTTCATTGCAGGGAGACAGACCTAGGACTGAGTTCAGTGCTGAGTTCTCCAGACAGTCTCTAGGATGGTGCTAGCAATTATCTGAGTGGCATCCAGTTGTCTTTGTGGGTCTTGTTTTTATCAGAAGTCCCATTTCCCAGCTGCAGCTCTTCCCACATGAAGTAGAAATAAGGCACCGTGAAGACATGGCCTCCACTGAGGACCAAACCAAACCTACGGGGAATCCCTAGTGGTGAAAAGAGACATGAAAGTCGGGATCTGTATTTGCATTCTAATGCTCTGTTATTACACCCACAGCATTTGTAGCTTGTGATAGTTGTATGGATTTACGATAAAGTTGGGAAAAGATGACACTCGGTTTACTTTCTCCCAATCATTATAACATGAGAAAGTGAGTGATTTTCTTTAAGCCATTAACATAACATCAATGCTTATTACAGCCAAACGGGGGTTTATGCCTGTTGCTAAGTCCTTATGAGCACAAGGTCTGTTCAAACAGTATAGAGGTGAGGAAGAGGAGAGGCTGATTTGGGGAAGGACAATTCCTTGAGAAACACCATCAGAAGCTCCTTTTCAACACACTGGATAAGGAATAGATCTTAAGCTAGCCAGAGATATTTAAAACTGCCTTGTCTACCTAGTTAGAAGAATTTTAGAAGATCCTTGCATGACCAAAGGTCTGTCTATTCCAGCACACCGTGTCCGGTAGAAGTTAACCTGATACACCTGGAAGGTCATAGCCAAGCTGTTTCTAGCAGTTGGCATTCACAAGTATATTGTCTCTGAATCCGCAAGCCCCACTTAACTACCATAGTTCCGTGCTGCAGGTAGGTCTGTGAATCAGTCTATCTCTTTGTTCATTTTTTAAGCCATCAAAGCCAAAGTGGGGCAGACTTTATGCAAATAGGATCCACTTTGGGATTGTTGTTTTTTCACTTGTCCATTTGGGTGTTGTTGTTTTCCTTTTTCTGGAGTTCTGAAATCCACATGGTGCAAAAGAGAATTTAAAAACCTGACTCCAGGACTTGAGCTCCCTGTAGTCATTCCACACAAAATCTACCACTTGAGCCACAGCCCACAAGAAGCTTTCTTCATTTCGGCAATCTGTCTGGAGAAGGAGTGGTCATTCTCTCGCCGCTGTTAGGAAATCACTGGGAGTTGGAGAAATCCATGCTGGCTGACTTCACATCTGGCAGAGTTCTACCAGAAGATCTAGTGCTTCCATTTGCCCTGAACTCCACCCCCATGTGATGTCTATGGCCCCACCTTATGCCACTGAATCCCCACTAAGCATTTACGTGAAGCACTATTTTTTCTCCAGAATCCACTGGTGATCAACTTAATTCCTTCTTGCACTGAAAAAAACCTCTATCCACCATTTTGTAAAGGATTGGTGCTCCTTCCTTGCAGTCTTCTCTCTATCCCTAAACTAAATCCCCCTAAACACAATTGGCATTCCTGTTAGTGAAGGTTTCCGTATTAATTAATTAATTGATTTAAAGCTTTTATATTCTGTCCTTTATGTATGACATCTCAGGACGGCTTACAATAATATTAGTCGCCCTTCTGTGTTAATTCTATAGTGTTCTGGTGTATAGGATGTGGCTGGTACCATTTGCAATCTTCCACGATGGTTCTGTCACCCTATTGTAGACTTTCTATGAAGGCATAGCTTCCATTTCCTGATCGTTCCTTAAGCAGAGTTGCCCTTTTTTGCTACTGCGCCCTGAACTCAATTCACTTCTTCTTTTCAGTGAACTTTCCATCATTATCTCAAGACCTCTTTCCCAAATAGTCACACCAGCAGCTTAGATTTCATTGATGTCAGTGCAGACTTAGAAATATGTTTGGGCTTCATTTTTCATCATTGTACTTACACAGAATTCCTTTGGTTAACTCGCTCCTACAACTGGCTGAACCACTGACCCAAAAGATCTTTTGCTGTTGTTTTAAAAAATCAGTGCCTAGAAAGGGATCATTGCATGAAAATGTTTATTAATCACTGCAATAGACAGAAACAATTAAACGCAGAGCTCTTTGAGAAGAGAGCTTTAGAAAACACGTATGGAAACTCGCAAGCTTCTGCGGCTAAAATATACAGTTCTAAATTACCGGTTAGGTCAATAACAGTAGGAAAATGGAGGTTATCAATCTCCAAGTAGCCTCAGTTACACGGCATTGACTGGCAGCCACATAATGACTTTGGGCCCAGCCCACCAGTTTAGAGCCAGGGAGACAGATCTGCAGGTGCCACTCATCATAATTTTCTTATCGACAACATCCATGGGGCCATTTGTCTTCCAGTTGTCTTGGTCCACTTGGAGCAGTTTATCCTTCAGAGGCGCCTCTGCGAGTGTGATCAATGCACAGCTACAGCTGGTTGAAGGGGACCAAATCCATTGAACAGTTGATTTGGTTCCATTTTACCAGCTTTAGCAAAGCATTCTGGGCCTCGTCACAGTCCGCAGAAAGCTAGAAGTGGGAGGGGAATTGCCCCTGCAACCAATGTTACACCAGTTCCAGCGGCTTCATTCTCTAGCAGACCGTGTTCTACTTCAGCTGAGGGGTCAAAATGATGTCAGGTTCTAAGCTGAATAAGGCAGACCAATAAACACAGACAAGGGCATCACCATCCTGGAGAAATATGGCTCCTAGCATCGTTTCATGGGTGAGACTTAGACCTCCTGGCCAAATCTCCTGAAAGCAGCAAGTGCATCCAATAGAACGAGGGCCATGTTCACTTTTACAATGGAGTCTCTAACTGCTTTGAAGAAATGGTCGGTATACAGTGCTTAACCTTTAGTCTAAAGTATTTTCAAACCCAGTGAAAAGACTAGAGAGCCCCCCTGTTCCACACTTGCCTGTACATCACTCACAGACACGTCAAACACATTCGATCAATGTCACACAAGGGTTTGAAGAGCCTCCCTGCGAAACTTGTCTGAGGTTCTACGACGGTCTGTATCTAGGTGCAATATCTGATCAGTGATGGTGTGAGAATGAGTGTGGCTTAGGTGACAGGGAACCCAGGTGTGGGGGAAACTAAGCAGAATGGGAAATCCTTTCGTCAGCTTCAGAGAAATAGACAGTACGGTGGTCTTGAGGAAGACTTCTACATTCAGTTCCATGTTCACTTAGGAAGCATATTGCGTGGCCCTGATCCAGCCACTGCCTCTTGGGTCAGCCTATTTAACACCTTGTTCTGAGAATAAAATCCTGCCCTGACCTCCTTGGAGGAACAAAGGATTGTGTTAGTTTGTAATACTATGCATGACCTGAAGCTCTAGTGACTGAGCAATGTTCATGAGTGTGTGTGAATTTGTCCTCCAAAGCTGGTAGAATGACATTGGGCCAAATCCTGGCATTTCTTACTGCACTGGAATGCAGAGAGAACCACTGAGGGGGTTTTTAATGCATTCACACCAATGTTTTCATTCTGCCACTTTAATAGAAGGCAGTTTGGCATCGTCATAACTAACAGAATAACAGAAATACAGAAAGGAGAGTAAAATGATTGAGAAGGAAGGAAGGAAGGAGCCAGCTGCACTTCGATACCAACTTCTTGTTTTTTCTGAAATGTGGCTCCAAGGGAGGGGAGAGGAAAATCAAGACATGATTAATCGCAAATAAAAAGTTTAAAAGGAAGAAGCGTGAGCTGTCCTAAGCATAATATGATACACAGCACACTGCTGAACTCAGGTTGCTGAAACTGCAGCCGTGGCAGTTTTTTTATCCCTGCTACCTGGGAAAGACCTTCTTTCCCAGGGCTCTGCGGACTTAAACCCCATTACTGGAAATAAATGGTTTGTAGTCTCTTCCGTGCCTCCTCCTCCACTCCCCAGCAGGGAAAAAAAAGCCAGTATCTCATCATTTCTGGCATGACGTTCAATTAAAATCAGACTTATTTTATCCAGAACTGTCAACAATGTCTCATAAAACTAGTGTGGGGTGCAATTCTTAAAAGTTCAAGAGACGTGAGACAGCGGCAGCTGAGGACTATATCACAGAAGAGGAAAGCGTGTAAATCGAGGAGCTGGGCAGAATCAAATGGAGCCTTTGGTCTAACCTTCTTCCCCAGAGTAAATATCTTCTGCTTAAATTATCTTGGATCTTTAGTGGTGCCCCTCATTCCTGGACCTGAACCTCCTTCCAGATCATCTCCGAAAGTGTCCGGCTATTCATAAGAGGAGTTCAGGTGAACGCCATGCTTCAACAGGGTTTGGGACCTACGTAACTGATGGGATGCCTCTTCCAGTCTCAGCCTACACAGACCAGTCTCCAGCTGGACTCTTCCTTCTCCTGCCATCTCCAAGGGAGGGCCAGAAGGAGTCAACCAGGGGTAGAGTTCTGGAACTGTCTTCCCACTGAGCCTGCCCTTTGCCAATCCTGCCATCTTTCTGGCATCAGGTTAAAACTACCCACTATTCCCAAGCATTCAAGGGCATTTACTAGCATAGGATGGGATAGGTCTGGCTTTTAATGGAAAAGTTTTCAATGTTAAATTTAAATGTTTTTAAATGTTAAACTGTTTTATATTTTTGAATATTGGAATTTTTAGCTGTTTTAAATTCGCACTCTGGAATTTTAGACTGTGTTCTGTTGCATTCGTATTTTTATTGTATCTTTTGTATTTGATCACTTGTCGCCAACCACCCAGAAAGCTTTGACTACTGGATGGTATGGAAATGAAATGAAATCATGTCACACAGGCATTCTAAGAACGCCTTTTCTACCTTGCTGCTCCCCAGATATCTTGGACCACCATTTCAACTATTCGGACTACACTTCCCTAATCACACCAGTCCAACACATTTGCAGCGCACCCGGTTAGAGAAGGCCTGTTCTTAGAAAATCCGCTTGGAAATGACAGTGGGAGAGAATTATTATGATATGAAGGTGAGAGGTAAATTAATTCTGCTACCCAATGAATGAACATCACCTCACCTGACCGAAGAGGAAGGATGGTTATTTGGAGAAGAACCCATGTAATGTATTTGAAATCAATCAGAGAGCGGGTGAGGGGAGGGATGAGGGCGAGTTGTAATGTTTGTTTAGCTCTCCACAATGAATTATGGTTGGAGGTCCCCTTTTTGGAAAAACAGTTTTTCCTTGCTGTTCACCATTAATCAAAAATAATAATGTGTTTTCCACTGGAGAAACCTTAATGGCAAAACTGCAAACAGCCATCAAAGGCATTTGAGTTTGCTACAAAGACCTACAGGGTTGTCAGCTCCTTGCAGTCTGGACAGGTGGATGTCAGAAAGCTGCTCTGGAACATCCGTTTCTTTGCTGTGATTTCTAGACTATCCGTTCCTAAGGTCTTCCTTGAGCACTTTAAAAAACAAAATGAAGCTAAAAAGAATAACCCACTTTAAAAGAGGACTGAGGAAATGGTTCAGTTTGCATTTTAATGAGAACCTCATTTGCATTTCCTGAACCGATATGTGAACTGGAACGCAGATACTGTTTGGTAGAAACACTAGTCCAAATTTACAGTTCTTCACTCAGGAAAAAAGGCTTACAGAAATGCAGCTCTCTGAGAAACGTAAGCGCACAAATGTGCATATTAATGAAAACAATGCACCAAAATGTTGTATATATTATGGGAAATGGCTTGCAAAAAGGCATACGTTAGGCACAACTGAGTGGAAAAAGAAAAACATGAGAACGCAAGAGCCATGCTGGATTTCATCAAAGGTCCTTCTAGTGCAGCATTCTGTTCACACACTGGCCAGTCAGCTGTTTATGAGATCCCACAGGCTGAGCATGCCTGCTACAATACCCTCTCACCCATGTTCCCCAGCAGCTGGCATCAACAGACATACTCCCTCTGATTCTAGAGCAAGCATATGGCCGTCATACAATCCTGTGGAAATAAATCCCATAGTTTAATAATGCACAGAGTGAAGTAGAACTTCCTTTTATCTGCCCTGAATCTCACACCCATCAGCTTTATGGAATGACCCCAGATTGTATTGTTATGAGGGAAGAAGAGCAATGTCTCCCTCTGCACTTTCTCCACACTGCTTCATTTTGCAGACCTCTATCATGCAATGCTTGCTGTTCCTCTTTTCTTAGCTAAACAATCTCTCATTTTGAAATAGTTCTGCACAGAAGAGTAGCGATAGCCCTGTTTCACTTTGCCCTTTTCTGTTCCAGCGCTGTTTCCAAGTCTACACCATACTTTCCTAGGTGTGGGGACCAGAACTATACTCCACCATTTACGTGTGTCCACACCACAGATTTAGATATGGGCAGTATGATATTGCCAGTTTCAGTTCGTTTCTAACTATGCCTAAGATGGAGTTTGCCTTTCGCACGGCGGCTGCACACAGGAGTTGCATTACAACCCCAAGATCCCCTTCCTGGTCAGGCCCTGCCAGCTCAGATCCCATCAGCCTCTCCTTGCTGTCTCACTGTGCATCACTTTGCACTTGCTTACGCTGAACCACACTTGCTGTTTGAGGCCCAGTATGGAGAAGACCCTCACAATCCCTTTTGGTTTTAACCACTTTAAATCACTGGGTGTCAACACCAAACTTGGTCACTTCACTGCTCTCTCCCAATTCCACGTCATTTATGAATACATTGAAAAGTATTAGTCACAATGCAGATTCCTATGAGACCCTACAGTTTACATCCTCCCACCAGGGAAATTTTCTGTTTGTGCTCTCTGTTCCATTGCTCCCGAAGAGGACCTTCCCAAATTTGCTCAGGAGCCTTTTAAAAGTCCAAGGAAGCCGTGTTTACTAGAGCACCTCTGTCCCTGTGTTATTGACCCTCTCAAAGCACTCTGAAAGCATAATGAGGCAAGACTTACCTCTGAGGAAGCCATGTTGATTCTTTTTCAACTTATATAAGGAACATGCATCCCAAAATATATAAGGTCAACGCATAGACATTTTAAAAGTGTAATGAGAACTGATACAGAAAGAGGATGAAATAAACCTAAAATTGGAAAAATTAGACATTAAGATGAATTGCTATTGACAGATGCTCGCATCCCTACCTTTACGTGAACACTGTAATGAACAGTCTGGCTTGAGAAACTTCAGTTGAACTAAGACAAAAATTCATTCAAAGAATGAAAAAATATCCCCAACCAAAGGTCTCACAAATATTGCAGAAGATGCTCTGACCGAGGTTTTAGTTAGTCTCCAGGGAAAATATTTCTGGAATTGTGGGGTGGCTGAGCACTGCATGCCCTTTTAGAAGGTATCCGTGCTTCATTGCAGAATTCCAATGGAAAATAGGAAAGCTTTGAGCTTTGCAAAGTGTCACTTATTTCTATGGGAAAGCCAAAACATCAGGGATGAGAACAGACTCCATATAAGCTGGAGAAATTTTGCATAATGATACAAAAGTAAAATGAAGCAGAAGTCAATTGTGGAGATGAACCTTCAGGTCTAGAAATGACCATGTTGCTTCTGCTGATGCCTTCTTCTGTTGATCAGCATTCATGCCCCAAGAAGCTCAGTCCAATTGCTGCTAAAAGGCGTTGACTATCTGGGAACTCTGCATAGCTGCTACTCTCACATTTAACAGGTGCTTATGTGTGCCAGTGTTTTATGGCCAAGGTTGCATTCCATGTGGAACTGCAGCAATGACATCCATAGGAACACTGAACAGAGCAAAACCACTGAAATGTTGCAGTCCTCTAATATGGGTAATGGGGAAGGGAGGTGGACTACATCGAAGTGAGCTCTTAGGGCTGGGAAACAGGCCTGGGAAACCAGACTGCTGACTAAGAGAGGTTTGCAGGGAAGAATCAGTAGCCAGCAGTTTTTTTCACAAGTCCCCCAACCTGCCTCTCCCCAGGTACATTTCTTCTGCCCCAGCAAGAGTGTTTAAAGGCACATTAGCCACATCAAGGAGGAAAACTGGCCAGCAAAGGGCCGGCTGCTCGCATAGATGCCATTTCTGCCCTACAAGCAACACTCTCCCCAATGTCACTTTGCAGTGCCGGCTCAAGCCTCGGCCCTGCAGAAAACATTCCAACCAGCGCCTGTTCTCTTAAGGCACCTCAACTTTTTGGAAGTGGTGGGGGCTCATTGGTGCTTTCATACTAATGGAAGCTGTCCTGGAACAGGCAGGTAAAGAATCCCCGACAGCTTCCCATCCTGTCTTTATAGGACACTTTATATAATTCTACACCAGCAGCGGCCAGGAGGAAATATATATCTATATCTCACTTCAACTATTCTGTGTCATTGCCAAAACTAATGCAGCAACGTCCATTTGACCAGGGATGAGAAACTTGGTTTGTTCCCAAACCAAGCCTCATTGGAAATCTATAAAGCGCTGGATGGCTGCACCTGATTTGCACATTGTGGTGCTTGCAGTCAGCATAATTTGCACACTGCTTTCACAAACGCAGCACGTGCCAAGCTACTGTGAGTGAACCTGTTGTGTCTATTCCACACAATTCTACAGTTGCTCCTTCCCAGGTGCAAAGGTGGGCACCCACTAATGTGGCTTACCTCCTGGCACCCTTTAATATCCTGCTAATGGGGAGATTCCCTGTGTATTAGAGAGAAAGAAAAACAAAGCATATTTCAGTATGGACAATGCTTGTTTTTATAATTAATACTGCCCAACACAGTAACGTTGTCTCTCCCCACTCACATTATTTACTGATTCACCAAAGTCTGGAGCAACGGAATACTGATGATCTTTTTGTAACATGCTTGCATTTGGTTTGGCTCGATTGCTTTATAGATTTCCCCTTTGATCACCCAGCAACGTGCTTCATTCCTATTGCATATGCTCCTTTTTAATATGTGCACAGCTTAACTTTTATCCCATATTCTAACAAATCAATTGTATCATCTTCAGGAGCCAGAACAAGGATTGCATACGAGAGAATGTATGGCATCGGGTGGTCATACAGATGTAGTCGAATCAGACAGTGTGACCATCTTGCCCCACAGTGATCAGGTGCAAAGGGCCAGCATAGCCCAAAACACAATCATTTATTGGCACATAAACTTTTCCAGCTGGTTAACTATGGCACGACTTCGCACCTGCATATTCCAAAGTAAGTCACTTACACATGGCTTTACATAGCTGGTTAGTGCAGCCTTAATGAAACACAGACTACCTATATGCAATTGAGCATTATCCTAAATCCCTGAGTAATTGGCTTTAGAGAAGGCTTTTTCATCACTGGAGTGGAAATGCACTCTGTGCCTGGCCAAAAGGCAGGGTTTGCAGTTTCCTGTTCCCGAGGCCTCTCCCTGTCCTGTAATATCAAATTTGTTTGGAAAAAGCAGGGGCTACTGCTGATGTCCATGCAAGGGGATCTTGCCTGCATCCATGTCTGAGCATCTACAGAAGCTGGTGCTGCTGGAGAAGCAGCAAATGCCTTAATCACAGCTTGCAAGCCTACAGCACTCTGAGGTTATTCAAATGCATACCGTAACTCAACTCAACAGCGGTCCTTCAAGAGAGACGAGCAGTTGAGGAGGGGCCTTAGGAGATCAGATGCATGCACAATGCGCAGAGGTAAATCCCTGGAGACTCTGTTTAAAGGACCTCTCCTCAAAGGACGTCAGGGAAGGGCTTGGAGGAAGAGCACGCGCTTTGTCTGCAGAATGGCCCAGGTTCAGGACTGAAGCCCTGGAGAGCTCGGCCAGTCAGTGCAGATGGGTAACCTCTGGAAACAGGTCCCCATCTGGCCCACCAGCCTCTCCTTCAGTCCCAGTTCTGCTGGGCCTAAGGAGTGTTTGGTCTTCCTATCTGAGGTCTCTGACCTCAGGAAGCAGACTTGGGAAAGACCCGGTCACTATGGCTGGGAGAACCACTGGCTCTTCCTATATCGTCATAATATTAGTGCCTTTTCACAGATAAATCAGCAGGCAACAGCGGGCCTCGAACCATCCTAGTTCTCAGCTCAGGCTGCAGGGCTGTGTCCACTTACTTGGGCAGAAGAGCCACTGACACAGCAAGAGTTACTTCTGAGGAGACGTGTCAGATTGCTCTGTTACTCTTCGGCCATCTTGCACTGCAGTAGTTTTCCCAATGCCAACACTGGTGTGAGGGGACGTGTTCTCCTCTAGCACTCACATTAGGCTCCTGTTGCTTTATCCTGCTTATTTTTGCCCCGAAGCCACAGAATCACAAATTGTCATCACAAATCCCAACATGTCAATACTGCTAATGAAGCAGAAGATTCCCAGCATGCAAGAGGGTTAAAGGACACTGAGCAGGATAGTTTTCTTTCTGGAGACTCAACAGGATGGTTTTCTGTCTGAAGAAAAGAAGGGAAACTGTTTACCCGAAAGCTGAATTTTGGGGGGAGAAGGGGGATGCTTTGAAAAAATGAAACTGCTAACTTTTATGCTATTAACATCCCAAACTCCTAAAACCCACAGTTGAGGCAATTCTGATCTCCTTCATAGGGATAAAGAGATCATTTGCGGAGATCAAACCTGTTAGCCGTTTATCATTGGGGAAATCCAATCAAAACAACAATACTAAAAATTGATTTTTTTCAGCTTTATCTTAATGAAGTACACATTCCTTTAGTAATTAGCTTTTAGAAGTTTTTTCCTAAGTTAATGTAGTGCTTGATATTGCTAAATCTGAAAAGTTCCTGCCAGAGATGAATCAGTCTTTGATAACCCAGCCAATCTCTTATCTCTCTCTTGTCCAAAGAGGCAACTTGCCAACAGAATGGTAAATGTAAGGCAGATTATTCAACCAGATTGTAATATAAAGAGCATTGGCCTGCGCTTCACATTCAAGGCCAACCTTAATACTCTACAGATTCTATTTGTGCATAGCCAGGGGTCAGTGCAGCAACCAAAAGGAAGGTGGTTGTAACTCCTTTTAAAAGAGCATTTAAATACACAGACACATGTACTTTTCACCGTATCCAAAAGAATTTGCGCACCTTGTAAATAAAACAAATCCAAGCCAAATGGCAAAACTCGGGATTGAGGGGAGGTTAGTATGGATGGGACAAGTACCAACAATTAGGACCAAGAAGAACTTCGAGAGGAAGATATGGGGGCCATTGGCAAATGAATGCATGGAGTTACTGGCCACTGGGCTCAAGCACAACGTCATTTCTATAGTTAGCGTACTATTGGGTACCAGAAGCTTGGAAATAGCCAGAAGATGTGAAAACCAGCTTGTTCTGTAAATTTGCTCAGTTTCTACAAAGAATGCTAAACTAGAGAGATGACAATTTGCTTTACCTAACATGGTAAATAACGCTTTTGCTAATGGGAATACTGTGCGCATTGCTGTTGTTGTTTTGGTAAAAATGCAACGACAGTCATACAAGATATGATGCTCATGTGTTTTTCTGATCCTACCTTTTCCTCTTTCCCTATTTGGATACACCTGCTAGAACAACAAATAACCAGAATACTGTCAAGTTTCTGGTCCTTATGATTACTGAGAGTTGACAGCATGGCCTTTACGACCAAATTTTGTTTGTTTGTTTATTTATTACATTTGTATGTCACCCCATAGCCCATGGGCTCTCTGAAAGAATATGTCTGCTACCTCAGTGAAATAGATTTCTCCTGGGAGATGGGGGATGCCTTTTGTTAAAAAAAAACCCCACTATGGTTTCTTGTAAGCTAGTCACTCCAGGGTGTACACAGAGCTCTGTCTGTCACATGTGCTTTTCACACTCAATTCAATAAAGGGAAGAGCTCTGTATGTTTGCCCCTTCCTTTGAAATGCATGCTTCAGAGTGCATATGGTGCTCTCAACCAGGAGGGACAAGCAGCCTGTGGATTTAAAACAATACACCTATTCCAAATGGGGAGGAATTAGTCATACCAGAAAGCTGGGCCTTGATAAGCAGAAAGACGGATGGAGAAAGCAAATGGCTATTCCAGAATCCAGTGCACTTGTTGTTTTTAAGAAACTCAAACACTGAGAAACATCAAACTTACAAACAGCAAATTTCTTAGCTTGTCACGCATTCAAGAGTCTTCTTTAAAAGTTCTTAAACAGGAACGCTGGCATAATTTGTCAAGTCCAACTGGGAGCTCTCAGCGTGATGGAGAACAATTTTTCAAAAGGCACACAAGCACACCAAAGCTATCTTAAAGGCTCTGTGCACCTACATAATTAGATAATGCTTAACATGTGTGCATTCGATGGGCATCTTCTACGTGATAGGATCCATTGGAGCTGAGGAATTGCCATTATGAAGCCATGCATAAGCGGAGCAGCGAGCATTCCAAGCAAATACATCTTGCGCTGGAACTTTATCTACATCAACATTTGCTCCAATTATAACTAATTGGACACATATTGCATTTTCATAGCATCTAATTTTCTATTGATTTTAACAGGACGGCTGGTGTTTTGTTGAATAGAGTGGTATCTGGTATCAGTTGCTGGTTAAAATTGCTGAGTACACTCCCCTAGATGGGATTATGCAGTCAGCAGATGCTTGAAACCCATTTAATTGTTTGCTTTATCAAATGCACAAACTGGAGTAGCACTGAACAGCTTCTTTGGCTCTGATAGTGCCTTAGCTTTTAAGAGAGGGAGTGGGGAACTGGGAGGGAGGGAGGGAAGGAAGAAAAGGAGGGAAGGAGGGAGTGTTAGAATAAGCCACCATTTTTATGCTGTATAATGGCCAATCTAGAAAGCAGTGAGGTTTCCCTAGACTATATGCATTGATGCTGAAAGGATGAGGGGAGATGCATACTATAATCCGCCTTCATGGTGGGGCTGGGGGTGAAATCTCCCAGAAAGAAGTGAGTCTGGGCCCTTTTTTATTTTCCTTTGTGCTGGGAGGGGGTTTTTCTTGCATGGGCAAGCATTTAAACTTGGCCCACCCCTGCAAGTTTGAATGATTCAGTCTAGAATGATAGAGTCTCTAATTAGTTTTGCATCATAGAAACTGGCACCAAGCTAGAGTAGAGAGCTCTGCATTAAGGCATTACCAGTTCAAATTTTGCCTTGATCACTTTTGTTGTTGGTTGCTGTATACTGCCCAGAGAGATCCAGCTATGGGGCAATACAGAAATGAAATAGCAGCAGCAAATTAAGCTAAAGCTAAATGGCTAAAGCCATTACTTAGTTGCATGCACACACAAACATATACAGACCCTGTACTGCATGGATAATTGCTTGCCTTGCATTCTTATTGTAATGTATGCAAAACACTTCAAGTTCTAAGAGGGGAAATGCTATATATTTATTTGTAGCTCTAGAAGCAATGCAATGAGAAGCTTGGCATTTGTATACTTCATCAAAATTAGCAAGTGTGCTCTTTCCATTAATTTCAATGGAGTTTTCATTCATTTTCAGTGCAGGGAAAAAGCCCACCTGAATGGATTGTCTACGCCCTATACAACCACCCAAATTCTTTGGCCATACACTCAGGGAAACCCACTGCGCTTTTCCCAGGAACCATCCCAGTTAAAGCTCAGAGGAAATCTTTCCTTAATAGGGGGAAAGCTAACATACTTCAACCATCTCTAAACCCATTTTAGAGATGGTTGGAATGCAGGTTCAAATGATCTATTAAACATTTATGCTCAGACAGTACTGAGCATCTCAGGGCATGATGCAATGCAGAGAAGGGAGAGAACGAGGCCTGGTTTTGTTTGGTGGATTTTCAGCACCTGGCCAACTTGAGCACCATAAGCCAGCTGAGTTTTGTGGGGAAGGTGAGTCACAGCTTTTGGCATTTTTTAAGCCAGAGAAAATTGTGTAAATCTTGGCCACCATTTGTGTAAATTCCAGCCACAACCTGCATAAGGCTGAGCTGCAAATTGTGGCTAGAATCGATGGAAACATCAGCCAGAATTTATGCAAATTGCAGCTAGAATCTCCCCCGGCTTTAAAAAAGAAATGGTGGCTCATTTCAAAAGCAGAAGGCTGTGTGCTGGCTCATCCAGTCAGAACAAGCCAGCATCGGCACTGGGATGAGCTTCACAATGGCAGAGAGGTGGGATATAAAGGGATACCATTTATACCAATGCATGTCATTTCTGCTCTTGTCCTAAGCTTTGCTCCCACTGTTCCATCACCTGGAGGTCTGAGTTTTCATGCATCCTCTCTTCTCTGTCCCATATCAGTAAAAAACAAATGAGCACATTTTTTTTTGCAGAACCTCCATACCCCACGCTTTGCCTCTTACCTCCCTTCACGGCCTCCCCTTGTCAAAATTCTGGCTGCAAGCTCTGTGGGGTACAGACCTATCTTTCTTTTGCTCTACAGCACATTACAGTGAAAACATCTGAGAAATCCTAAATACAAGATGCTCACCCTGAACAGCCGTCCAGTGTATTCCACTATGGCTCTTCCAAATCTGGAGCCTCATTTTAAATATTCACTTTTTCATACTGCAATGATTATTAATTGTTTCTGGAGCTCTTTCCCAAGTGCAGAGTGCTTTACAGCAATTATCTGCAATTTTTAAATGTAAATGATTTCCTGCTGATTATATTGGAATGACTTTAAGAAGCAGTGATTTGCCACCTGATGAATTTTTAATCCCATCTTTTAGTTAATTATTAAAATGAATAACAAAATATCTTGGTCCATAAAAAAGGGGGTTACACTTAACCATGCTGACGAATGACTCAGTCCCACAATGTGCTCTGCCAGCAGATAAGCCCTTCGAACGGCACATCCCGAGTCTGAGGCTACTGTTGTCGGTCACTGGGCAATGATGTTAGCCATGCAAAGACTGTGGACTGAAGGTTGAAATAGGCTAAAGCATTTTATGTAAGTCGTTAAAAAGAAAAGAAAGAAACAGAACAGCAGGCTGTGTATGTGTGTGATCAGGATCATATCACATGGAAGGCGTGTCATGAGCAGAGCCAGCTGGAGCCGGGGGTCAGACTAGATGACCCGGGAGACCCCTTCTGACTCGCTCTGTTTCTATGTTTCTGTATCACGTAGGATAGGTTTTAACATTGCTGTTCCCTGCAAGCCACTTTCAGCTCAAGGAAGGAAGCATCCACCCAGACCTGTGGAATTACTGGGATTACAGAGCAGCATTCCAACTGAGCAGTCTTTCTGCATGGGGGCATTCAGATGGACATGGGCAAAACTGTCCCTGGTTACATCGAGGGACAGATTCCCCGGAGTGCACAGCTCTGCTTCGCTTCCTCCATGCAAATGCCCCCTCCCCTTGCACACAGGAGCTTCCTATCTTTCATGTTATTTGAACAGTTCTACTCCAGCTTCAAGCCCAGGTGAACCATTTCCATGACAGTTTAATTAAAGGGGTTTAAACATGTGATGTGCATTAAAAATAAATGCAAGCATCTTGAAACACCAGAACTGACCCAGCCCACCACAGTCCGTCTGCTTCCTGACCAGTGGTGAGAGTAGCAATCCCCAGTTCGTGCATTTTGACCCAGAGCATTTCACCTGCATTCCTCTAAGCCCCCAGCAGTGGTCAAATTAAAATTAGAAGGCCAGGTCAGCTAGAATTATCTGCCCTGTAGCTGGGCTGTCATTTCCCCTAGTTTAACAGGAAATAGTAGGTATTTGAAAAGCACCCGATCATCAGCTATTCTAGCTCCCCCTGCCAGAAGGTCGCCACTCCCAACCGGGAGCGAGCCAGTGCCCCAGCGGGGAATTTGCAGGCTCTCCCACCCTGGAGCCTTCGAGATGCAGGTGCGCACCCGTGTGCTGAGGATGCTTTCAGCTGGAGCCCTGCATCGAGCAGGGGCTTGGTCCAGTGGCCTCCCTGGTCCCTCCAAAGGTTCTAGCCACGCTTGCTTGTTAGACGGCTGGTCTGCCTCCCTCACCTTTTGCTTTCTTCCTAGGGGCCCAACCGGGAAGGCCAATGACCAAGCCACCAAGCAGCCAGGCCAAGAGACAGGCAGGCCAGCTGCTCCAGCAGGAACTGTGAGATCCCCACTGTTGTTGGGGGACAATGTGGCTTCGCTGCCCCATCGTAAGCAGGTACACTCAGCAAGTGAGATCCTGGCGACCACTGCCAGTCATGCCATGTGGCCTCCCCTGAACCTCCTAAGCTGGCCTGCTGCCCTGGGCACAGAGCCGGCTGCGGCTCCATTGAAATTTGCCCCCAGAAATATGCCTCAGGTGCTAGTCCCATTGGATTCTGGATGGGACATGTGAGTTTGTTTTTTCTCCCGGGCAGATAAAGTATCATGCACTAGTCCTGGCTGTGATCCCTCCATTTGCCTTATATGAAAAGACCTTCATGAGCAATTTCCTTATAGGGCAAACTAAGGACACTTAAAGGGGGGAATAAATGGAAGGAAGGTGAGGGTGTCGTAGAAATGAGCAGATCTATCCATTTCAGCTTCTTTCCATTTCTCATTTTTCCTGCATTAAATTCAGTTTATTTCAAACATTGAGAATTTAGCCAGACATTCATTTCACCCTGAAGTTTGGGAACCTATTTGAAAAGTTTGCATTAAAATTCATAAACATGTCCATGCACACTTCTCCTGACACTGCATTTTGCCTCATAAATGCATTTTTGCAAGTTTCCTAATATGACACCTTTTAAATGTTACTTCTAACATATGTATTTTGTATACATTTCTGGATTGGAGAACTCCACTTGCAGCACTCACGGAAGAGCAAATTTTGAAGGCTTACCACATTTTAATTCGCTTAGTGGATTGAAAGTGCAGAATTAGATAAGTTTGCATGAGAACATAGACTGAACTAATTTCTTCCCATCCCTAAAACTTAACTCTCCTGCCATCTAGTTATTCTGTCCTATAAAAGGCCATGGAACCCTAATCCCTAGCTAGCTTTTTGTCTGGGTGGGCTCTGAAGGTACAAATTCTCCCTTATAAAACCCCTCCACCCCATGCATTATCTGAGCAAACACAGCAAGGTGAAGACACATCTTTGTGAAGGCTCCCTGTATTTTCACCTGTAAGGAGCAGTATTTCTGAGTTCTGCTAGCTAAAATCATTTAAATTGCTGGGGATTGAACCCAGAAACTTCAGCAGACAAAAACTCAGAGGGCAAAAGTGCCTGGAGCAGGGTTTCTTCTCCGTATGCAATGCAAAGGACAGCTGGATTTTTTCCATTTTGATTGGATTCCATCAGTCCTGCCCCTTGTTGAGGATTTTCCCCAAGCAATCCTCATTAATTTCACTGGGGAGCTTGCATAAATAGAAGTCCTTGCACTGTGATGTGACGTTTTGCCACTTGCAAATCAAAGGGAGTTTTGCTTTTGACTTCATTATTATCTCTTTTGCTTAAGGACAAATGTCTGGGAAAGGAGGAGGGAGAGAGAGAGAGGGAGGGAGGGAATTCAGAGCTGATTTTAAATGCTGACTCAGCCAAGCTACACAACAAGAAGAGCTAAGACCCGACCCATAACTTCTGAATCTGTTCAAAAAGCATATTATTCTTCTTCGCTGATAAAACTTTAATACCAAGATGCTCAGCTTTTTAATAAACGTGTCAACAAAAGAGCACAGCAAATTGATGGGGGCCTTTCCAAGGAATAAATTCCCTTACAAACGGTCCGGAGCAATGCAGAACATGGAGCTAAGGGTAGCACGGCCAATAGTTTTGCTGTTCTTTGCAAAAATGGAAAAATAGATTTTTTTATCTCATTACTTCAAAGACAGGGCTTACCCTAGTTAAAGAGGCAGTGCAATTAACACACACACGCACGCACACACCACAGAGAGACATTTGGGGTTGCAGGAAGGAGCAATTGCCAGTTTTCATTGAAATGAAATTTGGAATTCTCCCATCACAACCATATTCCTATCTTTGGTTTAGTAGACATGCAGTATCAGCACGGATGTGTGCAAAACAAGGTGCGTTCTTGTTTCAGTTGAGGTTTACTTCTAAATTCTTATCTGTTTATCATGGATCACTGGGGGATAGCATTGCTTAGTGGTAGCAATGGTCTAATTATTAACAATTAAACGATGGTCTAATTCAGATGATCATTATTCTGAACTATGGTTTAACGTTCACGAACGAGCTGCAGCAACGCTTGAGTTCTCATACACTCTTCTCCTTTGCATGGCTTGATCTTAACTAAACTTGGTTAGCATAAGCCACAGTTTCCAGGGTTTGCATGTAACAGGAAACTGTGATTAATTCCCATCTGACAGTATAAGGCTTTGCCTCTCCTTTTACATGCAAGCGAGAAAGGAAGAGGAAATGTTTGAGCCCAAGGTGTGTTGTGGGTCTTTCTTGTTCATCTAAACCATGATTGTCTCAATCAGGCCTATGTCTAAGCTCCCTGGTTTCGGTTCTGCTACCTTGATGGCTGGTAGCAGGTCTAGAAAGAATGCCTTGCTCCCAGGACCACGGAGGTCAAGATCATGCTAGACAGACACATGGGCGAAACCCTGCCGCTCCAGAGTATATCTTCCTGCTATTATCATTGAATCAATTGCTCACTCAAGATCCAAAGTAACAATCTAATCTCTCCCTCTTTCTCCCACTGTCTCCCATGCCATTTCAGAACTCCTAAACATTACCGATCAATTTAGCATTTTAAAAAAGATTAAAGACAAAATGTATTTTGCAGGTTCTCAATTTTTTTCAGGAGGCCATCGTAAGTCCACATTTACTGGCAGGCAGAGGATTCAAAGATTGTGCTTTAGCCAAAGGCAGCCAGGGAAATCGTGGTTATGCTACAGCGTCCCCTAATTTAAAGAGTTCTCCCATTTCCAACATGGAGCTGCATCTAGATCCCATCACTGAAATCTGGGCCTTCTGCCCTTCTGACTGGGTCATACAGACACACCAATGGCAAACTCCTATGAGTGCCACCAGACCAGCTCCATCCATGTGGGCTTCAAGAGGCATGGGGTTCCTCCAGGGTTTGCAGGAGTTGTGCCGGGGTGGGGGAGCTTTCCCTGAAAATACTTGAGGGAAACAGCCCTCAGACGGCAGTCCCATATTTTGGGAGGCCTTCCCAGTGCCCATAAGGTTGCTGGAATCTCATCTTGCAAGGGGAGAAGGTATCATCTGCCCTTGCAGGTGAAGGCCTGGATTTGGGTGCCTGCAGGCAGCCCCCCAGGGAAGTTCCACATCCCGTCCCTCTGTGATGTCAGATGACAGTGGAGCTGCAACATCTGGAGAGGCAAACTGGGGCACAGGATGGGCAAATGGGGGGAGAGTCTGGTCCCCAAACACCCCTCCTCAACACATTGAATCATTTCTGTTCCATTGTAGTAATGGGAAGGCAATAGGTTGATTCTTGTAAATCCCTCTCTTGGTTTTTAGACAGGTGATAGCAGAACAGGAAGGGCCATGGAACAACCTGGAAGTGGGCATGACTGGCTGGAACCCCAAGAGGAGCACTCTCAGCTGCAGTATTTTGCTGTGGGTCCCCTTTCTTCAGCCAACCCCCCCCCCCAACCACACACACACCTTCTTTCCTCCTCCTAACCTGCATGGCAGCTTTTCTCCGATCTGTCCTTCCACAACCTGGCAACATCCTCATATGAGTTTTTGCATATGGTGTGTGACCAGGTGTGTGTGACAGAATCTGAGGACTTCCCACATCCTGAAAGACATCCATCCATTCCTGGTAAAGCTGAAAGGAAATGTAATGTCAACTGGAAAGCTAGCAAATGCACGTTCATTTGGCAGAGCCTTTCCAACACCAAAAGCTTTGGCAAAAGTTAGCCTAACAAGCCAAGTGCACCATGAGTTGCTGCAATTTCTGTTTTCCTCTCCTGACGGTTCAAAATATTACTCAAAAGTGAATCATCATGGGAGCAGCTGATGTTGAACAGCTGAAGTTCAGCACTTGTCACCCAAATTCAAGCAACAATGCACCCACGACAGACACTTCAAAGCCTAAAATCCTCCCCAACACTCAGATTTAAAACCTGGGCATCAGATGCGAAATGTTAAGTTCTCTGGGCTTTGGGTTATCATCCTGGAGATCTGTAATTTGAATTAGGTATTATATCCTTCAGATATATTTTTACTCTAATAAGAATGCAGGAATCTACATTACATGAGGTCAGAGCACTTTAATGTGAACTTGTCTAACTGCACTTTCAAACAATGCATGGATTAGAATGCAGATATTCCTCAAAATTTGCACTTCTCCTAATTTTCCAGTGGAGTTATCTGATAAAAAAGTGTTTATTACAGGAAAGGACATATAAAATGCCTTCTATTACTGAAATAAAATACTCAAAAACAAGCTCTACTGGAGAAATTGTTTGCAGAAGCCATGAACAGTTGAAAAAGTTGCATACACAAATACACACATTTGGAGAAAAGGACACAAAGATCTGTGCATATTTTCAAGGGAACCGAGAAGAAGAAAAAGAAATGTCAGCATTCCTGAGGAGCCGAACATACGACTGGAAAGACATAAAACAGACAGATTTGTTCATTCTAACTTCTTGTTCAGGATTGTCTATGCTACACAGACTGGCTAGGGGTTCTTTAGTGTTTCAGATAGAAACTTTTCTTGGCTTCATCAGGAGAAGCTGGGGATTTACCTGGGATAAATAATGTGCTTTAGGATCAACCTATGGCCTTTATCAAGAAGGTTGCACATGACTTCCTAAATTGAGCAGAGCCCTTTGCAATGTCTTTCTTTAAAAAAAAAAACAAACAAACTCTAGTCAGTCCTAAACCTTCTATACCCTCACTCTGGCCTGGTAGGAGAGATCCAATATTTTTTTCTATACCCTAAACCACTCAAGTCAAGGTGCATGGTAGCTGAGGCCAGCCAAGGTATTTTAGTACCCATGTCAGGTATTCCCACATTCTGCAAGCACATTTCCCCCAGTAAAAATACAGTAATAAAAGATCAGCAAAGAATTTTCTGCCTTTTTTGACACCCGAAACCATCTGCCATCCCAGTCTGCCCAAAGATAGGTCTCGCCTTGCAACCAGGAAAACAAAGCTGCTTAGGCAATACAATCCATACAACATGGAGCCGAAATTCTGTAATAGCTTAATCTTTCCTCATATTCTTACCCTACTCCCTGTCTACATAATCCAGAAGCAAACAGCTTTGGTGGGACTACAAAACTGGAACTAAAAATGTTTCCGACGGATGCTATTTTACCACTGGCCAGGATCTGAAGAACTGCACAGTGTATGCCAGGGCCCCTTGGGATAGCTGCCTTCTTCCAAATTCCTCCAAAGTTTCTCTCATCCCAAGCACAACCCTAGAAACTCACAGAGTTCACTTCGCTCACAGCTGTAATCGGAGGCCTTGGCAACTGTTCGCACTGCATGCAGACGTTGCCCATTCCTAGCCTTAGACCCCAAAACAGCCCAACACTGGCAAGGGGTTGCAGATAATCAACTTCTATATAAGTGTCTGACAACATCCTAAAGTATTCTGTAGCTCCCAAGTTCTGGGGCGAGAATTGGAAGGGAATGGTCGGCTTACAAAAGCTTGTTAAGAATTCCCTGGATGCCTCACCTGAGCAGGTACCCCCTCCCCATTCACCTTGGAAGTCTGCTTTGGGTAAATTGTGGCAGAAAACTTCACGGACATGCAACAGAGGTCTAACCAATTCCAGTGCCCGGGCAAAATTAATCTAGAGAATGAATCCAGAGCAGGTTTTAAGAAGGCAAAGAGAGTTAGAACCTAAGAAGAGTACTGCTAGATCAGTGTTTTGTTTGTTTTTTTCATTTCCATGCCACCCAATGACCAAATTTCTCCAGGCATTTTGCAACAATTCTATTAATTCTTGCAAACAATGCTGCCACACCACACAGCAACAAGCCAGTTATTCTGCAGAGCCCACCAGGAGACGCACCTTGTTTGCCCTGAGCAATGGCTGTTTATTACTTAACTTATTAATCTGTCTAAAGCTTTTCTATACCATCTGACTACAATGGAGTCGCTTGCCACCTCCGACCACACAGATGACCACCCCCGCCTCACTCCCTTCCCATAATCCACCACGGCAACTTTTACGGGACACGCAGGACCCGACGGGGCTGCCACACGTCCCTTTCCCAGAGCCCATTTTCCTGCAGTGCCCTCCACCCGCTCCTAACTTCTGGAGTGCCACACTGCTGAAAGAGCAGCCCACTCGGTTTAGCCTCAGCGGGAGCAGTTAAAAAAAGAACATCCGGTCATGCAAAGGCTCCGAGCGAGAATGTGTGACTTTCACGACCAGGCTCTGGTGTCCTGTCCTTTTGGAAATGAACTTTATTCTCGGTCACTGTTAGCTCACTGGATTCCTCAGCCCCTGACATGCCGCTGCTGATGTGCCTATGTAAGGCCTGTGCAGCGTGGCTCGTGTCCCCACAGCTGTTTGGTCACTGATCGCATTGCACTCCTGCACTCGGCTATCAAGAGGCAGCCGGGTGCTTCTTGATTGCTCGGATGCCTCCCGAATACAGTTTCATGAGAAGGGCAGCTGAGTATGAAGACTATTTATATCAGCTGTTCCACAGTCCTCTCTGGACTCATTTGAGGGTCTCTCTGCACTTTTTTAGATAGAGCGAAGCGCTCGGTCGCAGGCTGGCCATATCTGGGCATATACAGCCTCTCACAAAGCCTACACCAGGATTTGTTAATAATAATTATTTAAAAAAACAAAATGCCCCGGCATCTGTTCGGGGCGTCAATTGCCTAGACAATGTATTTTGTGGAGAGGACAACATAGGCCAAGTATATACATTTCCTGATGTTTTCAGAGTACTCTCAACAAAAGCCTTCATTGGTTCTCCCTTCTCCACCTCCAAATTTAAACTATGCAAATCGCTGCCCGCTATTTAAATGGTTCGAAGCTAATATTTTCCCTCCTGCTTAAATGCTCTTTTTGATCAACATTGTTCCCATTTTGAAGAGGCTCATTGACAATATTTGTACGAGGGGTCTTCAAAAAGTGTTGCACTATTATATTATATATTATATTATATTATATATAATTTTTTGCTGATGGCATTAAAATTTGGTATGACAGAAAAATATATCGCAACAAAAGGTAACTATATAGAAAAGTGATGTAATTTGTTTTTGAAATTCTTGCTAGAGTTATGAAAATTGTGGAAACTTTTTGAAAAACCCTTGTATATGTACTCAATAACCTTCAAGAAAGTGCTTCTGTTTAATAGGTGCAAATACAGATACTGTGATGTAAAAGCATGGATTTTGTTAAACAAAAACAACATTATGCTAAAAGCTTCCTGCTGAAAGGAAGAAATAGTCAAAGATAAGGACTTTTTAGAAAATGAGATATGGCTTGGGTTGACCTGTGTTATATTGAGTTGCATGCCACATACAAAATGCTAACAGGGGACTTCCAAACAAACCCAATAAATAAATTAATAATTATACAGTGGAGTGAGATCCTGCAGTATGATGTTAGCCTGGTTCTCAGAACGACCTCGGTTGAAAAGCAGGGCTGTTGTATTGTGCGTAACTGAGCAAAGGGAGTCCATACGTTTCTAACGATTGCGGCAGGCGAGTTAGTTCCTATTGCACGGTTAACCCACTGGTTTTGCAAACGTTTATCAAGCCTTTCTTCCTCAGCAAAGGAGATTTCCCTACCCACCCACACACACCTGCAACATTATTTTCTGTCTTTTTTTCCTACCTGCAAAAAAGGATGACTATGTGGGAGATACATGTCTTTGCAGGATCTGAAACAGCCAGTTTTGAATCTGGTGAAACTTTGCAAAGCCGATTCTGAGTCGCACCCAATTGTTCCAAGGTTCACACACGTCCAAACAATGAACAGTGCACAACACAAGAGAGAGTGGGCTGAAGACTATCACATGAACAAATAAATAGTATAACCATTTGGAAAACCTTGCCTGCTTTTCCTCTAATAAATGTCCCCAGAAGCAATGCCACTTTTTAGTGAGATGAAAAAATGAGCTTTCCGAAAACTCTAACCAGTGGTGAACTATGGTAGCACCTATTGTTCCACATCTGCTTTTCTCAACCCTCTGAATGTCCTGAACTACAGATCCCATCATTCCCAGACAGGTGATTTGGGATCGCCCTTCTGTAGGCTCACCCGCAGAACATTAGCACGCATGTGCTCACTGCAGGGTTGTTTTTAACAGCACTTCCCATGATGTGCACAGCTGCCTATAGCTATTCTATAGATTTTGCTCATGCAGATCCACAGAGAACAATTTATTGGGGAATCCTGGATTTCGTTTAATCCATTCCATCTGCGTTTCACAGACTGACAGATGTCATTCATATCTGTTACCTGTGCAATGACTGAGTTGGCCCTTTTCACACTTCCAAAAAATGCACAAATGCTTAATGTAACTTAGCTCACTTTTGCTGACATGTAACATTTTGTGCCAGTTCCTTGACTTGGTGTACCATCAGTGAGACGAGACCGTACCCACACAGAAATGCTACAAGAGGAGACTGAAGGGTGATCAGAGATTTATAAACCAGCTCCTTTAAAAATGGTGTATATTAATATCTTTGTACTTTTGTGTGACAAAATTTGCATACAATCCCAGAAAGTTTTTTAAGTCTGTAGAATCTACAGAATGTTTTCAATCCAGAGCAAAGTCTGTGGTCAGAATCACAGAAATCCATAGCCATTTCATCTTGTTATAGGTCTTCTGTGACCTTCCCTACTTTGTATCTACTTGATGAATGTAGAGCAGACATACCGGGCATCTCCCAGCCTCCTACCCAGCCATCTCAATGTCACCTCAGACACAACGCTTTTCAAAAGGACTGTCATATATTCTGCTACAAGTCACCCAGAAATGAGTAATGGGGTGATACACACTGACACATGTGAACCAGTCTAGCTGTGTGACCACTTGGGTTGAATTTTGGCACATTTTGCTGGAATACGCCACTTCTCACATCAGTCTTTTATTAAGACTTTTACATGAGATCCCCTGGTTTAATACAGGAGCTGGTTTCAGCTGGGGGACATCCAAACATCCTGGAGGAAGCCATGGTCAATTTGCACCAAAATTCTGGAATATAAGGTTCTATCCAACAGCAGTTTTCCACAAGCAGAAAACACTTCAGCTCACACAAGATGGAGGTACCTGATTTTGCTGATTTCCATTCTAACTCCCTACCACCACAAGAAGCTTCTCCTGAGGGACAAGGGACCCTCCAGAACTGTAAGTGAATAAAGGGGAACCTCAAAAACAGAGTGGTCCAAATTGCATGAGCAAAAGCACGTTCTCTTAGCTCAAAGTGATACGCAGATAAGCAAGTGCTAGAGTGAGAGAGAAAGAGAGACAGATACACGCATACAGAGCTACATTACCATTGGAAATTACAGTTGGCCAGAGCATGCTCAGAGTTGTAGCATTTGTTCAGTTCAAGCATGCAAAGGGTTGCCTCCTGCATAACCACGGCCTAACAACAGTCAGCACAGCGACTGCATCTACTGCGCAACTTTACAAAATAGCCTGATGAGATTCCGTACCATCATCCAATTATCTACTTGCTTTGTGGTTTAAATGGGCATATCTTGCCTTCCATGCAAAGGATTCCAAGGTCGCTCACGAAAATAGCTGATCAAACAGATAAAATAGCAGACAGAATAAAACAATGGCAAAGCTGGAAACAGAAAGGTATTTTAGGGTACCATCCTATGCATGGGCGGACAGCAAAATGTCATACATCTCCCAGCATGCCTGGAATGGTGGGACCTGAAGAGCTTTCATCACGCATGGGACTGGGTAGAGGACTATCTCACACGTGTGACATGCAAAGTCTCTGCATAGCTGGCATCTCCAGTTAGCAGGAGGCGTGAGAGAGTTCTGTTCTAGATCAGGGAACTTCCAGGAAGCGGAAGGATTACTGGGATGGGTGGCTCAGTTGTCCAACTCACCATAAGAAAGCTTCTTCCACTCCTCCCTCCCTCCCTCCCTCCCTCCCAAATGTCCAACTAGATCGAACCCCTTCCACTTGCCACTGGAAGGAGAAAAGCATGCGCACCAAGTGAATACCTTTTGGGCAAGTGATCCACAAAGTCGATGCAGCCACTGAGAAGGCTTAAACGACTCTGGAAGTCAACAGCAGCGCATTTGTCCCTCAAAAGGACATCCAGACATGTACTTCCCCTCCTTTCTCTGTAACACACAGCTAAGGAAGATCGTGGTGTAACACCGTATCGTGCATTTTTCGATCCTCACCCTGAAAAGGCCTCTGAGGGCGATAGCGCAAAGACATCGTGGCAACACACTTCCGCAACTAAAGGTTACAGTGAATGGACCGGGAATTCGGTGCATGGCAGACATTTCCAGCAGTGGATGTGCATTTAGTATAACGTTCCCTTTTTGAGGCAGAGCTGCTTCGGCACTGGCGGTTCCCGTCGCGTGCATGCGTGTGCGCATGGTGGAGAGAAGCAGCAAATGGAAGGGAAGGGGAAATGGGAATGGAAAACAGAAAGGGAAAGAAGCTCTTAATACAAAGAAGGGAACAAAATGAGCACTGCTCAGAGGGAAGAGCGGGCAATGAGTTCTGCTAGCGAAAGAGGAGGGTTTTGCATAAGCTTTGCGACAAGGATTATACACCGAAATATTTTTGCACTGATTTTTCACATGCATACTATTGAAGCAGAAAGAAAAGAGTTATGGCGAACATGACCACAGGAGTCCACAACATGTGTACTTCCAAGTTAGACACTTGATCAACTATGAATGTTGCTTTTCAAATTCAACTATTCCCATTTTTATGAATTCACCATACACTAATGGTACAATGGGCCTATGTTTGTACATTATCAATATACACTTTCCAAACTGAGTAGCATTTCGAGTAAGGCAAGCTAGAATGCACTGTGCCATATGCATTTGCAATACAATTAAGGGTTAAGCAGGACTTTTTGTAGAAATTAAAGAATCATCATTGAGCATGCCAAATAGTTGCCTTCCAATTTTGCAAAGAGGGAAACTGAGACTGACTTACTAAAAATAAAAATTGCCTGAGATAGTGATGCTTTTATGATTAAGATATGATAGAAACTCAGTTATATCTGTTAAATGATAGACTGTTAAATCAGCCTTTTGAAGATCATATTGCTTGTCTTTCTTTTTATGGTTAATAAAGTTGCACCTTGGATTTCTCATTTTACGCTGGTGAAGTTCCAAAGCAACGTGTGCATCACTTTATAAAGCTGCTGATATGCCTGCAGTATGAAAGACAACAGCAGATAACTTTGGCAAAACTCTACACAAAAGGTAGGCTAGAAAATAGGAAGGGAACTAATTTACTTCCATATCAGCTGCCTGCTCATTGCCCTAACAGCTTGAGGAAAGAATATAGAAGCATTAAGAGAGGAAAACTAGCAGTGACATAAAGTAATAATAATAATAAATTTAGAATAGAGAAACAGCAAGCAACGCTTTTGCCTTCCCTGGAAATTTTCAATACACTATGCGATAAAATTCTGTTCTTCCATGCCAAGCAATCTGTTAGTTTGAAGCAATGTATTCCGGCAGTTCAGTGAAAGGATATGAGCCTGCACGTTCATGGCGGGTACGTAGATTTCCATCCTGTGCGCAGGCCTCGTCTCATACTAGGCCAACTCGTCCCTGAGAACTCAAGGGAAGCCCTGCTCAGTTAAGCTGGGCTCTAAAGCAAGGAGAGATACTGCACTGCAGTGCTGATCTATTCTGCAATCAAACGTGCATACTAGCCCAAACCCTGAGTCAGCACAATTCTTCCTTCCTTCCTTCCTTCCTTTCTTTGGATTGGTTGATCAGAGCTCATACTTTTCGTTTGTGCTAAAATGGCAGCAATTAATGCATCCCCCGTCCAGCCCAACATACACCTCCTTTCTAAAGAAAATACAATTATGATTTCCCCTTTGAATAGAGACGCATATTGCCAGCTCCAAAGCCCTCAATATTCCAAGCTCCTTCTTCCATTTTTAAGTCTTTTTTTTTTTTTTTAGTGTGTATGTATGTGCAATCCAAGCGATGCATACTATGACCGACTTATGCCGCAGTAGCTAAAATATGTGTACTGCAGGTCAATCTAATCATACTTAATAGCAGTTTATTCCTCAGCGCAACATTTTTCACATTGGGTCGACAGTTTTAAGGGAGACTGCTGATGCTCTCCTTTCTTATGTGATAAAAAAAAGCCATCCCATGCACGGGATCCTTATGCAATAAAATGCTTTATTGCTGTTGATGAATGCACTATTAAACTTGAATTGCAAACAGCCATCTTCTTTTTTATTATTATTTATTTAGAAATGGGATGTGGAAGCGTATTTATTTGGCCACCCGATTCCTGATGGCTTAAAAAAAATATAAACATATGTACACATAACGCATCAAAAAGAAATTCAAAGTTGCACAGAAAGGCTAGCCTTTTCCCCCGCTCCTATTTGTGCTGACAAAAATGGCCAAGGATTATTTTCTCACTTGCATGTAAAATATTAATCTAAAGTAAGAGGTGTGTGTGTGTGCGTGTGTGTTTAAGGCCAAACTTTGTGAAGCATATAGAATAGGAAAATGTAACTAATTTGGTTCACTGGATTTACAGCTTTTACAATCCTCAGAGCTACTATTTGCACAAGTAGCTCTTAAAACATACCCTGGCTTAGCTGTTTGGATGACATCTCTCGATTTTCTCCACTTGTTCTAATGGAGCGCCTTGCCTTGCCTAGCCTTGTGTGGATGGGTGGCGGAAAGAACTTCAGCGATGATGTTCTGGTAGTACTGGGGAAATGAGAGTAACCAGGTCTTTTTGCTTTATTTTGACGTGGCTTCTCTCATCATCATTTTGGGGGAAAGATTTTGGAAATCAGCCCCAATCTGAGGGGGAGGTGGAATCTAGTGAAGTGAAGTTGTTGTAACTTTAACAAGGGAAGTCATAGGGAGAAACTCAATTCACATAAATGGACCATTAAAGTCAGTGATAAAACGCCTAAAACTTCAGTCCAATCTTTTCTGAACATTTGTTTTAAATTTACCGTGTATTTTTCAATTTCATCTAAACAGTTCTTTTTTTTTTTTCTTAAAGTACATTATTGCAGGATCAAAAAAAGAAGGATTTTGAAACCTACATTTGGGCTTCTGCGAAGAAGGCCCCAACACAATATCATATTGTAATGTGATTTTTTTTTCTAATCTGGTACACCTTTCAGCGCTAATTCCCTGACATCTTTTCGCTTCTACCCAATGGCTCATATAATTTGAGGGGCTGACTTTATAATATTGTTAAAATATCATAAAGGCAACTCCCAAAATGAGAGCTAGCAAAATATTTATGTAAACATAAATATGCACGGTTTAGTTACTTCCTAATGCAATTCCCTTTAATTAAGAAGCATATTAATTCAGAAAGATGCAAGAGAATTAAAGTAAATCAAAACTGCATTAAAGATGCATTTCACTGATGCAAATCTGTTCTAGAACCTGGTGATCCTAAAGAAATAAATACGGTGCCAGGGAAATCCAAGTTAAAAAGAAAATGTGAGCATCAGCGGGGGTACAGAGAGGCCCTGAAAGGATTGTCCTTATTCCAGAATAAATACAGCTCCGTAAAACATAATGGATTTCTTTTATCCTGTGGCCTGATGACTCCAGAATACTCTACACAACAAAAACTCCAAGCGCTGCAGTTTCCTTTCCTTTCACACATTTTGTCCTTATAACTCCTGTAACATCAGCCGTAGTGAAAGAGCAAAGGTGTGGCCCAAAGTGATGTAACTTGTGTTACCTCACCGAAGCCAAAAAAAAGCTAGCTACCCCTCTCTTTAAATGTAATGTGCCTGGATAATATCAGTGCTCTACAGACAAGAGAAAGCTCCAAACATAAGCCTTGGAAATATCATTTTACCAGTTTGCCAACGCTAATTCCAAAACGTGAATGCTTCGATTTTAAATGCCACCTCATGCCATAAAATGTTAATGCTAAGCAGAGACCTGGGCTCTTTTATCACCCTGAAATATTTTAGTGGGCTCTGAGGTCTCTTCTGCTTATCAGTGGGTAGATGACTTCTCCAGAGCAAGTAAACCTGCAGTACCAGTGCTTTTTGTTTAGAATACGCATTTAAGTAGACCTACTGAGGTGCAGAGCTTGAGTCTAAACCAGTTTATGTGGATTGCGTTGAGTGTGGCTGTCTCCAGGGAACTGCCATAGGAGAGGCTGAAAAGCAGGGGCCCGAACCAGAAACTCACGTTTGAATCTCACCGCTAGAGAATGGTAGGCAGGCTTCTCCCAATAAACCTTAACTTAAGCCTGCCGCACACAGATCTGTACTCTGAGAACAAGAAACGCTGGCCTGTTCTACAGGGCTGTGGTAAGGAAAACGTTTGCGGTAACGCAAGTGTGGTGCTTCGGGGTATAAATGAGCATAATCCTCGGTCCTAAACGCATGACTTATTTGGTAAGACATTTCAGTGAAAATACCGGGCTTCCCTTTCACATTTCAGGCACGATTCACAGAAAATGGTCCGTAAGAACATAGTTAAATTATGGGGCAGCAGCCCTATGCTTCCTTTATTTAAAAGTAAGGATGCCATCCATGAGGCTGCCCAGAACCCTCCAAACTCAAAAGAGCACAGGCAACTGAAGGAAGGTGGAAGGGGGCAGAGGCCAGAATGGCTGCCGTACCCCCTTCACCCTCCAAAACATTTGGATGGCCATTTTCCCCATCCAAATATTCTCCCCTCCCTTCGCTGGGGAGGAGAGCCTGAGCCACTCAGAAAATGGTGCTGCCTCACTTCTCCCCTCCCTGTTCTGCTGGAGATGGTCTTTCGTCTTGGGCGTCCGGCTGGCCCAGAGGCAAGGGCACCGGCTGTGAGGTCGGAGGGAGGGCCCGCCAAGGACGGAGTCCCAGCTTCCAGTGCTTTTCCAGGGCTGGAGCCAGGCCTCTGGCCTGCCCCATGGCTCCATACACTGTGCCCGGATGCAAAGGGGTGGTGGCCTAGGTCTTCCTACAGCAGGCCCATGCTGTTCGTGCTCCTCCAAGCCAAACGCCAGCTGCCAGCTCCGTATCACAGCTCTGCAAGGACTCCATAAAACGTCTATTTATGCAGCCTGTCTGTCTGCACACGCTCAGGTCCCTTGTGGGCCACTATGCTAGGCTGGTGCACTGCATTCAGCATCACGAGTAAGATGGTCATTTATGCATCACCAAATTAGATGGGAAAAGAAGATACCTATTTGCATAACATTTGCACAGGCTGATTTGGATGGATGGTGCAAACTTAGGAATAATTACTCTAATTTAAATAGAAATGCAGTACTTCTTTGCATGGTAGGGAATATGTTGTCCTGTGTGCCTACTCCATTGGCTGTGCAGGGACTAATGGTCGGTGGCCACCTTCAAGGCCCCTGTTCTCTCTTTTTATGCTTCTTTTTCTTTGAACCAAACTTGGATCCGGTTGCCCTTCAAACAGATGGTCCTCTGGCAGCACTTCAAATAGAGGATTCCCCTTTCTCAGGCGGGACACCAGGCTACCTGATGGTGGCTCTTATCCTCAGATTAAAGTCCTAATGACAAAATGCCCTTGATTGTCTCTGGACTGCGACAATTGCAAGGGAGGAAGCGCCCTTGCTGGCAGCGAGTTTTGTAGTCAAGAGTGTCCAGCTAAAGACCGGCAGGCAGCCTGACTTCGCACAGGAAGAAATGTGGCTGGTTGCGTGTTCTAGAAAAGGGGGCATCTGTTGCAGCCAAGCCGTACCAGTGAGAAGGCACGGGGCAGCTACTCTGCCTTTTTTCTCCTAAGGGGATTTTCTGCAGTAGGAAAAACCAGAGGAAGAGGAAGCAGCCATGCCAAAAAAAGAAAAAACCCACAAGGCAGTTACAAGTGTGGAGTGATACCCCCACTCTCTAGAGCACCCCAGTCAGTAAGATTTCAGAAGAAAAGGATGCATGCAGCGCCACCCCACTCTCAAAGAAAGCCAACGCCTCTCTAACAACACAGGTAAGAATAGGTTCTTGGCTATGTGCAGTCGCCTTCACCATCCATCCCGAACCCAGCTGGAAGACGGAGTGCAGAGTAAAGCCACTTCTGCACCCCCTCCCCTCCCCTCCCCTCCCCTCCCACCCTACCCCACCCCTCACTGCAGCTTCCAGGATCATTCTCCTGCTGTTCAAGCCAAAGGTCACTGCCTTTGGCAGCCTAACTTTAACCCAGATTACTGTTCCCTCTTACACCTGTTGTAGGCGCCAAAGAGGCTGGCGCACGAGTGGGAGTCTCACAGAGAATCCCACCAGGGCCAGTTCATCAAGGCCATGCCCATGCCTGGTCTGCTGCCAGCACATTTATTTATTTGGAATTTTATTTTCTGGACCTCTGCAGTAGCTCCCTATTTGGCTGTGGCCCAAATTCATTTTCTCATCCAAATCAGTGCGTTAAACAAAACTGATTGTCCGCAGTTAGTGGCCACTAAGCCCTTTCTGACATCATATCAGCAATACAGAATTTGCAGCAAAATGAAAAGGAAGGGAAGGGAAGGGAAGGGAAGGGAAGGGAAGGGAAGGGAAGGGAAGGGAAGAGAGAAGAGAAGAGAAGAGAAGAGAAGAGAAGAGAAGAGAAGAGAAGAGCTTTCATACTTTTCAGTGAATGGTCTACAGTGTAAAATCTTCTCTAGCATGTTTTGGAGGAGGTTTATATCAAATCCCTTTTCCCTAAGCTCTTGCAATTGAGCATCTACCTCCCACTTAATTCCCCTTCCAAATAACCTGGAACAAGTTGCTGGACTTCCATAGATCTGGAAAAGGACAGAGCATAGAGGAGTGTGCCCTTCACAATCCTGCCTTCCCTTTCAGCAGCTCCAGACAGCGGGCTGAGCTAAGATTTCCAAAGAGAGCATCTGACTGCTGTTTCATCAGCAATGGAGGATCAAGACATCAACTCGTGTGGCTTGTCAGATGGGTTGCGTGGGGTACAGTGTCTTGGCAAACTAAGAATAACTTGACGTCAGACCGTTCGAGAAAACGGTACGAAGTCACTGAGGAGATAAGTTGAGGAAGAGTTAATATGTCACAGCAATTTGTGGGGGCGGGGTGTCCAGGATCGATCACTTAACTCAAACGGTATTTCTGTTCACGGTTTTAGGAGTATTCTGGCACATCAGGAGTCTCTTTGAGGAGGAGGATGTGAAATGGACAAAGGATGCCGAGTTTCAAAGGTGCATTCAGATATATTCAGTCCTTTCGGAGTCTATGACTGTATCTTTAAGGCATTTATGCAAGTGAATAAAGCTGCAACACTCTCCTTCTGTGAACGGAACAGACTGAAAACCCCCGAAAAGCTCACGTTGGTACACAACCTCCTAAAAGGGGGTGTGTGTGAAACCAAATGCCACAAATGTTCTTAATTTTTCAGCAGAAGGTATCATTATTAACCTGCTTCTTGGATATGTGCCTTGCTGGTGAGTTTTAAATACACTATTTTCTTTTTGATCTGCTTTTAAATATGAAATAGAAAGAACTTCAAGAGGGTGAAGTTTTAAAAACTCCTGTTGGCCCTTAAATGTCACACACATCTTTATAGCTTGCCGACTCTCTGTCTCACTCACTTAAGGCACAAAAACACACTGCATACATATGCACACATTGATCATTCATCCCCCCCCCCCCCGCTTCTTTTAGGATTTCAGGATCTTCCACATAGGAACATTTCTCTCTACTGAAAGCAGGCCCTTACCTCTGCTTTTAAAAGCAAGCAAGCAAGAAAACCTTGGAAGTGGACAGTGAGATTTCCTCTGCCGTTGCTTTTCAAAGCCCATACCGCAGTCAGCATATTGAATATTTAATGTCCTGATGAGCGTTTCCACCTGCTGACACAGGCAAAGTGACAGAACAATACATGCGCTGGAACACGGTCATCAATTGACTCTCCAGTCAGTCTGCCATGTCAGGCATTAAATAATAATAATAAAAAAGTGAACCTTCCTCTCTCTTCATGTTTTTTCTTCTGGCCTGCATCCTACATGTGCATGATTGTGAAGGTCCATACCTGAAATACATACTTCTTTACATTCCATAGTTTGCCAGGTTCATATGGGCATATAAAGAAGTATGTCACTCAAGCAGGTAAGTTTCGGGGTGAGCACCTTTGAGGCTCACCAAGAAGAGCACCCGATTTTGAGAATCCTTAGCCCAAGACGGGGGGAGAAGAATAGGGCTCTCTCTCTTCTGATTCTCCACCCCACCCCTGCTGGTGGCCAGTCACTCCAAGCCGATACAAATCAGTACAGAGACACACACCCACTTTCCCTCAGACTAATCTGTGGCCGTCCATAGAGAACTCTCCACACCCCCCACCAGTCCCCCCCCCCACACACTGAGAACAGAAGAGGACCACACAAATTTAAGCAAATCTGGAGATTATTAAAAGAGCCCATTTATGCATAAATGTGATAATGTTGCATTGTGTTGAAGTAATCTGCAAACAACACCCCCTGCACCACCACCACCCTCAAATCTGACAACATAGATTAGAGAACCCACATCCCCAGAAGGTTTGTTTAAACATCATGGACTTCTTCTAGAATTTAAAACTTTCAGCCAGGATGAATCCTGTGCTTAATATAGATAGAAAGGATTTCATTTCTTTCCACAGAAAAATGGATTCGTTTCCTCCCAATCAGCATATGTACAAACAGAGACCATGCTCCTTGTCCTTGTCCCATTTTCAACAAAGATTCACTAGCACCACAGACAAAAATCAAGACTCTACTTTAAAACTTAACCAATCGACACATTCCATTCATTCAGTGTTGGACAGCTTCACAGAAGGAAATGCACACATACAAAGGAAAGGGGATTTTGTTCAATTTAGTAAGCACGCACACACACAGACACATATAAGAAAAAGGGGAGTTTCTTTCTTACCTCTGGAATCCACTGATACAATTTTTCCCTTTGTAGGTCACTGTAGGTGAGGCGCAGCCTAAAGGATAGGAAAACCCCAAAAGGAAGGGAAGAGCCTGGCTTTTTTCAGAGGGGCAGCAGGGGGGCCAGGGGAGAGGTGGAATTTCCTAAAGTATCTTCCGGTTGAACTTCACAACACTAGAGGAAGTCTGAGACAGACCTGAAGCTCAGGCAGCGGACCACACGGGTGCCAGCCAGCCACGCCGCATGGCCGGATGGTGCTGGGCAGAGGCCGGGTGGAAGTCACCAGGGTTCCTTCTCCGTGTGCATGTGAGACCATGTGAGTGGAAACCTTGCATCTTCCTCTGGTTGCACCAGGCAGGCAGGCAGGCAGGCAGGCAGGCAGGCAGGCAGGCAGGCAGTCTCTCTCTCTCTCTCTCTCTCTCTTTCTCTCTCTCTCTCTCTCTCTCTCTCTCTCTCTCTCTCTCTCTCTTCTTTTTTCTCTTCTCGCTGGTTACCTCACAGCCACTCTGAGCTTTAAAGCTCCCCTAACAATGAAGTCCGAGTATCACCGCTGAGAATGACGAGTGCACTGAATAGGAGACTATTATGAGCAGGATTTAGACATCCAGCAAACCAGGAGGTCACACGGGGTGCATAATGCGCGTTCAGCATTGCTGTGATGGTGCGCTTCGCTTGTCCACTCACCTGCTCCATCTGACGGCTACCTCCCCCACCCCTCGCTCCCCCTCGCCCCCCACCCCTCCCTGCCACCAGCCTGAGCCATGCAGATCAATACCAATTTACAGGCAAATGCAGAAAGGCTGCCTTAATGTTAATGAATTTTACCATTTCTCACAGTCTTCTAATGAACCCTTTAAAGAGGGTTTAAGTAAACTTAGCAAGTGGCAAACTAAGCACTTTGGAATACTTAATTGTATCGATGGATCCGGCAACCCCACCCTCACACCCTGCTCGCTACATTTTAACATGCAGCTCTGAATTAAGCATCCCCTGATTCCTTTCAAAAAGTCCCAATCCGTTTTACAAGGGATTGTTATCATTATTATTATATTTTACAAAATGGGCCCAGCGCCCCCTTAGCTGGTCAGTGCCATCTTGCAAGGATACATTGCATCAATTCTCTCAGTATCTTTTAAAAGTAGCGACGGTGGGCAATCCGAGAACCCCTTGGCTTTTTGAGCATTTCCCCCAGCCTCTGCCACACACTGCAGCTGAATCGCAGGGGTCTGGATCCGAGGAGACGTGAGAAGGACCTACCTCGCCTGCAGACTGCGCCAAGGCCGGAGAACTGAGTTGAGCGCAACACAGCCACAGCCACAGCCACGAAATCGGCACACGCTCTCCTGTCTCCCTCTCCCTCAGTCTTATACACACTTAGAAAAGTGTCCTTGTTCACCAATCATCAACAAATTATCTTGAGAAAGCATGGGTATTATGCAGAGCCTGCCCCTGGCTTAGTTTTCGCTAGTTCCAGTAAAATCTTGTTTAAAAATAGCTACAAGTGGATGGGGACAATCCACTTTATTAAATTTTTTTAGCCATTTCCGCCCTTAAATTATTGTAAAGGGCACTCGATCACCATCAATTCTCTCTGCATGCTTTTTTCTGCATCCTTCAACATTTCTATGCTTTGCACAAATGGAATACCTGCTAATTGGCAACCAGGGGAATTCCCTGTACTGACGTGGGAAGTGGAAGAACCAAACCCTATAAATACAAAAGGGTTAGGGACGAGAGGATTGTCACTTTATGAAGCAACATAGGTTTTATGGAGAAGTACCTTCAAAAGTTTTTGAGCCCAAATAAAGATTAATACTGTGGCCAGGCATTTGCTGCTGTTCAAGAGAGATGCTTTGGGAAAGAAATATGAGTAATTTGTTGTAGACTCGCTTTCTGCACAGGGTTTATGACTGCCAAAAGCTTTCTCCCACCTACCCCCTTTTTGTCTTTTCTTTTAGCACAGCAGAATTATATAGCTCAGCTATATAATTTATCATTTTCACACCCTCAAGGATAACAGAGGGCAAGTCAAGTTCCTCATCTTCAGCTGGAGTGGTTGGTTCATGCATAGTGAGAAAATCCTGCATGGTAAGCAGGTGAAGAAGGGCAGAAGGCTAGGCAAGGGGGCTCCATTTCTTTCCTAAAATAAATACAGATAAGAAGGCAGAAGGCTGGAGGAAAGAAGACAGCGGGCTCCTGGTGGGTGTGGTGGTACCAAAGCACCATGCACCCGTACACCTCAACGCCATGGGCAAAAGGCCGGCTCTGAAACAGCCCTCTGTGTCAAAAGGGAAGGATCAAGGGAAAGCAGCATTTGAGAGGAAGTAATTGGATGAAAAGTTGGGGGGAATTGGAGGTTGGCTAAACCTGCCCACAAATGGGTGGCTATTCCTTATTTAATTGACTCCATGTTCAATGGTAGCAATGATATTCTGAGCAAGAGGCACAGTCGAGCGAGTTCTGGAGAAACGCAGCAATTACAATGACAGCTTCTCTGACTACGCAATTGCACACGATTGCTGAGCGTTAGGAATTCATTCTTCCTTGGGCACACATGCACACTGCTCCACAGGAGGAGGAGGTGAAATAAAGCAACCCCAAAAAGCAGAGGCTGGATTCCTGAATGCCTTCGCTCTGGAACAGCCCCATGGAAGCGAATGGGTCTGCTTCACTATACCTTTTCGATGACCCCAGCCATAAAAGGTAGAATAAGTACTCCTTTGATACATAGACACACATGTGTTAATATGCAAATCTATTCTGTGCAGACTCTCGCAGTGGTCCTCCACTTGCAAGTAATTTGGGTAAGTCTGTTGCATTAAAGCATTCAACAGTACACGATTCTCTTCGCTATCCATAGCATACACATGCAGACATACATACATAATAGGTATCAAACCTACAATGCATTCCTGGTTATTGTATGACTTTATAAGTATAACTGGGGAGCCACTGCAATGTAAAAGATCCTCAAGGCCAAGAAAAAGCAAAACTCACCAAGTGCTGCTCTTAAGTGCAACTTGCATTCCATTTCTTATTTTATTTTCTCTTTTGGTTCTCCAACATGCCTTCCCTGGCCATGGGTCTTTCTCCCTCACCCCCAACCTCCCATTTGGATTACCCATAAATCCATGCACAGGTAATTAATGCCCACAGTCCTGGCATTTCAAGGGTTAATCACCGCAGCATTGAGATCATGTCAAGTTCGGCTAAGTTTAACCACCTTGTGTGTGTCTCTGCCCACCGCCCCCGACTTTCCCCTGCCTTCCCTGGCTCAGTATCATTCCAGCTTACAGCCACTAGTTATTAATATATTTTTTTAAAAAATCCCCCTCCCCAGCCCTCCACAGCTGTCATTAGCCAGCTCATTTCTGAATGAGGCATTTAAAAGGTTGGTTTAACCTTGCAAAATGACTGCATGTCAAAGTTCTAGCGTTTCAGTTCAGATTATTCTAGTTCACTGCTTGCTCTGCAGTTTTGTGTGTGTGTGAGAGAGCGAGTGTGTGTGCGTGTGTGTTTTTAAATGCGAAGCGTGTTCTACAGCAATCGAATATCAACAACAAGAGGAAAGAGGGGAAGAGAAGATGAAGAAGGAGGAGGAGAAGGAGAAAAGAATCGCAAATTACCCTAACACTAACCCACCTCCTCCTGAGAAGCATTCACCATTTCTGCCCCTCTCCTGCATCCAGAAGCATGCATTTTAAGTGCATCCACAGACAAGTTCGCTGCATGCACACCAAGGTCCTGCAGCCGGTCTCTTTAAAACAATGCTAAGCTGGTGCAGTTGTGGGGAGGGGGGAGGAAAAGGGGAGGGGGAGAAGGCAGATAGTAAAGCAAAGGTGAAATTAAAAAAAAAAGACATACCAGTTAGAAGATTTTCTGTTGCAGCAGTGGAAGTCACCAGAGCAGTAGCTGAAAGCTGAATCAGCTTTCGAGAGTTAGGGATGCATAGAGGAGGGTCATGGAATCACAAGGTAATAATGCGCTGCATGCAGCAGCCGGCAGCCTTTTCCTTAAAGCTAATCTCTAATGCAGGAGGGGAAAGAGAGAGAGAAAGCAGGCCCTGTGATGGTATTAGACCTTACTTGGAGAATGAGAGAGAGAGAGAGAGAGAGAATTCAGGCAACCCCACCCCACCCCCAGCCATTTCCCACCCTTGCCACACACACACGCACATACACACACTCTCACACTCTGCACCTCACTCCCCAACTAGCACCACTCTCTGTATGGCTCCTGCAGCATCTCCGGCTAAGGTAGAGAGGGAGGGGGAACCTTCCAGCTGAAGAGAGAGAAAGAGAAAGAAAGAGAGAGGAGAGAGAGGCAAAGCAGGAGTGGGAGGAGGAGAAGTAACCTTCTGGGTGGCGGGGGCCACCATGGCTCCGTGCCTTCGGGTAGAAAAGCTGTGGGGCGTACACTTTCCAGGAATCTGCTCTTGCCATCCACCTGCCCTCCCGTCTTGCCTCGCCTCGCCTCACCAGACCCACCTATCCCACCTGCAGGCGCCCTTCCCCAAAAGGTCAGGGGGAGGGGGAGGTCAGGATGGAACAAAAGAAAAGGGAAAGGGGGAAGAGAACGGGGTGCAGGGGGTGCGGGTGCAGGCGGGGGCTCCGGGCATCCGCACCGAGTCAAGAGGTGCAAGGCATGGCGGCAGGTCAGGAAATGAATCCACCTTTCCAGTGCTTATATACCCAGCTAAGCATCTGAAATATTCACCAGGAGGCAAGTGGGCCCTTCTCTCGCCATTCCCTCCCTGACCATATTTAGTCAACCAGGGCAAAAAATAGCCTGTCAGCTGGAGATGGCCAGGCAGGGAGTATTTGGAGTTCAAGCTCTTCTCTCAGCCCATTGACTACTAGCCCTGCAGGGTCCTGACTCTGCCTTTTTTTTATACCCCCTCCCCCACCACACCCACCCCCCCTCCTTCGCTCTCTCGGCTATTTTTAGCTAGGCCAAATAAAAAGGCATCTCAGCTTACCGCGCGCCGGCCATGTCCCCTGAATTTTGCCAGGCCCCGACTATGTATGGTCCGTTCTGCCACTCAAAAGGAGGACGTGAATGGGGAGTTCAGCCCATTCCACCTGGAGGGCTTGTGTCCCACACCACCTTCTGCTCCACCTTGCTCCTCACCCTCGGGTGGCCAGGTGCAACTGATGATCAGGATCCTCACCCATCGCTAGCTATGCAGGAGGGGCAGCTTGAGTCGGGATGGCTTTTCTCAGCACCTGCTGAAGGTTTGTTGTATTTCCGCTGTGCAGTGGTGGCAAGGTACCAGCTTCCTGTCCTCTGCTCCATTGGGTCATCATATCCCAACCCTGGTCATCCTGCGTTCTTCCCAGACTTGTCCCCAGGCAAAGGTGTCTCCAGAGGAAGGTCTCATTGTATATCATCTGCCAAAAACCTAGCCAAGGAGTGGGGAGGGGGGAAATGAAAGGCCAATTCTTATCTATGTGCTTTGCTTTTCATTGTATCTTTCATGTTAAGCAACCCTGGAATAAATGCATGAAGCAAAGATCACAAAAGAACTGGAAGGCATGCAGAGAAGCTGGAGAGGTGGTGCAATTTCAGGAGGGATGGCCTTTCTGCTCTGAGAGCCAGAAGCATCACTAAACACACTGCGTGACCTTGAGCCTGTTAGTATTTCTCGGGCTATTCCACTGCACAGGGCTGTTGTGTGGGTTTTAAAAAGGGGAAGCAGCCACGTTTTCTGCCTTGAGCGCCTTGCTGAAAAGACAGGTTATAATCCCAACATCTAAGTAAATCGCCACTTCCTCTGTGCCTCTGTGCCTTCTCATGTTTGAAAGAAGGACAAGAGGGATGGGAGGAGAGCGGTTAGGATGATAGGAGTTGTAGTCCCCCACATCTGCAACGGCTGGGGAAGGCTCATCTGAGTGCTCTCCTTGATTGGGTGTGCAGTGCAGGCTGGGCGTTCAATCTCATCTCTGCTTGCTACCAAGTTCGCTCATCCAATCAGCAAACCGCGCTGTGCTGTACGCAGGAGAAAGGAACGGAGACTTCCCACTGGATTAATAGGCTATCTTTCCAAGTTGCTGAGTGTGCATTTCATATCAGGTGGCTCGTGGCCAGTATTGGCTCCAGGATTTTGAGGGTCATCAGGCAATGCATCCTCAGTGTCCTTCTTCCATGAGTCCACCTTCCTTCAGCACCATCCCCGCTTGCTCATCATGGGCACCCCTTCTTGGCTTGATGGGTAGATTGCTAGGGAGGGCAGAGGCCGAGGCATAGATGCATCCTGCTTCTCACCAGCACCATTGTCTGGTCCAGAGCAAGAGGCGGGGAACAAGCCGGTGGCAAAGGTGAAGATCAGGAGCACCCCTAGAGGTCCCTCGTCAGTGGGCAGGTTGTGTGTCCTTGGCACGTGCCCAAGAATGACTCCCCTTGACCCCTGCCCATAATCATCTCACCTCCCGGCTGGGAACAGAAGAGAATCAGGAAAGTCCAAGTGGGGAACTTCCTTGCCTAGCTAGCATCTCCTCCCATGCACCCAAATACAACTGCTCGCGCCAGGTGCTCCCTCCATCCTTTGCGCAAGCATGGAAGCCACCTGAGTCTAAGTTTTCTGCAGAGCACAGCGAGGAGAGGTGGCAGTTACTCTGACCCTTGAAAAGCAGGCAGGGGGATGAAGCCTGCATGGCATGGGCACCAGCCTGGGCTACACACAGTCAGTGCATCATAGCACAGAAGCAGTTGATGCCGAGGGTCCATCCAGGCAGTAATTCCACTAGACGTTTCATTTTGTTACTTATCGAACAACGTATCGTTTCTGGAGAGGAGTGACCCTGCATGTTTCCCTGGTTAGCAGACCCATGGCTGTTTAGAGTGGGTCCTTCTTACATCATCTTCCTCCCTCACACCAATATGATGCTTTTCTGGTCATTACTTCTGCACAAGTCTGTTCGAAGGAAGCAACAGGGTAGCTAGAATGGACTTGTTGCCAAACAGAATGCAAAGAAGAAGAATTTTCAGAGGTAAAGCATGTCAGGGATGATGTTATCTTACCTTGACCCCAGTCTCTCATTTTACATCGGATGGATTTTCCCATCAGAACTTGCTCTTCATGCAGTTTGATCTTCTCTTTCTGAATGGACACAGTTGGAAGATGGTGGCAATCGCAGTTTCTCCTTTCATTGCAGTGTTCTCAAGGTTGGCACCAACTGAACGTTACAGCCACTAAGAGTCATGCAGACTCCAAAGGTATCTTGAACACCTGTGAAAGTTCCAGTTTTTGCTGGACCTTCATCTCTGTCCAAAGGAAAAGGTGTGTTTCCAGAATATTACTAGGAATGATATTGCAGGAATTTACCCTAACCAAATGTCCACCAGATGTGCTGGCCTACAACCTCCATCATTCCCAACCACATCACTTGCTTTCTCAGTGATCATGCAGGGCTGAGAAAAGCCATCCGGACTCAAGTTGCCCCTCCTGCATCGCTAGCGATGGGTGAGGATCCTGATCGTCAGTTGCACCTGGCCACCCGAGGGTGAGGAGCAAAGTGGAGCGAAAGCTGGTGTGGCGACACAAGCCCTCCAGGTGGAATGGGCTGAACTCCCCATTCACGTCCTCCTTCTGAGTGGCAGAACTGACCTTATAGACTTCTCGCTTGTATTTTTAATTGTCTCTTTAAGTTGTACATATAGAAATCCATCCCAAACACTGGTCTTCTTTTTTTCCCCTGGAACCTTTCTTGCTTTAATGCTACATTGCCTGAAACCAAAAATTCTGTTTGTACATGTAACTTTTCTCCATCATCTGTCTATCCTCTGCCATGTTATTTCTTTTGCCATGATTATTCACGTTATCGGCCACCATGTTATTAGTTATTTTTTCTCATTTTTGTATGTTCTTTTTAATCCCCTGCAGAACTCTTTCGTCATTTGTAATAGTTTCAGTACAGCTTTCACTTGCTCTTTCACTTTTACCTCTCTTTCATGTGTGCATGCTTGTGTGTGTGTGTACACACAGAAACACACATCTAAAACTGTCCTCACACCCTTTCAACCCCTCTTCTATTATTTACTTTCTGTTTATGTCTGAAAGTTTCCTTGCACTTGGAAAAGGAAGAAATTAGTATTTTAAACAAAACGAATAAAATTTTAGAAAGACCTGCAACAAGGACTTCTTCAGTGTTTGCCTTGACACTGGTCAGTCTCAAGATGCAACCCTCCCAGAAGAAGAGGAAGAGGAAGAAGGGGAAGAAGAAATAATTGTGGAAAGATCAAGACAATAAAGATCGAGACTTCTGAGTTTGCGAAGTGCCCCCAGGAAAATAAAATTATTCAGACTTACCTACCTGTTCAGCCTTTTTGATCTGCTGCAGCTGCTTTGATTTCTCTAGCACCATTTATCTCACTCACAATGCCAGCCACTCCAGGATCACAATATGAGAAAAATGATATCACTCTGCTGCATAGCCATAATGATGTCAGAATGCTAATAAAAGGATTTGCTTCTGCGTGAATCTACCCAACCTTATGTCCATCACCAGAGGACTCTTCCGAGGCTTCCCACCATCTACAGCTAGATGTACCTCAAGCATGAGTAAGGCCTTCCTAATGCAGAGCCCTGCACTCAGAATATGCTTCCCCCAAGAGTTGACTTGGTGCTAAACTCAAAGTCTTTGCATCATCAGGCAAAACACTTTTTAATTTGCCTAGTTTTTCTGAGTAGCAGCTTTTACTGTCTCTGTTTTTCAGAAGAGAGTATCATTTTCTCTGGCTTCATTCCATCCTTTGGCTTCAAAGAGAACTTGTAAGAAGAGGACATTAACCCATCATCTACTTCTCCAGAACCTTCCAGGGCTGATAATGAGGCTCATAGAGGTTCGATCCTCGCTCCCTCTATGCTACAGAGGCCGGCAGCTGCCATGCCATAGGCCGAGAGAAGGGTGGACTGTGGATTGTGTTCAGTCCATTCCAATTGCATTTTTGCAGATCATTCTTGTTCTCTTATCCACCCCTTGACAGAATCAGAATCAGAATCCACCCCTTGAATCAGATGCATTCGTATGCATCCGTACATATTTGCGCAAATTTGCATTTGCACAAATTTGCACAAATTGGCATTTGCACAAATTTGCTTTTCCAAACATGCACAAATTCCCCTCAGCATGTGTATTTTCATTGCACATTTTGGTCAGTTTTTAAAAATGTTGTTTTAGGTATTGGTCTATGAGTAAATTAGTGCAGAATGACTGGAAGGAAAAAATGGTCTACATGTCCATGAACTCCGTGTAACTTAAGAAGAACCAGTCAGCTGTGGAATCCACAGGTTGGATTCAGAGAACTCTGAATCTACTCTGGATTTCTCCCAGATCCTTAAATGCCCTTTAAGATGTAGACAGCTCACTCATCAAGCAAGATTAGGAGCAGGTTCAAGCTTACCAGCCTTCTGAAGCCCTTTCTGTGTGGTTGAGGAAACTACTCTCTGTGGGTGATCTTTCAGGAGCTGCATTGCCTAGCCTAGCCTAACCTAATCTTGCCACATCAGATGTGGCCTTGCTGTGCCAGATGTAAACCAGTCTTTCCAGGCAGTGCTACCACTGTAACGCAGTTTTCCCTGGAAAGCCCAGACCAAAGTGGACGGAGGGCAAAGAAGATGGCCAGGGGCATGCAAAACCAGCCACGTTAGAAGTGGCTGAAGCAAACTTGGTAGTTTTGCCTTAACGAAAGAAGAATTGGGAGGGGGGAATGCAATAGCACTCCTCAGATACCCAAAGCACTTTCACATGAAATAGGCCAGAGGGTTTTTTAGGGCTGTCCAAGCAGAGGAGATATAATGGGCCAACATTCCAGGAGGGTTGATTTCAGTTGGTAATTAAAGGAAGAGCTCTCTCTTTCTAGAGCAATCCAAGTAGAGGATGGACCACAGTCTGTTGAAGATGTTCTCAAGCTGGGCTTCCTTGCTCTGAGTGTGGGTGATGGACTGGCAAAGCCCTTTGCTTCTATAATACTATGTTGGTGTTCATCTTTTTACGGCTGTATTGTGATATTCTGTGTCCGAGGGAGAACTGTATGTTGCATGCGAGTGCCGTTACTTAGCCACTCTGAAGAGCAGTGGAAGAAAGGGGGAGAGAATTAGAAACAGGAGAACCAGTCAAAGTCAAAGTCACTGAGGTTCTCAAGCTTCCTCCTTAAAGCTCCGTTTGCTTCATTCCTGAATGCAAGCTTTTCTTTTTTTTTCCCCAAATGGGAAAAAAGCACATACCCAAATGCAAACTTCCTTCCTCATTGATTAAAACGTTAAATGGGTAATGAAAAAAACCTGCCCATTTTAAAGTGCAGCTTACATCAATTGACTCTGTTGTTCTCGTCCGTTTGCTGCCCCGGGTTCACGCATAAGCGTGGTCTACTGACAGCAGCCTTGTGAAGAGTAAACCTATGTTTCAGTTGCAAGTTCTGCAATGATTCCTGAAATTCCAAAAGCACAGTAGAAGTAAGCAGTGCCAAGATCTGTGAATTTCACAGCAACAAAACTCAAACTTTGAGGTTCTTCAAAGTCCACTCTAAGTTTATTTTGATCCTGCACATATCAGATAGAGCACTTCCTTTGCTTTGGTTTTTCCGCACAAGCATTCTTGCAAATGTTCAAGTTCATTTTCCCAAACATACACATAAATTGAGCACAGTTTTGAACATACACATTTTTCTCCCAGGGATTAAAGGGTTTCCAGGGTATTTTCCCGAAGTCTGCATTTTCTCATACACGTTTTTTGAAATGTATGCCATTCCTGGAACATGTTTTTTCTTATGCAAATCGTAATACAACCTCAGAAATGTACAGAATTTGTCTAGCATTTGTGTTCAGATCCAAGGGGTGCAAGCTGGGTATACACTGATCAAAAGTGAACTGAAGCAATTTTCTCCAGCATCCCTAGCATCTCGCTACAAAAACAAATGTAACACTCTGACCGTGTCTCAAACCTGCCAAGCCCTTCAGTTTTACGTAATCTTCCCTCCTGCTCCGCATGTAGATTTATCTCTGCTTTTCTTTCCTTCTTGTCAGCTTGGCCTCCACACATGCTTTAGAGGCAATCTTATTTTCATTCTGTTCAGGCAAATTGCTCATAGGGACAGCTGCACTCACTAGAGCCAAGCAAAAGATCTCAGCGCTCCTGCAGGCTATGCGGAATTGGCAGCTTGTTTGCACGTGAGGTTAAACTTCATGCATTTGAGTTGCTAGACGATTGCTAGAGAGCTCAGATCACAGACCTCGCAGACAGAGCTGGCAAGACTTGAGGTGGGACTTGAGCTGCTGAGGTTCATCACATTCGCTAAACGCTTGAGCTATGCACGAGAGGCACACTTTGAACTGATGAACAAAAGAGGAATCTCATACTCACTCTTCCATCTTGACCCGGAAACACTTTTGGATGGTTGTTAAGTGACTGCCAGGACTCACCAGTCAAGCCATCCTGATGCTTTGGCTGAGGACATGAGCAGCTAGGCATAAGGCAAAGGTGATGCAGAGGGCAACCCAAGAGGGCTACCAGTCAGGGAGGTTGGGCTAGCCCAGATGGGGGAAAGCGGAATTGCATCAGGAACAGCTGGGACTCACCTGGAGCCGTCTGTTAAGCGATGGGGTGCAGCAGAAGGGGTAGGGCTGGAAGGAGGAGGGGGAATTTGTGCATGCCACACCTGAAGAAGGTAGAGGAGGCCTCCTGCAGCCCCTGACCCAGCTTCTTTTGGCAAGGAATCTGGAAAGGCCCAGCAGGTTGCTAGGAAGCAGGGAAGGGAGGCAGATGCCTTTACCGAGCACAAGAACCTCTAGGCTGGTTGGGCCTCCATGTGGTAATCAGAGGAAAAACTGACAAATCAAGGCTGTTTGAGTTTACCTTGCGAGTTTATGGATATGAAAGCTATGCAAGAGGGTGGGCTCGCCGTCCCCCTTCCTGAGGAGAGCTGCACAGTGATTTTCTTTAAAGCACCCAATCCCAGCCAGATTTAAACCAACCTTGTTTAGTTTAAGCCGTTTCATCAATGGTTCCTCTTCTTTAATTGCTGCATCCCATGGATGCTGCACCTTTGTCCCCCATCCCTCAAGCTTCCTTCCTCTTCCCTTGCCCCTATTTCCTCCACCTTCCCTAAATGCCCCCATGGGCTATGCCCATGCTCCCCTATCCCAGCATCCCACTTTCCAAAAACTTCCTTTCCTTGGCCCCTCACTTTGGCTAATAAATCTCCTGCTTTCTGGGTTTGTTTCGCGTCTCTCCAGTGATAAGTTTAATGATGTGTTTAAACCCTTCCTCCTAATATCAGGGTAAGTCATTTTCTGACGACTGCATAGCTCACCTTAGATTATGTGGCAGTCTGCTAATGCCTAGGCAACCCTTTGAACAAGGACTCTGGCCTGGTGTTTTCTCCTACTTGTAAAAACTCAGGATCTACAATCAAGCAAATAAAGCAAAGGGAAGAGATCAGTCTACCTGCTCCAAGTCACAACAGCATTCTCTTGTGCACACTCAGGCTGAACTGCAAGCATTCTCCACAGCTGGAGAGCACCTTCTTCCCTATGTGCCTACCCGCCCCTTGAGATCTGAGGCAGAAGTCCCTCTCCAGGAGTCCACTTTGAAGGAAATTAGGAGGGTAGCTATCCGGAGAAGGGTCTTTTTGGTGGTGGCACCCTGACTTTGGAACATGCTGGGAGGTTTGCCTGGCACCGTTGCTTTATTCTTTTCAGCATCAGGCAAAAACCTTTTAATTTTCCCAACATTTTAATATGTAATTGGTTTGATCTTTGATTTTATCCCTAATGGTCAGATGCAGTGTGTTGTTTGTTGATATATCATGGTTTTTGTAAGCAATCCAGAGACTGTGGTATTGGGCAGCATATAAAAACTTTAAATAAATGAAATAAATAAATGAACTGCAGATAGCAGGAAAGCAGCTCCTGGAGAGCCTTTTTTCCATCACCCTCACCCCAAACAACCATCTCTTCTCTCCCCAGTTCTCCAGTGAGGTATCTTTTGCTTGTGCTGGTAAAGCGCTTCTTGAGAAGGAAGCTGGCAAGCAGGTTCCCTTGTTTATACTTGCAGACATGTGAAACATTATTATAGCAGATCATGAGGGATGCACTATGTCTCCCAGTGATGCAGCAATTCCATCCTATCTTGAATTTCTTGAGCTGGGTAGAGCTTCTTGGGAGGCAATGGGGAAAATCTAGGGGAACACTCAGGCACCTTCCCGTGGTCACAAAATCATGAATTCAGAAGGACATGGAGCAGATCTCCTCTTAATCAAATTGCAAGCAGCTTTTAAGCTTCCCTGAGTTTAAAAGCACTTTGGGCACTTTTATTTGTTTTTATGCTGTTTAATGACCTGCATTTTCAATCCCAAGGGATCCCTCAAGGAGACTTACAAAAATGTAAAACAATATAAAATAATAAAACCACACAAGAATAGGAAAATCTAGCAACAATTTTGTTTTGTTTTGTTTTTAAGGCAAAGCACCATACGGAAACTTATGAAGCTGAGTAGCAATTCAGAATGAGGGAAACGTTTTTCTGGATTACGTTTTAAGGGGAACCTACCTTGTTTTTCACACTGGAAACAATACATCAAAGCTGAGCCTTGGGAAGTCCAGGGGCCACACTCCTCCCCGACAGGCCACAGTATCAAAATTGACTTTTTAAAATTATTATGAAAAACAGTGTCTGAAACACTATGGGGTGCCAAAAACGTCAGATCTAGTTCATGTCCTTGCTAGTTTGGCCCTTTTAGGGATCTGTAGCAGCTACAGGGCCTTACGAATGGCAAACCTAGCTCAAAAACAGGCTATTTTTTTCCTTGGGGCACCCTGGAGTGCTCCAAACCATTTTTAGTAGATTTTTTTAAAACTGTTTTTTCAGAGTGAGGGGAGCAGGGCCTGCACTGGGGGTCCACGAAAGGCACTTGATGGACACCTCTGCAATACAAGGATCCAAATTCAATTATCTTTCCAGATCTGCACTTCTCTGCATTTTGTAATCCAAGTCTCCAATAAAAAAGAATGCATACAAAAATGAGTGCATTGAGGGAAATGGCACATAAAATGCATGTAGTTGTAAAAAATAACATTAAAAATGCATTGAATTAGGAAAGCTGCTCGCAAAAATATGTTCCATGCAAAAATTCATGTTATAGAAGAAAGGTATACAATTATTATACAAACTTATTTGAAAGTAAATTCTCAGTTTGGGATGAACTGTTAAATGTAAAAAACGAACAACTGGGAGGAACTGAAACGGACACATTCATCCAACTCTGTTGTTCTCAACCACCCGGAGAGCTTCAGATATTGGGTGGTACGGAAGTGATTTTGACGAGGGTTCAGCTGCATCCTCTCGGAATCCACCACTACAGCATCTTTGGACTTGCTCTCATGTTCGGCCCAGTCCTGCAAAGTGAGCTGAGCCAAGAGGAAGGTTGTGAATGCTTGCCCAGCTGGCAACCTTCCACTTCAGGTGCCGCCCCTCAGAGAGCAGCTGCAGAATGCCGAAGGGGTTCTGTGAGTGGCATGACCAATGGCCAGTCTTCTCTGCTTGGGCATCCCATGGGACAGATGCTGGGCGTGCTCACCAGGAACTTGGGCTCTGGGCCACTGCAAAGCAAGCCAGATTTCAGGGAGCTGAGCCCAGAGAACCCCACAGATTCCCACCCCCAAATGGATTTCTAAAATAAACCATCCCTAAAAAGACTGTCGTCATTGTAATCATCATCATCACCTCCAATATCAATGCAGTAGAACAGCCATATTAGCCCACCCCAAAGGTCTTTCTGACATGCCAGTCGTCACCGCTCACCCAAGGGCAAGCAGCTGTTGAGCCAGCCAGGCCTGGCTTAGGCAGACATGCCACAGAGGAGGTGCCACAACTGGAAAGGCCCTGTCCATATGCCTGCCTGCTTCACATCCGAAGGCAGAGGAACCAGAGCAAGGGTGAGATATTCTCAACCAACAAACAGCAGAAAAGAGACCTAAGGGGAAAGGTCCATGCAGAAAGGAGGGCCAGTGGAATGATTGAGCTGAGTGGGGCTTGTAAGCCTTCAAGTCCAACCCTCTGCTTGGCTGCATAACATCCAGCATTATAGCATTCTCAACAAACAGCTGCCCAGCCTCTCTTTGAAGACCTCGAAGGGAGCATCTACCACCCGTCTAGGTCAACTACACCACCTAAGAGCTGGCTTGTACTGAAGTCCTCTGTAGTCTGACGTTCTGTACTTGCACTGGTTAACTAGATGCTCAAGGGAAATCCACAAAGAAGGTGTGAATGCTTTCTGGGGGCACATGTCCCCCAGCAAGGTGCATTCAGTGATGTGCTGCCTTGGATACTTGACTAATGTAGCCATGATGGCTTGTAGCCACTGATCACCAGAGCCCCCATGAATGTAGTTTTAAAGCTGTCCAAGCTGGTGGCCATCACCCAGTCTTCTGGTGGCAACATTTAACCATGCATCGTGTGAAGAATTCCTTCCTTTTACGCATCCTGAATTTCTCACCATTTGGCTTCATGACAAGCCCCCAGCTTGTAGCAGGAAGAAGCGGTTTTTCTCCCTGTCTACTTTCTCCAAACCATTCATGACTTCATACACCCGCCTTGCTCACCCTTTTTCTAAACGAAACCATCCCAGACATTGTAACCTTTGCTCATATAGGAGTTGCTCCAAATCGTTTCAGTTGCCCTTTTCTGCACCATTTCCAACTGTACAACATCCTTTTTGAGGTAATTGGTTCCATTGTTGAACAGCTCTCACTGTCAAGACGTTTCTCCTAATGTTTGGCTGAACTATTTCCTGCCGCAACATAAGCTGATTGAGGAGAAGCCCGTGGTCTTGCCTACACAGCAATCCTTCAGGTATCTGCAGAGCAGGATCCTGTTCGCCATCGCCACTGCCCAAGCCCTTCTCCTGCTCGGTCTTCCATCCTCCAGGAGAAAATTCCATGTCCCATTTACTTTTCCAAGCAGCGTTTGTTCCCTGTGCCACCGACCACACTGGAGCTGTTCTTAATCAACATTAAAATTAAAATCTGTCATATTTTCAGTGCCAGGTTAAGACAGCTCCTTTTAAATGACTTACTCCACCATGCAGAGTCTTGATGGAGTCACAAACTGTTTGGGGGGGGGGTGTCTGTGTGTCTCACATTCTCTTTTCCTTCCTTTGTTCCTCCACCTTTCTTGCCATCCCTGGTTAGTGTCTGTTTTATTATCTGTTTTTAGCTGTTTTAAACTTTTTAATATTTTTTCTGATTTGTGGTATTTTTATTGTACTTTTATCATCTGTTTTTATGGAAGGTGTAAACCTCCCAGAGAGCTTTGGCTATGAGGCAGTATAGAAATGAAATAGATAATGGACAACCCGGGAGGAGGAAATATAGGGTGGCCTCTTGGCACCCCTGGCATCTTAGGGTACCCCTGAGAAAGGCATACCTGGATGACTGGAACCATGAACAAGAGCAAGATATACCACACCATCTTCTTGCCATTCCTCCTCCTAAATTCTCATGGATGTTTGTTGTTTAGACACACAGCCTGGGCATTCAATGAGTGCCTTGGAAGGACTTCCACCTTCTGTGTACCAGATGTTTGACCTACACGGGTTCCACTCAATCATGCATTTGCCCCACTAGAGATGAGGCAGTCTTGACACATTGTTAAACCCATGTGCTTGGGAAAAGCAGTGAGCAGAGCTCTTCCTTGGCATGCCAAGGGGCGCAGTAGCACACTCTGCATCTCTAAGTTGGCCTAGGAGAGAATCCTGCCAGAAACCCATGACAGATTGCTGCTATAGCTTCTTCATTCCCATTTACTGCTTGGGTTGCGAGGGACTGGCTCAGGTCGGTTCTTCCTTAACACAGGCACACTTATCTCAGCACTGTATCCTCCGGCTGAAATGCCTGTCCTTTCTGTCCGATGCTGCCTCATTAGAAAAGAGGCACGGACTCATCCGGACATGATGCACGTTTAAATAGGCCTACATATCCCAGGATTCCCCAAGCAGCAATGCTAGTGAGTAGCAGAACTTTGTTTCCACCTAAAGTTGCACAGGATTTCACCTTCAGGGTACCAAGATTAGGGTGCTGTTGATGGTTCGGTCGACTTTATTAGCAAAATATTGGCACGTTGGGTGGGCAGCAAGTGGAGAAGAAGGGCTCTTCTGCTTTTCCAAGGCACCGTGGGGTTGACAAACCAGATAATAACAGCTCCTCTGGAAGCTTTAAGACTGCATTAAACAAATATAGTGGTGGATATTTATAGACTTTTAAAAACTGCTGATGAATAAAGAGGCATTTATAGCCTTCTAAGCTGTTAGATTTCTGTAATGTAAATACTCCAGCTAGCAATAAGAGGGCACTGGGTGCTGTTCCGTGGCCTCAGAAATCCAGTTTTACAACCCAGTTAGAAGCCACGGATGGTTCACACCTCACAAAATGCAATCCTATGTAGTTATCATGGTTTGCAATTTTACAGCATGGTCTACCCAACAGATGATCAAGTGGTTTCTACGTTATCATAGTTTCCAGACTCTGTGCTCAGTTGTCCCACTGTTGGCACATATCCCATCAACCACCACATGGGAAATTCAATTCCAAGGCACATCACTTCCTGCCTATGCCTGCCTTTTCCTCATTTGTCTTCCCATAGAGTCTGAATGGCTGGAGCAGCTCCTGCAGTTGCTGCTCTGTCTAGCGAACTCTGTGGTAGTAGCATACCAGGACCATGGCAGCCATTATCCTGGGTTCAGACAACCTGTAGAAACCATTGAACAAATCCTTCTTTCTTGGTGTGGTTTCTAAAGACCAAATGACCAGGTTCTAAAGTCCAAATGACCAACACAACAGACCAACCATGGTGAAAATCTACCATGGTTCACAGTCTTGTCTGAACCCAGCCCCAGAGATGTTTGTTTCTCAGCTTTTTACTTTCCTCTTGGTCCAATGCCTAACACAGGCTTGGACAGAATTGTGTACTGGTGAAAGTGGGTGGATACGATCTGGGACAGAGTAGAGTTCCAACTTGGGTGATCACGTCTGGTATTTATAAACACTGTAAAGTCCGAAGTTCCATCAGAGCTTTGTGGACTGCCAGGTACTCTTTGTTCCCAGATGGAATCTGATTTCTCATAAAGTTGTGCTCATTGCAAGTTTGCACTCCACAAAAAGGTGCACCTGATTGAAAACAGACAAATCCCCCACCCCAAATGCTTATTTCCCACTTCACCATATGGGAGAAACACATTTTTTTCTGAGGTTTTATTTCTCATATTTACTATTACTAAATTTACATTAGATTGTAGAAAATAACAATTTTAAAAATCTGGATACTCAAGTGAAGCTGCTCCGCTGCAGAATCTATGAAACTGATTCTTAGACATTCCAACTCATTTGAATCCATTGCAGATTTCTCTGACATCCCTACCTCAGACAGGAAGTGAACATTGCAATCCTTAGCTTTGGTTTTAATCACAGCCAGAGCAGAACTCGAGTCAATGTGCACACAGAGAAAGAGAGAGGGGAAGAGAGAGTGTGTGCCTCTCTTGTTTGCCTCCAGCCTCCATCAGGGACATGAGGAACCCTCTGAACCCCTCTCCGCCCCTGAAGGAGTTTGTAATGGGACTCTGCTTCAGTCTCTCCTCCTGCAGTCAGTCATTATAAATAACTGCTGCAGATGTCATTATACATTATTAAATAAAGTTGTGGTTTTCATTCCCCCAACTGGTGTGTCCTGTCTCTTTCTTCTTGACAGGTGTGCAGTTCCACACTTGATGGACACATCTTCTGCTCTGATCTGTGCTGCCTTCCTTCGTGCTATTCATGGATATTGCAGCCATAGCACGGACAACGTGCTCACACAATCTCACCTTAACTCCAGGAGCCTCATGGATTGAGGGCCCTACTCAAACAGCCAAGGAAGGCCCAAGATTCTTGATGCCTGAGCTGCAAAGATGATCCCCTCCCATTCCATGTACTAAACTCTACTGGACTGGCAGTCATTTCTTACCATAGGCCCTGAGAGGGAGGATACTGGCCAAATGGGGGAATCTTGGGGGTTCTACATCAATACTATAATGGGTAGAAGGTGGTGAAGGGAGCCCAGCCTAGGCTATTAATGCCCATGCTATGTTCTGGCCCTCTTTGCACCCACAGGTTTGCTGGTTGCCCTGTCGACCTGGCCTTGAGTCCCCAGGTGCTGCTTTTCCATGCCAGCTCAGTGCAGAACAAGACTTCCCTCATTCAGGATCTAGTAATGGGTGATGCAGCTGATCTGGCTTGTATAATTGGGTTAGTCTCTCCAGTTCTGCTTACTGGGGTGCTTGGTTCAACATCAGGGCAGATTTGATGGTTGCGGAGAGAAGCTTGCTCAGGGCTATGGAGATCCCAAACTCTTTCTGCAGGCTCTCTGTCCATCTGACAACTGATCTGCAGTTGGTCCAATGAGACAGATTAGAGATCTTGTGGGTTTCCTGTCACCCTACTGTTCTATAGACTGCCTATTACAGATGGTCTCAGACATTATCCTGAGGCCCCCAGGCTGTGCTTTTGGGGAATGTTCACAATCATGCCAAAGACTAATTTGGAACAGCTCAGGATTTTATGATTTCCATGACATCCGTGGACTGTTTCAACATGCCATCCACCCTATACATGGATCGGGGCATGATTTAGAATAGGGATGCATCAGAGCTCCAAGGAATCCATTCCTCTAGTGTTTAAGGACTTCTCTTGCTCAGCCCTTGCTAAGAAACTGAGCTGGGTGGAGAAGAAGTCCAAGTGTTCATGTGGTGCTCATCACACGAATGTGCTCCCCAGGAAGTTGGATTCACAGAACCAAGAAAGCAGACCAGGGTCTGGGGAGCCAATATGACAGAGTCCTACCCTCAAAACAGATTCCTCACACATCTCTACCCTAACCCTGTTTCTTGTTGCGTTGTGTTGTTTTTTGACCAGACCTGGGGATGGTGATTCAAAGATTAGGGGCTATGATTCAGTGCTGTTGTCATGGCCAGGTCACTTCCTGCTGAGGTTTAGACTGATGTTGGCTTCTTCCTTCTCCAAGAGTGAAGGACTTATTAATATGGTCCACTCCCGGAGGCTAATGGATCCAGAGGATTCTCAGGTTTTCCCACCTTGAATGGGAAATGCTAGTGGAGGAAATCTCCTAGCAGATGCAGTTGAGTTCAGGAATGTGCCTAAAATCAGGTGTACTTAGGAGTCACAAGGACAGTGACATCTCACTGCCTCCATTCAATCTTCTGTCGGCCACCCAGCGGAGCTTTGTCAGGGATCTACTGTATGCTGGCCTTCAGGACTCTGTGGACCCATTTGAAGGCTGCTGATACTTGCCTGGCACTTCCAAGACAAAATCTCACACATCCACCAGGACTTAGACTCTGGAGTTACAGCTTAGGGAGCACAGGCCGGGCCCTTGGCACACAGCTCTCTCCTCCAATGGCTTCTTGCCACCACCCAGAATCTGCTACCTGAGGCGATTGCCTCACTCTGCCTAATGATAGGGCTGGCCCTGCAAAGAGCTTTTTGAAGATTCGCCCCCTCCCCCCCAAAAAGCCAGTCAGTTGGCAGCCTGCCAACACAGCAATCCCCAAGCCACTCAAAATGCTAAGCCATTAAAATATATGGGCAATGTTGAACTGTACATATTACACACACGATTTAAAAGAGGGGAAATGAAGAGGCTTTTAATCATGTCAGTGTTCAAACGGCGCACACAGCTTTATCTGCCTTTTATTTGTTTTCCTTGTATTCATAAGAGAGTAGTATCATAGCACTAAGCATATTTACCACTTACCACTTTCCAAGAGCTGTACAAACAGTAGTCCATCTTCACCCCTACTCACTGCGAGATGTGACATTGCATACGATTGGTTTCACTCTGCAGAGGAAGGTAGCAGCCGAAAGGAGGGCTTGCGAAGTACAGATGAGTAGCCAGCCTAAGTGAGACCATCTTGATGGAGAGGTTATTCAGCCACAGAAAGGGTAGCCATGTATGCCCAAGGTTGCATGATCAGATTTTAACATCAGAAAGACTGAATTCATCCATGTATTTCCATAGATTCCGATAACGTTGCAGAATAAATTCTGTGTGATTCAGGTCTTCAGATTATTTGGTAAGGAAGCTAATGTTGGAGGCAACACAGACAGAAAAAGAGAAAGATTAGAAAGAGACAGGAGATATAAGGACTAGAGGCATTCATTTGAAGTAAAGACTACGATTCTCCAAATACTGACTTCTGTTCCGTACCAGATCATCAGTGTTGCACAGCAAACCTATGGTGCTTAATTAGATGCATCCCTCATTATGAGTCATACTTCAGGACTCAGAAAATAAGCTTAACCTTTTTGGCATCCTCAAATGCCTTGTTGACACGCAGAGTTTTGGAATAAACTTGGAAAACCAACCAACCTAAATTCCTCCTAGAATTATATTTGGTGGTAGTTGTGAGGCTTCCGTTTTGTTGAGTTCCAGACACACTGGATCAAACATGACGTGGAAGCCATCCTTGGGTTCATGCTGGGCTTTAGAGGGCCATGTTAGTGCTTGTTCCAAATGCACGGAGAAGGTTTTCAACATAGCCCATGCACTGGTTAGGAGAATGTTCTCTCAGCCACGTGAAGTCCTGCCACATATGCATGGAGATAGGTTTGTACCAGTTGCATTCCCCCTGAAAGTGGGGGTTGGGCAGATTTCTCAACTGCCACTGGTTGGCCAGCTACAGTTTCCCCTGGTCAGGGACAGCTTGAGCACAGTGGTACAGGAGGCCTCCGTGCCCTCACTGTGGAGCCACCTTAAGGATACTCTGGAAGTTGAAGCTAGTGCCACTTGTGGTGGCAGCTCAGTTGTCGTTGGAGCTGCCCCCTTTCTGCATGCAACTCCTTTGCTGAAGGAAGTGCACTGACTGCCCCTTCACTACTAGACCAGGTTTAAAGTTCTGGTACTCATGTATGAAGCCCTAAACAACTTGGGAGCAGGATACCCGAGAAAGCACCTTCTTCATTACCAACCCGCCTGGCCCCTGTAGCCATCAGAGAACATTCTTCTGGTGGGTTCAAACAGAGCCATGATCTGAGAGGAGGCTATGTGGAGAAGACCTTCAGTGTGCTGTCTCCACTTCTATGGAACTCCCTGCTTCTAAAGGTGAGACAGGCTGTTGCTTTCGGTCCCTGCTGACGTCTTTCTTTTGGGATGCCTTCCTTACCCAAGGCTCATGGTTTAATCTTATTGGTTTTTTAATGAACTATTTTTATTCCTGTATTTATTTTATATTGGTTGTTGTTCATCACTCCAGGATATGTCTAGATACGGAGTGGTATAAGCATGCTGGGGGAAGGAAAGGGGAGGGGAGAGGAGGGGAGGTGGAGGAGGAGGAAGGATGTAGGATGAAGACTTTTCCACCTGCACATCTCATCAGGGAGGAAAGGATTAGAGAATGTGACCAGTAGAAAGCTGGCTTCATATAGTCCTAGGTGGAACAGGGTGGCAACAGAGTCCAGTCAGGAGTGGATCAAGACATTTTGCTGCCTGGGGCAAAGAACAAAATGGTACCCAATGTACAGAAAGCATGTGGACTGGCAATGGGGCCACCTATTCTGCCATATTTGAATGCAACTGGCTAGCATAAGGAGGGCAGGGCGCTTGGCATGGCACACAGATTCCGCCTTCAACACCTCACTGCTAGGGATGCAAGAGGGATGCAACGGAGGGAGTGAGAATGCGGCTCGGCTTCCCATTCAGCCCCCGCTCCCGGGTTCGGGATCCCGAGCCCTGTGCTGGCACCAGCTCACCATGGTGCAAGTTGAGCCAGCTTGCAGGCTTCCATCCAACAGGCTGCGATTTCTGCATGGAAAAAGCAATTTGCACAAATTGGATTCACACGATTTCTGAAAATTACGTGAGAACGTAGTTCATGACTTCCAATTTGTGCAGATTGAGCAATTTGTGCAAATTTCCTTAGTGTCTTTTAAAAGATGAGCAATTCACAGCCTGTCTTAGAGATGGAATCCACAGAAATACATCTCTGAACTTGGGACTAAAAGTGAGCAGGAAATGTGCCACGCTCCAGCAATCCTGCTTTCCCGGCATCGGTGCATCCCCTTTGCGGCTCCCTCACAGGATCAGCTGCCTTCAGCTTTTGCTTCACTTTGCCTAGCGGTAGAGCAAGCCCTGTGTCCTGAACCAAGGCCCAGATGCTCTCCTGACACTGCGGATGAGCAGACAGCACCACTGGATTATTTTTAACATTTCTGCATCAAGAGAGCTACCAGGGCAGGGTGCAGCATAAATAGCCAATTGTTCGCAAAGCAGAATACAATGTGATGCATTTTAAAGTCCAGTTCAACAGACACAATATTTCTTTTTTAAGAAAGTAGCATAACTATGAATTTTACATGCAGGCTGCGTAGCTTAAAATGGACCAAGGCACATTCAGGAACAGAGCACCAAAGTCTGGCATCTTTGCATCCCTGCTTAAATGAGAGATGGAGTTTCCCAGTATTTAAAAAGGGTGATGAAATTCAAATCCATTTCTCACTGGGTGCTCTAGCCTCCCCCGACCTGGCCCCCTCCAGATGCTTTCAGCTACAACTCCCAGCATCCCAGGAATCCTTGCTGAGGCTGATGGTGGTTGTAGTCCACAACAGTTGAGAGTTGCCAGGCTGGAGGAGGTCGGCTTTAGGTGCAACAGTCCCCGGCATTCTGCAGCCAACTATGCTGGGAGTCGCAGGATTTTTTTCTGTCTAAACATGCCTGATTGCACCCTTCAGCGCTATCAACATGCTGAACCTCATCATCATCCTCACAGAGGAACTGTTTGCCCTCTTGGGCAAGAATCTGTATTTCTTTTGGCTCTGGGGGGAAAAGCTCTTAATGCTCCAGGGACTGCCTGCTACTTTGAACCAATGCTTATGGAGGCTTCACATCGGAATGGACTGCAGTCGGGTGAAAGGGTTAACATGCCTGCCTCCCACTGTGAGTTCATTATATACCTGCTACTGCAGTGGCCAGAGACTTCCTTAAAGGATCTTTGCATCAGCTTGCCAAGAAATAAGCAAAAAGCGCAATGCACACATACAAAGGGGGTTGATGTGGGGAGAGAGGCTATGCATTTCCACCTGGGTGATCTTTCCCAGACCTGCCTGCCTTTTGTGTGAGGGCAAGTATCTTTTTGCCAATGACCTTCAACAGTAAACCTGAGCATCATGGCTTGGAGGATGGAGATGCTGGCTTTGCCGGGTGGGAGAGCAGCAGCAAAGAGGACATTCATTGGTGCTGAGGAAAATGCGGGGCTGGGGGCTGGGCTGAGAGGAAGCGTCTTTTCAAGGCAGAGCATTGAAGACAAATTGTCTGCTAAAAACATACATTTTACCTTATTTTGAAAAGAGGTTGAATCATCAGTATGTAAATTGCTGGGGAGAGGAAATGAGGGGAAACACAGAGACCCACTGCCCTCATGATGGCATGCACAACAATGAGTCCTCTCAAAAAACAGAAGCCAAACACAACAACGTATCGTTGCACAGCCTGGGTAGCCCACCAAACCAAGCAACAACCTGCCGTCTGCATTGCAGAATGTTTTCATGTTTTTGTGGGCTTCAAACACAGAGATAGGGGGGTCAATGAGTACCTTGATTGGCCTTTCAAATAGAGAACTGTCTTCCATAAAAAGAAGGCACATGGTTACCCTACTGCTACCTGAGATCATTACAACTGTGGATGGTGGCAATGGTTCCTCAGGTTAAGCAGCTGCCACTTTGATCTGTGGCATCACTCATCCAGTATTTGAGGCTTAATTCCCCACAGCTAGACTGGCACCAGTCCCGACGTTGCCTGTGCCTTAAGAGATTCCATTGTCTCATGAGCTTTGAATATGACAATGGAAAGTACCCCATCTGTCATGGCCTTGGCCTGCAGCTTAGAAGAGGATGTGGAGGAGATGGAGGCAGTCAAGGAGAAGGAGAAGCTGGAAAACTTGGACCAGGTTCCTCACAAGGACCTTGAGCTCACTAAACAATAGTCTGCTAAAGCAGTAAACCAACTAGAACCCAGATCTTGATGGACCTTTCAAAAGCAGACCGCCCCTTATTGAAGGCTGTCCTGTCCACTTCTGATGAAAAGGTAAAGAACAATGAAAACCATGGCCAACCAAGAGTTAGTGCTTGAACAGCAGATGGAACAGGTGGACAGGCACCCGGGTCACATGACCACAGCCTTCTGAACTATTTAAATTATAATGATCATTTCTAAGAGCCCAGCATTGGCTGAAACAGACGCTGAGTGAAGGGGGATATCAAAGTGTAAATGGGGGAGAGTAAGGCAACTGAACAGCAACATTTTCAGCGCAAAGGTCTCAGTCCTGTGGGGATCAGGCTAAGTCAAGGAGTGGTCCAGGGGGCAGGCAGGGATCCAAGCACCCTCAGGTAGTCCAGAAACAGAGTCTGTCAGGAACCCGGAGTTTCAGTCATGAGGACTGAATCTCCAGGAGCCAAAATAGAAGTCACTGGATCTGTGACAAGGGTATCCTTTCCACCCCCCACTTGGGCAGACACTGCAGGTTCTTATCACACGAGCCAGGGCTCAGCTCCTGTGATAAGATCTCTCTGGCCAGGCTCCTGCTCTTGAGGAGTCCTTCTTTGCAAGTGGGCACTCCTTCACATGGACCCCTAGTGGCCCATCTCTTGAGGCAACAATATTTGTGGGAGTCAGGGGGCTGGTCCACCCTGACCTCAGAGACATAGCCCCTTTCCTCTGTCAGGAATTGACCTGCAGCCCCCTCCTCTAAGGGCCCAGATACCTCATGCTCCAGTCACAGTGGCTGACCTGGGGGGCTCTCGGCCTGGTCTCCCATCTCTTCCTCTAAGAAGAATTCCTCCAGTGGGGGCATCATACTAAGTTTGCATCTCTATGCATCAATTAGCATAGGGACAATCTGTGCAAATCTCTGCTCTCTTGGGAAATGCGCTCATCCTTTTTGGAGATTGACTTGTACTTTGCTTTGAGTGCTCGGTCTTGGTATAAAGGCAGGAGAAATTCAAATAAAGATTTAAATGCATCCGAAGTGGGTGTCCTACCTTCCCTGGGAGAGCACTGCCATGTGGGCCAAGAGCGCAAAGAGGAGCAGGCCAAATGGGAGGCCATCAAGCAAAGGCTTCGTACTCATCTCCAGACCAGAGGGCTGGCCTTCCAAAAATCTCCATTCCTTAAGAGGCTGGGAAGGAGTGACTCAGGACAGCAAGCCTGCCTTGCTAGCTTGCCTTGTGAGTGCTGAGCCTGGAGGGATCAGACAGTCCGCTTTCCCTGTCCTTGAAGATTCTGGACACTGCAGGTCCTAGAGAAATCACTGCAGATCCTACAGCATGTGGCTTTGCCCGAGCCATCTGAAAAGAGCTGTTCCCCTCCAAGTAACTCACTAATAGACACAATTAGCAATCAAGACAAAGACATTATTAGCCGTCGCATGGGACAGGAGAAATATTCACGGTGAACTTCGTTCATGACAGCAGAGGAACAGGGCCAAGAGGCCTAAGGAAATATCACCGTGACAATGTCAACAAGGTTATCAGAGGGCAGAGAGATAATGACGGGGAAGGGAAGCCTCAATATCATGCATGAAAGGTGGTAATGAAGAGACGATCAAGCCAACGAGCTGCACACCCTGCATAAAGCTTCCCGAGAAACACACTTCATCATCTGATATGGACAAGAGTTGGCTCAAAAAATCTCTAGGACAAAGTCTTCATACGAGAAAGCAGAAGACAACACAAAACCCGGAAAAAGGGACTTTGGGGAAGCTGCAGCATCTTGGTTTTAATGACTTAATAAAACACAGTATGCAGCTCTTAGTGGCCCAATCAAGAGAAAAAAGAGCAATCACCACGGCACTCCAATTTCACACCAAGGCTGAAATTTGCCATTGGAATCTCAGCACTAAATGAAACCCCTTTTCAATCTTGCCTGTGGCAGAAATGTTCGAAGCACCTTTAATGCAGTCGCACGGTGGCTGGCAACGGGAACGCGTTACAGCCACATCCGGGAAAACTTGCATTTGCTCAGAAAAGGAGAACCGCACTCAGCCAGTGTGGCTCAAAACGTGTTGGAGCGCCAAGACCGCCTCTCAGCGTAACACCCTCGGGGACGTCTACCTGGTTGTCATTTGTCAATGCCTTCCTTCGTGCGCCTCTTCCATCAGAGGTGAGGTGAATGTCGACGGAGAAAGGACTTTCTCAGAGGCGACATCCCGGATGTGGACTGGCCAAGGGGGCACACCTGCACCAACCTTATTGTCGCTTAAGTACCAGATGAAGCCCTTCTTATTCCTGCAGCATTTTCAGTATGTTTGTAGGTCTTGCCACTGCTCCTTTTATTTGCTGCTTTCTTTCTTCCTTTATGTTATTTTTATCTTATTTTGAATAAAATTTATATTGATACAAAGCCACTCCAAAATCACTGTCAGTGAAAGACACCATCTAAACATTTTAAACAGATAAAAAAGGTTTATGTGAATACACAAATTGGTCCTGTTCATGAGTTGTGCACTGCAAATCTAGATGACCAGCTCAGTCGATTTTTGTTCCATTTAGGCCTAATTGTTACAGTTTAAAGTTCAGTTTGTCCCATTCCACATCAATGTAAGTATATCATTTTTTTAAAGTCCAGACTAATATTCATATGTATTTTCATGTTCCTGTCTCCTAAAATGCGTGCTTTAATGCATTATTTTCTTTGTGAATGCAGCTTTTGCTAGGGAACTAATTTTTTACTCCATTTTTCCTACAGTAATGCATTTCTGTGTTTCTTTCATCTATTCTATTTTTTTATGCACCCAATAGTGAATGCTTTTTGTGAATTACAGACAATTAAAGGGGCAACCTTTTCCTGTCACCTGTAAGTCCCAGAGCTCAGAGGCTTATGGGAATGCTGTGCAAAGCAAGAAGAACCGTGGAGATCTTTGGCCCTGCCCTGCACTTTCTTCTCGATGGGCTTTTTTGCCTGTCTAGCTAGACTCTCTTGTGGGAGGAAAGACAGCTGGAGCAGCTGGAGGATCCCTAGCTTCTCCTCATCCCCTGAAATGCCCCTTTCCCCCCCTCCAGGGTTACGTTCCTGACCTCAGAGAGTGGCCAGTAGGGTCCTTTCTACACCAGCTAAGGTGCAAGGGGTGGGGAGAGGGGTCAGGGCTTGGGCACGGACTCTGACCTTGGGTCTGGGAGTCCAGAAAACCCTGTGGTTCCCCAGGCACTGCCTCGGGGGCATCGGATTGTCCCCTCCCAGAATGAACTAGAAAACACAGAGTAGAGCAATGGTCTGTGGCTGACGCAATGCAATGCTTGCTCTAGTCTGCTCCATTCTAATGCAAGCAGTGAAAAGAAAAGGGAAAAAACAGTGGAAATTGACGATCTGGAGCTAACCTGAAGGTTTTGGAATAATACGCAAGATGTGATACTGTATTGTAAGTGCAAAGGTCATTTATGTCTAGGGGTTCTATTGTTACAGGACATTTGATGGTTCTTGATGATTTTTAATGTTTCTAATAGGTTTTTATATATCCAGTGTCTAAAAAATTAGTAACACCTTATTGCTCACAGTGATTTGTTTGGAAAAGCAACGTGTTTAAGGAATAAATCACACATGCACACAAAGCCACAAGACCTCCACAGATGACCGGAGGGTCCTTATGGGAGGAGACATTCCTAGATTCTTCTTTTCAATCATTTGTACATTTTTCTGCACAATTTAACAGTGGGTGGATTTTTATGTGGTCCTTTTCCTGATGTGTACATTTTCATGTACACTTTTGGAAAATGGCGGTGCTAAATGCAGGAAACTGCAAAGCCAGTGCTCCCCTTTGTTCTGGTTCTCCGACTAGTTTTGTACGAATTGGGAGGAAACAAATTTCCCACCCATCCCTGGCTGCAAGTTTCCTATGTCTGCAGGCACACATTTCCTAAGATGCCTCAGTAAGACATCCATAAGGAAACACAACCTCAGAATCTAAGGAGTCAGCAGAGACGGTGAGGAGCAGAGAAACAGGAGAGGACCTTAATTATGAGAAGCAGTTGGAGATGGGAGAGATGACTAATGTGATGTGCAAGGGAGCTGCTGAGAAGCTACATGGCTACCTGCTGAGCAGCTAAATGACTGACAGCTCAGGAGACAGCTCAAAAAGTTCCCGAGGTGTTTGAGCTTCCCCTTTCTAATTGGCATGTGTTGTCTTCAAGAAAGACACTCTAGTTAGGGGATAGTGAGGGAATGGGAATCCATCAGTTTCCCTAGGCTTGGCTCCCAGAGTCCAAGTTCCTGGTGAGCACACCAAACATTCACAGGGCGCTCACCAAGAATTGAGATCCACACGCTGCACAAGCAGCACCCATCTTCTAGACCACACGCAGCTGCTACTTTTTCAGTCTGCAAGGGGCTTGAAGGAATCATGGAATCATAGAATCATGGAACAGTAGAGTTGGAAGGGGCCATGAAGGCCATCGGGTCCAACCCCCTGCTGTTGCAGGACACCATGTTACACCATCCCACTCTGGTGGCTGTCCAGTTTCACCTTGAATGTCTCCAGTGTGGGAGAGCCCACCACCTCTCTAGGCTGCTGGCTCCACTGTCGTATTGCTCTGACAGTGATGTCCAGCCTGAATCTGGGTTGTTGCGACGTGAATAGATTATTCTGTGTCCTACACTCTGGCTTCAGCAAGAAGAGATCTTGACCTTCCTCTTTGTGGTACTTATAGAAGGATATCATGTCCCCCTCAGTCTTCTCTTCTCAAGGCTGAACATGCCCAGTTCTCCCAGTCTCTCCTCATAGGGCAATGTTTCCAAACCTGGACCATTTTTGTTGCCTACCTCATAAACTGTTTTGCAGGTTTTGGGCTTGTCTACCCAGAGCTCTTAATCTACTTTAGTTTCTTCATGGAATTGAGATCTGAATGCTACGTACATGAAGATTGCTTCCTCGTCTTCCACTGCATAAGCTCTAGGTGGCACTGAGGTGTAATGGAATAGCACAAATACACATATGGAAAAATGCTTTCTTTTGTTTTCATGAATAACATCACACTTTCCTTGTTCTACAAAAAATCGCCAATAGCACTCTTAGAAAGAGAGAGAGGTCACAAGATTGTATAAAGAGTTCCTAAACAACAGTGAGTAGGGAAAGATGAGTGTGCAAGAAATCTAGGATACAAAACCTCTAAGTTTAGTGCATCTTGAACTTCTCCAGCTTTGATTCATCCCAAAATTTGAGATATTTTAAAGTCTGCATGAAAACTCTTAAGCATTCTTGTGCCTGTTTTTCTTAACGGATGCATCCATGTGTGCATGCTTGCCTAATATACATGTTTTGCACACTCTTGCTCTAATGTAATTCATTTTAAAATTATTTTCCCTAATATGGACTTTTGTAAATATTTTCTTACTGAGTTTCCGTTCACTTAATGGCTTGAAAGTGTGAAATTAGATCCGCAGGAGCCCTCTGCTATGGGTTTTGTTGTAGCAGTGTGCTCAGATATGCCAAGCTTGGTAATGGCAAACATAACCTCCTTCTAAAGGAATATCTTTGGGGAAATTCTGGTTCTCCTTCACTATTTCCCAACATAAACTCAAAATGAAATACTTTTTTGGAATAAAACCAAACCAGGAGAAAAAAGCGCAGCTCTCTTCTGGTGAAATATAAACACTTCCACTGGCTTCTTGTACACATGTTAACATTTGCCCAAGTCCCTGACTTGACTTCCAATGGAGGTGTTCATCGCATGCTCCTAGAGCTAAGTAGGTCCAAGACCCCGTTTTAGCATGACAATGTAGCCCCTTCTGGCTGGAGCCTGAGCTTTTAAGGAGTGGTCCATGCTGTTGAGCCTAATATAGGGATAGGGTTCACCACCCTGGTTAGCTCCTTTAAAGTTCAGGCTGACTTCCAGAGGAGAATGACTTTGGAGCCAACCAATGGCAGAATCTCAGCCTGACACTCTGGAAAATCACTGCCACTTAGTGCAGACAATGACATAATCTGACTGGATTCCTTGTCCCATTTCCAAACACATGTTAGATTGCTGAGTAGGGATGTATAGATGGTGTAAAATCTAGTCCCTTTGAGTTCCATGAATGGCCAGTCACCATTTGTTTTGTACTGGCAAAAGTGTTCATTGGGCGAGGTGTGCATTAGCACTAATGCACAGTAGCACCAGTGCACGCTCGTGAGCATTATCTCCCCATGAAATTGGTCTGTGAGCCCATGGAATCTCCACAACTCAGAAAAAGACTGGCCTGCTGTGGAAGCCACAAGCTGGATTGAAAGAAATCCTAAGTCATTTAAATCCATTTCAGATTTTTCCAGCTAGGTTGCAACAGTCCTGCAGAATCCAGCCCTCTTGTCTGCTTGTCAGACTCAGCCCTGACACAGGACATGAGCCAGGCTGGAAGGAAGACCATAAATGCTTGTGCACACTCACCAAATTCCTTTCCAGCAAGCTGGCCACCTTCCTCTGCAGCAAATGCAGCCACGGGCAATGTGCATGGGAGCAGGATGCCAATTTACAGCGTTCAGATAAAGTGCTCGTTGGGCTCCATTCCTAGGGAGCACCCACACAAACGCTCGACGTTCATTTGTGCTACTGCATGTGATGTGCAAGAAGGTCGCCCATTATTGCACACCCTTTGCTCCATGAATATTTGTGGGCTTCCTCTCAGCTCAGCTTGCCTTCTAAGGGGAAGCCCATGAATGCTACTGCGACAGATTCCACTGAATTTCACCCCTAGCTGAGTGTTTAACACTTCTAAAGCATCCACAATGTTCAAATGCTCAATACATATGGAAAGAAATGGCAGTCTCTGTTCACAGGCCCACAAAGTAAGAGGCACAATACAGAAAGATAAAGAAATGGGTGGCGGCGGGGGGAGGGGAGGAAGGCCGGCTGTCATGAATTTCTTCTTTGGAGGCAAGCGAGTCAGCTTTCCAGGTCCTCCCTGCTCAACTCTCCCATTTAAGCTTAAAGGTGTACAGATTTTTAAAATTCTTTTCTGTCAATATTTTGGAAATGGTCATTGTCCCATATTTTTCCTTCAGGCATTCATTTATGAATGGCTTCAGAAGTCGTTTTACCAGAATTGCATTTTACTTGCCCAAATTCACACCAGTGGCAGTGCTCATTAACACAGAAGTGCGTAAGGTGAGTTTGTACGCACACACGCACACACAGAGAGGGGGAGGGATAGGTTTTTTTAAAAAATCTGGAAGTCTGTGGAATATGTTGCAAAACGTGGTTCCACAGTGGAATCTGCAGGACAGATCCATGGAATTCAAAATGTGTTTAAGTACACTGCTTTCGCTCAGCTTTGCGCTCCAATGGTAACTTCTTGTGTGTCTGTTTTGCCACTGTGAAAAACAGGAAGCTGAATCAGATGGACCTTTGGTCAGATCCAGCAGGGTCCTGAGTAATTTCTATCTTCTCTGCTAGCCGTGACAGCTCCAGAAAGCCCTTCTGCGCCAATGGTCTGAACTGCCAATGGTCAATATCCGCTATTTTGTTTCCGAGAGTTTGTGTGTAACATCCACTACTGTTTTTGCTGGGAAGGGTCTGTTTCAGATTTACGGCACAGCCCGCAGGGAGGAAAAAAGTGCTACTTAATGAGGCTGAATCACATACAGCAGTGCAACGGTGAGCAATGAAGACCTCTGCTGGAAGCCAAATCGGGGACTCGGGCAAATGTTAACATTTATACAACAAATCACCAGGTGTTCAGAAGCATTCATTTTTCACTAGAAGACACCAGCGAAAATAAATGCCATCCTGCTTATTTTCTCATTGTTTGGTATTATTTCAGGAGAACTTTCCGTTCAGGGTTTAGCTTGAGAAATGGCCTGAAAGAGCCAGCTTTTCCCCTTTGCCCATCGTACAGCAAAGTAAGAGTTTTGCTTACTGGTTTTTTGGGATTGCCCACTACAGGAGTGTCGAACCTTAGGCCAGCTGGCCAAATCAGGAACACCTGGGGTCCCACCCATGACCACACCACTTTCCCCTGGCCCAAGCCCTTTTCCCCACCTATGGAACATGCAGTGGAAGACATACACCCATCGCTTCCATCTGGACCTATCGCTGACTGGAGTCCATCTTGAGAGACTCTTCATTGTAACTCCACTGCTGTAGACGTCTCTACCCCTGGAGGTTGTTCTTGGCACCGCCTGAAAACATCTGTGTAAACGGAAGCCTCCTTGACTGACCAGCCATGGTTTTTATTGAGTATGTCTTAGCATGATGTTTTATTCTTTTTAATCTCTTTTAATCTCATTATTCTTCACTGCTTTGGAACCTGTTTAGATCTTAGTGGTATTTAATGTTGTAAATAAAGTATGGTTATTAGGCAACTTCATGGAAGATAATTGTATCAATGTTAGGATGGCTACCTGCTAATTCCATCCACCACCACCCACTTTTGGCCAGCAGGTCAAGAATGGACCAAAAGTCAATTGAACTAAATGCTCTCCCAATTTGAGATTTATTTCAAAAGTACTTAGTTGGCTCAGCTTGTGAGTAACTGAAAAAGATTCTCACTAGCTGAACAGGGTGTTGGAATGCTGCTCTGTCTCCTGTTGGACGACTGGATGCTGGCAGTAATTTTGAGCATCATCTTCATTCTTTTTCTTTGCATCCTCTTTGCCTGGCCCCATTGGCTTGCCCAGCCCCCCATCCTTCTCCTTCTCCTTCATCTAATAGATTTATATACTATGGAATAGAATTAAAATCATAAGTGGCTCACAAGAAAATCCCAAGTGCATTGAAGTACATCAGGATATGCATTAACATACACAACATTGCAAAAACATTTCTGTATAAGATAAATAAAACTTTAAAAATCAAATCAAATCAATACAACTTCATAATTACAACAAAATAGTCTGGGCAGCACATTCACTCAGATTGGTGGGAATTGTAGGGCTTTCTCTTTCTAAACATCATCATTGCCATTATTATTATATTTCTTGTCCGACCATGATCAAAGCTCTCTGGGAGGTCCACATCATTTGAGTCACCCATCCAGATGTCAACCATGCCTGACCCTGCTTAGCTTTCAAGTTTAGGGGGACTTGAAGCTATATGGAAGCCTCATGCATAGCGTTGTGCCCTTAGGTGCCATTCATTCTAAACACACACACACACACACACACACACACACACGCACGCACGCACGCACGCACACACACACACACACAGAGAGAGAGAGAGAGAGAGAGAGAGAGAGAGAGAGAGAGAAGCAAAGTACCGAAGGGGAGGGGAGGGGAGGGAAGAAGAGAAGAGGGTTTCCATTAGGTTCAAGAATAAACAAGATAAGAAGACCAGGTAACAAGCAGAACAGTGAATGTTAAGCACTTAAAATTTTAGGGCACTGTCCTGTGACTGTTTAAAAGGAAGTCACTTGACTGGCTGGGGAAAGCTGGAAGATGTCAGATGGTTTTGCTGCCCAAAAATGTATTGAGCTGTGCCCTGAGCTGAGTGGCCAGAAGGGCAATTTTGCTCGGTGAGCTTGATTGCTCAGAAGCATTTGTTGATTTACTGAAGCTGTTTTAGCTCTGGGTTTTGGCTGTAATTGGGAATAAAAAGTAACATTAACCTTTCCTTACCAAAAGGAGTAAGACATTCCATTGATGAAACTGCAAGTTGTTTAAGCTTTAGAGCCACATCTCAGCAACTAAAAATGAAAAGAAACCCTCTGCACTTGAAGGATCTGAACGTATTAAATAAATAAATAAATTTGAAGAGATAAACTGGGGCCTGCGAGGAGTTCCCACAAGGACAAGGAGGCAAAGAGCTTAGGCATGTAGGGCAGAACGACTCCTTTGCAGCAACATTGGGGGTGCCCTTGTGTGCCTATGGACTCTCAATATTTTGGCTATGGGTTGTAATAAACCTTCTTGACAGATTGAACCGCACTGCCTCAACTAAGTTCTCTTCCTATAAAAATTAGCATCCATAATGAGCAATCCTTTCAGAACAGCCAAGGGCTAATGTGAAATGAACTCTCTCTAAGTAAAAACAAAAGTGTGCCTTGTGGCACCTTAAGACTAAAATGTTTATTATGACATCCATTTTCTGTGGATTATAGACCAGTTCCCCTGGATGCAACAACATCTAGTGAAATGGAAGACATCAGATCTGGCTGCACGGAGCAGAAACCAATCTGTTTCATGAAGGTCTATCCAAAGGCATGGACTGTAATCTGTGAAGCTTATGCTTCATGCTATAATAAAATTTTAAGTCTTTAAATTGCCGCAGGACTCACCCTAAAACAGGGTGGAGAACATCAGGCCTGGTGGGGCAAATCTAGCTCTCCTGTGGTCCAAATCCAGCTCCTGCAGAGGTTTCAAGATGGCTCTTTAGAGAAATGCATCGCATGCAGAAGGCTTTTGAAGGGCTGATGGCCAAGCGTGTCCCATGCACATGCGTGTGTTTATGGCCGTGTTTTGGAATTTATCTCTTGCTTCTCCTGGACTGGGGGTTCAAAAGCAGACCTGCTTCAGGTTGCAAGTGTGGAATGGAAAAGTAAACAGGGCCCTAGATTTTTAGTGCTGGGCTGAACACTCCATCCACAAGATTCCAACCATTCTCATTCAGTTTGGTAGATGAGAAATTGCCTTCAGGAACAATTCAAAGGAAACATCAGGGAAAGTCTCAAGGGCTGGCTGCATGGTTCTTGCATTTGCCTTCTCTATGAGGGGTATGTATGTATGCATTTGTGCAAGTGTCGAACATGGCTATTTAATATAAAAATGACTTTTTGGTGAACATGCTCTCAATGCTCAAATGTGTTCCTCCAGTTGTTGTTGTATCATCAGTATTCCCATCCTCATCATTATCCTGTAATCCATATCCTAAAACCTGGATCCCAGAGATGGGATTCTCCACTTCTGTAAAGAAGGCTACAGTATGGCCATGTTATGACTCCTGTGATAACAATCCCAGCTGTTAAAACCTCTCCTCTCAGGGGAATTGTCTCTAGATCACTTTAGTTGCCCTTTTCTGATTTTTTTCCACCTCCTAAGATATTGTACCATTGGGAAAAGTGCAGAACAGGGCAATTAAAATGATCACAGAGAAAAGCTTAACATCCAAAATTAGGAAAAAGGGGGTGAGGGGAGACCTAATAGAGATGTAAAAAGTATGCCTGGTGTGGAACAAGTAGAAAGGGAGAGCTTTTTCTCCCTGCCAATGGGGTCATTCTATGAACCGGGCAGGTGGGAAATTCAGGACAATAAAAGGCCATTCTCCTCCAAGGAGCACATAGTTCAGCAGTGGGATTCACTTCCACAGGAGGTAGCGATGACCATCATTCATGGGGTCACCATAAGTTGGGCACAGCTTGCTAGCACATAAGGGCCACAAAAAGCAGGTTGGACAAACCCCCTTGAGAAGAAGGCTCTCAATGGCAACAGCTCCTGATAGCCATATATATGCTGCCTCTAATACCAGAGGACATATGGCCACGTGCACCAGTAGCTGGGAAATGTGCGCAGCTGGGTGCTGATATGCTCATGTCCTGCTTGAGGACCATGGGTTGGCCTCTGGGTGAGCAAAATGCTGGGCGAGGTGAAGGTGGTCCGATCCACCTTGACTCTTCTTGTGTTCCTGATCGGCATTTCCTTATGTTCTCCACCACAGAAGAATATCAGAACGCCCTACTGCATCAGGCCAACAGGCCACCTGCTCCAGCATCTTGTCTCCTACAGTAGCCATCCTCTGCGGTAGCTCCCTATTTAGAAGCATATTGCCTCTGAAGCTGCAGATTCCATTTAGCCAATGATAGATCCATGGTCCATGAATTTGTTTAATCCCCTCTTCAAGGCTGCTGTGCTATTGGCCTAAAATGCATTTAGGATTACTGGCTTGTGTCCTTAATGGATCCAATCTCGCCCAAGGCAAAGGAAACCAATGCAGGCTCACATTTTTGGCAGGTCAAAAGAAAATTAAGCACAGGTATTTATCCATGAATAACAATGAAATGCTGCTGCCCCTTGCGCAAGAGGAAAAGTAGTGCTGCGCCGTTTCTGAAAAGGTGCAATTCTGTGAGGATTAGATGCAGGGGCGGGTGGTCCTTCAATCTCTAGCATTCCCTTGCTGGGAGCTCTAGCTGTGAAATGCCAGGAACTGTAGGAATTTTTTCATAGAATCGTAGAAGAGCTGGAGGGGGCCATGAAGGCCATCAGGTCCAACCCCCTGCTCATTGCAGGACTCCAGTTTAAACCACCCCTCTCAGATGGCTGTCCAGTTGCATCCTGAATGCCTCTAGAGTGAAAAAGCCCACGACCTCCCTAGATAACTGGTTCCATTGTTGCACTGCTCTAACAGTCAGGAAATGCTTCCTGATATCCAGCAGGAGCCCGGCTTCCTGGAGCTTGAGCCCATTATTCCATGTCCTGCACTCTGGGATGATCGAGAAGAGGTCCTGGCCTTCCTCTTTGTGGCAGCCTTTCAAGTACTTGTAAAGTGCTATCATATCTCCACTCAGCCTTCTCTTCTTGAGGCTAAACATGCCCAGATCTTTCAAACCCTCCTCACAGGGCTTTGTTTCCATTCCCTGGATCATCCTTGTTGCCCTCCTCTGCACCCTTCCCAGCTTGTCTGCATCTTTCTTAAACACAATTTTCCAGAAGTGTGAGACAGGTTGCAGACTGGGATAGACGTAACCTTGCACCCCTTTATCAAGGGCCATCACTCCATCTTCTGCAAGTCCCATAGGAAATCTTTACTTTCGCCTGTCTGGAAAATCTACTACCAATCTACTTCATTGGACGATTTCTGAGTCCCAGGACTCAAGCCAATGCTGGAGACGATTCTTACCTGCAGAAGACGTTGGGTCTTGAACAGACACAGTCCGGGGAAGGTCATGCTGGCCTAGGGATGGGCAAATGAGCAACGTTCAAGATTGCTAGAATTCTCCAAACATCACCTCATGCACGATTCCAGCTTGGGTGTGCAGCGGCTATTTGCTCCGTTCATACGGAAAATTGCACAAATGGAGCAACAATTGAATTGTTCTTACACCCTTCTTACACTAAGGGTTTATTAGGAAATTTGCACAGAATTGAATTGGGAAGTTTGTGCAAAATTGAAGGCAAGCTTACATCTCACCATTCGTGGACATTTTTGGCAGACAGGTGCTCCTGCTTGCGCTCACATTCAGGGCTCTGAAGATGGTGTGCTCACATAGTCTGAGAGGAAAAATGAAATTCTTCTGCATCCTTGCCCTTGCCAGTTCCCACTGTTCCATTCCATGAAGTGTCTGGTCTGCCTCCTTCAATCCTGTGACAGAGAGCTGGGAGGAAGCACATCTGACACTTACTTGATGTGATTCAGGGCATTCCTGAAGTCCATAAGATTCCATTTAGATCTTTGCATTTTGTCAAATGATTCAAGCAGGCAAAAATCACATGCAATTAAAATCATTCCACTGGAAACACTTCTCTATTGCTTGGCCTTTTATTTATTTAATTTCTCTCTTTCTCTCTTCACCCTGCTCCCTGTCCCCCCATCTTCCAGAAAAGGAATTAAAGCAATGGACTTGGCCGTGGTTCTTTCATTTGAACTTCACTGCTTGAGCCATATTTTCCTATTACCTCTCCAACTCTGCCTTGGTCGGGTTATTGAAAAAAAGTAATTTATGATTGCCAGTCTTCAAGCCTCTAATTATTTCTGGCTGTGCATCATGATTATTAACGCAAGAGTTTCTTCCAGGCTGCCCCTTCTCCTTTATTATTTCAGGAGGAGAAAAGTCTATATTCTCTGGGACCTTTTCCCACCATATACCTTTCCATACCTTCTCCCATCCCTTTGGAGAGGATGACAGTGGAGGATAAAAGTGTTTTCCCATCTATGGCCCCTCTTTACTTTTGCAAAATGAACTGGGTTGTTACTAATGTGGCTCATCTCCATGTCTAAATAAAGGCAAGTGAAACTTCTGCAAATTGCTAGTTTGACCCAAACCAGGCTGTTCAGCCCATCTCATAAGAGCATCGGAAATGTCTCCGTGAGCCTATTCAACACATAGTTAATCCATCATTCACGGTCACCATTGAGATCCACCGAATTAACCTTTCTTGTATAAAAGTCACACTGATAAACCTCCCATCGCTCCTCATCTGATTTCATTTTAGGAATTTGCCTAGATCAATTCCCAAAGCAAGAGTGAGCTTGCTAATGTCCTTCTTGCATCATCTGCTACTGCTGCCTACCTTGAGGATGAAGCCTGGGGAATTACCAGCCAGCGTCTTTCCTGACCAGAACTTTGGCAAGCAGAATGGAGCGTTAAGGAGTCAAAACCTGGCCTCTTAGTAGGCCTCAGTCTGCCGAGGAAAAGTGCCAGCTCATCTCAGCGTATCATTTTTTTGCAAGCAAAGTGTTGGATCAAACCCATCTCGTTTTTTCCCCTTGCTAGCAGTACAAGGACATTGGCAAGAACTGCTCTGCTCTCTTTTTAAAAACGAGGCTTGTTTGCACATGCACAAGCAGGTTTGCAACAAGGGACGAGTGCCAAACCAAGGCGCCATCACACACAGGTAATGCTTTGCAGAGCTGTAGCTGCCATGTAACTTCAGCTGCCATTTTTAGCCAACTCTTTTATCTGATACATTCATCTTTGAATAATTCTAATGCTGCCATTCTGATTATATACTTGCTTTGGAAACTGCCTTGGGAAGATAATTTATCCTGAAAGGTTTTTCTAAAATCTATAAAATAAAATACATGTATGGAGTCGGCTGCCATGACAACTGATCATGGCTGCCATCTTGGATGGTTTTGCCAGGTGTTTAGATGTCATGAGGGGCAGCCCGGTATGTAAACATTCCACACATTCTAGAGCAATAAAACCAAAGTCCTTTAATGCTAATTGTCTACAAGATTTACAATTCTATAGATAAGTTCCCTAATAGCGGTCCTTGCTAAGCAGATGGGAGCCCTATGATGGCTTCTCTTCCTGAGCCCACGTGGGATCATTCTCCCAAGTCACGCCTTTCCTCCCTCTCACGCAGTCCACTTTGCAGCTGTTCAAGTCGGCGTAAAAGACGTCTGTTCTGGGCTCTTGAAAAATCCACGACACCGATTGTGTCTTCTGTTTCTGGCTCAGGGAGATCAGCATCAGGGGGGAAGAGGCAGTTTGCTCTGCCTCCTCCTGAGCAGAACTTGCAGCTTCCTCTTTCTCATGACTCTGTCTGTGATAAAGGTCCAGTGCTGGGGCTCAGAGGAAGACGCAGTAGCTGGCTCAGCCGTCCCTGCATTGAGTTGTGGGGTCGACTCTTGGGCACTGGGTGCCAAGTGCAAGGTCTCCTTGTGAGTCACTGTCTCCGTCGGAGCTTCATGCACGACTCTGGAAAAGTTCATGGAGGATAAGCTTGTCCATCCTTATTAGCCCTGAGAGCTACATGGTACCATCACTATCGGAGGAAGTATATCCATAAAATGAATCCAGAAAGTACCTTCCTTTTCCACAGTTTCACCGGGCTCTTCAGTTGCTCCAGGCTGCCGTCAGGGTTTACGTCATAGTCAGCACAGTCTAACTGACTATCAAGTATGAAGAAACCATCCCACTGATTCTCTGATCCTTGAAACTAGGAAAAAAGCTAAATGTCCATAAGGTTGAGTAAATATTTAGAAAAACCTGGAATATCCAGGAAAGCCATCCCATGTAACAAAATGGCACATGTCCATGTTAGAAATGAAAGAATGAGATTCCAAATCTAACCCCATCATTATATGCCATTTTATTGTGCAAACAGTTCCATAATAAAAACATTAACACAACAGCAGTGACAGCCATGACGACTGGCCATTGCTGAGCTAACCAAATGTTCGCTCTGTGTGTGTGTGTGTGTGTGTGTGTGTGTGTGTGTGTGTGTGTGTGTGTAAAATTTTATCTGCACAAGCATCATGTTCTGCCTGAAGAGTAGACCTGGTTATTGTTTCTTGCCCTTATGTTTTCATTAATTAGACGGAAGTGTAGAGGTAACGAATGGCTCCCTGGATGCTAAAGTGTTCATTTTTCACTGTCAGGTTATAAGAGGCAATGGGCACAGACCATATATCCCATCAGACGTGCAAGTACTTATTGTCAGCAGAGTCTGTAAAAATAGAAAGTGAGGTAGCTTTTCTGGATACAGTTGAGCCCGCCTGTGGGCTGGGTTTAATCGGACTTATTAGAACGATAGGTTTTGGCAAGCAGTGCCGTCGATCCGAGAGAACATTGGGTAGTACTTCTTTATCCGCCCCCCTCCATCAAGCTTCTGCAAATGTTAATGTGCAGCCATGTAGCAGTGGAGCTGACCTCTCTTAAATCTTCTAAATGGCCATGCAATTCTTCACCAGCAATAAACCTCATATTTTGTCCATATCTGTGTCCAAGAGTTACTGGTAAAAATATTAAAACTCTTTTCTCTCTCACTCTTACTCTCTCTATAGATTTAAAAAGTCATATATCTTTTTGGGTTACAGGAAGTCTTCCAAACACTGAGCGGAGGGAGGGGGACTGAAATCCGGGTAGAAAAGTGTCTTTAGAGCAAAGCCAGCGACAAGATTTATCCATGGAGGAAAGTCTCTATCTGGTTTCTATTTTTAGCAAAGCGTTCCTTAAATAAAAACCCATAGTTGGTCCTCAAATGATGATAAAGAAGCAATTTCCTCCCACTCTCCCTCCTCCTCCTCGTTGTTGTTTTTACTTATCATCAAATCATCTCCAGCTTATGGTGACCCTATGAATGAGTCCCCTCCAAAACGCCCTGCCCATGGCAGCCCTGCTTAACTGTTGTACACACAGGCTGAGGCTTCCTTTGTGGATCTGACCCATCTCAGAGTTGGTCTTTCTCTTCTTCTACTTCCAACTTTCCCTAGAATGACTGTCTTCTCCAGTGAGTCTTGCCTTCTCCTGTTGCACCCCAAGCATGACAACCTGAGTTTCATCATCTGTGCTTCCAAGGCAACTTCTGGCTGGATTTGATTTAAGACCCACTTGTCTCTTTCTTTCCAGAGTATTCACAAAGTTCTCCTCCAGCACCATGTTTTGGCCGCCTCCATTTTCTCCCTGTCATCTTTCTTCACTGTCCAGCTTTCACACCCATGCATAGTGATCAGGTATACAAGAGTGTGGATGATCTTGGCCTTGTCTCCGGAGAAACGTCCTTACAGTTGATTGTTTTTCTTCCTAGTTCATCAGTTCTTGATGGAATCCTGATGCCAGTGCTGACTCTAGGCCTTTGAAGGCCCTCAGACAAGGTCCCCTCACCAGGCCTCCTCCCTTCTCGCCACCATTATCACCAGATGCTCTTGCTGCTCTGCCTCTTTCCCATTCTCGCCACCACTTGCATGCTTGACATTGGGCAGGGAGGCGGCAACACCCGCTGTTCCTTCTCGCCAGCATCACCTGGGACAGACATAGAGGCAGAAGAACAAGCAGGTTGCGGTAGTCACAAGGAGCAGGGGGGGTCCAGGGGGGTCTTGCCAGTGGGCCTGTGCTGTGGTCTGAGCCCTTGATGGAAGCCCAACTAAGCCCACCCTTGATGCCAATCTTGCCCAATATCATGACTGCCTCTTAGGGGGTTTTCCTATGACCGTATCTAAGGTCAGGTCTACACATGCATGAGAATGATTTGGGGATGAGTTGGTAGGTGGCCTAGCTCCATGTTTGAAGTAGCCCTTTGGCCAGGTGTTTCCTATGCCAATATCCCCCTGCCACACACACCGGGATGACAGGTACCAACAATGTTCTGGTCATCAGTGAAAACCAGAGGTCCCTAAAGTAATGCAAACAAACTAATTTTGACCCTTTGGGTTTTCCATAGCACTACAAAGATGGTACCCATGGAGAGGTGTGGTTTCTGGACCTCCCAAAGCTGTCCACTTCTGCTAATACTGTATACTTTCTCCCCCACACCATTCTAACCCTTTTATTTTGAATCCATAATAACTCCATATGTAAAACACTGTAGGATCATATGAATGAAAGGTCTCCAGAATGTCCTACTCTGGTCAGCCCTCTTCAGCTCTTCCAAGTTCAAGGCTTCCTCCATGGAGTCCGTCCAACTCACAGGCGGCCTCCTCCTCCTTCTTCTGCCTTCAGCTTTGCCTAGCATGATGGTCTTCTCCAGGGAGTCTTGCCTTCTCATGACGTACCTAAAGTATGACAGCTTCAGTCTCATCATTTTTGATTCTAGGAAAAGCACCGGCTTAAATGCAACATCAGTGTGAACTAAATATGATAATTAAGGGAGAGTCTTCACTATCCTGAGGTTATTTAGACCCATGAAAACTCCAAATGTGCAGTGTTTCATTGCCCTCCACTCACGTGAATTGTGAGCTAATCTATTTTAATTCCCCTTGTCCTGCATTGGCTGCTGTAGTGTAGAAGGCTAACCCAGAAGCAAGGAAATTAAAAACAAAATCTTAATATGTATATACCACCCCACTCCCATAGACTGCGTTCAAGTGCACAGGCTTTGAGCTATGGGGTTCTGGCTACATCAGGAGTGGTCATGATAGCAGGTGAAGATCAGACATGGGCAACCAGTCAGATACATGGAGTCAGGCTAAGGGGGAATGGTTGACCTAGCAGGCAAAGGTCAAAACACAGTTAGCCCGCCAGGAAAGGTATACAGTCCCACAGCAGAGTAAATGAGTTTAAGGGTGTGTAGCATGCTGCACCAATGACAGGGCAAGGTCCAGGATCCAAGGGAGCACTGGGGCAGATAACAGAGTGTTGTTTCCAGCATCAGCTAGGCAGACCCTGAAGGCTTTTGACGTCAGAGCCCCCTGAGCACCACCCAGGGCTCAGCTGCACTTTGTTAGAGTCCCTTGATCAGAACTCTACTCGGGAGGAATCACTCAGGTGATCTCACCTCAGCCTGGCATTTTGGAGGTGCAGCTTAGCCTCCTCAGGCGCAGAGTCCTCTCCTGTACCCACGTTGCTGAAACCTCCACAGGCTCAGGCCCTGTTGCCAGGAGCTGACCAGTGGCCCCCATTTTGCTTCTAATGCTTCCTGCCTGGGAGAGGATCCCAGTGGAGTCACGACACTCTTAGGAAAACCTTCCATTTAAAACACATAGAAATGGCACAGCAAGAATTGCCCCCTTTCATGTCAAACACTGCAGAGAACAGAAAGTGGTACTGATGAGTGGAGAAACTTTTACTGATCTGATGTCACTTGAAGGTCACTTATGACCACAAATGCATAAATGGGCTAAGAAGGAAAAGAACCACCCACCAATCCTGTTCATAACTGACTTTTACAGCTGTTCACGAGCATTTAAAACATACCAATAATGCCTGAAGTCTGTTCAAATTGGTTTAGAGTAATATTTTTACTACTCAAAATCCGTGCACATTTCACATTCCAGCTGATGGCTCCAAAAGCTGCTCAAAGACCCTCTTCTCAGCCTCGCCGCGGCTTTGATGGCTTCTGTAATGTCTCGCATGGCGGTATGCGGGGATCACGGTCTATGAAAGATTGCTCCATACTCTCTTGTTGTAACAAAAAGAATAAAAGCAGAGTTGGTGGCTGTTCAAGAAGACAGGATGGCTAGATGTATGGGATGGAAATCCTTCACTCTCTTTCACCAATAGCTGGTAAGCAGAAAGGAACAATGATTCTATTGCATTGCATTGTATAGAAGATGGGGGAAAGTGTGCAGGATTTATGATAAAAGAATTGTGTGATTCTTTTCATAGGAGGCCCATGTTCCAATGCAAATAGCTATCAGAGATGCCTGTAAAACCTGCCTTTGGGGATTGAAAGGTCAATGCCTACAGATTTAATTAATGCGGCATCCTTCTCTCGTACCAGATGCATCAATGGGAGCAGATGCAATGTGCCCAAGATAAGGGACGGATGATTCAAGCCAGTTGCATCAGTAGAATCCGGTGTTAAAGGCTTTCCTGGACTGTACCACTTCAGGTTGGAGGTGGAGAGGCCATTGTATGGGTGGGACGTAAGCATCTCTGCCAATAGAAAGCTTTTGTTGCATCCCAGTGCACAGAGAATATTATTTGTACATTGGAGATTCATTTGATGCCCCCACTCCTGGTAAGGGGTGTTGTTATGTGCCATCTCCGACTTATGGAGACACCATGAATGAAAGCCCTCCAAATGTCCTATCTATGACACCCCCGCTCAGCTGTTCCAAATTCAAGGCTGAGGCTTCCTTGATGGAGCCAGTCCATCACTTCTTTGGTCTGGATTGGAAGAAGAGAGGGATTGACTCTTTGAAGCGATGGAGCCAATCCATCTCTTCTTCCTTCTCTTCTTCTGCCTTCAACTTTCCATAGCACGAGCGTCTTTCCCAGGAGTCTTGCCTTCTCATGTTGTGGGAGAAGGGCTATGAACCAAGGAAAGTTTCACTCAGTCCTGCCCCTTCACTCGTCACCTCGTCCTTTTAGCTGGAGATTCCAGGGAACGAACCTGAGATGTTCTGTGTGTGGAGTCTGTAGGAGCGCGCAAGTCAGCAAAGCTCAAGCTTGCCAAAGGTCTCCACATTCCATGCCCAGGCTGATTCTAGTCCATATCAGATTGCATATTTTGTTTTCCTCTTTTCATATTAAAATTCATATACATTTTGTGCCTATTTGTCCAAATACTCGTATACATATCAATCATGTATATCTCTGAAAGGTTTGCATTCTATTCCCAATGATTAAAGCATATTTGTGTGGATCTTTCAAAAGTACCATATTTTTCACTCTATAAGACTCACTCCCCCCCCCCCAAAAGTAAGGGGAAATGTCTGTGCATCTTATAGAGAGAATGTGTGTGTGCCCGACAGCCGGGACGCTGCTGGCCTGCCTGCATCACATGGCACCACCTGACCGGCACACACTCGGCGCGCCCTGCTTTCCCCCCTCCCCCCCCGGCGCAGGTGAAAGCTGTGCCACTCAGGGGGAGGCGTGCGGAGGAGGAGGAGCCGCGGCCTTTAACCCGCCGGCTGCACAGAGAGCACGGAGAGCACGGAGAGACAGACTGCTCACCCCCACCGCCCGGGATGACCTGCCGCGGAGGAGGAGGAGCTGCGGGCTTTAACCCACCGGCCGCACAGAGAGACGGACTGCTCACCCCCACCGCCTGAGAAGACCTGCCACCGCCGCCCGGAAGACCACCACTGGCATGCTGCCACCCCGGATGCACCACACCTGGCCGGCACGTGCTCGGTGCGCCCTGCTCCGCCCCCCCCCTCCGGCGCAGGTGAGAGCTGTTAATCACAGGTCAGTGTATGTTTTCAAGTGGCAACCCATCTTTTAATGAAGCCCACGGGGAAGTGATGGGGAATGTGCCTGTGATTATCAGGAAGCTTTCCATGGATCCCTCCTCTAAAAACTAGGTGCGTCTTATGGTCAGGTGCGTCTTATAGAGCGAAAAATACAGTATATTTTTTCATGCACATTTTTCAAATGTGCACATGCTGTCAAATGCATGTTTTGGGCTGCAAATCTCACAGCAAGTTCAGAAACGTACATACTCACCCCCGGGTTGCATCGGAGCCTATGTTCAATCCAGAAGGTGCAAAGTGGAAATAAATTGAAAGGAATTTCATATATGTCCATTAAACTATGGGCTTTACCACTGAGCTATGGCATCCGTCTTGAAAGCTTGGCTCCCTCTTTCCCTTCCTTTGTGGCTCCCACATGTTGGAAGATTTTCATTTTAGCATTCAGAAATGCAATCTCATAATGACAGTTTCTACCAATTTATAGACATCTACTGATTTATATACTGCTCACCCGGCATAGGCTCTTGGGATGTTTTGCAATCATAAAACCAAAGAAATAACCAGGGAACTGACATTATAGCAAAATATATAAATAGATGGTATTAGTATTACTTCTCATAAGAGCAAAGTCTTACACATGTTTAGACAGGAAAATGGTCCACAACTCCCAACATTCCAAAGCTGACTAGGACATCCTGGAAGCTGTAAGACTTTTTCCTATCTACCTATACATAGGATCACACCATAAAAGTGCCAAAATAAACCAACGTTAAACATAAAGAGCCGGCAGTAAAGTCAACCATCAGAGCATCAGATCATCAATTCAGTGCTTGCTTAAAAGAAGAATGTCTTAACCCAGCATCTAAATGAGTACAATAAAGGGATCTCTCCAGGAAGGACACTCCACAGATGGAATGGTCATTCCACAGAGAAGTCTCTTTCCCTGCCAGCCACATGCTGTGACATTACTATGCCAGGATTAATTGCTGAAGAAGTTCTTCTTGGTGGCTGCACTGAGGCTTTAGAAGGCTTTCCCTAGAGGGGGTTGTCTCACCCTCTTCTGGACAATTTTCATCACTGCATCAAAAATGAAGAACGTCCTCTTTTGGACTGAATTGCTTTCTCTCCCATGCTGATGCTGTTTGGGTATTGTTGTCCTTAATACCCTTTGCTACATAGTTATTTTTAATTGTTGTTTATTATTTTCTGTTTTTTTTTAATTGTGAATTGCCATCATAATAATTCCACCTTATGCACTTTTAGCAGTACGGCAAGATTTAAAAAATCATAATAAATCAGCCAGGTCTACCATTTCATTCTGGGCAACAGGTAGAACAGCTCCAAATTGCCAGCATCCACTTTCAGCAGAGATGTTGTACAGCAAGCAAGCAACGTCTGGAGTTTCCCAGTTCCCTGCAACCTCCCTCAGCCCCTGCCACTGCTGCTGTCTATGAATTGAAAGATCAGGCTCAAGTAAACGGGGAGAAGAGCTGAGCGTTCCTTACCAAGGGCATCCCTCTTCAAATCCTTGTCATGCACAAGCGTTTGACAGGTGCAAATCATGGACAAGAAGATATGTCATCATGCCAAAAGCGAAGCCGCTCGGGCTGCTCACCCTCCCGCCACCCCACATGCATACAACTCTGCAATCTGATTCTTTGACATGAAGGGTGGCTGTTATTGTTTCACAGAGGTTAAACTACTGGAAAGGTGAAGGCTTTTCCTGTCCAAACCTGCCTGCGATTACACTGAACCTCGGCAGGGACAGGCATGGTTCCTAGACCTGGGGATGTGTCCCTACCATGAGTTGCTTTGCATGCACAAGGAATTAGATTTGCATGACATGCAGTTACTTGATTTGCATTTCTGCCTGATTTGAAGCTTTTACTTGTGTCAATGCTTTTTGGACAAGGGCTGGTGCGATGGAAGGGATTTTTAGCTGGAGAGGGCCCACACAAAGCTCACAGTGACTGCTCTGCTGTGATACCTTACAATATTGTGACACTCTGCAAATTTACATGGATGCAGGCATTGCTTTATCCAAAGAGCTATACATGTTGCTAGATCTGTGTTGGTAAGGCACCTTGATGGACAACGCCCTACAGTGGCTCTTAATCATGCAATCCTGTAGTGAGTAGCATAAGCTGGGGGGTCCAGAAGGTAATGAGAATGAAGTCCCTATGCTAGAGAAGGGCTCTGTGAAGGGAGAAGCTGGCCAAGAGCACTTGGGGTGGGGTGCCAGGTATAGGTTAGAACACTGATCAGTTGCCTTCCGGCCCTGTCAGAATCGAGACATTCTCTTTGCGACACCCTGTTCAAGTGCTTCATATTAAGAAAAATGCAAGTGAGTTTGGAATTACGGGATTAAATTGTGTGAAATTGGGCAAAACTGCCTCAGAAGCTTGGGAAATGGTGAGGAAGGCTTATGGAGAAGCTACGCGATCTTCTGCACAAGTGCACCGATGGCACAGGCTGAGATCGGCTCAACTTGGATCCTCCATCATGACAACGCACCGAGTCACAGCGCTTTGGCTGGCAGAGTTTTTGGCTGAAAAACACACCACGGTGCTTCCCCCTCCACCCTAAGCCCTGACCTGGCTCCTTGCAACTTTTTCATCTTCCCAAAGATGAAGGATGGTTTGAAAGGACCCCATTTTGGCAGTGTGGGTAACGTCCAAAGAGCCACTGCACAGGCTCTGAACGCCATCCCACCTGAAGTCTTTCAGGAATGCTATGAAGAATGGAAAAATTTCTGGGAGAGTTGTGTACACTCACAAGGTGTATACTTTGAAGGAGACAATGTTCAACTGCAAAAATTTTCAATAAAAGAATTTTCAAAATATCATTCTCATTACTTTCTGGACACACCTCGTATGTGAGCTGCACAGAGAGCCCAGATAAGGGTGATTGTAGTGACATATAAATTCACTGAATAAATAAATACATAAATAAATAATCAGCCCCAAACTCTGCAGGCTGAGAGGAGCTGTGCAGGTGACTTTCACCTCCCAGTTCCCATAACCTACATTTTCACTAAACAGCCTTGTCCCCCCATTTACCTGGCGAATGATGGAGGGAGAGGGGAGGAGTCTGGATAAGGGTCCAGATAGGTGGGATCCTGGCCTTTCCTGTCTCCTCTCCCCCCACCCTTTGGAATGCTTTAGGTTCCTCTTCTCTGAGGTTGCGATCCCAAGCTCAAAGACAGCAAAGCGGCTGGGTGCAAGGAGGCCTTGAAAGGGAGTCAAGTCTCTGACTTAGGGCTTTCAGACATGGGGTCATCCTGAGTCAGAGAAGAACTGACAGCATATAGAAACAGCATTGTTTCAAAATATTCCTAAGTAAGCTAAAGATGTTGTCTTTCTAAAGAGCGACAGAGAAGCTTTCAAAGTTTAAAATAGAAACCCTGCTATGTTGGAATTCTTCCAAGCAGAAGAAGACATTCCATAAGGCTGCCAATCCATCACCTGCCACCCCATCCCCGTGCCAAAGGTGAACTCCCCGCCGCAAGGGAGTCCAGCAAGTAGCGATGGGAGTTGGAGTTCCTCAAGAGCACTAAACAAACGTGGAAGTTTCCCTCAATGAGCTCCCTGAGGGGGGCCTTCTTCGCAAGGGAGGCTCCACCTTCTGTTCATGCAAACCTGCCACACACCTGTGAGACTTCGTGCCCCTCCTAGCAAGACTCTGCTCCATCTGCTTTATCTGCTTACTTATATGTAGCTGCTCCTGTCCTGCTCTGATTTAACCAAGTCCTATGGCCAGTAATTAAAAGTAGAGGATACGTTTAGCCTACAGAAGAGAAGATTAACGGGAGACAAATGGGCAGCCTTCCAATATCTGAAGGACTGTCCTGCAGAAGACAGAATGGACTTGTTCTCTTTGCTCCATGATAAAGCCTGGAACCAAGGAGTGGACCTCACAGGGAAGCAGATTTGGGCTCAACAGAGAGAAATTCCCTAAGGGGAAGAGTTATTCAATGGTGGAACATACAGACTTGAGAAGCAAGGAGCTCTCCTTCAGTGGAAGTGTTCAGCAGACGTTGGACAGCCACCTTCAAGGATGCTGCATCTGCCTCCTGCAATGCAGAACTTCCAGAGTGCACGTGCCTAGACAGGGTGACCTCCAGAGGACCTTGCACCCCTATGGGGCTCTGCTTCTAATGTAAAAGCTAATTGTGTGTTTTGAATCAGGATATACTGGGGAGGGGGGGACCTGTAATTTTTATCTCATGCACTATCAACAGTTCAAAATAATGCTCAGCAGCTGATTTGATGGGTTTGATTGATTACGTCTGTGTGCTGCCCCATAGCCCATAGGTATGCTGCCCCATAGCTCTGGAGAGGATGCTGTGAAGATCTACGGTTCCCTCGTGTTTCCGAGCAAGCATTAATGGGCAGGAGTGCACTGCAGTCAAGATAAATGTATCAGTTGACGCAATTGACATTTTCGAGCTCAAGTGCCTTTCTCTGGACATTGTTGGCCTGCAGTTCCCATCTGCCCCAGCCAGCACAGCCAGTTGTGAAGGATGATGAGAGATGTAATCCAACAACATGTGGCCAGTCACCTGTTCCCCATCTTTGTGCTGGAGAATTACAGGGTCAGCAATATTTTAATAAGGCCTCCCCTCCCCAAGCAAAACCCCATCTGGAACAAAAAGGGTGCAAACATCAGGAAACAGGAATTGTTGCCTTTTAGAGGGACGAAGGCGAAGTCACGCAGGCGGAGAACCAGGGGCTGTTTCAGCTGGACGGCCTTGCTGCCCGCAACACGCATATGCATGTGCACACATGTAGGACTTCTGCAATAAAGACGGGTTGGAAGGCAGGAGCAGACTAAAGAAACACTGGGGAGTTCTCCAGTTGGGCTGCCCATCCCTAGGGCATGTGTGAGGCAAGAATAAAATTCCATTAGCCCTGCTGGCCAGCTGCTTACTTTTCCTCTCCCCTCCCCATTCCTTTTTCCTTGTGTGACAAGCCTTTGTAGATTGTGAACCTGCAAACAGGAACAATCTTATTGCCTGATTGTAAGCTCTTCTAACAATTCTATTCTTCTCATCCTGTTTGTCTGGGGCATCCTGATAATGGCACAGAAAGGGAAGATATAATTATTTTAAATAAATACGTAACTAAATAGGGCTAGGTGAGCCTCTGACACTGCTGTAGGAAAAGGATTCCTGGAGAAGATGGCACGGAAAGAAGATAAGCTTGAGCCAAGAGCCTTCTTAAAAAGTCAGCCCTCTGGATTCGTTGCTCATTCTTTATCAACAGGGAGGCCCATCTTAAAGAAAACAAGACTCTGTATGTGGGGAGGAGGTAGTGTAAAATTTGGGGGGTGGGGGTACTTTCTTTAAAAAAGGGCAAGGACTGTTTTTCTTTTCTCCTCAAAACTTTTAAATATCCAATTGCATTAACTAATAACATTTTTAAAAAGCCAACCATCTGGCTTATTGGTTGAGAGTACTCTAATTCCATTAGGAGTTTAATAAATGTACTTCCCTGTAGAAACATTTCACATTGATAGTCTGGGCAACAAAGAAGGGTGCTTATAAGATTAGAATATCCAGCAGCATCTTGCTTTCTTAGGGTGTTTACTCGGAGCAGCGCTCTCACTTGAAAGTCAGGGTGCACCCCTGAAGGACAGCAGCTGCCCGGAGGCATTGTGGTAACTTGTGTTGGTGTTCAGACCCATTGGTGATGCGATGGGGTGACTTTTGCCTCTGCAAATATACATACATACATACATACATACATATATATATATATACACGCGCTACTTCTTTGTTTGGCCCTAGAAGGTGGACTCTTTCTGTTCATCTACCTATAAAGCTATCTCTTTATATAGTATTTATTTAATGGTATTAGTCTGCATTGAGTTTTACAGAGGCCTGTTTCTTACCAAAAGCAGATATCCTACGACTGAATGCTGTTCCAGCAAAGAGAGAAAGAGAGAAAGCAAGCAAACAAGCAAGCTCTTCCAGCTCTCCCAGCAAAATAAAAATTAAAAAATATATTTTTAAAGCCTGCATATTGTTAGGGTCATTCATGTCCCACCTTTTGTCCAAGGAACACAAGGACATACAAAATTCTCCTTTCTCCTTCCCCATTTTGTCTTCACAACAGCCCTAGAAGGTAGGTTAGACTGAGAGAAGGTGGGACTATCTTTGTGTTTCCCAGTGTGCATTATAGTTGACTGGGTGTTTGAACCCGTGTCTGCCCAGTCCTAGGTCAGGATGTGTGGGATTTTTTTCCCTGTTTGGTCTTGATAGACTTGACAAGCATCCACAAAATTCCCCATATTCAGGATAAAAAAGCAAAACAGGATTAAAATAAAATTAATGTTGGAGAAAGCAAAACCGACTGATTTGCCCATCTGGACCCACCTGCTTGAATATGTCCAGATTGGAACTTCTGTGTCCATGTCTGCAGAGCTGAACAGGGGTCCTTTTCTTGGGCAGGTACATTAGGGTCTTCTCCATGCTGGTAACAGGAGGAATTACTGCATCTGGCTGGTGTCCATGGGTGAGAATTTTTTTGATTCATTTTTGACAAGTAGTTCCTGTGCCAGAGAGACTCCCCATCCATTGCAGTTTTAATTTTGAGCTTTGCAGGAGTTATCCATGGTGCTGAATTCCATCCCCAGAACAGAGTCACTTGCATGGAGCAACATGGATAGCACTCCTGAAGCTGAAAAATAAACTCCTGCATTTGTAAGAAGTCACCATCTCATTCAATCCCAACTTCAGAATTAAATAAGATCTGCAAAGTTCTTAGGGCGAAGAAAAACTGCGTTTCGAAACTGAATGCGGGAGAAAGCAAAAGCAGCAGTTTCTCGTGCCTAAGCCAAGATTTACACCACAAGGACACCCTCCAACAGGCAGTTCCAGGTGTGATAGGCAGGAGGGCAGAAGGAGTGGTGTGAATATTAAGAACCTCGGCAATGGCCTTACACGAAGAGAAATCATACTAGCAAACAGTTTTCAGAAGTAGGCATATAGGACAATTTGAGGAAGGATCATGTGGACCACCCCAGAATGGTGGCCATCTAGTCATGAAGGACACAAAACCCATTCCAACAACTATGTCCAAAGCTGCAGAAGGATGAACCACAGTATAATATTCAATGCCTTCCAGTCATGTATTTTGCTTTCAGTGCCTTTCTCGCCTCTCCCTTCTTTTTCTCAGTGACTGAAAACACTGCAGAAGAAAGTGGCAGTCAATAGACACATACGTTCTTCACTTCTTAAGAAAGCCCCTTAAGAATGTCGAAGGCTAGTAACCCCGATGGCTCTAATGCTACCTTTGGTTCAGAGTCAGGATGCCCACACACGGCAGTTGCTGGGGAACATGGGTGGGAGGGTGCCATTGCTGGTTGTAGGTTTGCTGTGTGCAATCATTTGGCCACTGCGTGAACAGATTGTTGGGCTAGATAGACTCTTGGTTTGAGTCATTATGGCTCTTGATATGATGGTTTCCAAACTGGCACAAATTATCATATGTAAATGTTATGCAAATCACTGCCCTCTTTTGTCCTTTTTGGTGGGGGGTGATGTATTTCCTCATTTCTGGGGATTCATAAGTGGGAACTTCCGGTGCAAGGGGATATCAGCCATATCAGAGTGCTAGGAGGAAGTGCAGACAAAAGGGGTACCTTGGTCCAAACTGTCCAGCTGGTTGATTGTGCACTGGTTGCTCTCCCTTGCTGACCAGCATTTTCACCAGAGGGTGCAATCCAATCAGCAAATTCGTGCTGCCCCCCACCACCTGCCCATCCTTGACGGAGGGATGGGTGATACTGAGAAACTCAACCCACTTTAGCTTGGCAGAGTTTTGGCACCTTGCCAACTCGAGAGCCAAAAGCAGGTCATGGGGAGGGTGTCTGTGGCACCCGCTTTTATAGTTGGCCATTATTGGGTTTTGGAGAGGCGGTGATTGCTTGAAGCCAGGGAAATGTGCGTATATTCTGGCCTCAGTTTGCACAAATTCTAGCCACAATGTCTGCAATTTGCATAAGTTTCAGCTGCAAGTTGTGGCTAGAACTTTAGGCACATTACAAGCAGAATTTGCCCAAATCACACCCAGTATTTATCCAAATTTACTGGCCTTGAAAATGAACTCTGCAAATTGCAGTCAGCTTTAAAAGCAAAAGACCGCGTTATGGCTTGATCGTCTCAGAGTGAGATGGCAGCAGCACTGGGTGGATGGGCCAGAATGGGGGTCAAGCCAGGCCAAACTGCCAGATGTTGACCCCCTCCGCACAGCTGGATTCTTCATGCATTCCAACTGTCAAGGATGTGTAGAAATTTCCTTCTTGTTCAAGATACCACTAACAGTTCTGCCCAGAAAATTCTACTGCCAGTTCCTCGCAGTTAAGGCTGGCCTTGGATATACTTTGGTGGCCAAATGCAGGATACAGAATTATTTAAAGAAAGGAAATAACTGCATAACTATTTGAGAAAAAGCAGGTCAATGACCATCTTACCTGATGTTCTCTCTCTCTCTCATCCCCCCCGCCCCCCGGTGTGTGTGTGTAAATAAATAAAAATCATAATAGTCGCACTGAAAAAGGAAAAATTCAGATTGTTTCCCTTCTCACAGAGAATGAAAAACTGGCCTGAGAAAATAATTTAGTGTAATTGACTTGTGGTCAGCACCAGTGGAAAAGAGAATATGGATGCCGTTCTTAGCAATGTTTATAATAGACTGTCAGAGTTCATCTGGAGGGAAGATTTATTGAGCCTAAAATTCCACCGTGAAGCAATAATCTTGGTCACTGACCTTGGACAGGAAAAGCATTGCCAGGTCTCCTTTCTGCATCTCAGCAAGGAATAATATCAGCTCCCAAACAATTAACAAGTCAAAAGAGACCCCAACAATATTTTCTGAATAACCCCTCTCTGAATGAAGGGAGTTAGAAAGATGTTTGCCGCTTATGCCGGGGCTGGAGCTGCGAACCGGCTTCTGGAAGCTTCGGGCACAACCTTATTATTCCAATTGCCCTGCTTATGATGATTCAAATGCTTTGTGCTCACAATATGTTTGACAGTTTATCCATTCAATACAGTTTTATTAGGGAGCCAACTTTCCTTCCCTCTCTTAATCCAAGGCATCAGGTACCATAAATCTACAGATTCAAGGTATGAATCTGGATAGCAAGCAGCGGCATGGCTGCAGATGTCGTCTTCGGGAAATTGGATATTCTCGACTTAAAGAGGAAGTGGCGTGAAGGCATGCATCTCTCAGAGGCTTGCCTGGCGGACTCTGGGGAGTCCAAATCCAACTAGGGATGGTCCAGAGCTTAGCTAGATTGGGCACAGCCACGAAGAGAGGAGACCCTGACGTGGTCCATGATGCATTATGGGAGGGGCCCATTTTTGTGCTCAGCAGAATTTGGTAAGTGAGCTGGTAATGTTGTACCTGAGCTGAAGACAACAGTTCGGAGGAGTCATTGCTTGCAGACTATAATTAATTGGTCACCATGATTTTGGAGATGTGATGTGCCTTGGCTTAGGGTGGCCATGTATCCTGCTTTATAAATGGCAATCCTCTCTTTGTAAGGCTGATGGAGGACAGCCCTCTATTTAAAGCTGTTCTCCAAAGGAAGGATTGTCCAAGGGCAGGTTAAAGATAAAGAAGCATAAAAAGGGGTGAATGAAAGACTTGAAGCTGCCCATCAACACTTTATTTTTATTTTAAATTTGTAGGCTGCTGAATAGCCCTCTAAGGGCTCTCTAAGCTTAGCCCTACCTAGACAGAAGCCTGGGCAAACACATAGGTCCCAGTTGACCCCTCTCTGTTATATATTGTATTCCTGATCGAATGACAAGAATTATTTCTAAATCTGCAGCACATGCAAATTTTATGCAAATCTTGCTGTCTGCATTTGTCCTCCTTTTTGGTGAAGCGTCTCCTTTTTACTAGATGAGGAGTCATCCTATTTTGGCTTGACCCGACTGATGACATTTTGCTAAAACATTCTAACTCCATTTTAGGATCATGGATCTGAAAAGAACAGACATGGGGAACTTCCAAGAGAGTAACAAATAAATTGTAAGATCACTAAAAAAGCCTTGTGGGCTGGACCATTTACATTGGGGGGGGGGTGCAGAACGACAGGCCTCAAGGCCAAACCATCTCTTGTGGCTGATAATCTGGCCTTCCAGGGTTCCTCAATTAGCCATACACCTTCCCCCATGATCCCAGCCACAAATCATTTGATGGCTTCCTGACTTTTGTGCCCTTCCACCCTGCCCCCCATTTTAAAAGTTCAAAACACCTCTCCTGATGCCAAGTTAAGAGCATTAGCATGCAATAGGTTAGGGTTTGTTTGTTTGTTTGTTTGTCTGTTATTTGGTTGGGAGAAGGCAGAAAGGGGCAACTAAAAAGATCAAAGTGCTGGAGCAGCTCACCTGTAAGGAAAGGTTACAATAACAGACATTGTTTAGTTTTAAAAAAGAAGAGTAAAAGAGACAAGATAAAGATGTTCAAAACTAAGCCTGGCATGCACAAAGCTAATTAGGAGATGTGTTTCTCCCTTTCTCCTTCCCATCATACTAGGACCCAATGGGGTCATCCCACAAAGCCAAATTGTGGGAGGTTCAGGACAGATGAAAGGAAATATTTCTTCACTCAGCCCATGGTTAAGATAAGGACTTCCGTGAGATGTAGTGATGGCCACCAGTTTGGAAGGTTTTAAAAGAGATTTGAACAATTTCTTGATGCAGGAGGCTATGAATGGCTACTCCCTTAGGACATATAAAATTAGAAATCAAAAACTTTTATGCAGGTGCTCAAGAGGAAATTGATAATGCACCAAAACAAGACATCTTGCAAACCCAAGGCCACTGGGATGTAAAAGTAGGAAACAAAGCAGATTCAAATGCTGTAGAAAAAATTGACCTCAGGCTAATAAATGAACTAGGAGAATGACTCAGAATTTTGTGAAACCAACAGCATGTTCATTGCAAATGCATACTTCAAACAACTTCAAGCAACTTCAAGCAGGATTGTATACATGGACTTCACCAGATGGCCAGTACAGAAATCAAATAGATTAGAAAATTGGAAGCAGAAGGTGAAGAAGCTGTATTCTTGCTGCCAAAACAAGATAGAAACAGGCTGCAGGAGTTACCATCATCTCCTAACTTCAAAAATCAGAGTCAGGCTAAAAATGATCACTAGCATAGTGCCAAAATACAACTTAAGTAACATCCCTGAAGAATGTGAAGTCCACATTAAGAACAGATTTGCATAGCTCAACTGAACTGACCATGAGCAGAAGAATAGTGGACTGAAATCAGAGACATTATTAGGTAAAAAAGCCAAAAGACAATTCCTGTAGCAACAAGAAAGAAAAAGCTTATATGGATGACAGAAGAAACACTCATAGTAGCAAAGGACAGGTGGGAAGAAATGGGTGACAGAAAAGGGGTCTAAATCCTGAATACAACTTTTCACCAACTGTCACACAGAACTATTACAGCAACCAGTGCAAAGAAATAGAAGAGAGCAACACCAGAGGAAAGCAAGAGACCTCTTCCAGAAGATCCAAAGAATCAAAGGGATATTCAAATCTAGATTAGGAATATTAAAACAAACAAACAAGAAAACTTACTATCTGTCCAGGAGAAAATAAAGAGAAGGTGGAAAGAATACACAGCAGAACTGTACAGAAGAGATGAAAGGATGACAAACTTAATTGAAGGGGAATCCCATGAAGAAGATTCTGCATAAAGAATATTGCACTTGGAAAGAATAAAGTACCTGGGGTAGATAGGATACCAATAGAACAATTCCAAACTCCAAATCCTAACAAAAATTTTCAATAAATATGGAAAACAAAACAGACCGGAAACTTTCAATATATATTCCAGTCCCCAAGAAAGGAGAGGCAAAATAGTGCAGCAATCAAAGGACCATTGCATTAATCTCCGATGCAAGCAAAGTGAGGATCAAATTGCTGTAACAAAAAGTACTTCCCTGTATGGAGTGAGAAATGCCAGACATTCCAACTGGATTCCAGAAGGGAAGAGGTACTAGAGATCACATTGCACTTACACACCGGCTACTAGAGAGGACCAAGGAATTTCAGAAAAAGGCCAGTCTATGCTTTAGAGAGTACAGCAAAGCCTTTGTGTGAATCTGAGAAGCTATGGATGGTCCTGGAAGCAATGGGGTGGCTCAGCACTTGATTGTCCTGATGTGGGACCTCTGTCATGGGCAAGGAGCTCCTCTGAGGACAAAATATGGAGAAACAGAATGGTTTCCCATAGACAAAGGTGTTAGACAAGGATGCATTCGTCTCCCTCTTTGGTCAATCTGTACACAAAACAGATACGGAAAGCTGGATTAGAATCAGAGGAAGGAGTGGAAATTGGCAGAAGAAACATCACTGATTTAAGATAGGCAGAAGATACCAAACTGCTGGCAGAAAGCAGCAATCACTTGAAATGACTCCTGATAAAAGTGAAAGAAGAAAATGCAAAAGTAGGACTGCTGCTGAATAGCAAGAAAACAAAAATCATGTCCACAGAAGCATTACAGAACTTTATTGCTAATAATGAAGAAATTAAAATTGTGAAAGATTTCTCATACCTCAGCTCAATCTTCAATTCAAAGAGAGCCCACAGCCAAGAAATTTGAAGAAGATGAAGATCTGGGAGGGCAGCAATGAAGAAACTAGAAAAGATCATCAAGTGTAAAGATGTTTTCTTGAAGACCAAAGTCACAATTATCCAAATTATTATATTCCTAACCACGATCTTTGCGTGTGAAAGCTGGACAGTGAAGAAAGTTGAGAGGAAGAAAATAGATGCGTTTGACCAATGGAGCAGAGGAAAGCTTTGTGAATACTTTGGACTATCAGAAACAGGAACAAGTGGGTCTGAGATCAAATCAGAGCGTTCCCTGGAAGAAAAGTGACAGAACTGAGACTGTCATAATTTGGACACATTATGATGAAGGCAAGACTCCCAGGAGAAGACAATCATGTTAGGGAGAGCTGAAGGCAGAAGATGAAAGGGAAAACCAAATATGAGATGGATGAACTCCAGGAAGGGAGCTGCAGTCCTGAATTTACAAGGGCTGAGCTGGGCTGTGAACAGCAGGCCATTTTGGAGAGTTTTCATCCATAGAGTCTTCATACGTTGGAGACAATTGGACTACACGTGACAACAACAAGCCTATGAATAGCTCTATGGTACCTTAGGCCTCAGGGATATTTTTAATTTAATAACTTTTAATAACTCGACATTTAATAACTTTTAATGTCAGTTTATAGGTTTTAATATGCAGCCAGGGTGGATCTGGATTTTATCTGTATTATGTTTTATTTTATTTATGTAAGCCATCCCGAGGCTATGCAATGGGACGGCATACAAATGCTCTAAATAAATAAATAAAATAAATATTTTGGCTATGTACACCAGTTGCTGGGGAACATAGACAGAAGTGTGCTTTTATATTCATATCCTGCTTGCGGCATCCCATGGGCAGCTGGTTAGCCCCTGAGTGAACAAAATGCTGGACAAAATGCTGAAATGATGGATTCTTGGTCTGGCCCCCCAGGGATCGCCTTGTGTCCTTATTGTGGCCACTCCTTTTTTGGTTTTGACTCTGCCCCTTTCCTTCTGGCCCCACCCACTGCTGCCATGTGACTCCCAAGAACTCTGGAATTGAATTTGGTCTTAGGTCCCCGAAATAGCAGCCTGTCAGAAGCTCCTGGGATGATTAAAGGAAGACATGAAGGCAAGAACCTTCCTCCGCTGTTTGCCTCTTAGTAAGTGCTCTGCAGAGGCATTCGACCTTTGAGGACAGATTTAGCTATTTCAGCTTTTCTCTGTTGATAGATTTATCTGCATTGAATATATCTAATCCCCTTTTAAAGCCATCTAAATCAGTGGTCATCACTTCATCTCATGGAAACAAGTTCCATGCACTCCTGATGGAATACCATCTTGTTCTTCTGCTCCTTCCCCGGTTTCACCCAACCCAATTTTCTAGCATGCTGATTTATGGTATGTTCAGGGAAGGTCATCTTAGGAAGGGGCATCCTGAGTCTTGTGTCAATGACAAGGATTCCAGTGAAAAAACCTTGCCTACCTGGAAGCCATCTTCAGGGTTTCTGAGGACAAGGGCTAACCTTAAGCCTAAGCCCACTACTCTCCTGTGAAAGTGTTTTTCTTAAATTTGGGGTGGGGACTAAAGGTGGGCCAATCTGCCACATCAGGAGCACCTTTTTTTACCTAGAAGCCATCTTAATGGAAGAAGGCCACATCAGGGAAGCTTGAGAAACTTGGCCCTTGCACATTCCAACTGACCAATCCACACCTCAGACTAATTTGCTCCTCAGATTGTGCATTTTTTAAACTAGTGTGGAGAATTACCTCCCTCACACATGCATGCCTGTTTCCCTCCTCACAGAATCATAGAATAGTAGAGTTGGAAGGGGCCATGAAGGTCATCAAGTCCAGCCCCCTGCTGTTGCAGGACACTACACGCACGTACACAGAGAACTGCATTAGCTGCTCCTCTGAGTTTGCAAATGCAACCTCGGAGACAGGGACAGGGGGGCATTCCAGGGGTGGGAATGGAAGGAGGCTAGCATGGCCATGATACGTACTATCCCAGCAACACCTCAGCCTCCTTCCCTCGCGGTCAAAATCAGCCACCTAAGCGCTTGGCAAGCCTGGAGACACAGAGCTGTGCTCTCTGCTTCTCACACACTGCATAGGATGCCCACCATTCTTTGAATTTGGAGGGCCACGGGCACCCCAACTCGATTATACCCTAAATGGGTATAGTTATGGGTTAGCCATAACTAGCCTACATCCCTTTGATTTCAACAGGGCTTACTTGCTAGGAATTTTTCTTGGATATATTAGAAGGAAATAGCAACACAGGGCAACTCCTTCGAAGATCGCTTTTGATTTACTACACAATATCTACTCTGACATGATTCCTATTACATTCAATAGAGCTTACTCACAGGTAAGTGAGTACAGGACTGAAGCCCTCTTTTTCCCCCTTTAGCATCAGTGCAGCATCAGAGGTTATTCTGGGGTGTCATTTTTAAATAATCACTCTCATCCGATTTTTGTCCATTTGTTCCAACATGTACTTTTGGCACAAAGAAAGGAAATGCTGCTGCTACATGCAGAGTGTACTTGTAAAGTTAATAATACATGCTCAATGTTTATTAAGGCAACTGTTATTTAATGCTGGACATGCAAACTCCAATGAGGGCTTCGTGGAAATTAGTCCTGACACTTGTCAAAGATACACCTTTTGCCCCGGTGTTTCCGTGCTGCAAGCAGGGGCTGCATTCCCTCCCCTTTAAAAGTATGGAAATGTTTAGGACCTTTGAAATATAATTTGCATCATGTCAGATGTGCTACCTAAAGCGCTCTGGGAACCTACAGCCAGAGCAGTGCCAATAATATATCCCGGTATTTAGTGGTAGGTTATGGGCAGCAGCAGCTGAAAGGCAAGCTGGTTTCCAACACCTGCAGAACTCACTTCTGCCTGAAGATTCCCCATAAATTCTAAAAGGTATTTGTATAACTAGATTTTAATGTTCTGCGTGGCAATAGTAAAGTGCCCACGCTATAAATCAGGAAGACTCTGCTCTGAAGCTCACCTTCGCCATGAACTTCCCTTAGGCAAGCCACTCTTCCTAAGCCTCATCCCCCCCCCCATTTGCAATGGGGGGGATAATAGTTTGCAGGAGAGGTTGGCCACTTCTCCCCCATCACTGCCAAAATTGCCACAGCCTCAAGGCCCACCATGCTGCCAAAATTCGGCAGTAACCATGGAAGCAGCTACAAAACCAAGTTGCATTGCTGGAAAGCATTGAGTGAATATGATTTTGCAATGAAATCAGGTATATTCTTGCTGCACCCCACATCTTAAAGAGACAGTGCCAGCTTTTTCGCCTGCTGCTGCCGCACCAGCAAATTTTAGCAGCATATTCAGTGATGCGGTGGTAGGATTAAGCCCTTTGGCCTCATGCTTCCCACGCTCACTTTAATGTTAAATAAATAAATCAATCAATCAATAAAGGGAGATACACTTTGTTTCCTGGTTATTTTCTAGTTGCAATGTTACGCAAATGTGGAAGGTGATTGTTTTTACTCATGTCCTGCTTATCTTTTAGTTCCAATCCTTCAGTGGATATATCAGTGTAAAAAGTGAACATGAAATAAACTAGAAAGTGACTTTTTCATGATATAAAAACTAGGCATGGGAAAGCCTGTAGTTGATCCGCTTTCTGCTCTTTCATGTGGGAAATGTCCAGATTCTTTTCCCCAGGCTGTAAACTTTTCCTCCTATGACTAGTTTGAAAGTGGCTCTTTGCAGGGGAAATGCACATTTCCAAGTGCAGATATACAAAAAGTTATTGTAAATTTGGGGATTTGTGGACATATAGGCATATATAAATAGGAAAAAAAAAAACCCTTGCTCAAGTTTGCAGGTGGGACTGTGAGCAGAGCATGGTTGCATGAACTGTAAACAGAAAAGAAATTCTTGTGCATTTGTAATCAAAACTATATTCAGTGGGGGGGGGGGGGAACCTGTAGCTGTTATGCTTGGAAACTGCCAGAATCCTGACTTTCTTGATTGCAGGAGACACATAGCTCCCAGATCAGATAAAAATGGTTGTGCTTTTCTTTTTCAACACATTGTCTGACAAGTTGATCTTGGGGTGAGAGGGGTCAGAGAATTCCTGGGTGGGTGTTAGGAGAATTTAGGAGAGAATTCGGTTTTATCTGCATTTTTAAGTGAACTGACCTAATTCCCAGTCTCAAAAGCAGATTAGAACGCTCCCATCCATTAGATTGTGTAGGTCTACCCATTCCGTGATGCAGTTTTTAGCCCAGACATTACATGCAGAAAATGTATATCACAGAAAAAGAAGGAACAGAAAAAGTTAGTATATTAGAGCAAGTTGCATGCAAAAACACTGGAGGTTGCACACATTAAGCACAGTGGACAGAAAGAAGTTTATTAGGGGAAGCTGGTTCAAAATAAATATAACAGGGAAAATTGTATATAAAATGTGTTTATCCCGGAATGCATGTCAGGAAAATAAAAGTGAATGGGGGGTTGTGGGGGAGGGGTGTTAAATCAGATGCATGCGAAAATTAGAACTGAGGACTGGATACATAAGAAAGTGACTCAGACAAGATATAAACAGATGTCCATTCCTAAAAGGATTAATTGATATTCATTGTGGCAGGCGGAAAATAGCATCCTCTGACACTGTACTTCATGCATCTAGAATCCTTTGGTGTTTTCTGCTGGAAATGTGGAAGGTAAAGTCATTTTCTGTGCCACTTTTGGTACTCTGGTCAGATGCTGCATGTAATGTCCCAGAGCAGGGTCCCTTCACAGACAACCCGTGCCCTTGTTTACCGAATGCCCCCCTTCTTCAAGGAAGCATGAATTGAAACTGTGTGCCCAGTGGGAAATATTGGTGGTTCCACTACCGAAGAACACAGTAATGGAGGTACATTCGGTGTAACTGAGAGGAAAATGTAGCCCTTTGAGACAAGGGCCGAGTAATATAAAAGTCAATATTATTTGGCTTTTCCTGCCAGTGTTTGTCTCCCTCACACAGTGTGACCGTCAGCAGGCAATCTGTTTAACCGATTTACGGGGGAGAGCAAGAATGTGTGCGCGGCTCTTACAATGACTGAAGGGCTGAGGGAAGGCTATAATAAAGCCATTCAGAAAATGACAGGTTACGGGGCTGTGTGATCTAGAAACTGATTCCTATTAAGTTGACTTATTGCCCTTGGCTGAGGGCTACGATGGTCCGGCAAAGGTGCTCTCCTTCTCACCCAGTGTTCCTGCCTGAACGAGAAGAGCTGACGCATACCGGATCTCCCCTGATCCATGCAGCTTTGAATGCTAATGGCCATCCTGGATGCACTACAAAGTAAGGTCCTTTATTAGATTTTTCCCCCTGCCCGGCCACACTTGGATTGCACGGTTGAATAAATCAATCATCGTGAATGATCCTTGGAGAGGCTAAAGAAAGGCTGGAGGGCATGGTGACCCTATCTATCCACACGACATGTATATTCTGCTGGTAAGCCAGCCTCACTCTCGTGGCGTTCCTCAAAAGAGACCTGAGAATGCTTGGGGCAGTGCTGAAAATACTCCGCTAGTGCCCTGGCAGAACTACAGTTCCCAGGGTCCCCTGAGGAAGTCTAAAGGTTAGGCCACTGAATTGAAGCATTCCCTTTGTGGCATAAGAGGAGGAAGAGCAGAAGGCTGCAGAGGAGGCTTCCTAATGGAGCCATTAGTTCCTCTGTGATTTCTCGGTGGATGGACACAGGTGCAGCTCCTGGACCAGCAGGGCAGATGCCCAGGTCAACCCCACACCAGTTATTTGATCCTGGCGAAGGATCTGGACAGGAGCTGCATGGAGCTGTGGAAGTGGGAGAGGGACAACAGGATGGCATTCAATGTGGATAAGTGTGAGATCTTGCTCTCGGGACACAGGAATAAGTGTCACAGGTACAGAATGGGGGACAAGTGGCTGGAAAGCTGCACTTGTGAAAGGGACCTTGAGGTACTGAAGAGCCAACAAGTGTGACACAGTGGTTAAGAAGGCAAACGCCACTCTTGGATGTGTAGCCAGAAGCGTGGTTTCCAGATCTAGGGAGGTGTTGATGCCACTCTGCATGACTTTGGTCCACCCACAGCTGGAGTACTGTGTCCAGTTTTGGGCCCCACATTATAGGAGAGGCATAGCTAGGTTAGAATAAGTTCAACACAGAGTCACAAAACGGTAGCTGGCTTTGGAGGGATTACAAATGAGGAGAAATTGGAGGTACTGGGTCTTTTCCAGCCTGGAGAAGAGAAGACTCCTAGGGGATCTTATAGGACTTATAGGAATGTGAGGGGCTATCATGTGGAGGGGGGCCATGACCTGTTCTTCCCTACAGTGGAGGGCAGGATGCAGTCCAATGGGGCAAAGCGCAAGGCTTCAGGATGGATGTCAGGAAGTACTTCCTGACAGTTAGGACCCCTGGGATATGGAATGGGTTTCCAAGGATGGTGGTTGAGGCCCCATCAGTGAGGGTGTTCAAGGAAAGATTGAACAACACAAGTTGGGGGTTACATGAGTGGAGCTGGCTGGAGCTGGGGGTCAGACTAGGTGGCCTGGGAGAACCCTTCTGGCTCGTGTGTCCCCCCCACCCCCATGTTTCTATGGTTCATTGAGCCCAAGGTAGAAACTATTTCAGAGAACCCTGGACCCCTCCTCTCTGGGAGTCCCCCCTGGAGATAGGGAGACCCCCCTATATCTATGCAGGCCCTCTAGTTGGCTAACCCTTTTTTCCTGACTCCTTGTCATGGGGTCAAAGATTGAACCAGGCTCCTCTCCCATGTCCCCTCCCCGCACTTCCAGATGTTGGTTCCCAGATTCTGCTTGAATGCCTGGAGACACCAGCCTTGAGATAAGCTCTCCCTCCTCCTCCATCTCTCCATCTGCAGGCCTCCTCCCCAGGCTTCACGGTCCTCATCCAAAGAGTTGATACCATCCTGGCCCCGAAGCAGGTGCCAAGAACAACTACCTCTTTCATTCCCAACACTGTCCTGCCTCACAGGGTTCTTGCTGTTGCTGTGAGGATAAAATGGAGCTATGCAAGCCAACTTGGGTTCCATACGAGAGGAAAAAAGGCAGGATAGATACAACGCCATAACAACAGCAATAGACACATGTGCCAAATGATATCAACTACCTTTGTGAAGAGGTCATGGGGGAAAATAGTCCCCGGACTGGGCTGTGGATGCATTAGTCGTGTTTTTGTCACATAAGAGCTTCAAGAAGTCCTTGAAGCAGCCTGTGCACTGGAGGGGGTGGGTGGGGAATTAAACCATGATGATTTACATGCTTGGGGAAGCTCCCGTGCTTTGTTCAACCAGCATCAAGACAGTAAATTAATTCTGCAAGGCCCTGTCCAAAGTTACATTGATTCTGATTTTGCTGAAAATCATCCATTAGCCAAGAATTACTACCAGTGTTAACGGAAACACTGTTGTGTCATTAATTGGAATTAATGGATGGATAGTTTTTATAGGAGATTTGAATGAAGGCAATATTCCTTTCAAAACCCATTTTATTAGAAATTTGCTTGCCAGCTGTAAAATGGGATGCCACAGTGCCTGCCCCCTAATGCTGCCCACACACAGACACACGCACATCGTTTCATCCAAGGCCTGATGTGTTTTTAATTAAGGAAAGTCAAAACATATTCAAATGCTGGGGGTTTGCTTTTTGTACAACAAGGCGGTATAACAAATAGCTATTTATTTCCCCACACAATGGCTGTAATGAAACAGACGAAGGGATGCTGCTGGGAATCATGATGACGATGTTGACTTTGTTTGCATAGGGGCTCCTCAGAATCATTTCCCACCAGTCTATAACTAGAGAAAATTCCCCAGAAATGACTGGGACCAAGATGATGCCAAGACCAGGAGGTTGGGTTTGAATTTGGGAAACCAGTAGGCACTGATCGGCTGCGTTGTAGCTTGGCCTTCCTCCATGGGGGTGTCCATGAACCCTCAACACAAGAACTTTGTTCAGCATCATGTCCCATCACCATACAGTCAGGACAGCCCTGGAACTTGAGATGACTTTGGAAGAGAGGAAGGATCCTGCCCTAGTCCTGGCAGTTGCAAGACTCCAAGGAAGTCAACGGAAGGAAGGAACCAAAGCACAGGAACTGGACCTTTTTCAGACCCACCACCCACTCAGAACCTCCAGGAACAATGGTGGCAGCAGGTCCAAAGAGAAGCTCAAAGCCCAAAACTCCATGCCTGCCTGGCAGGCCATTGGATATTCCTGAGCTCTACCCTTGAGAAAGAAGCATGTGATGGATCAGGGCCTTGGTGACAAGCCAGGAAGGGGTGCAGCATCGGCATTACTTATGAAGCTGCAGCACGGGTGCCTAGTACTTGATGAAGCAGAGCAGCTCCCTGGCTGGTTTGATATTCCTGGTCCTTCAACCACAAAGCGATTCCAGATAAGTTCAGGAGCTGATTTGCATAACAGGGACAGGAGGAATCCGACAGCTCCTGGAGGGCTTCGGAGCTGAGTGGGGATTTGAATGGATGTCCTTTCTTTCCATGACTGGCATTGTCGACCATGCAACATTCGCTTCAGATTGTCTTAGCTAAGTTGGTGATGTGCCAGACTCGTGCTCTAAGTCAGTAAATCCCTACAGCTGAAGGACGGATTGGCCAGCCTCAGTGATGGGTCCCTCATGAAACACCAGGCCTGGTCCACCCATGCAGCAAGAACAAGGGGCTCAGTGGACAAGGCCATCTTACTTTGCAGCTGAAGAGTTTAGCCTAAAGAGTGCTAAGCTTCCACCAGAAGAAATGGCAATTTCTTCAGATTTTTAGAATAGATTCTAGCCGGGCCCTCTGCCTCTTGTGTTAGAAACTGCCAAATATGCACATGCAAACACAGAAGAATGCTTCTTTTAAAAGCCCCTCAACTCCGGTATGATGTTGCATAGTCTCATTGGCAGGCTACCTGGCATCACAACATGGAAGACGATCGAGCCCAATGCTGTCTTTTGAAGCAATTGTATAAACGCGGGCCTAGAAGTTTGCATTTCCCATTGGAATGGGGTGAATTGGTCTACACAAGTGATTATATCATCATATCTTAGCATCTGGTTCCATACCCAGGTCAAGATTCAGCAGCAGACCTACCTCGGCTGGAAAGTTGCCATTGGAGAATTAAGCAGCAAAGTCAGGTCAAGCTTCTCCGCCAGGTGGTGGGCCTTCTGTTTTTTGATCTTCAGTTTGTAAACCCATTATTTATTTATGCATTTATTTTTCGATTTATATCCTTTTTCCTACAAAGACTCAAGGCAGCTTACATCATTCTCCTCCTCCCTCTTATCCCCACAACAACAACCCTGTGAGGTAGGTTGGGCTGAGAGTCTGTGACTGGCCCAAAGTCACCCAGTTGGCTCCATGGCTGAGCGGGGACTCGAACCCACATCGTCTGAGTCCCAGTCCCAGGCTCCTAACCACTACGCCACACTGGCTCTCATGCCTGCATTCATTTAGGGAGTCCACCCTGCTTCTGGGTATGATGACCATGATGACTTAGAGCAGGGTATGAGTGGATTTTTGATGACACGGCATTCCAGACAGAGAGATGGCCTCTCCCAGTCATTGCATACAGATGTTGAAGAACACAGGGGACAACATGCAACATTTCTCTACCCCATCAGTCAACTCCCCAGGTGTTGCCCAAGGCCAGCTCCTGGCAGATAGGAGAGGAACTGACACCAACCAAGTCCAACCAACATCATGTGCTCCAGAAGAACTTGGTGGTATATTCCAGGAGCAGGCATCCAATTGCTCTCCCAAAGCTTTTGTGCACAATTCCAACAGCCCTAATTATCAGGTAATTATGGACACTGGAGAGCACCAGGTTGCCTGCTTCTGGTTGATTGTATCAATGCTACCAGAAAGCTCAAAAAGTAGGCACGGTGCAACTACTGCTATTCAATTCTGTGTGAAGATGGCTACCTGGAGAACCAAAGGTGGTTCAGCTGTAAGATGGAGACCTGAAGCAATATTACTTACTTGAGCCCAACTTCTTGAAGAGTTCCTAGAAATGTCTGGCACTGCTCATCCAGTCAACTTGCCCACAACTTATAATCAGGCCTATAACTAGGGCCAAACTATTTTAGAGGGAACAATTCTATGGTCCCGAGATATTGTCTTACTCCAAGCTCAACCTCAGCCTTAGTGCTGCTAGTGGTGGCACAGGGGATCCAGTGCTCACAGGGATGGAGCACCCATGCACACGCCACTCCATCAGACTTCACTGTTCCCTCTGAGCGTAGTAACAAGCTTCACAATTGCCGGGAGGGAAACAGATTTCCCAGCAAGATTATGTTGTTGTGAGATGTACCTATTGGCACATCCTGAGAAGACAAGACTCAGTGGAGAAGACAATCATGCTAGGGAAAGTCAAAGACATTCCCTAAGGAGACCAAAGGAGGCCACTAATGAAATTTGTCCTTTGCAGCTGCATGCAAGCAAAGAGAATCCAAATTTGCACATGGGGGTGGGAGGAATCCCTCGAAGAGAAGCCAATTTGGGGGTCAGCTGGGAAAGGCAAGTTTCTCCTCACTACTTCCAGGTCTGTTGAAAATAGTTTAGGGTACAAAATGCTTGTTTAGATGGGAAAAGAGCATACAACTCCCAGCAAGTTCCAAGCAGCTTTGTACATCTGTCCAGCTGGGCACGAGATCACAGCATCTGTTTACAATCTATATAAACTCAGGGTTTTGAGCAGTCAGCCGGGCCAGACTTCAAGGCTAGCAACCCTTCCTACCACAGTCAGGTTGCTTCCATGTGGAACTTGCCAAGGTACTTGTCCTCATACCAAGGCTCCTATCTGTGCTCCTTGCTTCCCATGAGCAAAACGCCATGCTGCTGAAAACGCTGGTGCCACTCTTCTGACTGATAAGAATAGACACAGCTTGGGGATCAAACTCCAGCTGTTCTCAGCATGGGCAAGCTTGGGTGCTCAGCCCTTCCTGGACTACTGGTGCACACGCCCAGCTTTTTTGAGAATAGTAGCTAATTTCGCCACAGAACGGTTCTCCGGAAAGGACTGCAGCTTCATCGTGCCCTCAACCCCTGGGTTCAGAATCCATTCCTTGGCCAAATTACTTTTCCCAAAACTGACTTGCACAGTCATGCTTTGACTCAGTGAATAGGCTGAGCTGGGTTTCCCTAGACTCTGTGTGTGCACGGAGTGCGGGCGGGGGGAATCACCTTTCTTTCTATAGCTGCATGGTTTCCAATATTTAAAAGCAAATGCATGATTCATAAGCCGTTTGCAAATTTGTAAATACGTCGGTGACAAATGGGCGACTGGGCATCAAAGAGAACAGGGGGAGTGGGCATCACATTGGAGAGAACCCTGGGTGGCCAGATTTAGCTCCTTGACTGCAGTCTTGGCACCCTCACCCTGAAGGGTGGCCAGCATCAAGGCTCACTTGGCCCATTTTTAGGGGTCAGTGTCAGAATTTCCGAGAGTTGTGTTAGCACCTGCTGCGCTGTTGGCCATTCCCGATGCTGCAACGAAAGGGAGCCATAAGCACAGATGCAAGTCCTGACCCACCGCTTCCCCCACCCCACCCCGCCCCCAAAGTGTCCCTTCCACTTGCCACCTTACCTAAATGCCTGCCATATTCCAGGCAGGGTAGTCAGAGGCACGACCAGCATGGACCCGTGCAGCCTGATCTGAATCCTAATTAGGGACAAAACTATTGGAAATGTGCCATATTAGAGATGCTATTACCATTAATATTGATGTTCCCACCCAGGGGAGATAAGCAACTTTACATAGTAATTATGCATAAAATTTGGTGCTGTGAAATTTGTTTCACCTTGTTCCACTGGTATGTGGAAACAGTATACAAAATTGCTGATAGCCACGTGCAGTTGGCAGTATTGTTTTTCTTTGGATTGATTGAGGAAAGGTGATCCAGCAATTTATTCGGTGGATGATAAACCACACACACAGACACACAGACACTGAAACAAAGACTTTAAAAATGCATGTATGTTGCTCCTCTCCTCTCCTCTCTCCTCTCCTCTTCTCTCCTCAATTCAAGATTTAATTAATTCAGATTTCTTAATTCAAGTGCAGTGCTATGCATGTTTAGACAGAATGAAGTCCTATACCTCCCAGCATTCCATAACCAGCATTGCTGGCTGAAGAATGCTAGGAATTCTGGGACTTTTTTTTTGTCCAAATATGTATAGGATCACACCCTGAATTACTTAAAGATCTGATCTGAACCATCTAATTTGCAAACCATGCTTTTAAATCTAGGATGGGCAAACTGGGTGCATCCAGGGTGAGTTCTATCATTCTTGCCATTCCTAACCATTGGCCATACAGGATGGGATGGGAACTGTAGTCTCAAAGCAACTAGGGGGCAAGAACCAGTCAAGGAACCACTGAAGCGTAATCTCTCCCAGTTCCTCCAAACCTGCCTCCAGGTTCTGCCATCTTAGATTGCAAGTTTGGTTTTGCTTATGAAATGGAGAAAATGTGCCTTTGGAGTTGCTTTTTTTACATTAGTTTGCACCTGAATGCCTACTTTTCTTCACTGACTAAAGCATGAAAACACCCAATTCCCCCAAAACTGGCATTTTTGAAAAAGTGCACATTTTCTGTAACAGCATACATTTTTTTCAAACCAAAGTTGCAAACTGGAGAATGTAGGAGCTTTGCCTAGAAAATTGCTCAAGCTCCAGGGTATGGCGTGGGCAAGATCTGGATACAAATGAGCCATCACAAAATTCTCAAGCCTTCCTAAAAAGCACTATTTCCAGGATCAACATTTAAGGGCTAGTTGCAGTCAATTAGTTCCGGACTGTTAAAGTTGTCTAGAGATTTGTTTTTATTGATTTATTACAAACATTTGTATCCTGTCCTTCCACACAAGCGCTCAGGACGGCTTACATAGTATAAAATTAAAATAATGCAGTCATGAAACCACAATTTGTGCATGCGCGTTCTTGGTACATATATGTTCGTGCATCCACACACTGCAATTTTGTATCATTAGCATTTTTAATCACTGAAAGCTGCCCAAACAGTTTTGGCTACTGGATAGTGTAGAAATGTAATAAATGTAATAAAATGAAACACTGTGCAAATGTAATTGTTAACTGTTCGTGCTGGGGGGTGGGAAGGGTGGGGAAACTACATCAGAAATGCTGGGAAGAAGTGAATATTTCAGAGGGATTTCTCAAAGTGCAGAACTTTAGTGCTTACCTTGTTATAAGATGATAGCTGAATGTAGTGGGGTCCTTTTTCTCTCCCCCCCCCCAAAAAAATCCCAGAATTGTCCTTGCAGCCCCTCTGGCCCCTTGCACTTCTCGGAAGTGGACTTCAGAGGACTTTATCGCTCTGGCCTTTATCTCCTCCCAGCACGGCTGCCTGCTGAGGGCCTGACAGCGAAGCAATGATTTGTTCTTATTATTTTGCTTCTGGTTGTTAAAAGGACCTTTAATAACAACGATGCAAGACCAAAACTGCTTCAAGCAGCAACACAGGGAAGCCCCAAGAGAGGAAATCCTGGCAAAGCCCTCTGGGGGCTTCCCAAGTAGCAGAAGCATCAAGAGGAGCCGCAAGGACAAAGCAGGGAGGCTGGGGGGCGGTAAACGGGGGAGCCCCTCCCAGCAGCTTCCCTTCACGCGAGAGCCCGCATCGAAGCACTTGCCCCATGAGCGATCCCCCTGAGTTTCTCACCGTCCCACAGAACGAGGCCAAGAAACAACGGCCTCTTTCTCGGGAGGTTTCAGAAGGGCACGTGGCGTTCTGGCACAGTGCAAGGATCCAGTCTTATCCCGCACTGCAGCGCCGTTCCAGCAAGCTCGGGAGGTGTGTTGTTCCCCTCCCAGCAACCAGCCTGGCTGCAGACCCGATTCAGCCGAAGCTGAGAGCTAGCGGGGGCCAAGCTGGGACCTGGACAGCCCAGGGACTCTCTGCCCTGGCCTGGGAACGGAGGCACTGCAGCACACGGAGCGTTAGTTTCACAAACTAGCCCACAAAGGGACAGCTCCAGCCAAACGCTGTTTGCTCTGCAGAGGAGCTGTAGACACAGCCAGTGCACAGCCTCACCAGAGCCTTTCCCTTTTGGGCTTGTTGGACGCATTCGGCTGGCGAGAGAGGCCCGAAGTGTTCTCCGATTGCTGAAAGCCCTCGGGGCTAAATTTAATCCTGCTGGAAACAGGTGCAAAACACTTGCATGTCACACAGAGAGGGTAGATTACACAGGCTGGCATAAATAGCACGGGATGGGGCACCCTCTTGCTTGCTGTTGCTTTGCCAGGTGGGGGGAGAGAAGGGAGGGCTCCTTTGCAGCTCAACATCAGAACTGCCATTGAGATGCATTTCAGATCGTCAGCCCCTGGTTTGCTACTGGAAAGCTGCCACCAGATGCTACCGAATGTGGGAGCTTCAGCAGCTCCAGAGGTTGCAGGAAGTGATGTGGAGCTGCAAAGCCTGAGAGAGCCCCCTGGGCAGCGGGTAAAGTCCAGGGTGGTCCTGCCACGAGTACAACCACACACATAATTCGTGCTCTGCCTAGATGCCATTGCTATCGCTGGAAAGAATGTGGATGCCCATAAATGTATCCTACTGATTATTCAGAAGATGGACAAAATGGAATAGATTTTCTGGAGGCACAGACTTCTGGCTTACAACTCTGCACTTTTCTACTGATCAAACCTCTGAGGGCCGAAACATGAGATGCAGCTAGCAACTTTCAGTTTCTCTCGCTCTCTCTCTCTCTCTCTGGCATGAGTGTAGGAGGCCCCCTGTGGACTTGAGCATAGGGGTAGGGGCAGTACCACTTGCCCCCCAGGATCACTACAGACCCGCCCAGATGAGCTTGTGCCACCCCCCAGAAGAACACAAGAAGGGCTGTGTTGCACCAGCGCAAGTCTCCCTCCAGTCCAGCGTTCTGTTCACACAGTGGCCAGCCTGCTTCCCGTGGGAAACCCGCCAGCTGGACGGGAGCACCACTGCGTCCTCTTGCACAAGCCCCCCAGCGACTCTTTGCAGGGGCCACTGCTTCAGATGCAGGAGGCAGCATGGAGGGACCAGGACTGGTAGACATTGATTGGATTCTCTTCCATGGACTTGTCCCATCCCCTTTGGAAGCCTTCCAAACTGGTGACCAGCGTTGCATCTCATGCGAGTGACTTCCGTAGTTTGATTACATGCTCTGTGAACAAGGGCTCCTGTTTAGCTGTCCTGAATCCCCCACCAAGCAGCTTCATGGGATGACCCCACATTCTAGCACTATGAGAGAGGTGAAGATATCTCACCTTCCACTTTCTCCACACCTCCATCACGCCTCCCTTTACTTGCCTTTTACTAACCAACCAATCTCAGCTGTTGAAGCCTTTCCTCCAGCAGGGAGTTGCCCCACCTCCAGGAGCACTAAATTGCCCTTTCCTGTATTTTTTTTCCAACTCGGTACTACGTTCTTTTCCGTACGGTGACAAGAAATGCATGAGTATTGCCAAAGAGAGACCCATTCATGCTAGCGTCGATGTAACCTAAAGCTGTAAGCACCAGCTCTGCAGCCGCAGCTGAAGCAGCTTCATAAGACATGGAACAAGTCCCTGAACCTCCAAAGGCAAGCCCTTTGCCCTCTCCAGCGGAATCCTCCCCTTCCCCTAGCTTTGAAACGGTCTTTGCTACAGGGCCAGCTTTGACTGCTCTTTGCCGGAGTCCTCCTGCATTTCGCGGCCCTGACAGCCCCCTTCTCCCAAGCCTCTGTTCAGTGCCGTACAGTCTTGAGTAGGCTGATCCTGAGCTGCTTTTAGCTGACCTGACAAATGGAGACATTGATATGCCCTGGCTGCTGCAGCTGCCGGCTCTCCCTCCCCGGCCGCTCAGCTAGATCTATGAAATTCCCCACCTTTGAGAGGCTTTTGCAAGTGCTTGTTCAAATCACAAGCACACATACAGCCCAGGATGCCCACAGGGAGTGACACCAATTCACTGTGATAGTGGACCCTTGGCTGGTGAGCTGGTTCTTTAAAGACAAATTGCGAGGAAGGAAAAGGAAGGAAAAAACTGGTGAGCAGAGATTACAGGGCTGCCGTGCTTTGGGTTTTGTCAAGAAAGGGTGCTTCAGCCTTTGGGATCCACCAAGAATGGGGTTGCCTGTTATGGGTCCATCAGATTCTGGGCCATGGCCAAAGAACCTGCTCGAGTATGGGGTGACCAGCAGAAGCTGCTGGAGAAAAGCGGTCCATTCTCTCCCTTGAGTTGCTCAGAGACATGCAGAGCATTGACTTTGCTGCCCCTCCTTCCACGCTGCTGGTTTCCATGTTCTGTTATAGGACCCCTGGGCAAGGATGAACAGATCCGCAGCTGTTGCTGCACTGAAGTGGAGAACTACCAGGGGTTTTACAGCAACAGTTAAGCCAAGCAAACAGTTGCTACACTTCGTGCATCAGAGCCTTTAGCAAAGAGGGGGAGGGGGGAATGCAATGGATTTCCATAATTCTTCCCACCCACCCCAGAATCTGGGTCATCCATCCTGCACTGGTATCAACTCACTACGGTTCAATGGCAGGCCAGGATTTGCCCATTAAAAACAGAAAGGAGAGAGTGAAGTTGCAAAAAGTTGGTCGATTTGCACCAATTTGCACCTGAAAAGCACGTGTTTCTCACACAGTTTGCGCAAATCCTATGACCACCATGTGCTTTTCAGATGCCCATCTATGCAAAATGCACTAAATACCACAATTTGTTCAAACTGAGTAAATTTGCACAATTTGCACAAACTGCACAAATTGCATGATTTGCGGTTTCCTTGGTGGTGAAAAGAATGAGCCGACCACAGGCTACTAAGGCTACTGCCTTAGAGACAGTAGCAGTGGGGCCGCTATAGCCACACCAAGCTTTTAAGGAGCTATCCATGGTTCTGAACCTATTTTGGGGATAGGTTTCAGTGCTGTGGATGGTGCCTTCATAGTTCAGACTAAAACCCAGACTGGATACACCACTCCACTGACATTGAAGACACAAACTCCCTTGGGGTCAGGATTGGCTTATGTCACACCTGAAAATGTCCATAGGTGTTTTAAAAAGTAAAGAATAGATTAAATGTAATTTAGTATACGTGATCCAAACATGGGATCAGTGCTTCTGAATTCCTTAATGATTTCTCATTGACTCAGGAGGTAAGCGTCAGCTTCCTCCTCTCCCTTCTGCTTTGCCAATGGGTGATCAATGCCTCATGCTTGACCTGTGACAAATTCTATAATCTATAATCAAATTACAGAAACTGGACATGCACACTGCCAGATGCATAAACGATACACACCCAGTGTCAGCACATCAAACCCTAAATATTAGGACTGCCCATTCTGGGTGTTCCACTGTTGAAGATTATTAAATTTAATAATTAAGAACTTCTTACAATAAACATGTGTGCATGAACCTGGAGAGGTAACCTCTGGTTTGAGTGCACATGAATATTGATCAATTGCTTGGGATTCATATTGTCTCCACAGCAATGACCATGACTCTAACTGTGCCAGGATTCTCTGTAGCTACAGAAAAGACACAGAAGTCAATGCTGAAGAAGCCCACAACGGATTCAAACAAGATTGGTTCACTATGAATCTGACCATGGATTCTTCAGCAAACCAGCTTTTCCCAGATGTACGAATTTCGTGGACCAACTTTTTAAACTCCCTGGAAATTCACACAAATTTAGTCATAGCAAAAACACAAAAAAACACTGAAAACCAAACATGATGCACATCCGCCTCCATTCGCTAAAGAATAAATATGCACATGGAGGGGTTTTGTGCATTTTCGATGTGCACATTTGCAGAACTGGACATTTGCCCAAGTGCAGGAAAAAGCAAGTTCAGGCAAATGAACATGAAAACAAAAACCTGAGCAGACAGCAGAATGCAAAGTATCTGACAGTCTGAGACACTGGATTGAATGAATAAAATCCACATATCCCCAGGACTGAATCTAGCTTCCTGGGAGTCCCCAGGATTTTTTGTTCTTTAATAATGTTAAAATATTTATTTAAGACCATATGAAACCTTAGAACAATATTAACAATATTGAAAACACTGAGGCAAGTTTAACATCTTCAGAGTACAAACACACAATAAATGCCTGCTAAATTCCAAGTAGCCAAAAGCCTAGCCAAGTATGATCACCAGTGCTTTTCTCCCTCACTGCCATGGTGAGAAAAACCAGAATTCAACCTCATCACATTATCTGTACTATAACTGATGCTTACTAAAAAAAACCTAGAAAGTGGGCTCACTTCACATAATGTATGCAGATTAACGGATTTTGTTTCCTTCTCAGAGAATTTGCACTGTCTGCTCACCAAATTATGAATATGATCATTACAATGATCATTATATTATCATTATCAGTGATAATAATGATCGTTATTTTAAGCACCACATGACAAAGGGGATTGCTTGCGTGTCTCCGGTATGTCACAGGACTTTGCTTGTTCCTCTCTTACATGGGAGCTGGGCAGGTGGGGAGGGGAGAGAATAAAAAACAACAACCTAGTGTTTTATTTGCCCTGTCACCCTCTGGAAGTCTCCTTACAATGTAATTACATGGTCAGTGGTTATACAGCTCTGTGCTGATGATGTGCCATAAACAAAAAATAAAACTAAGACCAACACATACTGCCAAGAAGGATTTAGATATTAAACTGAGAGATGACAAGGTTTGTAAAGCCCTGAGGGAGAGGGGCTGTAACACTGTACCTAGCACCAGATGTGGCACTTCCATTAATTGGGCAGGTCTGCAACTCGCTGCCCGCTATGGAGAACGCAGATGGTGTTTACCTTCCCCTGGGTTTCCTACGTACTGCAAAGGGACAGGAGCTGGTGATGCAGTCTGCATAACCAGCACTGGACTGAAGTCCTGCCTAGGAATAGCTTGGTGAGATCAGGGCATTGGTCTCCATTGGTGGACATCCATAAGAGCAATCGCTTTTCTGTATTGTTTGCCTCAACGTTTGAAGGTTCCACCATGTGCAGAAGTGACAGGGCCTACAGTAGCTTTGGTAGATCTAGTGTGAACTTGCTTTGTGAAGAACCACTGGATCCTGTGGCTCTCACTGAATCACGGGGCAGTGAAGTTCACAAGCTGAGTCAAACTGAAGAACATCTAATGCCCATCACTTTCATTGGGTGCTGCAGGTTCAGGTGACACGAGGGTGCAACGGCTCTCTTTACCTTGCCTGTCCCTGATATGCACATGGATTTCCACCATGGTTGGACCCAGTAGGTAATGCAACTCTGATCCCATGTGTGTGCTGAGGTGGCCCAGCCCACAACTTCACCACCAGAGGACTGTACCATTTCATTCTACATCATGCATGCAACATCTCCTACAGAAGGAGATGAGATGGATACCCTTCTGATGGATTCTTACCCCACCCATTCATCTACCATTAGCTTCCCTATAGCAACTTGTTTTGGGGGTCCCAAGATCATTCCAGAAAATGAAGATTTCTGGCCTCTAATGTGAAGGGCAGAGGAAGCCAAGCACAAGCGATGCGTTTATTTCTGACTAAAAAAGGAACTCCCAAGAGACCAACAGCGCCTGATGGATTGAAGCCGAGAGAGGAGCGTGTCCCTCTTGCTGCTCGCAAAACTGGAAACACAAACAAATAAACACATAAATAGTGGTGGGTTTTTACACTCGCTCTGACACATTAGTGTAATTAGCATCATTAATCAAGATGAGGCACTTGATACCTAACGTACTTTATGCAGGTAATAAATGGCTTCTCCCTGACAAAATCACTGTCTCTCAACAGCCAAAATATGTTTGGTCGATCTTGCACCTGAGAGCAGGGCATGTCTTGTCTTAGGGGACAAGTGGCTGCCAGGAATGTTCTGAGCCTAATAATAATAATAATAATAATAATAATAATAATAATAATAATAATAGGTTAGATCAGAACTTTGCATTGTAATAACTAGAATTTTCTCCTGTGCAAGTCCTACTGGAACAGACAGGGGCTGCACTCCCTTTTCAGCTTGGCAACTGTGCCCCAAACCTGATATAGGTGTGCATTCCAGGTGTGTGTTGGTGCTCCCGTGCACAGTCCTGTGTGGAGGAACTGTGAAGTTTTCTCTCAAAGTGCAAAATCCGAGTGCTTTGCAAGAAGCGCCCTTTCCAGAAGGCCATGATCAGCTTCAAACGTAAGCTCCCAAGACTGTGATCCATTGAACGTGGTGAGAGATGAAATACCATTGCATGTCGGCTATCGTGCTGTTGCATAGCAATTGTCATAGTTTGCGGTATGTGAGGAATCCTTCTAGGGCTGGGTGTCCATCAGAGTCCCTTCAACATGGCTGTGAAGCCAAGTCCCTGGAGGAAGCAGCCAGCACGCATGCGTTGCTCACCGGGAATCGGCACAAGCAGCACCCCTTCTTCCACACCGCCTGCAGCAGCCTTTGCTCGCACGGAAGGAGGTTGCCAGGTGTGCAGTCTCATTTGTGGACTTTCTCTCAGTCAGCTTTCCTTCCACGACATGGCCATGCATGAGGACAAATGATATTTACTTCACTGTTTTGGAACAGAGGGGATCTGCATTTCCTAATCTCATACCTGCATATTTATATTATATTATATTTCCATATACATCATATATGCATAGATATTTTGATCTCATAGTTATTAGCAAGCATACTTGCTAACTCCCCTCTTATCTGTGGGTCGCAGCAAACCATGCTTGTTCTTTAACTTTTTCCCTGTTGAAACTCAACTTCTCTTATTAACCATTTCCTCGACAATCAGAAAGCTAATCACTCCCTCTAAGGCAAACTCAGATGGTGAGTGCCGAGAAGGGACATGTAATATTTAATTGCAGTTTGCAAATCACTCAAAAATGCCTCATTTGCAAGCTTGAATGGAAGTACATTTTCTCCAAAACTGTTCAGAAATTCCTAAACTTCTATTTTTGTTTGCAAGATGGCCTTTAACAATGTGCAACTTTGTCAAAACACGCAACTCTTGATCACCCACAATTTAGTCTATGGGGGAAATCTACTCAAATTTGGAATTTCTTTTCTTGCATGACTTTTGGGTTTGACAGCTGCTCACATTGCATAATTTTCCCATTTGCACAAATTAAAGCAGGGAGTTTGAAACATTGAGAAAGGATGAGGAGTGAGCTGAAATTTGGAGAATCTTGCCAAGCTTGAGCATTATTTCTTTGATTATACCTGGCGCTGACATAAATGGAGCTTGGACAGGGCTACAGAGAAGCAAGACGGACATACCTGTATTTTCAGGACATGTTTGGAGAAGGACCTTTGTAAAAAGAGAAAACCTAAGAACACTAGACAGAATCTAGATCACCACAGAATTTTTCAGAGTCCCAGCTTCAACCTCAGAAACTTGCTCCATGGGTCAAAGTCACAGGAGCAACCCCAGAGGTGAACTTTCGGGGTGGGGAGGTGTGGAGAGAGGCATATGCAGCAGCCTGGAAGCACCTCTCCCTCCTTCCTGCCCATTCCATGGCTGGCCCACAACTGCCAAAGGATTTTGCATGGCGGAAGGAGCAACATTCAGCAGGTCCCTTCTCCCACCATGCATGGAATGCCCAGAATCCTTTGAGTTTGGAAGGTTATGGGCAGCCTCCTTGGACCACAGCTTCATTCATTCATTCATTCTATTTAAAACATTTGTATGCTGCCCAATTGTGCCACAGCACCTCCGGGCGGCTCACAACACAAGATAAAAGCACAACAACACATAATAAAAACCATTACATATTATATATTAAAAACAACAATTGTTGTTAGTTGCGAAGACCCCTTGCAATCCCATGGACAACATTCCTCCAGGCCTTCCTGTCCTCCACCAGCCCCCGGAGTCCTCTCAAGCTCACGTCAACTGCCCCAGTGGCTCCGTCTAGCCACCTCATCCTCTGCCACCCCCTTCTTCTTTTGCCATCTATTGCTCCCAGCATCAGGCTCTTCTCCAGGGAGTCCTTCCTTCTCATTAGGTGGCCAAAGTATTTGAGTTTTATCTTCAGGATCTGGCCTTCTGAAGAGCAGCCAGGGTTGATCTCTAGGACTGACCGGTTTGATCGCCTTGCGGAACAAGGGACTCGCAGGAGTCTCCTCCAGCACCACAATTCAAAGGCCTCAATCCTTCGGTGCTCAGCCTTCCTTATGGTCCAGCTTTCACAGCCATACATTGCAACTGGGAAAACCATAGTCTTGACTATATGAACTAACAAAAACAACAATAAAATACAGTAAAGCGTACAAAACAAAGGTCTGTGGCAATTAGTGATTAGAATGCTTTTTAGAACGGAAGGTCTTCTCCTGGTGCCAGAAAGTAAGGAAGGCGCCAGGCGAATCTCTTTGGGGAGAGCATTCCAAATATGGGGAGCAGCTGCAGAAAAGGCCCTGCTCCTAGCGGCTATCCCTCTCACCTCCCTAAGGGATGGCTTACAGAGGAGAGCCCCCTGCGCAGACCCCAGAGGCTGGGGAGGCACCTCTGGGTGCAGGCCCTCCCTAAGATAACTGGGGCCTAAGCCATTTAGGGCTTTATATGTCAACACAAGCACCCTGAATTGGGCCCGGACCACGATAAGTAACCAATGAAGATCTTTCAGTATATGTGTTATTTGATCTTTACAGTTCAATAATGGGGCAGTTCACAAAACGTACAGCCATAATAATTCTAATTGTTATTACTTTGCTTATTTTTTTTTAATCCAGCATGCTCAGTACCCATGAAATGCTGAAAGGCCACTGAAAACTGGAAAAGCAGCTCAGGGCGCATGCGGCCTCCTGTGCTGAAGGACTGGCTGGCTCGAACGGCACACAGTCGGATTCCTTTTGGGAGGGGGTTTACAAGTCTGCCAGAATTTATTGCAGGTCTCATGTGTGAATAAGCTTTATTTGCTTATTTAATTATTGAATTTGCTTGAGAGCTGCCCATTAGCATCATGCCCTCAAAAGGTGAATTGGGGCTTTTATGCAAGACATGGCTTTGAATTGGTTGTGCTTCCTGCACACACACGCACACTAACTACTGTACCTGCCTGGAGTTGTCCTCTTTTCTGGTGATGGAGTCCCCTTGTAAGTACTTAAATGGATATTTTTCTCTGCCTTTTCCACTACAATAACCCTTTCCATTGTGTCCGCACTGGGGAGGAATCCATGCCCCTCCCGTGCCTCCAAATATAATTGAATCTACTCTTGCTGTACTCCTATGGAAGGTCTAGTTACAAAAGGCTAAATGCTTTTTCCCAAGAATGGCCTGAGATAAGATTCCCCACTGGTGGCAGATCTTAGGAAGGAAAATAAGTGTCCCCTTGCTTTATAAGTGTCTCCCTGGCCATTTATCAGCAGAAGGGCATAAATGCAGTCGGCACCCATCTGCACAGCTACTATCAATACCAGCCAGCAACGTACTATGGTTAGCTTCCTATCGCAACCATTCTGCCAGCTTCTTCTTCATTAACATCCTCATTAATAGCACTTCTCATCTCTGGGAATAGCCAGACCCATCTGCCGTAGAAGTGGGGGTGGGTATCCCAGCAAAGCTGTGAGTGCTACTGCAGATTCCCTGGCCAAAAAGAGTCATGGATTTGGTGCTGAACTTTCAGCAAGCTCTGTGCCTGACTCATTTTGGCAAGCCACTTCAGGGCAACGGTCGATTTTCCAAATATTTGTATCCCCACATGATGCCTGGAAAGCCCAAGTTAGTGACCTCATGACCCACCCACCACCAAAGCACGGGCCAGTCTTCTTCCTCAACCAAGAATGCCCCTGAGAATGAAAATCATTCCCGGGCACACTTTACACTCAATTATTTATTTTATTCATTATTTATTTAAAAATTTTCTATGCCGTCCTTTATATAAATATCTCAAGACGGCTTACAGGAATTTAAAAAAGCAATTTAAAAACATCTAATAACATCAGTGACAATTAAAACAATAATGCTATATAAAACAGTAGATAAGCATCAAATAAATCAGATTAACTCAAAATGAAACAGAGCATTTCTAATGGATCTCCCAAGGAGGCCTGTGAGCAGAGCCCTGGCAACGCTTGCAGCTGCGACTTAGCTACTTTTTAAGTAAAAGAATGGGGAAAAATAGTCCTCGCTGCCCTTCCTGGTGTTGTAGAAGCCATTCCCACCACCTGAATGCTCACCTCCAAGAGTCCCCTGTGCCATATGTCTCAGGGGGCATTGTCCTTCTCCCAGGTTAATTGCTCCTTCCAAGTTCCTTTTCTCAAGGCTTTATTCTTACATGCCCTTATCGTCAAGCTTCTCCCAGAGCAAAGAGTTGAGTCCTCTCTGAGCCCTCCCCTTAATCTTTGCCCCATTTAAGAGACTTCCTCTACCGCAAGCTCAGAGGTGGGGCTCTGGCATTCCTCACCTGTCTGCACCCCTCCTGCAGCTCCAACAACTGAATCCCCTGCCTGTGTTGTCTCTAGCGACCAGCAAGACCTGAACCACCTCCTGTTCTCCCAGGGGCAGATTGGAGCTCTCCTTGACTTCCACCTCAGCCCCACCCCTCCACCCTGGGCTATTTCTCCGTTCCCACGGGATGGCTGGTTGCCACTCCACCCAGCTGGGGCAACAGTGCTTCAACCATGGACATTCTCTGTCCCTGATCTGATACTCGCATTTGCTGACATTCCAAAACTGCTTTGTCTTCACTTTGAACTCCAATTCCCGTCACATCCATCAACAGACCACAGTCCTCCTGGCTGCTTTTTCCCTGTGTGTGCACACAAACATAATTCTGCCCTGTGCTTCGATTACAGGGGGATCAGTAAGTCTGTCCCAACATTATGGGATGGCACCATTGCTGCTGTTCCAGACAGCTTCAAGGGTCCCCACCATATAACTTCACAGGCCACTATGTCCCCTAGAGCTCCCTACCCTTCCCTGTAGCAGCTCCTGACAGTTTACAACAATGAACCACAAAGTCAACGGGACCCACTTCACCACAACATGCAAGTAAAGTCGTTGGTGTAGAGGTTCAAATCATAGAGACATAAGAACGACGAAACCTCAGTTCGGTCTGAACTGCATTTCAGAATTGCTTGTCTCAGAGGGATAGGTAGAAATGCATCAGTGATCATCCAGAAGTGTTCTGCCAATCTTTTATTTTAGAATTAATTGCAGCATTTTTAGAAGTCTGTTAAGCACTCATGGAGGTGGTGTGGGGTCAATTATTCTCCCATGTCAATTTTTGGCAGGCTTGACATTAATGAAAAGCGTTCTGTGGGAATATTATTTCATTTTTAATCCTTTATACTGCCATAATTTCCCCTAGCTTCTGCCATCACTTCACGTGCTTATTTATTTATTTATTTATTTAAAGCAGTCCTGCATTGTGCCAATAAATAATCAGCTATCTGGATGGTTTACATACCATTTCAAAAACCTTTCCCCACCCCCAATTTGGGTACTTTTCGGGCATTCTTCCCTTGATTGATCCTAGCCAATCAGGGATCCTGTAATGAATGTCACTCATGCGTAGCCAATCACATTGGCATACATGGTTACATCACTGAGGGTAAATTCAGTTCCAAATGAGGGCAATTCTCACTGAATAGGTGAACACTTTTGAAGCAATTAGCAAATAATTATTGAAAACAGTTTTATGAATTAATTTACACTGCCCAGACAGCTTTGGCTATTGGGCCATTTAGAAATAAAATATATGAAATAAAATCTCAGGTGCTTTAGACCCTGCCATAAAGTTAATGGAAAACAATGTATGCTCTTGCTGTGCCCTTGATTTGTGTACCCATAAGAAGTCTTAAAAGAAAAAAAAAAGATTTTTCCTACAGTCTCCATTCACCCTCTAAACTCTAATGTGAAAATTATTTATGGAGGGTATATTATAATTCAAAATGTGGTTGAGCCCTCAATTTATGACAGTAATTATATCAATTAGTCCCTACTAAAAATTTTATGTTATTGTACCACGTTAATGTAGTGCCTTTGAAGTAAATGGATTCACTGAGAGTGTAAGAAATCAACATTTTAATTGTTTCTTTTTTTCTTTGGATAGGAATAGATGTGTACATGAAAATATAAGGCATCGTTTTTCATTGCTAAAAGAAGGTAACAATTTTTCTGCTTAGTATTTACAGTTAATATCACCGTCATGGCACTAGCAGTGCCAAAACTTTGTGGCCCCGTGTCCTTCACTTTCCGAAGCCTTTTCCATTCCCACCAGCTGGAAAGAGCTTTCCCTGGCACATCCTTAGATGCCTCCGTAAAACCAGGCTTAAACCTTCTAATCTCTGGTATGTACTCCATGAAGTATGATGGTCAGCTCTTAGACATAGCATGGATAACCCAAAAAGAAAGGAGATTGTATTTCCAAAAACAACTTTTACATTTTATTGAGGAAAGCGAAACAGCTTTAAAAGCTGAATGGATGCATGCTCACACACAAGACACACCGAAACAATGAAACTATTGAACCCAAAACGAGCAATAGGGTAGTAAAAGGACCAGGGATGCTTGTAACCAAACTATGTTCTATTTTAGCTTGGTCCCTTCCTGTCATTGATGGGATATTTTCAATCAGTTTTCAAGCTGCAGCCCCACTAACATGTTTTTCCCTCCAGGATTCTGGCTTTCTTTCCTTCTTTTTTTTCTTTCTTTAAATTCTTCCCTTCCCTTCCCTTCCCTTTCCTGCCTCCCTGCCTTAGCTTTTTATCCTTAAAATTAGTTTTCCCTCTCCCTCAACTCCACCCAATCAGAAAAGCAGGATCATGTTCCTTTCTGCAAATTAGGTTTCTATTTGCTTTGTTCAAAAATGTTTCTTCTCCTTCTTCCTCTGACCTTTTGTGCCACTTTACAATTTGCTGACCTTCCAAGCTGGCTTGATAGCCTTTATGCAGTAACTCAACTGTGGATCTCCAATTTATTAATTTGAATGAAACTATTACACCTGCACTTAATCCCATAATATCCTAAAATGAAACTAAATTCAAAAAGAGGGAGAGGTGACTATTTATTTGACAGTTTGTTATTTTGCTAGTTGCTTTACAAAATACATTTTCTAAATGATGTCCAAATTAAAGCAATCAAAATGCAGCAATTAGCAAGATGAATCGAATCCAGCATAATTGAATACAAAGAATGCCAGTATTGGTAAAAGACATCAATCACATAAAGGAGGTACACAAACAAACTAGAACAAAGCCCAGTCAGTAACTATGATTAATAGTGACAAAAATGTGTCTGTTGCTGAAAGGATCTTAAGGAGGGTAGCAAGTTAGCATCTCTCAGGAAAGCATTCCACAAAACGGGAGGCTGCCACCAATCTAAACTCTCCAAATTAGAGATGCATTTATTTTCAGGCTGCCACCTCCGAAAGCAACATACCTAAAAAGTGAGGAAACAAGACACAAATTCATTGCATCCAAAAAGAGAAGCAGAAATTACTGGTGATGTCTCCTACCTACACATGGAATCCATCAAAGTCAGGAAGTCCTACACAAAGAAGGCCTTCAAGGCCCACCTCAGTGCCAGAGTTACCTCTCTTATCTATCTCTTTCTATTAGAAAGTAGTCCCAAAACTTTGGGACCACCACGGAAATGGCTCTATCTCTGGTACATGTCAGTCTTGCGGTTTGTACAGTAACAGTGTCCACTCAAAGAAAAACCTTCCAAATGAATCTTAATATATGGACAGAACTGTATGTGTGAAGGAGGTCCACTGGATAATGTCGTCCTGAGGTGTTAAAACCAGCACATCGTATTGGGCCTAGAAAAATACTGGTAACCAGTGCAGCTGGCACAGGATTGGTGTTGTGTTCATTTTTTTTCTGAACCCCACAAGCACCTAGGGGGCTGCATTTTGCGCTATCAGAAACTTCTGGCTCATCTTCAGAGGAAGCCCCACATAAAGCATGTTGCAGTGTCTTTCAGAGCATAGTAACTATGGATAGGTCCAACTGTTCCAGACAGGGAGACCATAAAAGGCTGGGAGAACAAGCAGTCTGAACTGGTTTAGCTAAGAAACGATGTCTTAAGAATGTCTTTTTCCATACCGTTGCTCTCCCAAACAGATGCATGAAGATTGACATATGGCTAAAGTGAATAATCTTCCTTTTCTATAAAACTCCCAAGGCCTGAGTAATGTGTGAGTCAGGACTGCTGATGGACAAACCTCCCCAAATGAATTTGTTAGTGCCTCAGAAAATAACAAATAGATGCATGTAATCCCACGGGGGAGTTCTGCTTCAATTCAAGATGTTATTCTTCAGTGCAAGCACAATATCAAACTGCATCTTGGCAGCTGTACGTTGGAATTATGTAATGCATTCTGACATTACACATCACCACATTACGTGTCCCTTCCTGATTGGCTGTTTCCCCATGACCTTTCTATGTGATGTGTATAGACTACTGTTGATGCTGATGGGAGGCTGATGTGCAATCTGTGTGTCATGTTTTTTTTCCCATATATGAAAACATGATCAGTTTGGCAAAGGAACTGAAATGCCCAAAAGAGTTCAAGAATTAAATTTCACCCTTTGTCAGTTTAAAAATCTAGCATTAGTCACATTTGGGGTTACTATATGACCCCAGATAAAAATGCATCAGACAAGACACATGCTCCATATGAAAAACCTATGTTTGGCTTCCCACAGGAGGTTTAAATCGGTATAGGAAAGTTTGTCAGGTTTCAGCTAGTACAGGTAATGTAAGGTTTAAGCTTTCCTGCAATTATTCATGACAATAAAATGCAAAACACGACTTGGCTTATAGATCTTTGATCTGCATAACAATGGCTTGCCCTCCAAGTTTCAAATCAACATAAAAAAGCTATCCCTAGATGGATTTTAATTCTGTTTGCTGGAGGCTTTAAATCCAACTCTTCACTTTCAAAAGGGATTAAGATGACCTGTACTTAACCTCCTTTTGTGCCTTTGTTTCAGTTTCAGAAGTATCCCACAGAACAATTCTTATGCAAATCTGGACGAATTTTGTTCCCCAAACATATTTTCATTTATAGAAAGAAAACTGTAAAAGGCAGGAGGTTAAAATTTAGGGACATTTCTACCAGCCAACATTTGGTGATGTCCTAGAACAGGGGTCCTCAAGCTTTTTCTAGTTGACAGGTACCAGTGGTGGGCGCGGTGCCAGCGGGGGGGGCATGGGCTGGTGTAGGGATGGGCTGCGCACACACATGCACGCCTGTGAGGCGAGGCAGGGGTGGGGGGCTGCGGGGGGAGGCACTGGCTTGCTTGAGAGGAGATCATTTTCTCCAAACGACCTCCTCGCGAGCAAGCCATGCGCCCACATGCACCCGCATGCGCGCCCGGTGAGTGCAAAACCTGTGGGGTGGGCCGGTTAAATGGGCATGGCGGGCCTGAGGGTCTGAGGACCCACGTCCTAGAAGGTTTGCTTCTCTGTAAACTGCAGAACAAAATGTGAGCTTGGTATTCCTCAAACACGAGCGAAACCAGCTAAGTCAGCATGCCATGAAATGCCATCATTTGGGGGCAGCCTGTACATGCTCCAGAGTTTCCAATCCATTCAGAATTTATTTATTTATGTATGACATTTATATCCCTCTTTTTCTTCTTCCAAGGAAATATCATTTTCCTCTGCTGCTCTCCATCTCATCCTCACAACAACAGCCACCTAGTTGGCTCCATGGCTGAGCAGGGACTGCAACCCAGATCGCCTGAGTCCCAGTCCCACACTCTTAACCACTGCACCACACTGGGTCTCATCATCATCATCATCATCATCATCATCATCATCATCTAAATTTCTGAGATAACGATCTAAGCTTTATGCAAAGGGAAGCATTGCAACATCACCAGTGAAAGCAGAGTAGGAATACATGGGACAACGCCACTCGCCTCACATCCTGCCGTGTGCCCAAAGACCTAGGGATGGGCCAAGGAGATAGGAAAGGGAGAAGGGGCCTATGACCACCCCTCCCACGGTGCACCACATGTGTATCATGTATGCAGAAGGTGCATTTAGGTGTATTCAAAAATACTAGGAAAAGATCAGCAACAGTAGGTACTTTGTCCTGCTCTTCCTAGGGGCACGTATGGCTGCTGATTTCAGGGAACACATTTCCCCATGTTGCAGCTTGGGTGTGGAGGCTGCGTGGGAGCAGTTTGCCTGGTGTCACTGGCTCAGTACCTGTATCAGCAAAGCTCCGCACTGGTTCATCGCATCTGGATTGTAACTCCTCTCCGTAGTTTGTTGCTAGCCTGTGCATCAAACTATCTGGAGAAGTCACTGTTGATATTCAGGATTGTGGCAAGACCCAGGAAACGCCACAGTGTCTTTGGAATACAAATAGCTGCAAATGGTGTTTTCAGTGAGCAGACCAAGGATGGCAGGACAGCCATGTCCCTTCCTGAGTAAATCGGTTCTTAGCAGTGTTTCAGATGCACGTCCTGTGGTTTATATCCCTCTGAACTGCTGTAGCTCATCATGGGCATTTGGCAGCTTAGAGAGATGGCTCTTAAACTTGGGGTAAAAAGAGGGATGGGGAAATCAAGGGAATGAGATTAATATCACTTACTCTGTAGGCAAGACCTGTGTTTCTCCGCTTTGCCATTGGCTTTAATTTAGCACTCCAAATCCACCCTTGTTGGGAGATAAAGAAATAGAATAAGACTGCCAAGGTGGGCGTGACTCCAACCTTCCAATTCTTTAGGCTGAACAATGGGAAGGAGTAAAAAGGGAACTGAGGGAGTTTCAAACATGGATGATTCACCGTTCCTTTCCCAAGTTGATTGTAACATATTGCACCATATTGATTGGGCCAAGTGTTTGAACTGTGTGGACAATTCTGACTGACAAATCCACAAATTAGATATCAGATGCAGGAAGCACCAGCATAATGCTAGTCCTTCTCATAGCAATCCCAATCCAAACGGATCCTAGATCAGCTGCCATCACGGAAGTAGACTTCCCTGTCCTCTCCTTCCCAGACACCACTGCAGCCACAGTAAATATTGCACAGAAGACCATGCTCCACAGGGTGAGATGTGGGGTAAACGGAAGAGGAGGTCCCCAAAGATAGTGCAGATGGACCTTGCACAAATAGAGTTCTTCCTCTAGCCTCTGGATGGCTTAAAGTTGGAAGTACATTTCAGTACATTCCAAGGTGACCAGCTATGCACATAAAGAGTAAGGATGTGTGGATTTTGTCGACTCTCTTCCATCTGTGTTTTGCCAACTGGCAGGCATCTTTCATTTTCTGGTCCACTCATTAATGAAATAGGCTTTTGTGTAAGAATTGTATTCCTGTTTGCAATAAGTTATTCCTCAGCACAAGGTAAAGACTGAGAAGAGTACATATTTTGAATGGGGAAAAACTACATGTCTAAAAAGACACACCAAAAATGCCTACTCAGTCCCCATGAAAATGTACAGTTTTGCAAAAATGGGCACTTTTTAAAGTACACATGTTTTTTAAAATGCACATTTCAATTGCAAGTTCAGGAACTTGCAAACATGCTGCTTCCATTCACAACCAAGGTTGTTGTGAATGGGAGATATTTGCAAATGCAAATGAAGTATTCATACATCCCTGCTTACCATCACAGATTTGGAATGGAACATCTATTTAAGCTCTTTATTGAGCCTTGCTCTCTGATGGAAGCCAACTTCGAGCATCCCTGATGGAAGGGTATCCAATCTCTGATGAAATGCGTCCAGCATCAGAAAACCTAACACCTCCCTTGACAGTGAGTTCCATTGTCTGACTGTTTTGATTGTTCTCCTGGGCATGTTAGCTGTGAATACAATGTGTCCTCTTACGCCTGAGATATGGAAAATGAAGTTGCTGAAGGAACTGCAGGCCCCAGAATAGAAGGAACCTAGACAGAGCCGGAACGGTCAGAGTCATGGTTTCTTGAGGCTCCCTGAAGCCAAAACTTTTAGCACATGCAGTTTAAATGAAAGTCAAGACGATGGGACCGGCATTTGTACCCCTGAATAGTAAGTTGGTGGGCGGCTGTGGTGGGTCTCAGGAGCCAGAAGGTGCTGTGTTAAGTAATAGGACAAGGGGAGAAGAACGAAGGGGAAATAGCTCCCTCTTGTGGCCATGGACTTTAGCAGATGGAAGAAATAGGACTTTGCAGTCCTAGCAAAGGGATTTTGGGCTCCATCTAAAATCTGCCCTGTCCTTCACGCCTAATGAGGGAGCGTTTGGGGAGTTTTTCAAGTAGGCAATTTCTTTCTCTCTTTCTCAGAGGAATGTTTCATGTTAGGGTTGAGTTCTGCTTTGCAGAAACTTGAGACATTGTAAACCTGGGATCTTGTCTCCATCATGGTTTCCACTAGGTTCCCTGCCTCACTTGATTTATATATTATTTCTGCTTTTTTTCAGCCAGGAGGCAGGAATACTGCAAAGAGTAGCCTCCAACACTATCTCTCTTTGGATTCAGACTGTTAGTTTGGAGTTTAGGAGCTTAGAAAACCACCTCTGCCTCACACTTAGGTTCCTCACCAATCATCCTTTTAGTCCCACCAGTTTGCCTTCTGGAACAGGGCTGGTTTGCGACTGGCCATGCTTGCTACAGCAGCCATTTTGTGAAAGGGTAAAACTCCCATGGCAGCCATTTTGTGAGAGCTCCCTTGATGTTTTCTCAATGCGACCATTTAAAATCATGTCCGTTCCTCTAGGCTTACCATCATTAAGATAACCGTGTGTGTGTGTCTGCACATGTGAGTGTACCACGTCTGAAAATCTGCTGTGCATAGAAAGATACGTGCGTGTACAGAGGGGGGAATATAAGATATGATACATGTGTGTGAAATGAGAAATATCCCCATGTTCTGTCTTGTTGGGAATGAAAGAGGATGAGGACAGTGAAGCCTGAGAAGGGAGGCCTGCAGGCATAGAGATGGAGGAGGAGGGAGAGCTTATCTCAAGGTTGCTGTCTCCAGGTGTTCAGGCAGAATCTGGGAACCAACATCTGGAAGTGCGGGGAGGGGACATGGGAGAGGAGCTGAAGGAGCTTGGCCCAGTCCTTGACCCCATGACAAAGGATTGGGAGATCAGGGTTAGCCAGCTAGAGGGCCTGCATAGATACAGGGGGGTTCCTTTTCTCCAGAGGGGCACTCCCAGAGGGGTGGGGTCCAGGGTTCCTCCAAAGGAGAAGCCTTGGAAAAAGTTCCTATTTTGGTCTCAATGAAGCACTGTGCCCATGCTCAGGACTCCTTCTTTGCTGGCTATAGTTTGCTGGATATACATTGGAAATAAAGAGCTTTTGCTGAAGAACTGCCTGTTGTTTGAAAGAGGGAAGGAACTGAGCTCCCAACATGTTCCACATGGAAACTGATGCAAAATCCATGCTGCTGCACTCACTGGGCAAGGGCGGCATTGCAAGCTGCTCACGGCTTGGTGATTTCTGACTCCTGTGAATGTGCAGCTCGTTCTTGGTTGCGCCACATTCTAACCTTTGCCATGCACATTCAGCTGCAAACCTCCAGGTGCCAAGCACTGTGATTACATTGCGTGTGCCTGAGTAGAAACCTTGGAGCCCTGTACACTGTTCAAGACAAGGCCTCATGGATATTATAAGCCAGCCACCCTGGATATTATACAAGGCTTTAACTGTTAGATTCGACATGGGGATTTTGCACATCCTTACATGGGGCTCCCTTACCCTGAAAATGCATCCATGTTTCAGGCTGAGCATCTGGGGGAAGAGCTCTAAGAGCACATTCTAATGGCTGGAAGGTTGCATATGCAGAGGTCCTCTGATGGTACAACCCAGTGGGGTTGTCCGCAACCCTATAAATCCAAGGATTATGGGCATCCCATGTAAAGCAGGAGGGGCGCGGAGGTGAAGGCTGCATCCACGCTCCTCCCACTCTGCAAAGCAGCGAGATGGCTGATTTTGGCCATCTCTGGGGTCTTTTGGAGGGGGGAGAAGGAAGCCACTGGGACAGGTCATCTCTTGGAGGCAGTGTTCTCCTCCCTTCCCCACCCTCCAGACTCCCCCAACATCCTTCTCTGAGGTCAGCATTACAACCATGGCAGAGCAACTCGCACGATCCTTTCCATGCTGGCTTGAGATGGGAACGGGTGTCTGGGTACAGATCCCCAAGACCAAGGTTGGAGCTCTTTCCCAATTTCAGATTTGGGAATCTGAAAAATCCACTGGACATCACTCTGCCCATCCATTTTGCTCTCCATTATTCTGAAAACTGGGCTGTCAGTCCCATTACTTGTTGCAGCAAGCAAAAGATTCTATATTTCTCACTGGCAACAAGTTAACTAGCAAGGAAGCGTGGGCTGCGACCAGACCAAGCCAGCTCCACGTCACCAGTCTGTTCAAGGACTCTCCTTCAGACAGCACAGTGCACCGGCCTTGCCTCAAGGTCGCAGAGCCATACACGATGATTACCTGATTTAAACGGAAGTGGAACCCGCATCAGAATGCACCGGTGGAAGCTTTCTTAACTACCGCAGTGTTTTAACACCTCTCGGGACAGAGCCGGCACGAACAAACTGCAAACCCATATTGCTTAAACGTTACCTGAGCACCAGCCTGTATTTGAGTCGTGGAGCAGGAATGCTGTGCTCTTCCCGTTTATCGGACTCCCCTTTAGAAAGGTGCAATTCCCCCTTGCTGTGTCAGTCACCGGAGCATCTCCAGCTCAGAAGCATGGAGTCAAAAAGTACTGCTTGGTATCCATTAGTCTGTGATTCACTTTTGACCCTACGCGTGGCATCCTCTTTCGCTTTTTGTTGAGGCTATGCAAGGGGGTCATCTTCCATCTGCAGTGAAGAGCTCTCCTTTGTTTTCCACTTTCCATCCCCAGTCACAGAAGTGGGAGTGGGAGGGAGGGGGGCCTGCCCTCCTGTTCGTACCTGGGCTTGTACGGTACAGCTGGTACATTTCACCAGGCACCCGTTACTTAAAGTTTGAGAACCACTGAGGCAGAAAATACAAATGCATTTCTGCTTGTACGTGCTCCTCCAGAACAGCCTCATCCAATTGAACTGGCGTTCTGGAGAAGGAGGCTGGAGAGTTTCTGGAAATGCAGTCAAGATGTGTGTTCATTCTGTGCTTATAGCCTGAAGGCAGGGAAGTTGGATGTGGAAAGCAAGAGAGAAGAACAAAGGTAGCTGTGGAATTCTTGACCCCACACTGCCTGGGACTGTTTAACTTGGGTAGTTCATCCAATGGGTGTAAACCACTTCCAAACCACCTCCATCTTGCAAATATTTCCACTTTCGGAATCCCACGGGTTGTGGCCGTGCTCTTGCTGATTCAATCTCCATTCACACCCTGCTAGCAAGTGAGCGTTGCGCTAGCCCAGCTTTCCCCAACCTGATATTCTCCAGGACTGCAGCTCTCAGGTGTCCTGACCATGGATCATGTAGCTGGGGCTGATGGGAGTTGAAGTCCAATACACCTAGAGGGCACCAGCTTCAGGAAAGCTGAGCTAGGCGATTGCTCATCAATTCCCACTGAAGCATAGAGCCAGCGAGTTCTCTCTTACCAATTTTTAAAATTATTCAAAGCAATGATTTCCCCCCCCAGGGATCCAATAACAGTTCTACAAAGCTGCTGCTTGTTCAGGAAACTCAGCTGTAATAGCAAAAATGTTTGTGGCATCTTTAGTCTTCAGAAGATGTTGTTACTGAACTTGTTGGGAGTGGGGGTTGGAAGCCATTTCCTGAATTTTTAGATTAATTTGGTCATGGGACAGGAAATTTGGTACTCAAGCCCACTGAACGCTAGTGTATCCAGAAGATAGCATCACACCATGAAGCACTGTGGATGCCTCTGACAGTGCTGGGTGCCATCCAAGCCAAATCTAAGCAAGATGGTTCCATGCTTTTCCACGGAAGAGAGTCAGACTTGTAATTAAAGCTACAGTCCATGACATCAGCCTTCCCAGTCCAGCATCCTCCAGATGTGCTGTACTATAACTCCCATCATTCCCAACATGACTATCGGGCATGCTGGCTGGGGATGGTGGGATTTCTGAACCTTTGGGGCACCAGGGTGGGAATAACACATCTTAGACTGAGTCTCTGCAAACCCAACAGGACTGACTTCTCAGTCCGCATGCAGATTGCATGATAAGTCTTGCCTAATAAACTCTTCAAAGAACGTCCTTTGGCTGGACCATGCCTGAAGTTCTTCCAGGTATTGTCAGCCACATGCAAAAAGGCCGACCCTGCCCAGGGGAGGCTGACTCAGATGACCTGGCCATTGGCACAAAGTGCATTTCCGTCCCCATTGACTGTCTGTGTCCCTCACTCCCCCTGCCTCGAACAGAACGAAAAGAACGTTGGCCCGGAGACTGCTTGTCATTTCCAGTGATGTGGTGGGGCTGGGACTGGAAGAGGGGCAGAGGATGTGGCTTAAGGTAAATATGTCCCTCCCAGCACTGATGTTTATAACCACATGTCCCAAATTATGAGACGAAACCGTACAGAGAATCCGTGCTTGTAGGAACTCCTGTCCTGTGTTAGGCACGCCTCTTCCCATGAAATCCTGCCTGTTGAACATCTCCAGGGGCCCACAGTCCTGAAGATAATCCCTTCCGCTGCATGATCCTTCAGTTCCAACCCTCCTACCCTGTTTCCAACGCAATCTCTGAAGTGGCTCGCACTGCAGGAGGCAGCAAAGTTTTCATTAAAGCTAAAGAGCCCATTGTGTCTCGCAGACAGTGATGAAGCTGCAGCGGCAACCTCTCTTCCTCGCCTGCCTTCTGCCGATGTTCCTCCCAGCACAAAACGAAGCTCGCAGAAAGAAATGAACAAACCGGCAACTCGGCTGCTCTTGCTTAGCCTGTCAAGTGGTTTCTTGAGACTCGGGGAGGAAAGAAAAAATGGGCTAGACAGAAGGACTCCCTCCTGCTCATCAATCTTCCTGCCTTACTCATCAGTTCTCCAGCAGGCCTGGTCACTTCCCCCCGCTACTCAGTTTCCCCGCAGTCTGGTTTCACTCCTTTAACAGGCTGTCCACGGGGTTGCACTTCCAACTCGCAAAGGGCTCGGCAGCTTTCCTCGGGGTCAGGGTGAGCAGAATGTCAAACAGCTGCTGCTGATCCACTCGACTCGTTCTCACGTGACACTCCCAGGGTTGCAGGCTGCGGGGTTCTCAGCCAGTTCCTCAACTGATGCAGCGGCCTGTTGTTCAGTTTCCTGCTGCAGGCAATGGGAAGAAGGGCACCTATATCTGGGCTAGGCCCTTTTCTCACGCATGTCGTCCTACATCCCCGCTACCCCATTTCTACATCCATCTATGACTTTTTAAAAAATGCATGAAAATTCCCACTCAAGTACAAGCCCCTACCTGGAGAACGACTGCCTGGCGACAGTGACTCACGCGCTGGTGACTTCCCGTCTTGACTTCTGTAACGCGCTCTACGTGGGGCTGCCCTTGAAGACGGTCCGGATACTTCAATTGGTTCAAAATAGAGCTGCCGGGCTGCTGACGGGGACGGGGCGTTATGCTCACATGACTCCAGTCCTCCGTCAGCTTCACTGGCTCCCCATTGAAGTCCGGGCCCAATTCAAGGTGTTGGTGATGACCTATAAGGCCCTAAACGGCTTGGGTCCTGGTTACCTGAAGGAGCGCTTACATCCATATATGCCGGCTTCGGCGAATGGGGCGGCATAAAATGTTTTAATAAATAAATAAATAAATAAATAAATAAATAAATAAATAAAAGTATATTGCTCAGAAAAGACACAGTATTATCCCAAAATATAGACTATGCAATTTGTATATATCGGGGCTGTTGGGAAATTCAGAGAAGGCTGCAGAACAAAGGATAGCAGACTTCCAATCCACATATTAGTCCTTAAAATGTTGAACAGACTGGGCTGCATAAAAACGCAGACCAAACACAATCTTCAAGCTTGCCTAATATCCCTCTCCATATCTTCCCCAAATGGCACAGATGAACATAGAAGCACTTGTTTCCTTGTAAAAGCTCTTCTGTTACAAGGATTATTGCCCACCATTCCCCACATTCTCTTTCCATCTGCCGCAACCAGAACTGCACTGGCTCAAAAGCAAAGAGGGAATAAAGACATTCTGGAAAGACACCCTTTGCCTTCAGTACATCACTGATAACTCTAAAAGAGCAAGATTAAATGCAGCAGGAGAAATGCAGGCTGCACATTGGGGGGGGGGAGGTGTTGACCCTCCCCTGCCTTTTTTGCAAGTCATGCTTCAGCCTCTTTCACCGGGATTCTGAGACATGACTCAGCATGCAGAGCTTTGGTACCTGCTTCACTGCAAGGAGGTGGTGTTGCTTCTTTTCCCCCTTTTCCCAGTTCTGCTCTTCTACCCTCTCCCACTGCTTTTGTTTTCTATAAAGCTCCCTTGGGCATCATCCAATGGCCATCCAACTTCGTCTGGAAGACCTAGCTGGGCATCCCTGCAGCCTCCAAACTGGGATCCTGAAGACAGACATCCATCCCGGCACCTCACAGCCAGCATGGAAAGAAACGTACTGGTTGCCCTGCCAACCAAGAGCACACCTGGGCCTCAGAGGGCAGGAAAGGGGGTGTGTTGGGAAGCAGGGAAAGGAGGGGACTTGGGCTACATACTTATGTGATTCCAACCCTCCTTTCCTCACCTTGTCGAGCACTAAATCTAGATGCTGAAAACAGCCACCTAAAGAAAATGCAGAATGAAAGGTGTGGAAGTGTGGATTTGGCAGACATCACTGCCGCTGCACCTCACATCTTTCATCCGGTGCTTCTAAGGGACCAAGTTGGTAGGATTGGTAACATCTGCCATGGGGACAATAGAAGTGTCCCTCTAAAGGACCGAACCAGGACTTCCTGCCCTGCAGCTTTTCAGCACCGCTACCTGCTGAACGCCGGGTCGCTGAGGGAGGCATTTTTGGTTTGGCTTTATCGCTGCTAAAAGTCCTTTTCACAAGAAGATGAAGAACTCTTCCAAATCATGAGTAGTAGTAGTTCCCCTCTGCTTCTCACTAGTCAGACCTCACCTGGAATACCGTGTCCAGTTCTGGGCACCAGGATTTCAGAAAGATGCAGGTAAATTAGAAAGTGTCCAGCAAAGGGTAACAAATTTGATCCAGGGTTTGGAAACACTGCCCTAGGAGGAGAGACTGAGAGAACTGGGCATGTTCAGCCTTGAGAAGAGAAGACTGAGGGGGGACATGATATCCCTTTATAAGTACCTCAAAGCCTGTCACAAAGAGGAAAGTCAAGATCTCTTCTTGCTGATGCCAGAGTGTAGGATGTGGAATAATCAATTCAAGTTGTGACAACCCAGGTTCAGGCTGGACATCAGGAAAAGCTTCCTCACTGTCAGAGCAACGCAGGTGGAGCCAGCTGCCTGGAGAGGAGGTGGGCTCTCCCACACTGGAGACATCCAAAAAGGAACTGGACAGCCCTCTGAGTGGGATGGTGTAACTTGGTGTCTTGCATCAGCAGGGGGTTGGACCTGATGGCCTTCATGGCTCCTTCCAACTCTACTATTCTATGAGCCTGTGAGTCTTCATTCACCTTTCATGACCCCAGCAGGCAGCAACACTGAAAAGCATGAGGGGAACAAGCCCTGGTTCCATCGTTTAGCTGGCTTTCCAGAAAGCTCAAGAAGCAGGAAAGGCAGCAGGGGGCAGGGGCATAAAGCCACTTCTGCCACTTCCTTCCAGCAGGGTGCGCTCTAGAGCCATGTACCCGGAGAAATCTCTCTCAAATGCCTACCTCTTCCCACAGTTTTTTGTTTTTGTTTTTGGAGGAGGAATTTCTTTTCTCCTCTCCTTCCAGGGATGGCTCAATATGAATAGATCAGAAAATGTAGCAGAATGCTTCTACACACAAACACTGGGCCAAAAGCGCTTCCCTGCATTTATTGTTTGTTTATTAGGTTTATATCCTGGCTTTTTTTCTTTTAAAGAACTCAGAGCAGCTTACGTCGTTCCCCTCCTGCTGCCATCCATCTTATCCCCACAAGAACCCTGTGAGGTAGGCTGGGCTGAGAGTCTGTGACCGGCTGAAGTCACGCACCTGACTGCCTGGGTGAGCAGGCTGCTTGAGTCCCAGACCTGCATGCTTAACCACAACACCATCGTGGTTCTCTCTGTTTCACTGCCCTGTTTGTGAATGTTGAAATGGGAGGGGCACGTTGACAGTGGAAGGGGTTAAAATTCCAGGGTAAGCGCTTCTGGAGCAGCTTCTGCTGGTCACCAACCAAGAACGGCCCACGAAAATGCTGGAGCGACGGTGCTTGTCCCAGAAGCTGCCACGAGGAACTCTAGGAAGGGAGGTGAGTTTTGCCACTGCCATAGTCCACCCCTTCAGCCAAAAACACTGGGAACGGTGACCTGACCCTTCCTGCTGTCTTCCTTCCCACCGCAAAATTCCAAGTTCACAGCACATTGTCATGTATGCTTCTCAATTTCCTAATTACCTGCTTCTGGAATACACGTTTGACCAGCTTGTGATTCCCAACTACATCAGGCACAGCAGAATTTTCCCTACATAAAAGCTCTTCTCTGGCTTGGAATGCAAAATCACATTCTGTATGGGTGCATTTGGAAGTGAGCAGATAAGGAAGCCCAGCTAGGAATGTGTGTCTGAGCAAAATTCAGGCTTATCAAGGTTTCCTGAGTTCTGCCTCAAAACTCATTCCAACTCATGTCCATATCAGATGGTAAGCTTTGCTTCTTCTTTTTTTCCCTTTTAGCACAAAAAGTACATATATTTTTGCACAATTTTCCAAAAATATGCATCAACTGTGCATGTTTTTGAAATGCATGGTTTTTTCTCGCCCTGAGTAAAGCAAGCTTGTGGGCCTCTTTTTCAAACATATGAGCAGTTTTCACATGCATTTTTGGGGGGATTCCATAAAGTGCATAGCGGACAATTGGTTTGCACAGCTGGCGTTGACAGCACATCAAATTTGGGCCTGCGATTGGTTCCAGGAAGTGTGAACAGGGCCAGGACTGGTCAAAAGCAAATGGAAGCAAATTTCCCTAGTCCCAAGCCAGCTTCTCTGCAAGCGTGTGCACACAGTAACCTTAATGGTAACCTTTATTAATTAAATCCTCACTGAGTACTACAAACTGCGTGTCCAGTTCACCCAAGAAATCAGCCTTTTGTTTGGCAAGCAGATCACTCCTATCGAGGTCAATGCTTCTGACTGTTTCTTGCAGGACTTTTATGTGCGTGTTATCTCCTCTGCTGTCCACACTGAAAACCCTTTTTGGTTCCCAGGTGCATTTGTATTGCGAGTGGAGATCGGTTGAATTTCCAAGCAGTGTTGTGCCAGGGCTTGCATTAAGAATGGCAGTTCCCAAAGGGTGGCCCCATTAAGCTCAGGCAAGGGGACCACTGGTGTATACATGCCAGCCAAGTTGCAGAGGAATCCCCAGAAATGGGACAATCTTTTTTTTCTGGCAAGCTTATACTATTATGATTCAGTCAGGTCCAAATTGGATCAATAGGAATTCACCCATCAGACCTACAAATGCTCATGCTCACGCCAAAGAAATTACCCCAGAAGAACATCCACACCCATCTCAGAAAGTGAGTTTTCAAGCTACAATCCTACTGGAGGAAGTCCCATCAAAATTCTTGGGTCTGTTGTAAGCCGCCCAAAAGTGTCCTGTGAAAATTCTCCATCCTGTTTGTGAGCTGAGAAATTTAGGGTTTTTACCAGATTTTGTAAGTTGGTGGAGAAATTTTCCAATAGTAACTACACAAATGCAGATGGTATAAACTGCATTTTTAAATGGTATGAACTATTCCAGTTGCATTTTGTGGAACGTCGGTCACTTTCATTCAGTCTCCCACTAATACATGGAATGGGAGTTTGTGCAACCGGATTCACCAGAAGCACCACTGCAATGTCTCAATATAATATCTGATGGGTGTGGGGCTGCCACCGAAAATGGAATGGTATGGGCGTGGTATACCCCAGTGGTTCTCAACCTTTCCACAGCTGGGGACCTGCAAAAGCAGGAAAACCACCCTGGGACTGCTGAGGCAGAAACAAAAAGCACCATACAAAATATTCTGTGTGTTTGTTTCCAAACACAATACCAAAACAATGAAAATTCTGGCCAGGGCGACTTATTTTATATTGTTAATTTATTGTATATTGGAATGTTTTATATTTTAATTTTATGTTGTGAGCCGCCCCGAGGCTTCGGCGAATGGGGCGGCATAGAAACGTTTTAAATAAATAAATAAATAAATAAATAAATAAATAAATAAATAAAATTCTCTGAAACAACCAGAAACTGAGCAACAAGGAATGTCAACAAAAGAACAAAATACCAAAATTGGTGCAGCGTGGCTCCCCGCTGGCTCCCACTGAGCTGTCTCTCTCCTCCCTGGCCTCCCCAGGGGCACAGGCACACCCCCCCCCTGTGAACATGATGCCAGCCAAGAGGTGGTGGAGCACAGCCAGGTCCCCCGCACGGACTGGCAGGAAACCTCCCAGGGACCAGCACTGGTCCATGGACCGGTGGTTGAAAAGCACTGGTGTATCAGTTAAGAGTGCTGGGCTGGGCCGTGAGAGATGCCAGTTCTTGTCATCACTTGTCCATGGAACCACCTGGGTGATTTTGGGCCAGTCAGAGCCCAACCTACCTCACAGGGTTGTTGTTGTGAGGATAAGATTGAGAGGAGGAGAATTATGTAAACTGCTTTGAGTCCCCCGAAAGGAAAAAAAAAGGCAGGATATAAATGAGATAAATAGATAAATAAATGGCTTTTCACTTGGGCTGTTTAAGGCACCCTGGTTCACATGCAAGCACCATCCTGAAAAGTTTGCATGGGCATGACTGAAAACCTAGCAAGAGCACACCGAAATTGATTTGTGCAAGCTGCACATGGGGCAGGGCCTGGGTGATTTCACTTTCCGGGCAGTATCCGCAATACTGGGGTGGATGTCTAAATATAGCCCATCTGTTTGCAGACCTGGAACACTGCAAGCACGTAAGAAAAGCATTCCCAGTCGCTGCCATAAAACTCTTCCTTTCAGGAGCCTTGCCCAGAAATAAATGAAGACAAGGGTCGCTTAGAGGCCGAAAGGCTGCAGGTCAAACCATATGTCACATTAATGGCATGAGAGCAATTAACGGGCTTTTTAAAACAAATATTAAATACTGACTTCAAGGAGGATCAGCATCTGAGTCACAGAGCAAGGTTCAGATGCTTTCATCTGCATCTGATGAAGATCCCCGCCCAAGCCACTCCTGATGCAGAACTTTGTTAGATCCGTTCTACCTGCATTTTGCAGATTTCTAGGCATCTTTCATTCCCTCATCTGCTCATCCTTTCTTTCACGTATGTCTCAGAATTGCATTCCACTTGCATCACTCTGCTTCTGTGCAGCTCTGCATTAGCACTCAGGTGCATTAATGCAACAGCAGTTTGCTCGGTTCCACCCCAGAAGCAAGCAACGCAACACTGGTCTACAGAGTGGGTGTGACTCCGAAGAAGCTGATTCTGTGCAGAATCAGCAGATCATACACATACAAGCTGCATTCAGTGGAACATGCTGAGTATTCCCATGTTCTTACAATAGACCCAAGCTAACAGCCGCATCACAGGGAGAAGTTTTGTAGAGACTGTGGCTAGAAGTCTGCCCTGCACTTCGTTGGAGGGGTCATGATAAGGACGGTCAACACAGAGAGTGTTTAATCCTTTCTGCCTACACTATGCTTCTGTTGAGCCTCCTATCCAGCAGATTCATGGGGAGTAATTTTCCTCGGAATGGCAGTGGTGCAGGGGGAGATTAAACCCCTCTTTATACACCATTTTCCTAATCCAAATTAACCTCTGAGCTAAAATATGGTAATGAGAATAATGAGAATACTGGCTGCTTGGAGAATTACTGAGATGTTGCTTACAAAATGTTTTGATGCTACTTCAAAGATGCTATTGTTTTAAACAAAAGCCCTGCCAAGTGGACTAGCACCAGCCCATTCACTTACCTGCAAGGTACTCTGTGCACTCACCTGCATGGAATTCCTGATCGCCTGTGGAGACCATGCAAATTATGAAACACCAAGGCTGCATTCACACATTGTCCATGGCCTTGTTCCAGTGGCGAAGATTAAGCTGGAAGAAGATTAAATACTCTGCTCTCAATTTTGCCCTCACAACAACCCTGTGAGGTAGGCTGAGCTGCCCAAAGTCACCCACTGAGCTCCATGGCTGAATGAGGACTAGAACCCAGACTGCCTGAGTCCCAGATTCTTAACCACTACACTACTCTGGATTTACTGCCTTTACTGTTGGATTAGCTGATTTATGTATGTTTTAATTTACTGCGCTACACTGCATTTTTGAGGGTTTGGGGGCTTAGGTGTCTAATAAACTGGCATGCCCTTTTTGCAGCCTGCAGAGCCAAAGTCCACCAATTTCTCCTGAGATGCAGGTTGTGTTAGTGTTGACCTCTTGTGGAACATTCTCAGCCACCAAAGGAAATTTTTAAAAAATCAAGGAGGTGCATTTCCAATCAATAGAAGCCCAAGACATATAAGAAAACAAGAGCAGCTGTGCTGGACCAGGCCAAGGGTCTCTGAATATAGCATGCTTTGCCCAGCCATGCCCAGTCAATTGCCTACAGGATCCTATGAGCAGGACCCTTCCACCCATGTTCCCCAGCAATTGATTGATAAACACAGTGCCACTGACACCAAAGGTAGCATAGAGCCCTCAGGACTAGTAGCACTGAAAGCCTTATCCACCATGAAATTCCCTTTTTGCTGTTGTTACACGCCATCAAGACATTTCTAGCTTATGGCGACCCTATCAATGAAGGCCTTCCTAAAGCCATCCAGAGTGGTGGCCGTCACTACATCCCATTGAAGTGAACGTCACAGTGTAATTATGTGCTGTGTAAAGGACTTCCTTTCATCTTTCCTGGATCTCCTGACCCTTCTTGAGAGTTCTCTTGAGAGAGGGAAAGAAGAATGTCTGCCTTTCCGCTTTCTCCACCCCATGTATAATTCTGTCTGTCTGTTGTTGTTATGTGGCATCAAGTCATCTCTGACGACTGAAACGTCCTGCCCGTGACAGCCCTGCTCAGTTGTTCTAAATTCAAGGCAGTGGCTTCCTTGATGGAGTCCATCCAACTCTTATTCGGTCTTCCTTTTTTCCTTCTGACCTGGACTTTCCCTAAAAGTCTTCTCCAGGTGACTTGGATGGTCTCCTCCAGGAAGCACTGCCTTCTCGTGATGTGTCCAAAGAACTCAAGCCTCAGGGAGAGGTAACTATAACGACCGCTCCAGGCCTGGAGTCGTCCTTCACAGTGAGGGGTCGCAGCAGATCTCAGAGAAGTCCCAACATCGTTCGCCTAGCACAGAAAGCCCATTTCTCTAGACGCTTTCCAACATATACAGAAAGACCTTGCCATGCCAGGCTTCTCTAGGCATGCACAGAGTGGATTGCCAAATCTATTGTGAACAGTACAAATCCACCCAGCATCTCCCCCAGAGTGTGATGTAGCATAGCCCTCTTCCTCGTCTCCAATTTTATCCTCCCAACTGTCCTGTGTGGTGAGCCAGGCAGGAGCCAAGGAGTGGCCCAAAGTCAACCAGGGAGCCTCATGGCCCGAGTGGGGACATGGACTCAGTCCCCTGAGCCTCAGGCCAGCACTCTAACCACTAGGCTACACTGACTTTCCAAGCCTACAAGCAGAAGTGGGCGGACTCATCCCACTGCTTACCCAAACAGTTTTTTCTGAGAAGAGCCCACTGGTGGTGTCTCTTGTTCCAAAGCGTGTACAAAGAGCCCCGCTGGGCCATAGCAAATGCCCATCAAGCCCACAGTGGCCACCCGGCCACCTTTGGAAGGGCCACGTGCAGGATCCCTCAGTAGCATTTCGCAGCGAGTCACACGCAGCAAGCCAGAGCAATCGAGATGCCATTCTTAGAGTCAGGGCAGAAGCAGCAGAAGGGCACACGGCATAGACTTCCACTGCTCAGACCTCTGCAGGGGAAGATTCTGTGTCTGAATGTTACATGATGGAGAGTAAAATGGAAAGCCTGGACTGACATGCCAGCTTTTTCTGCAAACATTAAATCCCACCTCCACCTGCAGTTCGAAGTTCTCCGAGGACTTCCGCCATGTGCCGTTTCTGCATTTTGCAATAGCATCGGCCTGCAAAGCGATACTAGCATGGCTCTGTGGCCATTATGGATATGAGAAATCACCATGAGCCTGGCTTAAATGCAACCCTGTCTTTTTTTTGGGGGGGGCAGATATTTGAAACAAAATTTTCACAACCCACACACCTGGTTGATTCACTCCACACACCATCTCGTTGCCTTTTAGGTATTCTCTCCTACTAGTAATTCATGAGAACGTTTCCGTGTCCATGGGGGAAATGATAAATTGTTTATGACCGGATCATTGATTAATTCCTGTTTGGCTGAAATAATTCCTGCCAAGATGAAGGTAAAAACAGAATTGAAATTAACAATCCCTCCCCCAACACACACACACACACACAACGCACACACAAAAGCCAGTCCAAGCCGGCACATTCTCTCAGTTCTATTTTTATCCCCAGTACGGTAAATGCTTTTCAACATGGAAGTGCGTCTCCCCGAAAATCAATCTGAAAGCATCCCAGAGCGGGCAGGCAGCAGGGAGCGGTTGCAGCCTGGTGTTTGATGACCTGGGAGGCATGATCTGGTTTGCATTCACTGCAGGAAGTGTGTGGCGGACTCAGCATGGCTGTAAACTGAAACCAACAAAATGGTATTGTGGTCCAGCTGACGGCGTGCTGGAAAATATCAGGCCTTGTGACAGTTGTAACTTACCGAAATGGTCAATTGAAGAGCCTGGCTTATCTAGTTAAAGCAGAGAGATTCGACTTTACCTAGCATTCAGACTGTAATGTTAGTTCCCAGCCTCAGTTAACTTGATTTTGCATGATTTTTTTTCTGAACTAAAGAAAGAAGGAAGAGAAAGCTGGAGCAAAGCAAGAGGGTGCACTGACAGTCTATGGAAGGCCAGAGAAATCATTATTTACCACCTACCACATCAATGGCATTTTGAGCCTAAACATACAGCCGAAATTCTGCCCTTCCCAGTTACATGGGCAGCAGCGCTCAAGTCTGGGAGCAGCACTGCCTCTCCATCATGGGCCCGGGAACTCTCATCTCGCTTCCCTAAAAGACCTCCGACCCTGTCAATGAGCAGATGACCGGATAAAAGGCATCGGACAATCTGCAAATCAAGGTGGAAAGGCGCCAATGGCAGCCTCCTTTCTGATTGCTTGTTGCAGCACATGGATAATTTCCACTGGGATTTAGGCTGTGGAAGGGAAGGCTCAGCGTCTTCTCCCTTTGTGCTGCAACAGACATCCCACTCCTCAGATTGGTTTTCAAAAGCCCCTGGTGCAGCTCAATGCCATACAATTAGCATAATCTCAGGATTTATTTATTTCTGTAACTGTTATGCTTTTATTGTGTTTTAATGTGTTGGGGTTTGCCGCTGATCAGTTTTAAATGTTTGTGTAAAGCCCTTTGAGTGCCGGGGTTTGATGGACAATTGTTTTAAACCATCCAAAAAGCTTCACCTCTTGGGGGTATAGAAATAATAATAATAGCAATAATACTATGGAGGAGGAGGAGGAGGATCATCCAATCATCAAGTCAAAAGCAAGACAAGAGAACAGAGGAAAAATGAGACCAAAGGCTTGGAAGAAAGAGGAAAGAGCAAGGCAAAGGGGGAGAAAGGAGAGGAAGAGCATGTCTAGAGAACTCAAGGGGAGAGGAAGAGTAAGGCAAAGAGGTTTCCCAGTGCTCAGAGGAACCACAACACCTGCGAGAACATCTGGAGGCATGATAGGCATAAAACTATCCAGTTCCTTCTCCCTTCAAAGACCTTTTCAACCTGGAAAATGTTACATCAGTCTTCTCCCTTTCTCTTTCTAGAGTTCCTATTTCTTTTCCCTCTTCAGCTCCCAGATTCTCCCCTCTCAGCCTGTAGACTTGCACTTTCTCTCCCCATTGCCTTCCTCTCACCCCATCCCTCCAGGCCTCTGACTTCCCTGCTGCTCTTCCCATGTCTGTACATTGCTGCTTCTCTGTCTACCAGCCTTGCCCTTTCCCTTCTGCCCCTTTGCCTTGCTGTTTCCCCGCCTCCCAGCCTCTGCTCTCACAGCTTCTCTCACCAAAGCCACCGCCTCTTCACCTCACATTTGACAAGTCACATTCTTGGCAGGAGCCATTTTGTGGTTATCAAAAGTCCAAATGTTCCCATGGGTCCGAAAAGGGAGGACACCCATGCAGTGGACTTTTAAACAAGACAGTAAAATAGCCCAAACCCACTACTTTTCTCGCAAAGGTGCTTTCCCCATTACATCAATATTTTTAAATGAAAAAGCATTTTGCATTTGTCACCAAAGGCCTTATTTAAAGCACACACACCCAAAGAAAAAGGAGCGAGAGACTGTCTTGTTCCACAGCATAACCATTCTCATCACCACCTCTCCCTTTCATAGAATCATAGAACAGTAGAGCTGGAAGGGACCAAGAAGTCCATCAGATCTGGTCCCCTGCTCAATACAGGACTCCAAGTTCTAGCATCCCTAACAGAGGGTTGTCCATCTTGAATGCCTCCAGTTTGGGAAAGCCCACAACCTCCCCAGGTCATTGGATTCATTGCTTGTACCACTCTGTCGGAACATTTTCCCTGATGCTCAGCCAGAATGTGGCTTCCTGTAACTTGAGCCCTTATTCCATGTCCTGTCTTCTGGGATAGTGGATGCTTCCCATCCCCTGATCTTCTTTGTTTCCTTCCTCTAAACCTTTTCCAGTTTTTCTGCATCTTTTCTGCATCTTTCCTGAGCTAGACATAGCACTCCAGATGAGGTCTAACCCATGCTGAGCAGAGGGGAACCAGGACTTCACATGATTCAGAAATGCTTCTTCTCTTAATGCAGCCCAAAATAGCATCCAGTAGCAGTTTGTGAACTGCAGCAATTCTGAGGTCTTTCTCACTTGCAATATTGTTGAGCCAAGTATCCCCCATCTTGTAATTGTGCCTCTGGATTCTTTTTCCTAGGTTCAGAACTTGACATTTCCCCCATTCATTTTCATTCTGTCCCTCTCGCCTTCTTGTGATGGCAAAATGCCTGGAGCAGGATAGCTGGGAAAGACCCGTGACTTGCAGCTTTTATTCTGACTTTTATTCTAAGATTCATAGGGTCATCACTATGTAGGAGAGCCATGGACAGGAGACCTAGGGCTTCACTCTGCCAGCTGAGCACAAAGACCCGGGATGTGGCAGCATCAATTTATCACGCTGTAAGGTACATGGAGTACCACACATTAGCATCTACAGAGCCCATAGGTGTGCAGGCATGAGCACATTTGTGCATGCAGGTGCCTGCACACGCACACCAGTTAAGATTTTTAAGTCCAGAGTTTTAAATGATCCAACTGCATTACTGCTTTAAGGTTATCTGAAATTTTGTGAGACAGCTGCAACCCTTGTGTCTGGCCTTCTTCACTCCTGCATTTGCTGGACTGAGCACTAGACCACAAGAAGACTTGGGTTCCAAGGCTGTCCTTGTTAACTGCCTAACCATTGAGGAAGGAAGAAGGCTTGTTAACCAGGGTTGCATTATACCTGGGTTGCAGCATCTGCATGAACTTCCCTTAACATGTGGCAAAAGTCAAGGCGCTTTCTTTATCCCAGAGAGACGAAGACAGGCTAAGAGGTGTTCTCAGGGACTGCCTCTCTGTAGTGGAACTTGCTTGCTCTGGAATGGTTGGATCAATCCTAGGGCCCCTGGGAACTGTCTGGGAGGTCATGGGATACTTGGCAACAATGCTCTGACCTCAGTGCTTCCACACACCCCTCCCCCTTGCAGCTGGAAGAGCAAGCTCAGAGGAGGCAAAAGGGGATGTTGGGGGTCGGTGAGGAATCTGTTTGGGGGTGAGATTCCTCCATTTCCCCTGGACTTGTCTCCCCAAACTCTGCTCTGCTTTGCAATGGCCCTGTGTCCACGTTCCTGGTGTGCTTGCCCAGCATCCACAGAGGCCTCGCCAGGAGTCAGGCACAATGCACCACAGAAGCAGCGACCCTCTCCCACGCCACCTGGAGCAGCCTCCACGGCTGCTACAGGTGGGACGAGGCTGGCAGTCACGTGGGGCTCTCTGGGTGACCCACAGCAGCATCCCTCTTCTGCATCCTCTGTAGCGGCCTACTGCCTGCCAGCAGTGCCCCTTTTCCGCACCACCTGCAGGACCCTTTGTGCTGCTGCCCCTGCTGTGGAAGATGGTTGCTGGTGGCACCTCTTTCATTCTATGAGCCATCACGGACTCGCCTCACTTTGCAAGACCAGCCCAAGCTCAGGAGGAAGGTTGAGCCATGCTAGAGGGACAGACTCTGCTAGGGTCCATCCCAGGGGCATCTCAGAGGAAGGAGAGAAGACTGGGGAGGTCAGGATTTAAGTTACCCTGTGGCCCAGTTTCCTTTGCCCCCCTGCTGAAACGTCCTTATAGAAGGCCAAATGGATGCCTGGATGCCTTCCACAAGGGCTGAAAAAAATCCGTTTGGCTTCACTTCTAGTAGCATATGCAGGCTACTGGCTCCAATCTTTATTGAGTAGGAAGCACTTCAGAAAGTCTCCTCCCAGACGGTGAAGGTGACGTTTGCAGCTGCAAAATACAGAGGAGCTGTTCACACTGAGGCTTTTCCCATGCCAGCATCTTCTCTCCCAAAAACCATTTCCAGGCCTGCTCCAATGCTCAAAACTATCTTCTCCCTGTTCTTCTCCCTTTCCTTGCTCTTGATGCTCAGAAAAAATAAGTGCCCATTTCAACAGATATCAGCCTGAAGCTGGCTTTCCCCAAACTGCGTTTAGAAAGGCACACAATAAAGACAGCTGGTGTGACTTCACATGGTGCACAAGTTTGGTTTCTTAACATAAGCAGCATTCTCCATTCAAACTATGCCACTGACATGCAGGAATCAAGCTGTCTCTGGAAATGTGGAATCAGCTGATCTCTTGGCAGGTAGGCCTTGCTTTCTGACTTGGCAGTTCTGGTTGCAATTGGTGCTGCTGCAAATTGATGGCTTGAGTGTGTGCGCGCGCATGCGCGTTTAGTGGTGGGAGCATCATTACTGCCAGCCTGGATTTAAATATGCTTAGCATTTTGCATCAACTGAAACCATTAACCAATAATTAAAGAAGCTGGATAAAGGCTGGATGATCTCATTTCCCCAAGTATTCTCATATAATTGTAGTTCTGCTGTAGTTCCATGACTGTCTTGTCACATTCTTGCTCTGCAGTACCTACTAAAACATACTTTTTATTCAAGCGGCATTTTAACTGTTAATATTATTGGATTTTATCTGGCCAGGGTGGCTTATTTTATACTGTATTTTTGTATTTTTAATTTTATATTTATATTTTTGATTTATATTATAATTATTTTAGCTTAGTGTTGTAAGCCGCCCCGAGGCTTCAGCGAATGGGGCGGCATAAAAATGTTTTAATAAATAAAATAAAAAAAATACTGGTGCAGTCATGCTAAGAGCTTGTGCATTTCCTTGCCCAGCTCTGCATCATCTGCCATGGCCAGTGTGGGGCCTGTGGCAGGAAAGAAACAATACTGACATGAGGGTTGGGACAGAACTCACCAGAATCCATCCCTCTGGCATTCATGGACTGCCTCGGGTGCTCTGCCTGATCTTGGAAATCAAGCTGGGCCAGGAGGAAGTCTGCAAGCAGGGCGAAGTTTGCCCAGCTGGCAATGTTCTACCACGGCACGTGTGGCAGCACAAAGGTCCAGGAGGTGGCACAGAAAAAGCACCCTGCAGGGCTCCCTTCCTGGTGAGCACTGCAAGGACAACCTTCTTCTGTGTCAGGACACTGGTTATGCAGCCCATGGGGTCCAGTTCCTGGTGAGCACCCTGCAACTGCTGGACGCATCTTCCAGGAGCTTGGACTCCAGCCTACAACAAAGTGGCCTAGAGTCTCGTGAGCCAAGCCCAGGGAATTTGTAAGAATCCCAACACCAATAAGGATTCCTCCACATTCCTGATTGAGACATCTAGGCAGAAGTAAGTTTTTCTAGATGTCAAAGAGCTTTAGGGAAGGGAGATAGGAAGAGCTCTACCGGAATCATAGAATAATAGAGTTGGAAGGAGCCGGAGGGCCAACAGGTCCAACCCCTTGCTCAGTGCAGGACTCCAAGTTAAACTAACCCTCTCAGATGGCAGTCCAGTTCCATCTTGAAAGGATGCAGAAGAGCCCACGACCTCCCTAGCTCATTGTTGAAGAATGGCCAGAAGGCTATTGAGGTTCACCAGGTAGAATACTGGCCTTTCCACTGTCCAAAAGCCAGGTAGATTCTTAAAGCCATGCTGAGCCCATATGGCAGATAATTGCCTTGAAGCTGCCATCCCCAGTCATTCTGTAGAGAAGGGCTGCCACTGCTGTAAGAACAACGCTGTTTGCCTTAGAGAAGCAGCTTTGCTCCCAGGAAGTGGTGGAGAGTAGAGACCGCATGCAAGCAGACTGACTCTGCAATAACGCGAGAAAGGAACTATGCACGAGTAAGACGATGGCAAGCATCTTTCATTCACAGCCTTGAAAGAGAAATTGATGCATCGCTTGCCCAGCCAACATTCACAGCATCTCCTGGCCTATTCAAGGAACAGAAATGGCCACAGAGAAAGGAAGTATAAGCTGTATTCTGCATCCATATTTCATGGCTGTATTCAATACTTTGTGTGTCATCTTCTGTTCCTTCCTAAGTATCCTTGAATCCTCAGTGCGGCAACTTGCTTGGACCAGGCCCCAGGGGTTAAGGCAGCAAGGAGGGCCCAGTTGCAAGATTCCTGTTAATGGTGGCAGCCACCTGTGCATTTATCATCAAGACACCGAGGAGATGGAACGTGGATCTCAGCATGATTTGTAGTAGACCAGAAAGGTCCAAATATTTATTTACAAATCTCTCTCACACACTAAATTATACTTCTGAAATGAAAGAAGTTTGGGGTGCAGTGAGTTCTACACTAGGGATATTCTACCAACTTTGTAATGCTTGGCTCACCAGTATGTCACATAATGCACACCCCAAACCAAACTTGTCTAATTCTCCAGACATAACTAGTTACCAATGGTTAAAATTACCATTAATTTTATTTGTTGTGTCTTTCTATGGTGTATATTTCTCTGTGTGCTAAATTTGCTGTTTTGTTCTGGAGCAAGGAGGAGTGGTTTCAGTGAAGGGCAGAAACAGTGATGCAATGAGGAAATGTCTTACTGGGTTTTTCAAATGATATTTGCTACTGCTTGTTTGCAGAGGGATGAATCTGGGAATAACAGAAACTCCTCACATTGCTTCTAGTTCTGGATGAGGAACAGCTGGCTTAAAATGCCCAGATAGGCATGTCTACTCAGAAGTAAATCACCTTGCCCTCCATACTGTTTATTATTGCATAGATCAACATGGAAGAGAGGGGTGTTTGCTTCGGGTTTTGGGAAGGAGCTGTGATTTTATTTTTATTTTTATTTTTTTTGCTTAATCTCTGCTCCTTCACCCCAATGAACTATAATGAATGAATGATGAATATATGAAACATAATTCATCATGACACATAATTCATCATGAAACTATGAACCTAAAAGCCAAAAATGAAAGGGCCACTTCCTTGTACATGGCACCTTTGCAATCCCTCCTACTTCTCCCAAAATTGCATGTGTGCATGACACAAGTTCATTTTTTCAAGTGTGCACTGGAAATGGCACCATATTCATTAGCCTGTGTTCCAGCATGGGCAAATGCATTTTGCATATATACACAATCATGCTTCCTGACACACGGAAGGGATTCTGTGGTAGACTTCACCCAGTCCAGGAGTGATTTTCTTTTTGCGAGTCATAGGTATAGTGAGTGAAGCAAACAGCCGCTCCTGGAAGGTATCCCAGGATCAGCATGACTGGGATTCTGGAGGAGGAGTGGGGAACCTCGAGGCAGTGGAGATGGGAGTTAGTTTTGGGAAACCAGGAGGGGGCCATTGAAGTGCCCTCAAGTTTCCAAGGCTCCCAGACCAGCCAGGAGAATGGGAATGTTTTGGAAGGGATGGGAGCAGTCAGATACAAGGAGGGAAAGAGCCGCTGCCTTGCCTGATCCCTGACCCCATGACAAGGCACTGGGAGAGATAAATTGCCCAATTAGAGGGTTTGTGTGGGTACTTGCTGGCTGGCCCTTCAGCAGCAAGGGCCACCCTGAGAGTGGAGCCCCAGAGTCCCAGAAAGGGAAGGGGTTTGGGGAGAAGTCCCTAGTTTGGGTTCAACCGTCATTCTTGATATGTGCAGAGGCTTATCTTCCAGCCTACTAGAGGAATTTTAGAGTTATATTGTCTTGTAGCCGTGAAGTCCCAACCAAGGCATGCATTGCAAAGAGACTGATATTTTGGAGCCTAAGGTCAAGAAGGAGGGCCAGGCTCACGAGAGCAGGAGTAGATTTTTGTCTGTTCTGTTTCCAAGCAAAGTCTTAGGCTCTGATCTTTTCTTAATTCTAAAGGGGCAATCCTATGGCCCTTGGACAATTTCTGAAGGTCCATAGGATACGTCAGTTCCCAGTTCCCAGGCTGAAGACAATTCTCCATCCTCCGTCTCACAGCTGGCATGGAAGAACCCATGCCAGCTGCCTCCCCAGGTTGGGAACATGATTGCAGAGAGGCTTAAAAGGCAGTATTATGGTAGGAATGGAAGGGAGGAGACGTGAGAACCAAGATATGGGCTATTTTGTGAATTTTCCAGCACCCAATTATTAGATGACCCCAAAAACTCAAATAGTGAAAGTGCAGGCTAAGAGGATGGAGAGATGGCGATCACCTCCACTGCTCCTCCACTACTTGCTTAGGATGAACAGAAACCACCAAATCTGGGGGCTTATGTTCATCACATAGAACTGCACATTAAGTTTTTGCAGTTTTGTTCAAGGGTCTAAGTGGTTCCAGTAAGAAGAATAATAAAATATATAGTGAATTTCAGAAACTTGAGGCCTACACCATGGGCTTGGTCTCTTCATCCTCAGAAATGGTTCAGACTCCCAGAAATGTCGGTTTTCTTTTTTGGTGGGCAAATAAACAGACAGCTGAGAAACTGAGGGTACTTTCCTTGAGCACTGTGGCATTTTGATGCTCTTGTTCAGATGGTTCATGAATTTCCAAACACCAGGCAACCAGGGCAACACAAGAAAGAACATCCTGCAGCTCTCTGACACAATCGTCTTCACTCTTTCCAGGCTATGGCCTGGCAAACCTCAGGCAGATCCTTTTCAGTATCATCACATCAAACTCAGATCTCCAAGTGCTTGTCTTCACATAGTCAAAGACACAACTCATACACAAGTCTTTGGCTTGGTGGGACTCCAAGATGTGCAGAAGCACTAAGGAAGTTTATCTAAGAGGGAACCTAAGAGGACAAGACCAGAACCAGCCCAATGAGAAATGTGCATGTGTCATCCATGGGTATATATTTATTTATACGGGGATAGACGTGTGCAAGAGAGGACAAGTGTGGGCTCCCAAAATTATGGATGGGGGTAAGGAATGACAAGGAAAATGAAGTCCACCTTCCATGCAATTAGGATTCATTGATGGATAGAGAAGGTGAGCCTAAGGAATCCCTTGGTGCAAGACCCTGAAGCTCCCCCTCCCCTAGAAACCTTGAGCCTACAGGTCAATGAAACTAGCACAATAATACAACAGGACAATGGCTGCTCAAAGAAGAAAACAAAATATTGTTGTGAAACTACTGGAGGGTGTGACTAACTTGTCCAGAGCCTGAATATCTCTGCCAAAAATACACAGAACAGCAAATGAAAAGAGATGGTGCGGAAAAAATGAAACTCTCCTCTTCTGGCTGTGATATTTGGTTAATATCCAGTGAAAAATGGAATCAGAACTTACAAGTGGGACTCGTGGTACAAAGCTTCAGGATGGAATAATGCTCCAGCTTGAGGTTTGTTTTATTTAGGATACTTTCCTGTGTGTTGTGCTCTTGATGCAACAAGCCCCCTGAACGGAGGGGATAATGAGCATCCAAGGAGGGTGGGAAGAGCGGCAGCTCTGTGTTTTCACAGCATGCATCTAAAGCCAATACTGCCCACTTAAGTCTGTCTTTCTGTGCTCTCTGTTCCTCTTGCAACTTTCTCTGCTGCTTTAGGAAGACAGGTGAGATTTTTGCTTCTTGCACTGTCTTTCTAGGACAGACTACTTGAGAAAATAGCTGTCATTCATTTTCACCCATAATGGGAAGTTTTGAAGCTTGATCTGGGGGGGCGGAGGGTCTTATTCTTTTGTTTTATTCTTTGAACTGCCATTGTTGTGTTATTTTACAGGCTTTAGTGGTCTTTAGCATTATTTTTGTTGTTCTGTTCTTAGCCAGCCTGAGTACCTGCAGTATGTAAATTTCTCGAAATGCATGCAATGGCACCATCAGGGAGGGGCAATTCAAAGCCCATGCCCCCTCTCAGCACTCTCAAATTGGCTCCACAATAGACTATTTAATTGGCTAGTAGTTGAGTAGCTTGGGCTTCCCCACACCCTGCTGGTTTCTTTCTCCTGTATAGCCTCCTTGACAACGGAAGCCAAATCATTTCCCTCTTGCTTGCTTTTCAGCAGGACCAGCTCCAGGCTTTTGAGAGACTGTGGGCAGGACCTCCTCATCCCAACAGCCTCGACTTCCTTCTCCTTGCCGTTGTCACCAGCCTCCATTGCTCATCTTCTCACCGTTGCTCCCCTTGGGTCGCTTCAGACACAGAAAGCCTGTGGGCAGGAGTTCCTTCTGCTCCTCCTCCTCAGCCCTTCCACTGCCATCCAGAGCAAGGTGGACACGCATGAGGTACCGAGAGCCAGCAACTCCGAGGGATTTTCGTGGCTGGTCCCTGCCAGAACCTGGGCCCTTCATGGGTGCTCAGCCGAGCCCGTGTTTGCTGCTGGCCCTGATCCGTCTCCTCTCTTTCTCCCTGGAAGTCCATTCGTCCTCAAACACCTTGCCTCACCACTCCTGATGCCCGTTCTCCTGCCCAGTGGGTTTTGCATGCCCAGAATGCTGCCATTTGGTACCCGCCACTGAGCCAATCTTCCAGGACATGCTGACTTCCAAGGGAGCCGATGGATCCGGTGCTTTCACCACTCACCTTGGATGCAGCCCACAGAATCCGGATGGGGGAGCTGGCAATGAGTGCACACTAAGACAATAGGGTGCTATTAATTATTTATTATACGCCGCCGATAAAAAAAGGAAGCAGTGTGTTATCCTTGTTGCCGTTATGAGCAACAATGCTTAATATTCTTGGTCCATTTCGTGCGTCTGCATTATGTGCCCTGCAGGAGGCCGGGCTTCTCTTTCCAAGAGGGATTTCCCCCCAGAATTATGCACGCGAATAATGCTGCAGTGTCTATGCCGGGACACCGGCTGAAGTGGGGAAGGCTGTTCACCAGCATTAACTCCAGTCTATTACAGCCTGTTGTTTTCTCCCTTCTAATAGGTTCGTCCCCATCTCAGATGTAATTGCTGTTCTCAGGAACTTGGGCAGTCCTTGAACAGCACAATCAGTGCGGTGTTCTTGCTTGGGACCCAGCCAAGTGCTATCCCCCTTCATCCTCCCGAAATCCCCTCTGCGTGTCGTCAGTGCTGCATCGTCAGTGAGCTCCAAGGCTGCAGAGGAATTGAGCCGAATCAGCACTCCGCCTTGCTCTCTGTCCAAGAACAATCTACATCGCAAAGAGGCAGGCAGGACGTTGGCAGGAGCGGAGGGAGCCGTGACCTTCACGGTGACCTTGCCTAGGAAACAGCGAGCCTTGCAATGGGTGATGTAATTGGGAAGGGCAAGAAGGAGAAGGCGAAGGCGAAGGAGAAGGAGACCCCAGAAATGGAGGAAACACTTGGAGGAAAAGCAAGTCACGGCCAAGACACGTTGATGCCTAAAGCAGACAGTCCAATTGGCACTCCAGCTGCCTGATATTAGAGCTAGGCAGAACTTTGGAAACTTTCTTCAGATTGGATTGGGGTGGGGGAGTGCCAGAAAATAATATCAAAAATCAAAGTCTCAGGAAGAGGCCTTGCACTCGCTTCGAACTGCATAGCAGCTCCAAAGGGATGTTCCCACAGCCATTCCCTCCCTTTCACAATAGCAAGAGCAGTGGCGAAGGCATACTGAGCACCGAGTGGCAGGAGGGGGTTCCTCCCTCCCCCCTTGCCTCTCTAGCAGTCAATTGCCCTTGCTATCAACATCATGGGGCCTGGAAGAGTGCAGCAGCCATTTGGAAAACTGCATAGGGATGTATAAGAAATGTGTTTGCTTTTATCAGGGTTTTTTAAAATTTAATTTGCATCTCACTCCTGGCAACTTTATCTGGATTCACTCAGATTGTACCATCTGGACTGAACAAGCAGATGCAATCTGTAGTTGTAGTCCATATATTTCCAAGTTTGCAAAGTTATTCACAAAGCAAAAATTGTGTGTGGTGTTATGCTTGCATTTTGAAACATGCAAGTGAAAAAATATGTATTTGTGTAAAATCCACACAAATGCACTCTCCGTAGTGGGAAAGGGATGCATGCATTCAGTTTGGAAAAACATGCAGAACACTATGCATGGGTTTTCAAGTGGAAATAAAAATGATGCTTGTAACCTGATAAGGGCTCGCGTAAAACTGAGCTTCAAGATGGAATTCATAGAAGTTGACAAGCCTGAGTTTTTCTGATTCCTGAGGTTGCTGCACTTTAAATGGACGTGCCACTGGGGACCATCAAAGGCCAATACCATTCAGTGCAGAGTGAAAGGCACGGTGGAACTGATCTCCACCCACTTCTGTTCTACTTTTCCGCTGCATGGCTTTCTCAGCCCTCTTGCCGGGGCACTTCAGCAGGGAAGGCTGGAGATTGCAGAAGACACAGGGATACTTCAGCCTTAGTCCTCTGCAATCCTCTGCCCTCCCCATGCATTGGAGCGTCCCAAGTGCCTACTCTCCAAGGTCACTGTCCCAACCCTAAAGAGGCAGCTGGGGCTTTCTCTGCACCCTTGGATCTGGGAATCCAAAATGTCGCCTGCATGGACAAAGTCTTGGGGCCATTCCCTTGCTCCCCTGGGAACTCCAAGTTGTACCACCATCGTGGCCAAATAAATAAAGAAAAGAGACAATCATCCACAAGTTCTCCCACATGTGCCGCACTGAAACAAACCATGCCATTATTATTATTATTATTATTATTATTATTATTATTATTATTATTATTACATTTCTATGTTGCACAGTTCCTCTTCATTTTGTTGGTGCATTGCTCCGTGGGTTGGATTCTGAAGGGCTAACTATTGTTGTCTCACATTATGCTACCTTGAATTAAAGGAGCTCGCACTTCTCTTACAAATTAATACATCAAGAGTGTTGCATGCTGTGTGTACGTGTGCATAAATTCTGTGCAAAGCTCCATCCATGCACAGTTCCCCACGTTCCCACACCTTTCTGTCCTTTCAGTTCATTCTACTCTTCTCTCTCCCCTTATGCTCAAGCGCTCATTGATAACAGTGCTACAAAAGGGAATGATTGTCTGACTCTTTGTAGAGTTGTATCAAGCCTATTTTTGTGTATTGTTTTAGGAATATGCCTGTGCACACAAAGAAAGCAGCACATAAAAAGAATCCTTGTTCTGTTTTGCCTACAATCATACTAAGACTTTTATGATGAAGGCAATCTTTTTCTTTTAATGTGAAATGAAAATGGCAATGTAAAGTCAGGGTGGTGGGGAGAGAACTGTACCAAGGAACTGAAGGAAGAGAAACTGTGCATGATCAGCCTCTGGACTTAATTTTAGAAAAAGTCCTCACTAAACCGGCATTGTTTGTTGGTTTAATGCCATCTGTCTGCAGGACTCTTTCCTAATGAATAAAAGCACAGGGACTTTCCTTGAGGAGCTCGCAATCTGGCTAGGCTTAATTGCAGCAAGGTATGGGGATGTCTGCCAGAGGCCATTGGCTGGCCACTGTGGGAAGGATCAGAGGGGCAGAGCCTCTCCCAGGGCCAGCTTTCAAGAGGGTTCCAGAGGCTGCCTTCAGGGGTGGGCAAGACCAAGGCTAAGGGAGCGGGACCAAGATGTCAGTTCCCATTCAAGGCTCTTCTGGACAGCAGCTAAGCCTTGAAGAAGTATTTCAGCCTTTTGGAATAAGGAGACATGGGCAAACACTGGGCCATCACCAAATGATAGGTAGTTGAGGGGAGCAAGACCTACCTTTTGCTGTGGGGGAGACATTTGGGGAATCACGGAAGCCTGGGGTGAGGTGACCTTGGGTGGACCATATTTTGCTCCTGGGCCTCAGGTGCAGCATCCCTCAGTGAAATGGGGTCATGACTGTGCTTAAAACCACTCCATCATAAAACCACTCCTCTGACTGCTTTGTTCATATTTTACCGCTGTTGAAATTGTCCAAAACCACTTAGCAAGTTGCTATCCTAAGGAGAGTTGCCAGACTAGCATGTGGCAGCACGCTTTTTTGGTCTGCCATGCTCTCAAATGTTCAGAGAAGAATCTTTTTTATTCACCACATTGCACAAGCCAAGTTCAACAGGTACAGCTCTTCCCAGCCTAGAGGGAGCGATGCTGTACCTTTCACTGCTAAGGTAGACAAGTCTGTCAGAAAAAGACGGGTAACCCAAAGTCAGCTTCACAAAAAAGAGGCTGAAAATACGGGGAGTCAAATTCAGAATTTTATGAGCTGAGCTCTCAAAGGTCTAGACCCAGAGAGAAACCTGTCCACTGGGGTTTCTCCCATATACATAATTTTTAAATCTGTCCTGACTTTGAGAACCTTTCAAATGTTGACAGAATGATATCAAAACTGAATTGAAACAAATTCTCACCCATCCCTAATGACAACTCCTGGCACAAAATGGGTATGAATAATCTCCCAAGTTTGGTTGGTTGGTGAGGATTTTTTCACTGGTCATTCATATTTTGCCATTGCCAAAATTGCCCAAAACATGAAGAAGCATCTGCCTGAATTGAAATAACAGGAAATGCTGTTAAAGCACCAATGGCACCAGCTAAGATGTGGCTACTCAGCCTCCTGACCTAGAATTTTGCCCCTTCTTCTGTGTTCGGTGAGGACAGACAGGGCATCAGAGAAGGTGTAATTAGGGTAGAGTTGAGTGTTTCCAGGGGACCCCTAGCATCCTCCGCTCTCAGTTATTTAGTGTAGCTTCTCTGCAATGGAATTAAACATGCAGCAAAAGAAATATCAGAGGGATGGAAGAAATGATGTCTAGAAGGAAAAAAAAAGCCAGGGAGCAAGGCAAGAAAAATTGCTTCTCTTCTCTTAGGAGACTGGGCCTCCTTCTGCAGTGCCCATACGCCCTTCACTTTGTGAAAGCTCAGAACTGCATTGCAGTAGCGTAAGTATTCTTGTACTGTATTCAATCTCAAAGCATGGGTTGGGGCTTTACTAGCAAGGGAGAAATATAAACCCAGGGAAAAGGAAGATTGCAGGAAACATCCTGGAAGTTCCCAGGAGATTCTCTTTCTTTTGGTCGTGTCATTCCTAGGATGAGGCTGTACTCTCCAATGGTACCTATTTCATGGGTGGGGTGCCCGTTTCTCACACTCTGCTGTCATGTTTAGGATGGATCCATGTCTTGAAGCTTGATTGGAGAACCAACAATTGCTGAACTCACTAAACTGAATTCTCCAAATATCCCTTTGACTTGCTCGTCTTTTACCTGTTTTTGTATGTTTGTAATTGAGAAAATGTCAGGCTGAAAAATTCTGCAGGGGCTGTCAAAAACATTGGGGGCAGATGCGGTTTTTAAAACAAATTTGTAAGCTGTACTTTAATCATTTGGGAACAAAAGAGAAAAATTTGGGGATGGGGAAAATTTCTCTCACCAGCCCATCTCTTAACCCTTTCCTGTCTGCTGGTTCTCCCCTGCAAAGGTCCCTTTCTAGGCTCCAAGCCTCAGTGCATCACCAGTGCAAACTATATAGAGGCGAGCAGAAGATCTGCAGAAAGGAATGAAAGCCAGGGAGGGTCAAATGTAGAAACAGAAGGGGTCTCCCGGGCCATCTAGTCTGACCCCCAGCTCCAGCCGGCTCTGCTCATGACATGCACACCACATGCATGTCCAACCTGTCCCTGAACACCCACACCAATGGGGCCTCAACCACCTCCCGTGGAAGCCCATTCCATACCCGAGCACCCTTCCTGCTCACCCTACAGATCCTCCTTATCTAAGGGCAGTGGCCCTGCCATACCACAGAGCAGCTCAGGTTCAGTTCCCAGCATCTGCAGATACAGCTGGGAAGGATCACTTTCTGAAGCCCTAGAAAATTTCCCATCAGCGACAGAATTCACCACAGCAAAGGACCCTGCGCCACTTCTGTGGTCCACAGACGCTTGCCTGGACTCACTGGCCAGGTGGTCGCAAGTCTCCATGACAGCATGTATTTCATGCTCCGTGCTCTAGCCTGCTGCTCTCGTGCCTCCCACCAGCCCTGTGGGCACTATCACCTTCTGTGTTGCATTGTTCCCTATGGACATCAGTGGCCTCCCCTGATTGGTTGGCTGAGGTTTGAAGGCATGCTCGCCCTCTTTCCCCTCCCAAATATACCTCCACCCCTGCAATGTTCCCTAGCCACTCCAGCCCCTGTGGGATTTTTAAAAGAACATTAAAATAAACACTATTACTGCAATTTCCCCTTTCTTCCTCAATGCCTTTATTTATTTAATTAATTCATTTTATGACACCCAATAGTCTAAGCTAAAATGATACACGCACCAAAGAACAAAACCAAGATCATTGCAATTGCTGTTATTCTGCATTTTCCCACTTTCTCCCCATTTCAGAGAGTAAAGAGAGGGACAAGCACAGCACTTGATCAATAAAGGTGTGATGGCATGTGTGTAGCTTGGGGGCTGTGGGTAGTAGAGATCAGGTGCTAGAGCAGTCCCTTCCACTGCTGCTCTTTCCATGGAACTCTATGGTGTTTCTTGACCACAAATGGCAAAATGGAGCTCCCAAATGAGGAGAAGCCGCAGTGAAGTGTGGCAACCTTATAACAAACTGTTGTGCTTTGGGGAGGCCAAGGGTAGCATGCCTGCACGCCCCAGTTGCTAAGGAGCTGGACAGGAGGAGATCTGGCACTCATCCTGCTTGCCGGATCCTGGGGGCAGCTGGTTTGCCACTGTGTGAATGGAATGATGGACTAGATGGATCGTTGGCCTGATCCAGCATGGCTTTTCTTAGGTTCTTATGAAACCTAATGCACCATATTGAAACACCATGCCTAGGTCCTGGGAACACAATGAACCAACAGTGGTAAGAAATCCCCATGGCTACCCATGATGTGTAAACATGGCCATTATCAGCCATCCTGGGCTTGATGGAGGAAGCATCTGAATATAAGGCCACTCTCTGTGCTCCTAAATACCTCACAGGCATCCCCATTAACCTACAACCATGTACTGAAGGTGCCGGCATCTTCTGAAGGACTTTCTGGAATCCTGACTAGGATCCAGCCCATTTCATTGATATTCACAGATCATGTGAACACATCTCATTCACAATGTGAACCCAGGTAGGAATCCTCTCTCTCCCTTCCTTGAGAAAGATTTGAAAATTCCTAAATTTGCAATGATATCCAAAAAAAAAAAAAAAAAGACTATTGTCTTTGGATTAAAAGATCAGTCTGAAATACAAATTTAAAAACAAACAAATGAACACAAGGAAACTAATTTGGATAGTTCAATAGGGTAAAGTCTGGAATTTGAAATGCATGGACAAAAATTGCTCTTCCTTCGCCCCACACCACATGCACTGAGAATTACCAGAGAAGAACTGGCTTGGGAACCACATGTTGTCCAGAAGCTCTGTTCTAAGTCATGGCAGGCTTGTACATCCCAAGGCAAAGAAGAGAGTATAGTCTGTGATGGAAGCTGCAGAAAACTGGGCTCACATTGGATTCAATTGGAGAACAAATGGAGCTGTTTCCCCCAGAGTCAGAACCTGCCTCCCCACCAGCCACAAGTCACCCACCTTCCCTTTAACAGGCCCACACGGCCAGTTGGGTCTATATTCTCCAACACTGAGGGGAGAGAAGATGCAAGAAGATGACCTTCGCACTCAGACATGCATCAGATTTGCTGCCCAAGAGTTCACCTGGCAACTGGGGCCAGGGGGGCAGAAGGAGAGAGAGGGAAAGGTCCCCCAGCTACCTGACTCTGCAGCTGCCGGGGCACTACTGCAGCTTGCCCAGCCTCTAAATCAAGGCCAAATTGAATTTTGGAGACACTCTTGAAGGACACATGCCAGAGGTTGGTACTGCTGAAGGTAAAAGGCATGGAGCGCAAAACTTTTGAAATATACAAATCACTACTATTGTAACATAGGACAGGAATTTCAGCCTTTGGGGGCGGAGAATTGCTCAGCCATGAGCCCAAGGAATTCCACCTGCATTTCTAATTATAACCTTGTCACCATGGGAGGACAAGATTTAGAAGGTTTTTGGCACATGCACTGAAGCATCCTGGGCTGCAAACCCAACCCAAGATGTTTTGCTGCCTAAGGCTGTCTCCCTTCCTGACAGCAAAGGAAAGCAGAGAACTGCTACCCCTTCAGTATAATTACTCTGCTTCCTTGGATAACACCACCAGTCTGAGTATCCCCATTCTCCCTTTGTGTTCCCCACAAATCAAGGTTTGGTAGACACATTCAACACAGGTTCATCTACGTATGAATGTGGCACCTCAAGTCAGATGCATCTCTGTGCCCCTCCAAATTGCCAGATCACTTCCAAATCTTTTTAGAGGAGCCAGATTCAGTCCAGGTGAATTCAGGAGGTAGCTGTTTCACTAGGAGCAAAGCCCAGATCTTTCCAAATATGCCTGATTTGGTTCAAGAACAGCCAAAGCATGTTCCTACAATGAATCAAATGAGCTTCAGACAGTATTAATGGAGCCAAACCATCTCAGGAGGGGAGGTTCTATGAAATTTTCTGAGAATGTCCATTTGGAGTGAAGGTCTTCTCAGTCTGTTGGAGAAGACAACCCCCTTCCCCAAGAATATGTGTTTAAATGCCTTCTCACTGAACATAAGAACCTAAAAAGAGCCACTGTGGATCAGCCCAAAGTCCATCTAGTCCAGCACTCCAGTGTATACAGTGGCCAATCATGTGAAAAACCCACAGACAGCACATTCCCACCCATGTTCCCCAGAAACTGGTGGACATACACAGACGTGCCTCTGAAACTGGAGGCAGCATGGAGCCGTCAAGACCAGTCACCACAGAGAGATTTATCCTCCATGAATTGGTCCAATCACCTTTTAAAGCCATCCATATTGGTGGCCATCTTGGGGTAGCAATTTCCACCGTTTAAACATGTATTGCCTGCAAATAGATGCAGACTTTTAGGAAGCTCGGCCCTAATTGTTCCTTCTCGTCATGAAAGAGCCACCTCGCTCCCTTTAATGTGCCATTCTGAGAGCACTTTGGAAAAGCTCTTTTTCTTCCCAACGCCAATGAGCAGGGGTGGTTTGGGACAAAACTTGCTACACAGATCTGTTGGCTGCTACAGATTCCAGAATAGAATCTGTGCTTCCTCCCCTCTTTCCTTCAGGGCTGCACTGTGCTGAGAGATACAGAACGGAGCAAAAATGGCTTTTATCGCTCAGGTCAGCAGATGTGCCCATAAAGATCTGTTGAGTAAGAAGGTGCTATTTTTGCAGTCCCTTCCTGACTTTGACCACACTTTAATGGATTCAGTGGCACTACACATGTTCAGCACAGATTTCCTTGGATAGCAGGGAGCAGGTGGAGATGAGGAGAAGGCAGACAATTTGTGGTTCAGCGTTTGCCACAGAATCAGGACTGGCTGGAGTATCCCAGCCTTCAAACTCAGCTCCTGGGAATCAAGTTCTACACAAGGGAAAGAAACCGCAGACCTGTGGGGCAAATTTGGCCGACCTGGTTTTAGAGTTCTCCAGATGGCTGTGCCCCCTGGCCTGACTCTCCTCCCGTTTGGTGGCTTCTTGGCTCTGATGTAGCTACTAAAGGTTGAAATGCCCCTCTTAACCCTTCATGATTGGCAGTAAGAATGTGGAGTCCCGCCCTCTTTGGTTCCACCCACCACCAGCATGTGGCCTCCCAGACCAAATGCAGCCCTCGGTCTGAAAGATGCAGCGCAGTTCTGCCCCATGCATTTCAAACCTGACCTTGCACTCACTCATTCGCCTTTTTCATTGCAGTAGCTCCTTACCTTTCTCCTCTGTTGGCAGAGGAGCATTTTGCTAAGGCCAGTGACCCAGCGGCAATCCAGCAAATGTGACCACCAGCCTGGCCACCATTCTGCGTTTTCCTCAATGCCCTGTACCTTGTTGTTGTTGCTGCTGCTGCTGCTGCTGTTTTTAATTTCTATGCCATCCAATTGCTAGAGCTCTCTGGGCAGTTTACAACACGTCTAGCATTGTGCAGGATTATTGTGGGAAGAACATGATGATTGCCACAAAAATAGGGTGGCAAATGCTGATAGAAAATTCTGCAAAAAAAAGCCTTTTTCAGTGGGGAGATAAGACAATCTGATAAAATAATCTCAAACAATGTATTCTGAGAAATGCCACATCTTTCGTCTGGGTGGTCAGCCAGGGAACACTTGCCTCAGTGACCAGCCTTATTATCAGGATCATTTTCAGAGGCCATCCATATTCAGGATGGTTATTGAGTCAAGGTGTCGGACCTTTCTCAGCCGAGTGCAGAATCCTTGGCCTATTGGCCCCAAACCCAGATTTTTTCAACCTCTAGCACTGTCCCTGTTACACTGAGTTGGAGTGAGACTCAGGGAAAGTAAGACTCAGGGTGTGAGTTCCTGGTCCTACTGTACGAACATAGAAACAGAGAAACAGAGCGAGTCAGAAGGGGCCTCCTGGGCCATCTAGTCTGACCCTGGCTCCAGTCAGCTCCGCTCATGACGTGCCCACCATGTGCATGTCCAGCCTATCCTTGAACACCCTCACTGATCGGGCCTCAACCACCTCCCGTGGAAGCCCATTCCATACCCTCAGGGTCCTAATGAAATAATCCTGAAAGCATTCCCAGCCCAAATAGATAGGCACTGCATAGGAACTTGTCTCCTAACCAACATCCCCTATAAAGTTCTATATTTATCTTTCTCAAGAAGGTTGAATTTACCTCCCAAGCAGGAAAAAGAATAAACCCATAATGTTATGATTAAAACCAATAATCTTGGGTGACTCCCCCTTAATGGTGCAAAGAATTAATTGCCTGGGATGTCTGGCAAGCTACAGGAGTCACACTCTCTCTTCCACATTTGCAGCATCAAAAGCCAAGAAAAGGAATGGTTTTGAAGACTGTGAAATAATCCAAAAGGCAAGTAGCTTCTCCTCATCTTCATTTAGGTGGCTTCATTCATTCTTCTCTGCCTTTTGTGCAGACCTGCTGTGATAAATGGAACGACCTGGAGCGGTACAAATTGGCATTATTTATGGGGAACAGTAAAAGCTCATCTAGCTTTCAACCATGCAATTTTGGGTAGCAGGTTGAATGTGGGCATTGAAAAGGAGATCCTGATAGATGATGGAAGCTGGTCCCCAAATATTAAGGAGGGGGAAGGTCCTGACCCAGAAGGTGACTATGATAGAACGATTGAAGAGCAACATATAGAAGCAACCTTTCAGAGCACGATTTCTTTGGAGGAAAGAGGGGGGAATGCCTGTACAGCACAGCCATTTATGTCATTCGGGGATATCAAATGGTCCTGATGTCTGAAATTCCATGGCCCATGGAACTGAATCCCAGGGACCACAGGGGAGATCAGATCATCCTCTCTGAGGATGGAGGCAGAGTTCTGACTTCATGAAAGAAGGTCTAATCTCAGAGCTCCCAGAATGGATCTTTCCATGGTCTTTCCTTCTCCAGGGTCAAGGAGAGAACAAAACACAGACAGAGGCAGACAGACAGAAGTGGAAGGACCCAAGCCATGGTACAAACAGAGTAAGAGAATCTCCCCCAGTCTTCACCACAACCACAGTATGAGGAGATGTTTAGAAAAGCTCTAGGGCTGATCTAGGTTATCGATTGCAATGGGAGGAAAGAGTTAAAAGGAACCACCTGGAGGGAGAGTGCCAAAGGCCATTCATGTTTCACTTCTCCCCTGCCAGCTGGAGCCCAGCAGAATTTGGAAAAGTTGGAGCAGTCCAACAAAACAATCAGATCATCCAGTTAACTTGGTTCTACGTTTGGAGGTAGCATATTCGATGCAGATGAAAGATGGCTCCCTCCATCAGATACAAAACAGAAGACAAGAAAGCACACCTGTATCATTTCTGGTGCTGTTGGGTGCCATCTTCTTTCCCTAGCTGATGCTGCTATTTCTCTCTACCTTTTCCTCCCTCTTCTTCATCCTTATTCCCTGTCCTTGAGCTGCATTTGCCCACACAGCCATTTAATATTATTGATAATAAATTGTCCGTAATCTTTCAAATAACCTGTGTTTTAATTGTGTTTGTGTTTCCAGTGGGGGGCGGGGAGAGAGATGCACCTTTAATGGGTTGTTTTATTTCATGAGTGACTCAGCAAGCTTTTGGTAAGGGGTAGATACATGATCAAACAGTATGTCCATGACATTATTACATAAATTAGACCGGCCAATATGATTAACATGGAATCTTGGTCAATGGTCCACAGAGTGTGCTGGCATAGGAAAATAAGGTGTTGATAAGAAAGGCATTAAAATAATACACATGTAATAAACATTGGAAGAGCCTCGCTGCCTCAGATTTAAAAAAAAAAATTAGAAGGCAGCACCCTTTGTGGGCTACGGCACATTTGGCAATTTGAGAAACTGTGCTGGCTACCGAAACAAAATGGGAAACATGGCAAAGGAGGAGTAACTTGCCCAAAAGACTGAATGCAAGCCAGGCGTGAAGTCTGAGCCCCAACTCCCTGGATCAGGAATGGACAGGAAGCAGAGTATTTCAGCTCGTAGCATTGCCAACCACTGCCTGAAATATTTGGAGGTCTACTTTTTGCCCTCCATTGCCTTAAACCACCCATTGGAATCCACTTTTCAGCATCAAAAGTACGTATTGCACAGCCATCCCAAGTGCTTGTACAAAAATACGCTTTGCTTTGCTTTGAGTCTTTAAAGCGGATGCCAGGAAAGGTGTTCAGGGCGACCTTGGTGCCAGCAGGCTCCGTGCATGGAGCAACCCAGCATGATGTTTTCCACATGACCAATGAAGCGCCTCTGGGATTCCAGCTGAAGGACCTGAGACCAGCAGCCTCTGCTGCCGCTTCTCCCCAGCAACCGGTGCTCAGAGATGCAGCTGGTCCCTGAATCTGCAGGTTGCATAAAGCTGTCACAATCAGTCACCATTAGTAAATTATCTCCCATGAATCTGCCCCATTCCCCCTTAAAACCACCTAAGCGAGTGGCCGTCACTATCTCTTAGGGCAGTGGCTTCCCTAAATTAATTCTGCATTGTGCAAAGAAACACTCTCTTCTGCCAGTCATGTCCCGCCCATTATCCACTGTTTGCAACAGGTTCAGGAAGCTGTCAATACAGGGAGACATTTTTCAGTGGTCAAGACAAGGGCCCTAAGCCAAAGATATGGCCAGCTCAGGTCTCATTTTAATCCTATTCAGAGCAAATCTGTTGAAAACAATCAAGTCGCTTGCTTCCAATGAGTCTCTTCTGCATATGATGACCTCTGGATCCAACCCAAATAATTTCAGTGCAGCCCTAGTCGTAAACAAAAAGTCAGCCTTGTATCCATGCCACAAGCTTCACAAAACGATAGAGCTGAAGAAGACTCAGTCAGAGAATCAGAATCAGAGAATAGTAGAGTCAGAAGGGGTCTTATAAGGCCGTCAAGTCCAACTCCCTGCTCCACAGGTTAAAGCATTCTTGACAGATGGCTGTCCAACCGCTCTTGAATGCCTCCAGTGTGGAAGAGCCCACAACTTCCCACAACATTGCTGTAACAGGCAATTTTTCCTCATATCTATTCAAAATCTGGCTTCCTGTACTTTAAACCCATTATTCCCTGTCCTGTGCCCTGGGATAATTGAGAAGAGATCCTGGCCTTCTTCTTTGTGACAGCCTTTCAAGTATTTGAGAAGTACTATCATATCTTCTCAAGGCTAAACATGCCCACACCTTCCAAGCAGTCCTCAGAGGGCTTTGTTTCCAGTCCCTGGATCATCTTGGTTGCCCTCCTCTGAAGTGTGGTACCCAGAACTGGATATGTTTGACTATAACTCTCATCTTCCCTGACCATTAGATATGATGGCTGATACTAAGGGCCGCCATAGGCTCACTACTTCTGGAGGCCCACAGTTTCCTCCTCCCTGTGTCCTTGGAGAGCGAAAAAAACTTTCATCTCACTGGGGAGGGAAGAACCAAGATGCACACACTCATCTTGAAATTGCCTTAGCTTGACTTCAAAGCTCACTGCCCTCTTCTTCTCATGTTGACCTTGTTTCTTCATTTGTGCAAACCTGACAAGGTGCACATTCCTCAGAAGGTCACAATTTTTCCCACTGATGGGCTGTGCAATAAAATGAGGTTGTCACAACTCTCTAACTTCAGTGCATCCTCTGAAGGGCAATTCTGCCCTGAAAAACTACAGAAGAGAGGTGGCTACACTGCTGCTTCTGATACCACCTTGCTCTCCTTCCCTTTCCAACCTCAGTGCCAGGCCACAACCAACAGGATTCTCTCCATACCAGCTACAAGGCAGAAAGAAGGTTTTGTGAATTAGAATGTGCAGCTCCAACTTTGCAGTGTATTTCCAAGGTCAGAGCTGGAATTTCACCGTACTGTATGCTGTCTAGATTCTATGTAGGATTGTGCCTTACAGTATGAAAAAATGATTTTTAAAAACGCACAATTTCTCCTCCATCATGAAAATGCTAATATTTCAAAGGCCTCATTTTTAAAATTGTGCATGTTAATGCTCACTTTTAAAGCTATACACATTAAACTGCATTTTAAAAATGTGCTTTATTTTAAGTTCACATTTCTAATACGCATATTATGTGAACTGTTTGCATTTGGAGTTTCAAATGGAGAATTTTTGAATTTGCAAAATTTGCTTTGATCCCTAGGGAAAATAGGATATCAAAGCAAATTACAAAACTTGTAGATTTGTGCGTGGGGATAGTTGAATAAGAGACTTTCATGATCAGCCAGATAATCCAAAATCAATTTGAAGCTCTCTTCGCTTCCTGCATTTATCGGTGCACTTCTTTCTGTTTCTTTCACAGGAAATATGCACACTTTGAATGGGGAAAACATGCACTTTTGAGCATACCAAAAATGTGTACTTTTCTTCCATGAAGAGTAAAAATTGATGTTTTTCCTAACATGAATTCAGATTTAAGATTTGCAATCCTTTTTTGAAAACTTCTCACCCGCTCATTGTCGCATTAAGGGTTGTGAATATCGCATGCTCTCATGACATGTGAACATTAACAACATGCTCACGCACATTTATGTGTGCGTGAGGTTAATAACTTTCATCCACTTTCCCCAAACTTAGAAGAGCGCAACAAAAAAAGGAAGAATCAAAAGGTAAATATCAGGCAGCAATATTTAAAAATTCTGTGTGTGTGATGGCCCTCAAGACATCTGCAGTGTGTACTCCAGGTGTGTTCAGACCTATCAGCCCAAGCTGACATAATCAGTGGGGAAGGATGATGGGAGTTGCAGTTCAGCATTTACTGGATGGTCACACATTCCTGATTGCGGCTCTGTAGCTGTGGCTGTGGCTGGGGGATGCAGTTCAACAGAACCTTCAATGTATATCCATTGGCTCAGCTTCTGAGGTGTCACTGGATGTTTTATAAACATTCCAACAAGTCTGAAATTTGAAAGAACACTCTCAGCCCTCCATATAATTGTAATTTATATAATAATTACTTTTATTTATTGTTGTAAGCCGCCCCGAGGCTTTGGCGAATGGGGCGGCATAAAAATGTTTAACAAATATATATATATATATATATATATAAACTGGTTCCTCTCAGTCTAGCCAACTTCAAAGAGTTGTTGTTGTGAAGATAACTATGTGAGTGTATTATTTTATTTATAGGTTGCCCATAACTGCTGAGGCCTTCCTAGGCAGCTATCCTGGGTTCCTCACCAAAGGGGGAAAGGTGGGATATAAATATAATGTAATAACAATAATTGCAAAAGAGCTGGGACTAAAAGCACAGCAGGGCGGCTTATCAGCAGCTCAAAGAAATGCAACCAATTTTTCCGGCCTCCCTTCATTCTCCAAATGCAAGTTACCAGCCTCTGCAGAATGCTGCTAGATTAGTCATTCATAAATGCAACAAATCCCTTCCGATCTCATTAGTAGATGGACTGCCAGCCTCCCCCGTTAATCTACCTCTGGCTGAGGTGTAGCTATTAACCCCTTTTAATCAAACATTCTTTCATTCGGCGTCCTTGCCCACCTTGGTTATCACAAGGAGGGACCGTTCTGACATGAGATCACATTAAGATTACACGAAACATGTCAAGAGGAAGGCGCCATGCATCCGTAATTCAATTATAGCCTCATTAGAAGAAAGGAGAAAAGGAAGACACCTCACTCGAAAGACGGACACACACACACACACACACACCTGCCAGCTCTTTTGCAAACCCTTCCATCTTTGCTGAGGTTTCACTGTTGAAGTTCGTCAGCCTAAACTCAGCCAGGCAGGTGTCATCATCATCCGACTTAATAAGTTCACTTCGCGACGTGCAGTGCTTTTCTCGCTGCCTGCCTTTGTACCCAGGACAGAGGCTGAAATCAAATTGCTTCCCAAGATGTCAGGGAAGCAAAGAAACTTAATATACTTACCAGTTTGCGGCATTCCACTTAAAGCCAATTTGCCTCCGTGGCTGCCCAGGCCGTCAGAGGGCTGCAGCCTTGAATATGTGCCTTCAGAGAAGATTCCTTGTCTCTTTATTTGAGGGAGGAAATCTAATATTTTAGACCCGCAATTCCAGGGCCTTTAATCTACTGATTACATGACTTACGGCTCAGTGGCGGTGTACACGTGTTGCATACAGAAGGGCTCGCAATCCACCTCTGGCATTCCCAAGCATGCCTGGGAAAGACTTTCCTGTCTGAATCTCTGGGGAGAGAACGCCTGTCCAGGCAGGCAGTGCTAAGCCAGGTGGGCCAGTGCTCTGGCTGGCACGGGGCAACTTCCAGGGTAGCTGTGTGTGCCATGTCCTAGGGACGAGATGGTTGGGCAGACAGAGGGCGATGGAATTGTAACTGAACATCGCAACAGCTTTCCCAGCCTCCAGGTGTGTCAGACGACAAGTCCCAGAGTGGGCGAGGGATTATGGGATTTCTAGTCCAACACATCTGGACCAACAAAGATATGCTTGAGCAGAGATGGAGTGGGCCACCCCTTTTCTCTCTTTCTTGCTGTTACATGCTGTCAAGTCATCTTTGATTTATGGCAACCCTATGAAGGAAAGCCCTCCAAAATGTGACGCCTATCAGTCTACAGCAGCCCTTTGAAAGTATGGTCCCAGTCAGCACCTCCGGTGGAAACCACCGAATCCACTGAACACTGGAGCTGGAAACACAAGCTGAAAATCAAGTGGGCTCCTTGGCTTTGTTCAAGCATAACCTTAAACTCTGCTTAAGTATCACATGGATGAACCGTGAGTATCTGTGCATCCCACTCCCTACTCCTCTGATTAGGCTCTGAGAGGATCAGAAGCTTTTTCTTCTGTTGTTGAGCAGCTGCTGTTACTCATTATGTCTGAACCTGGACAATCTGCAGTTAGGCTTAACTAAGATTTAGGGGAACACACAAATGTCAAGTCATAGTTTACCATCCTGGCTTGTTTCACTAGAACTTAGTTAAAATTAACCACTGTTAATGTAAACCTGAGATCAAACAGCCATGGTGAAGGGAGGAAGTGGAGGAGAGTTCAAGAGGCTGAGACATAAGCTTTAGGGTTAGGGTGAAGCCTTGTGGAATCTGTGCCTCTAGTATTCATGGGTCACGCTCAGCCCAGTCTTGCAGTGAGCCAAGCCAAGAGGAAGTCTGTGAATGCTCAGGGGAAAGGTTTGCACAACTGAGAACCTTCTTCCGCAACAGGTGCAGCAGCACAAGACCTGCTGCGGGTGGTGAAGAGGAGGGATGCCTCTTACACAGAAATCATGTGGCGCTCCATCCCTGGTGAACCCTGGGTGACCAATTGCTGTGAGCTGGTCCCAGACCTCAGAATTTAAATAATGCAGTTCTTTTGTTTAGATTCCACAGATAACAGAACAGTTGGAGCTCTCGATAGCCTTCTACCAAAGCTGAAAAAAGAAACCTCTGCTTGTGCAGAAGTGAATCCATCCTGGAAACTTTCCCTCAGTTCCTCCAATTCCGATAACACTTCTGTCTGGCTCCACCCTCAGAGTGGCTCTCACTGCTGGGGGGCTCAACAGCAGGAACTGCAAAGCCCCTCCAGTCGGAAGGCTCGCTTGTCCCGACATCTTCCCATGGAATCAAGGACTGGGTCTTGCACCTGCCCCCCCTCCTTCCCTTTCCAAAACAGGCTGACTCTCTCCTTGGTCTGAGAAATGCCACCAGGTGACCTTGAAGGAGCTTCAAGGGCTTCAGCCACTTGCCCCCTTCCCCGCTTTTTCTCTGCCTCCTTCTCGGAACCCTCCAACAGCTCCCACAGAACAGTACGGAAAGTGCAAGAGACCGGCCCATCCTCTGCACCAGCTTCTCCTGCATCAGGTGCCTCCATCCAAAGGGCCGGCTGCACACAGCATGGAAGAAGGTCACTGCTTGTGCAGCACACGGGACCCACTTCCTGGAGAGCACCTCACACATGCTGGGAGCAAAAGGAACCTGGACTCAGGGCTGCTGCAAAGTGGGCCAGAGTCTGGAGAGCCAGGTCCCACTCCCAAATGGAATCCGCACACATCCCTCATCCGCCCGAAGAGTGAACGCTGAGTTTAGCATTACGTCCAAGCAGGTTTGCTGGGGGAACGTAGCTGAGGGCACACCCCCATGCACACTTGAAGGGGGAGAAAGTCTTGCTTGGTTGCCTGGAGAATGCTGAGAGTTGCAGGACTTTCTCTCCAGCAAAGCATGCCCAGGACTGTGCCCAGCCAGTACCCCAGAACTCTCCTAACACGGAGCATCACGAGCATCCGATGGAGGGGAGAAGGACTGCTGAGCCCTTGTTTCTCCCAACCTGTGAAAGGCTGATGGCCCGTTTCAGCCCTCTAAGTCCCTTGCCCCAGAGCCCAAAAGCAGGAAGCAGAGGTGCTCCCAGGATGCTACCAAGGCTAGGGCTTCCCCCCTCCTCCCCACCTTGCCCCCCAGGGCACCCACAAAATGCCCCTCTTCCTGCCTGCCGCACATCCTCGAGGTGCCACCTGCCAGGTTGCCTTTGCAAGGTGCAGCCGCAGAAGGACAGGTGGCGTGGTTCTTTCTGTGCTGGCAGTACGGGCAGGGGGCAGGCACTCCACATTCGGAGTCCCAGCTCCAAGCGCAGAGAGAGTTCCTGGGGCTGGAGCAGGGACTCCTGATCTGCCTGTGGCCGCCCAGATTCTGTGCCCTAAGCAACTAAAGCACAGCTGCCTGCATGCCAACGTGAACTTCGAACACACACACAATAGCAGCCAACCTAACAGGGCTTTTGTGAGCGTGCACGCTTTGCAAATCGTGTGAATGAGCAACAGTGAAGCTGCTTTCCCTAAGAGCAGAGGCTTGTTATCGCGTGTTATTAATTGAAAAATCAATCCAAAATGGTAAACAGCCGTAATGTTCAGCTTCGGCAATAAAGGCATTAATCAAACAATGTGTTTATCCACACAGTTGAGGCAAAGCTGCCGTCTGCTCTGCTAGATTTGTTGCTCAGTGGATTCTTTATATCAGGCACGCAGGATCCGATCCTCTGTGCAGGTGCTGCAGATTCATCCATCTGTGATACCTGGAGCTGGGGGAAAATAGATGAGATGTGAAATGCGTCTTTGCATCTGATGAGCACGAGGGTTGTAACTAAAAGGACAGCTTTGGAGGCGCGATGGTGCTGAGGAAGGAGGCAAGGGAGGAAAGGGTTAAGCACACGCTCCCTGCCTGCAGCAATGTCATCATCCCCCCCACACACACACACACACAGTGGTGCTATTCCCATTTAGCAAAATATGTAAATTAAATGCAAAAGGCATTAAGGGTGCATTTGGATGCTTCTCCTGCTATCTGGGAGATCGCAGGGGTTTTCAGAGTCTGAGCACCAAGGTCCTCTGACCTTGCTGGTTGGACAGTGAAGGCCGAGTCCCACCCCAGTGCCCTGCAGTTGGAATAGCAAGAACAGTAGTGGTTCCCCCCAGCAAGGTCACAATCAGGCCTGGCGGGGAGGTGCGCCTGGGGGGATGGTCGGAAGGAAAGGGAAGCCCTGTGTCCCCACCACACCCAGCATCATTCTTCCAATCCTGTGCAGAAGAAGGTTGCCGGCTGAGCAAGCTTCTTCCGCAAGGGTTCACGGACTTCCTCTCAGATCAGTTTGCTTTCCAAGTCCAGGGCCAAGCATGTGAGGAAGCCCGAGAACACTAGAGGGACAGCTTCTGTGGAGCTTCCTCACAACCCTAATCATGACCGCTGTGCCTTGCACCGGATGTCCATAAGCCTCCAAGGTCAGAGCATCAAGAGCATCTTCCCGGGATGATAAGACTGTGCCCTCCACATCACCTCAAGTTTGACTTCTGGTTCAAAAGCAGTTCTTGAATGGTCAGAAGACGCCATACTTTGAAACATGCAAACTGTCTTCAGCCAATGGCCCATCAGATGCTGCCTTCCCTTGAGCCAGCCACGGGTCCCTCTGGGCCAGTGTTGCTGGAATGGGCTGGCAGAAGCTCTCCAGGCTCTCGGGCAGGTTCCCTCCTAGCCCAGCCAGCGATGCAGGGACCACACCTGGGACACCTTGATGCAAGGCACGTGCACCACCTCTCAGCAACAGTTCAATCCAGCGTCTCCAAGCATGTATTGGAGGGCTCATAAGGAGGAGCCAGTTGGCCAACACATGGGCCTGAACACCTTCCTCGGGGAGCAGAAGGGGGCAATCATGCCATTTCCTCACCCCACCAGGAGGGCCTGCCACTGCCACCTCCAGGGGGCGCCTCAGAGATCCCCATACATCCCTGGCCACATGCGGCAATTGTCGCAGCAAGGGAGCAACAGGGGGCTGCTCAGAATAGCCCCCACCCCTCTGCTGCTCTCCCTGAGAGCTACACGGATGCCAGAAGAAGTTCATGTGGCGAGTTCCCTGGGAGCCCAGCCAAGTGGCAAGGATCCGGCAGCAGCTCGCCCGGGGGGCGCTTCCTACCGCCATGTGCCATGGCAACAAGGGACCCGGGGATGGCGGTGCATGGCTGAAAGGGAAGGGGACAAGGAAGGGCACACAGCGGCAGCGCAGGTTGTCTCTTGCTCCACGTGGCAAGAGACCTGGCGGTGGTTCTCCTGAGCCGCCCTACCTGCAAGTGCCATTGCTCGTCATGGGAGTACCCCCAGAAAGGGGGTTCCAGGGTGAAGGACTTCCATGCCTGGGCTAATCAATGCAGGAAGAGGAGGAGGACGGCCCCCTGTAAATTACAGTACTTTATAAAGCCTCATTGTCAGCTTAGCTCCCAGCAATTCCCTCCCGCTAGAAGCTGCTCGGGGTGATGCCTCAGGAAATTTTCAGGAAACAGGAAATTCCAAGGGGACAGATGCTAACATATTCTCTGAAGAAGGATTGGCATTTATTTATTATTTATTTATTAAAAAGCTTTTCTATACCGTCCTTTACCTTGAGTCCCAGGATGGTAATACAATAAAAGCACAGCATCATCTAAATTAACACAAATAAAAGCCATCTTTAAAATAGCATCAACACTTAAAATACGAAGTAAATAAAAAGGTTTTGGCCTGGTGCCGGAATGAATAAAGTGTCGGCACCAGGCACCTAATGGGAATATATTCCATTGAAGTCAGAAATATTAAGGCAACATTCTCTGATTTCTTAACTTTCCTTCCTCCCCCCCCCCTTTTTTTTTTCTTGATGGGATTCTCTCATTTGCAAATCATTTGAGATGATAACCTTCACTCCAGGGGGCATGGGAGATAATGCCAACTGAACACAAATGTTTTCAGAAACTCTCGCAGCAACGCCATCCCGCTCCCGGCTTTGCCAACGCTGCTCTGCCCAGGCATTTAGCAAAGTAGGCTATTCACCCCGCAAACCTCTGCTAAGCCCTGATGGATATCTGACAACACACACATTCACCCTTGCCCCAGACTCTGCAAATCTCCTGCAGAGAGAGATCTATGGACTGAAAGACCCACCAGATGGAAGAGTTTGTTCCAGGTAACCTGGCATGCCCCCACCCGGCCCCCACAATACATCTATTCCGACCTAACAGGTAATTTGGCCTTTGACAGATGCAAACCCCTGGACTGATTCTTAGTCAATGCAGGGCCAATCAATCAGGACTTTCGACAAGTCAAGTTCCAGATGCCAGGATCGCTTTAGTTCCTCAGCAAACACACATGCATTCACGCGGATCGAACATTGTCTGAAGGCAAACTACAAAGTGGATGTTCAGAATGGCATGGAGAGAGACGCACTGCCCGGAGAAAGATGGAACGGAGGGCCTGAAGCTTCCACACAAGCAGTGCAAGCCTTGGGCCACTAGACAAAATCTAGACAGGCATAGACTTTTTTGGAGTCCTGGTTCCCAACAAGGAAACCTAGTTTGAACTCAGAATGTGTAGCCTGGCCCCTTCCTTGCAGCCAGCTCTGAAGGAACTGCACCAGCTGCTTCTCTGAGACTGCAAGAGATGGGCCTTGGGGTACAGGGAGGGGGTGGGCAGGGGGGAGAGAGTCTCCACTCGCATGTGAAGTACTCTGATGGTGCCTTCCACTCCCTCCCAGCTGAAGCCAAAACCAAACTCATCTAGGTGCTTTGCATGGTGGGAGAAACATGGGGGGACTTGCACCTCTGCATTTCTCCTGCCTTGCATAGGAAGTCTGTAATCCTCCAAGTCTGGGGGGTGCAGGAAGCCTCATTTCACTGCATGCTAAGAAGGCCCAGTGAAATGCCAGGTGCAAGCATTCTGGTCCAGATGCAGTTATCCATGGGTTGGATGCATGACAGCTGGACTGTTTAATCCCTCTTCTTTAAAACTGCAAACAGCTGGGCATTGGCTAGGCATAGAAATGTTCTAATAATAATAATAATAATAATAATAATAATAATAATAATATCTGAGAAGCAGCTCTTATGAGCACACCACCACCACAGAATACTTTCTCTTCACAGCAACGTTTGACTCCCTTGTGACTTTTCAAAAATGGGCTGAGATGTATCTCTCCAGTTCAGCCTTTTCCATTCTGACTTGTGGCAAACATGTTATTTCAATGCCACTTTAATCAGCATTACGCACAAAGGGCCTTTTGAAATTTTCTGCCCTATTTGTGGACAAAGAAATGGGGAGGGGGCAAATCCTGGAGGAGGAAACAGTTTGAGTCAGAAGGGTCCTCCTGAGCCATCTAGTCTGACCTCCCGGCTCTAGCCCGCTCCACTCATGACATGCCTACCATGTGTATGTCCAGCCTATCCTTGAATGCCCTCACGGATGGGACTGCAATCACCTCCGTGGAAGCCCATTCCATGCCCTAGGGGTCCTAACCATCAGGAAATACTTCCTGGCATCCACCATAAATCTTGGTTCCAAGGAGAAATTCTCCAGCCATTTCTCACAGGCAGTGCTTACCTTCTGCCATGGTTGCAGCACAAGCTTCTCATTTCTTCCTATGGATTTTTCTTTTCTGAATGGCCACTGCAAGTGGCAACAACATGAACTGCATGGGTAGCCTGGCCCCCACTTCGCATCTTCCACAATAAGCCCCTATCCAGCATGCTCCCAGGGCATTGTGGGAAGGGAATACAGCCATCACCCCCCAAAATGAAGGCCATCTGGAGAAAATTCTGCTAGGTACCCATTTATCTCCAGCGGGATAAGAAAAGAAAAATCTCGGGATTTTCCAGGAAAATATGTCATCTCAGAAATGTTGGCTTAGCACTAGTTGACGTTGTCCGCGGTTCATTACTTTCTCCAGGGTGTTCCAACTGTTGTAGCTCTGAGCTGTGATTGTGGAGAAGAGAATAAAAATTAGAAGAGACAATGTGCCCAGAGGAGATGTACATCATATGATCAAAGACAAGTGGGATGCAAAGGGGAGGAAGGCCATGATGTAGTTCTAGCTTTGAGTAGAAAGCAAGTAAAGCTCTCCAGAAGGAGAAGTGCTCAAAATCTAGGGTTCAACATACCAGCAAAATCAAGCTTGCTGAAATTCTCCAAACTCAGGGCACATTCTGCCTTTTATCACTATCAGATGATAATTTTCTTTTTTCCTTTCACATAAAAATTCTTGCATATTTTCTAGCATACATAAAAGTTATGCAGAACTTTGAAATATATGTCTATTTACATGTGTTCCTATCCCATTGTTTAAAGCATGTTTGTGCACATTTTTCAAAATTAAACACTGTTTCACACACCTTACAAATTTGGCAATGTACAGGCTTCAACAGATTATGTTCAGGCTTAGTCTAGAAGGTGCAACCTGAGTAAATCTTGTTAAAATGGAACTAAAACAAAATTCTCATACATCTCTTCCTAAATCCCAACTTGACAAGGATGTCTTGATTCATGGTGACAAAAAGCGCAATCCATTCACCCTACAGCAAATGCTCACTGACCTCTGAACACAGGGATTTACAATCATCCAGTGCCAGGATGAGGCATAACGGTGGGGATGTCCACCACCACACCCTTCATACTCATATTCTCTAGGCAGCTGTTTTTGGCTGTCTAGTGCTGGGAAGGGGAAGGGAAGGAGGCTGGGGTGCCCACTGGAATCAGCACAACAGTGTATCCCAGCTACTTTCCCTCCCTCCCTCCAGCATGCCCTATTTTTCCACCTCCAAGGTCCAGTTGTGAGCAGAGAATCCAGCGGAGTTCTTTCCACACTAGCTGCTAGGAGGTGGGCAAGGACTCACTTTTGGAATCCCAGCTCTGAGAACATAAGAAGCTGAGACTCTGAAGAATCCTATGGCCTCCCAGACAATGTTGGGAAGCCATAGGACTGCAGTCAAAGTGAATGGACAGAGGGAAGAAAGTATAAAAGCACTCGCCACCTCCTCTCATTGTGGGCCACAGCTCTATTTACATCTTCTGCCCTTCCATCTAGACAGACCACCTCTGGCTCCAGGGCATTTCTCCCTTAGGGTTCAACCACTGAATCCCATAGATTGATCTGAAATAATCAGACGAATCTTGGGTGCCTATGAACATTATGGGACTATCTGAGTTTGTTTTGTTTTTGAATTGTGTTGCTACATGATTAAAAAAACCCACAAGTACATAAACTATCTTCCACCCTGGACAAAGCACATAGGATGTGGTTCCTTGTGGACCTACAGTTTTGAATAACAGCTGGATATTGCTTTACAATGGCAACCAGCCATTGTTTTGCCTTCCCCAGCAATCCTAGGGTAACACTGGAAGCTGCCACATCCCCTGGAAGGGCTCAGTTTCAATGTCTGCAAATCCTCCTTCCCCATTTCATGGCAAGATTCTGACCATGATGCGAACATCATCAATCTAACACCGTCAGTCGTTCCCTACTCCTGTTCTCCCACCGTAAACCACTCACCTTTTTGTAACCTCCCGAGTGATGAAAATATCTGGCAATCTTTCGCAATTGCACCTTTCTCAGTGAACCTTGAGTTATCATATGGATTTTCTCTTATTTTTGAGGCATTTCTCACTTCTCCCAGGAGAATCAGAAATTGCCCCAAGTGAAGCTGCAGTTTTTGGAAGATGCAGAGAGAGGGAGAGAGAGTGTCTCCTTCAATGACTTTGAAGTCTCCACGTCCTGTTGAAGTGCTACTTGGAGCAAGATGAAAGCAACGACAAAAAATCCAAAGCATCACTATTCGTATTTGCATACATATTAATATTTTCATTCCTTCCAGTCATGCAAATGTATGCTAAACGCCTAAACACCGATATTCTCTGTTTTACCATGGTTTAGAACAAGCAGTTGTATTTCATTTGGATTGTTCTCTATGCTGGGGGAAGGGAAATTTCGGTATTCTTGCAGGCCACGAGGCTCTCTAGTGACCCATCCAGAAACTCAGACAATTCACAGACACACCACACTACCCCCTGGGATGGCAAACTCAATAATAAAAAGTGGTATCACTTAGCAACATGCATTTATTAATTAAAATAATTATACCCTACCTTTCCTTCCCAGTTGGGGCCTTCACTGCACCTTAGGGCTATAAAAAGAAAAAAAAAGCATTGCAAGCAGAAAGGAAGGCATCGCTGCAACCATTCAGGTGGCATCGGGCCGCTCTTCACCTCTCCAGCCAAGTTTGGTCCTGCACACCTGCCATAATTGCACCCTACAATTCCCTTCCAATTCTAAAATGCTATGATTCCATCAGACGAATTAAAAGGCCAGTGGGAGTTGAAAATAATATTCTCTACAAAAGCTTGCACCCTCATCATTTCTTATTATCTTTTATGGTGCCCTGGGTCTCTGTTTCAGTCAGATTTGTGTCCATTTCCTCCAATTCACCAACAGAGCCACTCTACTGGGTTTAGCAAAGTTTCTCTTAGCTAAGAAAGCTGTGGCAGTGTTCCCTAATTCTCGTCTTTGATTTAGTAGCTCAGCCTTTGCACAATGGTTTCTTGTCATTAACCTTGGGAAGGGCCTGTCTCTCATGCCAGATGCTCTCCTTGGACTTAGCAAGCTTAACCCTTAGAGAGCTTCCATGCCCATCCCCTTGTCTGGACAGCCTAAACAGCGGCAGAGACTGCCTGGAACCGATGAGGTCAGGGAATCACATTTTCAAAGGTGCGGGGGAGGAAGGAGATCCGTTGTGAAAGCGGCTTTCTTCTGCCTTGCATTGGCCAAGATGGCAGGTCTGCCATCTATTGGCCTTTTGAAGCACAGGCCATTGGGCCTCCATAGACATTCTATGCCAGAAAGGCTGTAGCTTAGGTACAGAGCCCATGCTTTGCACGCAGAAGCGCCCGAATTCAGTCCCTGACCTCTCCAGGTAGGGCTCCGGCCTGAAAGCCTGGAGAAGCACTGCCAGTCAGTGCTGACAATCCGGGGAGTTGCTAATCCACAGCCCAGCTTTCCTTCTTGTTGTGCATGAGCAGGCAGGAGTGTGAGATGAGATGCTAACAGCTTGTCTTGGTGTGTAAATACTGCCGCTTTGGGGATTCTGTTGGGTTAATTTAGGAGATACTTGAACTTTGCTTAAAGGGACCCACATGTCACTTATTCCTTGGAGTCAGTGGATATATTTGTAATTTGCAGAACGAGCAAGTTCATTAGAATACAGGCACTTTGCTAATTATGGCCAGAACCACTTGCTATGACTTTATGTGCAATGCATAAAATATTATCTAATGAGGAAGGTCTCTCAGATCCATGTTTTGGCTTAAAGAGCAAACATTTTTGTACTCTAGGACCGCACACACACCCATGTCAAGCCACCACAGCCAATCCGGGCGATGTCCAAAGGTTGTGGGTTTGCAGCAAAACAAAACCTCTTTCTTAGGCCTGACTGACACTCATGAGAGGGTGTCTGGAGCAGATCTGGGCAGGGTCTGGCAGATGGCAAGACCAACGAAACAATATCTGGAGAATTCAGACTGGGTCCATCTCCAAACCCTGGACCAGCTACAGCAGTTTTGGGGTTCCAGTCAAGAGGTTCGGCCTGTAGATTGAAGTCATGGTTCTGTGGTGGCAGAATAGATCCCTTTGCATGTGTGTGTGTGTGGGGGGGGGGGGGAGAATAATATTTTTAATTATCATTTATAACTTAAGAACTTCCTGTAAGAAAAAAAGCAAATTTCTAAACAGCAGGCTATGCTAGAAGTTTTGTTTTGGCAGTGTTTTCAGCTGCTATTTTGCTTGCTGAGAGGAGCTGATGTGAGGGAGCTGAGATATGTAGGCCAGGACAAGACAATAAGTCAGGTTGTGACTGTACCATTTTCTACCACAGATTAGAAGAGAGGTGTGGGATGTCTGAATGCATAAAGACCTGCAGAGAAAAAAAATAGCATTTATAGGATTCACAGGCAGGCAGATGTGGCTGAAACCCAAGCAAGGGGTTCTAGGGGAATTTTCAGAGCCTAACAAGGCAAAGTCAATTAGCTCACATTCTAATAAGGCAAAGCCTAAATGCCCAGGTTTTAGGTAGCACCCTGGAGAGTTCCATGTGCAATTGAATGTTACTTTAGTCACAGATTGAGGTTGAAATAGGATTTTGGCTTCAGCTCAGTTTGGGTGGCTGGTTCTGCATCCCCTGGGTGAACTTTCTTCCAGGGGAGGAGTGTCTGGTTCTGCTGGAGCTTCTGGGACAGAGTCCTTGGACTGGGATGATTGTGGCATGACTTCTTCATGCCAAGAAGAGAGTTGCAGGATCAGGCCCTTTTGCAAAGGGTCTCCTGGGAAAGCAGAGCCATCCAGTCAGCCCCAAAGGCAATCAATTCTCACTCCCATTCTATATCCACCACCTTATCCACAGAAGATGTGAGGTCTGAGCCAGGGGGCATTTTGCAGCCTGGAGCATCCTAAATCATTCACTGCTCTGACTTTGCATCCTTCCTGTTATATTCTGCAGGGAAGTGGGGGAGATTCTGCTGTATCTCTGAGTTGGGTTATGATTGGACCACTCAGACATCCACCAATGCGCAGCAAGACCCTTGAAAATCAGCCCATGGGGAAGCAGTAGAGCACATCACTCGCATGCTGGTGCTCCCAGGTTCAATTGCTGGCAAAGGCCCATCTTTGAACTGGTCCCAGTCCCTGTAGGCAGGGCTGTTGAGCCCCAGGAGCCTGGCCCAATCCAGCCCAATCTGGCTGTCCAAATTTCTCCAGATAACACCCCTCTTTCAAGGCACCAACCTCTTTCCATTCATCATTTGGTGGCTTCCTGGCTTGGACAGTTTTCCCACATCGCTGAAAGATTCTCCTAATCTTATGCAACTAGCAATTAAGAAGGGTCAGCTAATACAAACTAGGTTTTGTTAGGATGATGTCCTTTTTCCAATTTTGCCTTTGAACTTGCTTCTTTCAGCCTCACCACCTGGCTCCCAAGAGCATCTCCAAAATTAAGTTCAGCCCTTGAGCAGAAAGTGTTTTGTCATCCCTGGTGATATTACTGAGTTAATTAGTTCATTGCTAGAGCCTCCAATAGCCGATGAACCAACCATCTGCCCCCTGTTCAGCTTCCCATGTTCCTGTGTTCCACTGTACCCCTGAACAACATCAGCATTTGTCTCTTCCAGTCCTCAGGCACTTTGAGAGGAATGACCTGTGACTTGTGCAGCATCACAATGGATGGGATTTTCCTGAGGAGATGCAGCCCTGGTCCCAGTATCTGGCACCTTCCAACAGATGCTGGATGAAGTCCGTGGCCTCTGCTCGGAGCCTTTCAATCAGCCCCAGGAGGCAAGCTGCCACTGAGAATTCCCATAATTCCCCGGATGTACCATCACTCCAGCCATTACTGGAAATGGAAATCAGAGCACATCTGCAGCCCAGCATGACCACCGCCTCCCAGCAAACCTGTCAGGGTAGGAGAAAGCCCACCAGAGGGCACTTTGTCAGGGATGCTTTCAGATCTGGCGCTCACTCTGTAAAGAAGGAATACTATTTCCCAGGGGGAAATACCCTCTTTTGGGTTGTAGGCATGAAGCATGCATCCAATTTTAACTGAGAAGAAAGAAAATGTGTGTGTGGGGAGGGGGGGGGGAACTGGGTTATGCTCTTGCCACCAATCCCAACATCATAAACAACCTTGCAGAGACTTTCAAATGTTTCATGACCAACTGTGAGTTCCGAACAAACTTCTCTGAAGCTTGGACAATCACAGTCCATGGCCTGGATGCTCAGCAGACGGCAGTGCCAGTCCCTGGGATCAAACGTCTTCAATATGTTTTTCAGATATGCAGATGTGTTGGCTGCTGCTCTTGCTATTCTTCCCTGACGGATATTCATTTCAATATTTTTTCCAATATGCTTCTCATAAGTCATAAAAATCAATAGAACAAAGGGAACAATAAAGTTTCATTGCACGGTAATGAGCTAGACAGGGCCTATCCATCACAAACTCTGAAAGCAGAACTCCTAGCTAAGGGGAAAGATCTTTTCATAACTTCTTGGTAGTGAGAAGAATGAGAGCCTCCAACTGTTCCGAATTTGTACACTCCTAGCATCTTTCCAGTGCATTTCACCAAGGCCCAACTCATTTCACCTCAGGGTTGGACCCTACCTCTACCCATCCCATCCCATCCCATCCCTCTCTCTTTTCCCACCAAAGTACCTACTTCCTTGAGTTCTGAGCACATATCTATGGTGGCATCCATAGGACATGAGGACCAAGGGCTCTTCTGATGTGGAACTGCAAGACCACCAGAAGCTCTGCTTGCTCCACCTCCTCCTTATTCTCATGAGGGGAGGGGAGGGGAGGGAAGGAGAAGGAGAAGGAGAAGGAGAAGGAGAAGGAGAAGGAGGGGCATTCCTTACCTTTTCACTTGTGGACAAATAGTGAGAAGGGTGCCAGGAATTTATTAAATAATGTCAAAAACATTTGGATAGTATATTTATGTCCTGGCTGCTGTATAGTAATTCACCAGCCCCTAGGCCTACCTGTTTAAAAAATCTGGCTACTAGCCTGGAATACATATTCAGTTGCTCTTGGATGCATCCAAGGATCCTTCAAGGCCTGAGAAATGCAGAATATACCCTTGGATGAGTCCAAGGGAAGGTGATGCTTAGGCTGCATTCTTCTCAACAGTGCGTATGGGGAGCTTGAGCACTTGGTTGTGGATGGCCTGAAGAGGAGCTGTTTATCAGCCACTTCCTTGAAGCCCCTTTTCAAATGGCTTTCTTATCGGGAAGGCAGGCAATTTTTTTTCTTTTTCTTTTCTTCTTTCTCCTCTTATTGCATTCACGTGTGCTGCAGAAACCACCCCTCCTCTCCAGAGTGGGCACAGGGATGCTAAGGGCATGGTAGCACCTGCATTTTGATTCATAAATGGGGCATCTATGCTGTCCAAAATGAGAGCTCACGCAGATGGTACACTTCTGTTTCCCATGCTTTCCCCTTCTGTCATGTAAACTAAAAAGATCCATACACTCTCCCTATGAACATAAGGCAAGCCCTGCTGGATCAGACCCAAGGGCCATCCAGCCCAGCGCTCTGTACACACGGTGGCAAACCAGCTGCCCGCAGGGTCCCTCCGGCAGGATGGGTGCCAGACCCTCCTGCCCAGCCCCTCAGCAACGGGTATATCCAGGCAGGCCACCTCCGGTGAAGGAGGCAGCATTTAGCCAACAAGGCTAGTAGCCACTGGTAGCCGCCTCCCCTGGCCCTGTGCCAGCTAGATGGGCCAAGCAGCAGTAGCAAGAAGAATCCTGCACAGCGTTTATAAAGCACTTGGCAGAATTCAGAATGCTTTACTTTGGGGGTTCAGCACTGGGTCCCCCAAGTGGCCACACCCTGAGCCTGGTCATATTGGGGGTCTTCTGACTTTAATGCACTTTCTTTCTCATTCTGAAAGGTTGAAATGACCCCTTCTGGCAAGGCTTAGTTGCTCACAGCCAAAGCCTTAAGTTAAATATGCGATGGGGGAAGGGGCTCTTTTGGCCTGGCCCGTTTGCCCGAAGCCAGTGCGCCACTGGAATGAGGCCCCAGAGAGATGTTCCAAGCTGGAATTGGGCCATCAAGCTGAAAGAGGTGCAAAGCCCAGGATTTACATACTGAACAGGATGGTGCTGAGCAGGAGTAAAATAGGAATGGACAGACCTATCCGTTTCAGTTTCTCCGGGTCTCTCTCTCTCTCTTTCAGTCTCTCTTTCCAGTCTCAAGTTTTGCTTGTTCTGAAGCCTGAGATTTATTTTTCTTTAAGTTCACATTAAAATGTATGTGTGTTTTATATACTTCTCTCTTAATGCTTAAATATATTAGGGCTGCTGGAGAAATCCACAATGGATTTTTATGCGTCCAGCCTGCAGATTCCACAGCAGACCAGTTTTTCCAGGGGATGAAACTAACAAACCATAGTTAAGGCTAACCATAGTTTAGGCTAACCATAGTTTAGGCTTCAGGCAGAAAGTCGAAGTGTAATTAATCAGAAAGGGAAGCAAAAGCTTCCAATTTCCTCCTTATGTCTGTCCTGGAGCAAAAGCGATGGGCGTGTGATGCCACATCTCACTGTGGCTCGTGCCTGCCATGACAAACCATGGTTTATTGTGACATCCAGATATACCCAATATACCCAAGAGTATTTGTTATCAACCAGTCAAATCTGGCCTTGATCATTTGAACACTCTCTTCAACACTATTTCTAAACATTTTGAAGAACACAATAGGAAAAGGGGCAGTGTGGGTTTGGATGAAAAGCTAGAGAAAGCAAGAAAGGAAGGGCGGATGCAAGTCAGGGAAAGAGCATCAATTTACTGCAGGGAATAAAAGCATTTCATTTTTGGTGCCTGGAAAGCTTCACAGAAAATGAAGTCAGGAGAGGCTATGAATAGTTCAGGAGGAAAGGTTCTGACATGAGTATTGCTGAAGAAACAGCGCAGTTGGATGCACTGCAGAAAACTTGGAGGCAAATGCCTGATGGAATGAAGGAAGCAGGGAATGCAACTCCTTTTCAGCTGAAACAACAACTCCCCTGTTTTTATGTTTGCCAGGTGTGAAAAGCCGGCCTAGTTTTCAGCCTTCGACCCCCTTCTGGCTGTTTCTCAAATGATTGTCTGCAACATGGATGGAAAGAGTGACCAAATCGCACGTCGCCTGCCTATCTCCAACCTGCTGCCACAGGTCCTGCTTGTCCACCGTGTCTCAGTGATTGCACAAGGCTAGGCATCTGCCTGTCATGCTGTATTTCTGCACTGAGCATTCTTTGGCCACACACAAAATTATTTACACATGTCACAACAGTCACTCCCAGGATACCTGGCCTACGAGAATCATAATGCAGAAAGAAAGCAAACCAGGAGCAGCCCACATTTGGTATGTATTTATTATTATATTTATATTCTGCTGCCACCACTGCCATCTCCTCCACCGCCTCCTCCTCCTCTTCTCTGCGCGTTGCTGGATAGGGCTGGAAATATTCCTGCCTGCAAGCATGGAGAGCCTTTGCTGCCAGTCAGTGTTGGCAATACTGGACTAAATGAGCCAAGGGTCTGATTCAATATACGGCAGCTTTCTATATTCCTCCCATACCAACCCCACACGTCAGTTAAAGAGCAAGCAAGCAAACAAGACAACCCTTGTCCTCCAGCTTACAATTAAAAGACCTGGCACAATGGGGGAAGACAAGGGGAAAGAAGAGGAAAAAGAAATAAAACCCAGGGCTCGGTTGCATCTTAATGCTAAGCTTTGCTTAACAGCTAGCTGGGACAGAAACAGTCCTGGTAGCCTGGTGGCTGAAGGATCCAAAGGCAGCCCCTGCTTCGTTTTTTATGCCACAGAAAGTTAGATTTCTCTGACCCTCAGAAAAAAGATTCATCAACAACGTTGTTTTGCTACCCAGCATGTCACAAGCAGAATATTAAGGTTTGCTACTTCTGTCCTTGGGTAGGGACTACAGTAGACCCATCCTGCCTGCTGATGAAGGCCCACAGATTCACTGATGGTTATTCTTCCCTTCAATATTTCAAGGTTATTTGGACAAAAAGCAAGGCAAAGGAAAGGTAGAAAAAGATCCAAGGTAGAAAAAGACTGTAACCTGACTTGATATCATGCGATCATTTACCTAAGAGCATGCCACCCATCTGCCCAGTTCTTTCTAGTGTCCATGTTGAGAATCTCATCAACAGCAAAGGACTCCAGAAAGAGTAGGCCAGGTGATCTGCAGACAGGTGAGTGATACCACGCACAGAGAGAAAGAACGGAAACTTGGTTTCAGGCAGGTTTGGCCAAAAAATGAGAATTCTGTGGGATTGTGTTTCCATCCATTCCTTTTAGACAGCCTTCAGCAAAGGTTAGGTTGCAGACAGACGAATATGCTGGGCTGGCTTTCTCCTGCATTCAAATGTTAAATCTCCAGTTAGTTTTCTTCCAGCTATGAAGAACTTGTTTGGAAATTCTTTTGGAAAAAAATGGAAACAAATTCTATAGATAGGGCAATTCCTAGCCTGAAGAAGACCAAGAGGCACCTGTCCACTGGATGCCTCTGAGGAAAAAAGAGGTGGCATATTTTATTAAACACTAATATGGTTGAATATGCAGGGAGTCAAACCCAGATTCTTTGAGGACAGAAATTTTCAAGCCCTGGGCCTGGATGTTCATACCTGTCAGTTACAGTTTCTTCCACATTCTAATTTTTAAAAATCTCACATTCTTTTGTCCTGAATGCAGAGTTGCACAGTTGGGTAAATTCTTGTCAAAACTGAACTGAAACAGAATTCTCACCCATTCTCAGCGTAGGCAGCTGAATGCAAAGCTAAAGAAACACCGGCTGTTTCATGCCATCACTCCATGGCAGTAGCAAAATGAAATATGCCAGTTTCCCTTGCAGCAGACCCTGGAAGGAGTCGTGTCAGCTTTTAAATTGCACATGCACACTGACACAAGAGCAAGAGCAATGGAAATGTGCATCTTGCAATCTGCTGTTTGCTTAACCACTTACGTCTGTCCAAGTGACCTACAGAAGGAGAGCAACAAACCGGAGCTGGCATGAGATGGCGAGTCCCTCTCTCAACCAGTCTTGAAGATATAATATTTTCTGAATGTGGGAAGGGAGCAATTAAAATAACACATGGATGGGTTGTGTCTCAGTTAATCAGAAGCTACAGGCGATTGTGTCAAATAGAAGGCACATCAATTTGGGGGGTGGCTTGAAAATTGTCATCCATTTTAAAATATTGTGAGGAAAACTAGACAATGTCATCTCTAATCTATGCACATGAGCATCCCCGATTAATAAACTGGGTGTGAACGACCGTAGGTAGGGCTCTAAGGGAGAATGGCACCATCTGGACTGAATGCCTTCCTTTTGCTTCTGTCTGCTTTCAAATCTTAACCATAATGTATTATTCTGCATCTCATAGGCCAGGGGTGCTTAATCTTTTGTGCCAAGGCAGAAAAACTTACGAAAGCACAAATGCCTCACTGCAATGATCTTTTATTGGAGCTGAAAGAAACAGCGCTGGGGCCACAACGGAATTTCAATTAATACAAACAGCCCAGACCCAGGAGCATGGTTGTGCATTCCACACATCCACAATTGCAAGCATCCAGCATTTGCATTTTTTTAATTGGTTCTTTATTTTCTTTGTTTTACATGCAACCCCTTTCTTCCCACCCACCCAAAGAATCAAGCAGGAAAACTTTGTAATACTGTTTTTCTAAAGATATTTCTCTGGCGGAATATCTGGTCTGCAGGCAAAACAGATGTTCCTTATTCTTTAATAGACATATATAGTTAAGGGATACATTTTCCTCATGAGTCCATGCTTGTTGAAGTGAGCAAGTTTCTAGCTCTCGTTGCTGTTGAAAGAACTTGAACATGCATACACACAATTAAATGAAAATGATCTCCACAATCAGGGGAGAAGGTAGGGACTTCCATTTTCAGAATATCTTCTTGTTGCTTCCCCCGAGGATGAAAGATGCAAAGCAAGGATACAGTTCTAAGGAGACATATCATGGGCTTACTCTTGTGTAAAGGTGTTTGAAATCAGAATGCAACTTATGTCCAATAAGTTTCCCTAAACCTTTCAGAAAAGAAATGAGTTTGGAGAGAGAGAGTGAAGTAGGAAAGTTATAAGTTAGACACCCAATAATTGACACATTCTGTGCTCCTCTGGGGCAAAAATGGTTGTGCACCCCAATTTGAACTAAAGGACAAAATCTTCTGTCCTACAGCCAATTCTGTCATAAGGAGAAAGAAAGCAACATTAGAGAAAGGTGCTTGCAAAGCAAGCGCCTCTGCCAGGCCCAGCTCCAGGGCTGATGAGGCCCTTATCATTCTTTCCAGAATTTCCTCAGGAATAGTCCAGAAGGGTTGGGTCCTCCTCATCCTATGAAATGCCAGAATCAGTGGGAGCTTATTTCCATCAGCATTTTCAGGGGAAAGCAGGTGGGAAGGAGGACCAGGACAAAACTCCATGGAATCCACCCCTCTCACCTTTGTGGACTTCCTCGCATGCCTGCAAACACTTGCAGGACAGGGGTTGTCCAGCCAGCCACCTCCTTCTGCATCAGGTGAGCAGCACATGGCATGGAAGAGGGAGGCTGTTTGCATGGCATCTGCGCCTCGTTCCTGGTGAGCACCGCGTCGATGCCGGGGATGCTCAGCAAGAACCCAGACCGTAGCAAAGCGGGCTGGAGCCCGGTGAGACAAGTCCAGGGAATCTAACAGATCGGCATTCGCAAAATGGATTCCTCACACGTGCCTGGCAGGTGGTGAGTTACTCCTCTCCAACTGTGAGATTCAGCCTTTGCCCCTGGCAGGCAGGAACCTTTTGGTCTCTCTGTGATAGCCTGAAAGAAGAGGGAATGGGTTTTGGAGGTATCACACAGGCTGAAATGTCTTCCTTGGAGGACAGGGGGAGAGATGGTCCGTGGATGCTGGATGATGGATTCTACAGGGGTTCATACCAAGCCTACTCCATATATAACCCAAAGCACATAGATTAACACCAGTGTGGGAATTCCTCTCTTAGGAGTATCTTCTTTGAAGATATCTATTAATGCAAGAATTAATTTGGTCATGGATCATGCTTTGGAGCAGGGGTTGTGGAGGTGTGTAGGGATCTCGGAATAAGATTATTTGAGGGAAGCCACAACAGTTTAAGCAGTTTCTCTCCTTTTTATGGGAAGGGGAAAACTTCAGCCTTGCTTAGGAATGAATGGAAACGGAAGTAGTGGGGTGCCTTGCTTAGGAATGAATGGGAATGGAATCAGATAGGAACCAGTCTGGCAAATGTTCCAGATGGTCTTCAAAGAAATGCATCCTCCCCACCCCTTGCATTTCATCTGAGCGTCCACGCCAGGTACAATAGTACCCATTCCTAGAACAAAGTCTCCCACACGTAACAGCCCCCTGCTAAGAAAGGAAGACGGAGACTACTTCTCAGCAGCCGTCTTAAATAATGAAGAACAGCAAAACAATTTCAAGTCTTAAGTGTTCGTGATGTTGGAGTTGTCCATCAATATTAGTGTAAATATTTACACTCCAGTCAGAGTCAATGTAATTGCATATCTGTCAGCCGCTTATTGCTCCTGAATGCTTCTCAGTGCTACACTGGAGATTTACACTGCTGGAATTTCCTTGCAACCGCCTGATGGACAGCCAAAAGCTGCACCCAATTCAGCCTGCAGAAAAGAGCAGGGCAGTGGCTCCCTTATTGGTGTTCCCCATTTTTATGCCCCGATGACACTCCAAAGCATCATTTCAGTGAGGTTTTCTGTTGAGGGGTGCTCATGAGTTAGGAGGAGAAAATGGTTCTGGCATTTATTATTCATATTAAGAATAAGAATAATTCATTGCATTTATATCCTGCCTTTTCTATCTTGCCAGGAGCCCAAGGCGGGTGACATGGTTCTGCTCTGCTTCATTTTGATCCTCATGCACCCTGCCCTGTTGATCTGCCACTTCCACTGAAGAGGGCAAACATTTTGGAGGGCATCCATTCTCAGGGCTGTCATAAGACACAACCTCAAAGGCTGTCACAAAGAGGAAGGTTGAGATCTCTTCTTGCTGATGCCAGACTTTAGGACACGGAATAATCAATTCATGTTGCAACAACCCAGATTCAGGCTGGACATCAGGAAACGCTTCCTCACTGTCAGAGCAATATGACAGTGGAACCAGCTGCCCAGAGAGGTGGTGAGCTCTCCCACACTGGAGACACTCAAAAAGGAACTGGACAGCCACCTGAGTGGGATGGTGTAACGTGGTGTCCTGCACCAGCAGGGGTTGGACCTGATGGCCTTCATGGTGCCTTCCAGCTCTACTATTCAGTGATTCTATGATTCTATGAAGTCAGAGTGCAACTTTTTGGCTTGTGAGCACAGGCACTGCACATGAGCCTTGGCAAGCAGGCAAGGACCTTTCCCCCGAGCCGTGTGTTCATCTTGGCACATCTACATCGGGAGTGGGCAGCATGTGGCTCATGGGTGCAGCCCCTGGACCGAAATTCAGGAAAATGCCCTCCACATTTTTCTCATTCATAACAGTATCTGGAGTACTATGAAGTGTGCAAAGGGTAAAAATTAGTTTGTTCAGAAACAAATTTAGCTTCTTCGCAAGCTACCATTGCTCTGTTTAGCATTCTTCAGCACAGGGATGCCAGCCTTGTTGGACCCATAGGCATATCTGGTAATTTGATAAACTGCTGTAGTCACTACCATAAATGCCCAATCAGCAGAGCATGGCTTTGGCATCTTCCTGTCCCGTCCCTTACTCTTAGGTGCAATGTTATTGCAATCAAAGTAGACATTTCTGATCTTCCCTGTGCTCCCGAGCAGCTTCAACTTCTTTGTTCGCTTTTCTGATTTTTCTCCCCTGTTTTCAGTCTCTGTGATGAGTGCAGCCCCATACATGGAGTCTCGGGGACGAAAACGGCTCCCCAACCTCCCAAAGTTGCCCACCTTGATCTGCGTGAAACATAGCCTTGAATGTGCCACCTGGGTAGGAAGAAGCAAGTCCAGAGCAGACACTCATGCAGGGAAACAACATGCAACTCCCTATGAAAGCACATTACACACCCACATCCGCTCAGTTGTTGAGCAAATTGAACTTGATGGAGAGGCAATGGAATAGGCCTACCCTCAGTGGATGTCTCAGTGAAGAATGTCTCAAAGTAGTCCTGAACAATAAATCACACAGAGATACAGCAAGCAGCCTCCTCTGTAGGCAGCTAACTTGAGCTCATGTGGAATCATTTCTTAAACTGATGTGTTTCTTGTGGCATGTTGGCAGTTCTTGCAAGGCTCCCTTGCCTACAGCTTGGTGATTACATCGCCATGAGATAATGCAAGCAAATTTGAGCTCAAGCAATTAGCTTGAGATTTTTAATTTGTTTATGCACTGATAATAATTTCAGATGCTGATATTGTGCTTCCGGAGTGCTAGAAACCTATAAGTCAGAAAAGCTTATATTAATATGGTACCAAAATATCAATAGCTAAACCATACACTTCGAAAAAAATACTAGCAAGAAAGAAATATCTGTTTCAGAAACCATCAGATTGAAGCTAAAGTCAAACTACAGTCAAACTAGATGAATATAAAAGGTCCAGGGGGATCCAAGTGACCTCTCTGGGGGAGCATGTTCAAAAGATGAGGTGCCACAACAAAGAAGACTCTGCAGCAGGTGCCCATCCACAGTCAAGACGAGACATGGATCCAGCGGGATAGTCAGCATGCAGCAGGAAGCTAGACTTGATGGCCTACAAGCAATGCACCCCTCTGGCACATCAACAGTCCTATGAGTCTATTTTCTTCTCATGTCTGTTATGTGCCATTAAGTTGTCTCCAACCTACAGTGACTCCACACGTGAAAGCTCTCCATAACATCCTTTCCATTAGGGCGCTGTTCAGCTCCTGTAAATTCTAGCCTGTGGCTTCCTTTATGGAGTCCATCCACCTCCTAGTTGGCCTTCCTTTTTTCCTTCTGCCTTCAACTTTCCCTAGCATGATGGTCTCCTCCAGTGAGTCTTGCCTTCTCATGATGTGCCCAAGGTATGACAGCCTCAGCTTTCTCATCTTTGCTTCCAGCGAAAGACCAAGATCTAGCCTGGTTTAACGATAAAGAACTCTTGCTCATCGACCATTAGCAGCACCTTGATGGCAGACCAAACAGACACACAAGCCTCTGGACCCAAGCCTTCCCCACTGGACCTCCATGGGGAAAGCCTTTTACCATCAGAAGCCCACCACCAACGAAAGGTGGCAAATACTTCACTGTCCAGCTTTCGCACCCATGCACTGGGAATGCAACAGGGTGGATGAACTTGGCCTTGGTCTCCAGTGAAACGTTCCTACACTTGATGATATTTTCCAGTACCTTCACTGCAGCCCTTCCAAGCCTCCGTCTTTGAATTTCTTGGCTACAGCCTCCCTGTGAATTGATACCTGAGCCAAGGTATTAGCATATTTTACCATTTCAATTTCTTCATCGTTAACAGTAAAGTTCAATAATTCTTCTGCAGTCATGAGTTTTGTTTTCTTAATATTCAGTGCAGTCCTCTTTTGCACCACTTCCCTTCACTTTCCTCAGAAATGGCTGCTTTCTGCCAGTCATATATTATGAATGTTCTTCGTACACCCTTATTTTACGGTGTTTTGCAACAAATACCATATTCCGCATAAGATGTGGCTAAGATGTGGCTAAATTTGTGTTTACCTGTGGCACCTGATTCCCAGGTATTTGGGCCCCTGGTCTTTCATGCCTTGCCCTAGAAGTGCTTGTTTCTCCACCGCTTCACCTGAGAAACCCCTCATTTTCTGACTGATGACAACAAACTTGAACCAAATTCTTAAACACCGCCAGACAATTAGCATCCACGGCAGTTCCTTCTCCCATGGAGCTCTCCATAGCCCAAGGTCTCTTTCCTTTCCTTGTTCCTGAAGAAGTTGACACCAAAGCAATATCCCACCCAATGATCTCCCCAATACATCATGCAAGTGGCATTAAATATTCAGGAAATGAATGAATGCCGTAATGGCAGCCTTTGGTGTCACACCACAGAGAGATTCTTTTTGTTTTGTTCTGCTTTTCCTAATCATCCCCTGAACCCTCCCCTCCATCTGAAATGCTGACACCGATCGTCTGGGTGGGTTAATGGAACAACACAGCTCCGCCTGGAATTACCTTTCTGTACAACTGGCTTTATTCTAATGCTCCGTGGAGAAGCTGTAAAGCCAAGTGCCTCCCCGAAAGCTGTGGCTTTTCCAAGCTGCTCATCGCCAGTGGCTTGCTGCATCTCCAGTGCTCTCTGGTGGCGCTAGTGATGGTGGGAGTGGTGACAGCGGATTCATCAAGTCAAGTCGAGGCAACCCCGATGCAGGCTAGATATCAGGAAATGCTTCCTCACAGGAAGAGCAACACAACCGTGAAACCAGTTGCCTAGAGAGATCATGGGCTCTCCCACACTAGGGACTTTCAAGGCAAAACTGGGCAGCCCTCTGAGTGGAATGGCATAAACTGGTATCCTGCAACAGCTGGGGGTTGGACCCAAAAGGCTTCTTGGCCCCTTCCAGCTCTACTATTCTATGAATCTATGATCTCTTACGGACATGCTGTTGCCAAACAGGGATGATGCCCAGTGCTTTACTGAGACCACACAGCAGCAAAGCCTAGCAGTAGGATTTCAGTAGAGGACAAAAATGGGGCTCATCTTCAAAGTAAGGAACAAGCTAGTGTGGCATTGCCATTAGTGTGCTGGTCTGAGGCTTGGAGGATCCAGGTTCTGGACCCCATTCAGCTTTGAAGCTCACTGGGTGACTTTGGGCCGGTCGCAGACTCTCGGTCTAGCTTACCTCACAGGGGTGTTGTTGTGAGAATGAAATAGAGAAGAAAAGGAACCTTTAAGCTGCCTTGGGTCCCTTGCTAGAGAGAGAAAGGCAGTTTCAGTGCAAGGCGAGGCAGAAAGAGAGAGAGAGAGAGAGAGAATGGACATGGCAAAAAGCATTGAATGTTAAGAGTATTTGTCAAGATGTAGTTTATGCAAATGAGCAGCTGTGATATTATTGATACAGATCAACCAGATTGCCCTGGAAGATGGTGGCCTCTGTTTCACAGCAGGTCCATAAGCCGTGGCTGGAAAGCTTCTCCATCAGGAATGTGGTGGCTGCATCCTGCACTGCAAAGCCTGCATCAAGCCGAGGGTGAAGGGTGTGTTATGCAGATTCCATGCAGATTTGCATCCTCCTGGCCTGGCCGCAAATCTTTTAATGCCCAGCAATGCCCCATCTGTCAGGCTGCCTTAATTGGCCAGAACGGCTTCAGAGCCTTTCCAGGACTCAGCCAAGGTGGGTTCTGGCTTGCTCCCTTCCCCTGCCTTGAACGACCTCATGCCAGGGATGACATCAATAGCTACGCTAGAGCTGTGCCATGTGACCAAAATCTCCTATTTTGCTACAGCTGCAGGACTTAAGTCCTCTGCGACAAACAGAGCTATGAAACCCAATCCCTTCATTTAGTAAGGGTTTTTGTGGTAATGATCAAGCTTTGAGCAGCAATAGGCTCAGCTCCCTAGGACTAGCCAATCAGATGGGCCCTTGATGGCCATTGGCTTGATAGCTCTGGTCCTAAAGGTTGCCAACTGACATCTACAGGTCACTCCGGATCTGAGGAACTTTGCCATTGGCTAAGAGAGGAGCCAAGACAGGCAGATACAAAGATCTAGGAAAGAAGAGGCATAACCCAAAGACTGAAGGGGCAGGAAGTGAAGAAGAGTGAAAATGCAAGGTGCGTTATAAAAAGAGCTGCAAAGATGAGGGAATGGAAGTTCTCACTTGAGATAATTAACCATGGCCTTATAGGGATGGGAGAGAAATTCAATGCACTGGCATTTGAATATGCATTTATCTGAGTGGGATGGTGTAACTTGGTGTCCTGCAACAGCAGGGCGTTGGACCCGATGGCCTTCGTGGCCCCTTCCAACTCTCCTATGATTCTATGATTCTATGATTATCTAATATCACACTTCCAAACCACCACGAGAAGCAAAATTTAGTTATCCTTAGAAATATGCACGTCCCTGAATTTTGAGGTGGATCTCTCCAAGCAAAAAATGCATACCACGATGTATTGAGTATTGAAAATAACATTGGAAAGACTTACAAAAATAGTATACTAAGCAAAATGGCTTCAAAATTGCATGTATTCAGATGCACCAAAATGCTGTGAATTTTCAGGCAAAATTCTGCAAGTTTGGAATGAGTAAGACTCACTACTGAAGGAATTCTCTGTTTCATAGAAGCCATGTTCAAGACTGGAGACATGTGAAACTGAAATTGTACACTCACCTTGAAGTAAGTTAAAATTCAGTGTATAGCAATAACGACAATCTGCTAAGACCACAGAGTGCATGCATATCAGTATCACTCTACCAAATGGTAAGTGAACATCCTCAGTGCGTACTGGATAAAAGTTTTGTCTGAATTCACCCTCCTTTCTTGATAAATGAGGACTGGGGGACTTCTGGTTTCAATACTAGGCAAAAGCATCCAGGCCATTGATCCCACTTAAAGGAGTTAATAATTATTAGATTCCCGTGGAAATTAGGGTATAAGCTGATTTACCAGAAAGTCATTGCTATTCATGCAACTAATTAAATACCCAATGAGCTGCACATTGCTTGGAATGCAAAGGTCACTCCCGCTTAGGGCACCTGCTTCTATTAAACCCGTTACGAGGCGGTCAGTCCAATTTATGCCTTGATAGATAATGATTGGGGCGTCCACAAGAGATCTCTAATTTACCACTGATGAAACCGGCCTGCCCTCATATGCAGGGTTATCCATCTTTCTGAGCACTGGAAGTCTTGCCAAATTTGCAGCCAGACCGGAGAGTGCATGTCGCTCCCCTCTGTGGCCAGCAGTGTAACACAAAGCCATTTCCTTTGTTCTGGAACCAAAGGCTGTCTCTTCACACAGAGGAAGCTTATAATGGCCATGCATTAGCATAGTGCTAATGATGCACTCGAGAGAACTCGAAAAGGAGCATCACAAAGGATGTGTGTTTGTGCTTGTGGTTCTGACCATGCAGCCTGTCAGTGAGAGAGATTTTATCTCTGCCCGTTTTTCCGTGGAAGTAAATCCCACTGAGTTTTGTGGGATCTAACACTTTGTAACCTGTGGTGCAATTAGAAAGTTTTAGACACTCTGGACTTAACGGCCTTATTGTGGGCAACACTCTTTAGAAGGTGGTGATCTAACCGGGCTGCATTTGCCCCCATGTCCACGACTCATTCAGCTGAGTGGACATTTCCCCCAAATTCCTGTTCTGTTGACACCATGGCATGATCAGGCTTGCAAACCTTCCTCTGCCCCAGGTTATAAATGTTAAGCATACAAAGCCCAGGTTCTCGGGGGTTTTGCTATTCATTTTTCATTTCTCAGAATGTTCCAACTCACGGCCTGATCCGCAGCTCTTCAGACAGGTGCCGTGAGTGACTACACACATCTTTTTCCAGCGAGAATGTCTGCTGCAGCAGTAAATACAGTTTCTGGGATTAACCTTGACATTTACAAACGATAGATATATGCTAGCCTCCAGACCTTCTGTCTCCACTGGGAAGCCAAGGTATTAGAGGATTTTCACCCATGAAGTTTCAGTTGCTCATGAGTCTCTCCCTTGCTGCAGTTTGCCTTAATGTCTGATTTACGGCCCCTATGGAAGAGAAAGCCGAGGTGAGCCATTTGTGATGGGAATGAGCTTTCTAGCCAGTGTCGGTTCTGTACTAATCTGATTGAAACAAAAGAGGCTTTTGCTCGCAACGCCACACACCAGCCTTCCCCACTGGGCTGCACGCTTCTTATTGCAACGTATCAAGAATGTAGGAGAAGGTCGAATGTTGGGATGGTGCTTGTGGGGCGAATGCAAAGGTTAGGCATGCATTTTACAACTGAAGCAATAAACCAGGTGGGGAGGCAGGAGACCATTAAGCCAAGGTCTAAAATTACCCAGTCGCATCGGGGAGTAGGACTGTAAGCACTTAAGAACAGTGCTGGACTGGACCAAAGGCTAACCGGTCCAGCCTTCTGTCCCCACTAAGCCAGCCAGGGGCCTCCAGATGGTGACAGCCTTCAAGGCAATCAGAAGGAACCTGACCCCACTGCTGGTGGCAGTATCTACCCACTATGACGCAATGTAGACATTGATCGTCTATCCTGCATGAATTTGTCTTTTAAAGCAATCCAAGCTGGCAGTCATCCCTATGTTGCCAGGGGATGACAGTCCTGAGGAAGCAGGGTTGCCAACTTTTGAACTGGCCCCTCTAGTGATCCCTGCAAGAGGCATTTGATCTGCAGCAATTAGCAGGTGATAAATGTTTAACTGCAAGCTACTAAAAGCTTCCAGCCCTGTTTTCTGCAGATTCGGTCTCTTAAATGCCCAAATGCAGGCTGTTGGTGCGGGTTTGCACATGCACTTTATTCCTTAGCAGAAAAATGTAGGTGTGGGAATCGACCACGATTATTACTAGAAGGAAAGAATTCTACAAATCTTATGAAATGAACCAAGTACAGCAACTGCAGGATTTCTAGACCAGATTTTCTGAGCCAAACCACTCATCCGAGCTGTAATGTTTGCTCTAGCCCACCCTACAGCTCTGAAGAGGAACAGGGAAATCTGTCTGGAGCTTCTAGGTAGCAAAAGAGGTGGTGGAAATGGGGGCAAGAGAAAGACCACTTTGGCAGTAGCCACACCTGCTTTTACAGTTCATCCTAAACCTCCTTTTGGAGGTCAGTCCCACTGTATTAAGCATAGCTAAATGGAGCTATAACGCTCCCAGATAAATATTCCTAGGCTAGGCCAGGGGAGAAGTGGCAATTCTACCAAATATCTGTAGAAATGACCCAGTAATGCTATGAAAAAGATTTTTATGAAATACCAACACACACACACACTTTTGTTTTGCCAACTTGTTTTGCCGATTCATCAGCATGTATTGTTGGCACTACGTCAGATAAGACATTCATGAGAGTGTGCTGCTGATCTCAAAATCCCCCATCCTTCCACCCACCACAAAAGATGGAACCAGTCATACAATTTAAAGCTGAGGGTTTCATATAAAACTTCTTTAGATTTCATTTCCAAGAGACTCAGAGAGGCTGGGAGGAGAGGGAGATTGAGAAAGAGAGAGAGATCTAAATAGAAATGTGTTTTTTTTCCTGATAGTTTAGATTTAAAATAAGGTTGCATGGGAAAGCACACTGCGGCTTTATATTTTTAACAAGCCTGCTTCAGTCTCTGTGCTTTCTTTGGAAGGTTATTTGACACTGCAGCTCTCAACTGAAATGAACAGCTGATGGAACAATCCACCCCAACCATGAAAGTATGTGTTTTCCTGTTGACTTTTCTCCTGACCAACGTAATGGTAGCGTCCAGTGAGTGGCGCACATGTGAGCCATTTCTTATGGAAGCAGCTATTTAGGATTTGCGAGACTTCAGAAAGTCCCACAGAACTGGGCTTGCTGAGGAAAGCAAAGGACCATCGGCTCTGATCCTGCCTCCATTCCACCCCACCACGCCGCATAATTTTGCCTTACCCCTGAAGGACGGCCGAAACAAAATGACCTATTTTAAAGTGGGTGGAACAGCTGAGAAATGGTTCTGCTCAGTTTTGCACAGCCTTAGCCAGAGCTATTTTCTAACACATGGAGTTGAGGGAAAAATTTTTCCTATGCTAATGATGTGTAGCCACCTGGTATAGTTAGCATAGGTTCTGGATCCAGGAGAAATTTTTTCTTGGGAAGCAGCATAAAAATGATCAGTTCCACCCTCTTTCTCCTGTCACTTGTTTTACTTTTGAAGTGCCCTCCCTTGCGTTAGGGCAAGGGGTTGGCCCTCTTTCAGCTGAAGGGCCAACTTGCATTTCAGAGAAGCTCTGAACATGCTGGTGGGTGAGGCTGAAGAAAAAGTGATGGAGATAAGGGCAAGAGGGATGGAGAAAACATGTCCATAGATTGTAGCTCAGAACCCACGCTGACGGTAACTTAGCCTAAGCAATCTTTTAGGATGATGCAAAAGCTGCACCCAAGCTGGGGAAACCATGAAAGGATCTGTGATCTGGGGGAAAGGAGCATGACTATCTGGGGAACTCCAGAAGGCAGGACTGAGCCTCCAAGAGGGACAGGTTTGGCAAGCGCCCCTGTAGTTCTGCACCCCTACTTAAGAGAGAGGACAAAACACAGAAAATAGCTCAAAGGGTCCCTCCTTGCACCTTCTGGCAGCACCTCAGAAGGAAGAAGACTAGACATCGTAGACTGGCACCACAAGTAGAAAATGGAAGAGCACCCACTCCTCCCACAAGGTGCCTTAATTCTGCATGCTCTTGTCCCCACCAGAGGACAGGTTTGCCTGTGGTCCCCAGTAACATGGGGACACACAGTAGGATCGATGGCTGCCTTATGTGGCTGCCCGATAAAAAGTGAGTGACACGAGCAAGGGTGTTCTGAAGTAAAGGTCTCCCCTGGGCACAGCTTGCATGTCAAGGCTGGACTTCTACGTGCCCATAACAAGGGACTGATGAATACGCAGCTCTGTCAGATCAAATCCCTGGACCCAAGCGAGCATTGGCGCCACCTCCACTCATCTCGTTACAAGACCTTGTAGCCTTTGGACGGATGTCTAATTGACCTGCCCTTTCTTGCCATCCTGCCTGCCTATGTCTAGAAGCCAAGCCGCTTTCTTGTAATTTTCCCAACTTTCTTTTTACAGCATGGAGCTTTTTTCAAAGAATACAAACATTTGCTTCTCCATCTGCAGTGGTGGGAGATGGCCAAGAATGGAAGAGGACGAATGCCGGAAAGCTTGCATGAAGATCCTGCGATTGCAGGATTTCTGATAGAATTTTTGCAGACTCAGGTCTGAATAATGCTGAGGCATTGCAAAGGAGCCTTCCGTCCAAAACTTGAGTGTGCAGATTTGCTTCCTGGCCGCTCTTGTTATTAACTGCATTGGGGCCAGCGCTACAAACTTTTCATAGACGATGCACAATTCACCCGATGGGGGAAGGTCGATGCTGCAATCCATGCACTGGCAAATGGCTGAGGATAAATTGTGTGCTATGTTGTCACCTCTGCTTTATTCCAGTTGTATGCAAGCAAGGACTGGGAAGCCACCCTTAATGCATTATTCCCACCTACTGGATGGATATGCAGACATGACTTTGCTGCTAACTCTCCGGTGAGCCCAAACTGAGGAGCAGACAGACATGCCTCCCTGCCTTGGGGATGAAGTCTTTCTGCTGAGCACAAAATGTGGGGCAAGCCAGCCAACAAGGGCAACGCTGCCCTCCCCCATCACAAAATCTGCCTTCTAGCCACCAGGTCAATAGCTTGCGCCATGAGTTCCGGACATTGAAGGAGTCGCCAGCCACATCTCGAGGGCACCAATTTAGGGAAGGCTGGCTAGGTATTTCGTATTCACAGGTCCTGGACCGATCGCATCCATGTAGGCTGCTGACGGGTTCTTCCCAGGCTATAAGAGGACTTCCCATTGCAGTTAAGCCTTATTGGAGCAAGAAGGATTTTCCGAGTGGTGGTGTGTTGTCCTGTAGTTCTGGCCTTGCGCCTTGATCGTATTTTCTGGTATGTCCATCATTTCTGACCAGAGGCATAATTCCCCAGTTCCTGTCTGTCCTCAGACTGCAGCCCATAGCTAAGGCCTAAAGCCACTCTTATCTAAATGAGGGAAGCTCTGAATTTAATACCAAATGGGGGTCAGAGGAGGAACAGTGAGATTTCTCCCTCTTTCCCCTCCTCCCTGCACCCCGTTGTCCAAGGGGCTTTTCCAGTTTGCTGGCTTAGTTCTGGTATCAGAGAGAGACTTGTGCTGGAACAGCTGCAGTAACAGACCAGGGGGACATAAGAAGGGAACAAAGGTCCAGCCCTCTGTCTGGTGTGTGGTCAAGCAAGAGCCCTCAATTTGAAGATGGCCGCTGCTGGAAGGGCTGACCAGTCCAGGTCTGGCTTAAAGATAAGGAACACCAAAGGAAAAGCTGGGCCTTGAGCTGGCCCATCAGTGTCACCAGGACAGGGTACGTGGACAGAGTCTTCCAGATACTGTGTTGAGATGTTCTGTACTTAGGTTTACCTTATAATGGTTGTTTTCTAATTAACATGTGCAAATGATGCTATGCATGTTTGCACAAGAAGTCCTACAACTGGTGGAGCGTCCTGGGAGTTGCAGAAAAATTTTTCCTGTCCAAATATGCATCAGGTCGCATATTTAGAGGGAAGAGAATGGAAAGAATTGATATTAAACATTAGATGTTTTCCTAAGTGACTGTGAGGATAGTCTCTGGAAAATAGGGTGATTAACGGAAGTTATTAGAAACTTTAGAAAGTTTAGGGGTGCATTTCCTTCTGTCATTCATGTAATCACATCCAGGGTCTTGCCCTTCTTATTCTTATTCTTATTAAAAAGACATTTCTTTTTAGAAAATTTGCAATGCTTAGCCCCGTAATGCTATGGCCCTTTTTATACTGTTATTATAGGTGTTTTAATTTGTTAGTGTTTTAATAGGTTTTTTAATGTGCATTGCAAGCTGTGTAGGAAGGCCTCAGCAGTAATAGTTGGCGCATAAATATGTATAAACAAACGAACAAATAAATCTGTGTCCTCATTTTAGGAGATGAGCAAGCAGCCCTTCTGCCCTCGTGTTCCTACACTCCACTCTCAGTGTTAAGGAGGCAAAACTGGGGTGAGGAGGCAGGCAGGACTGGGGCCATCCAGAAGACCCTCCCCTGGGCATGCATTGAATGTGTGGACTCCCAGCGGACTCCTGCCTGCCAGTCACTCCTCCTGATGCTCATGTACCCCGTAGCCGCTCTCCCCACTCCGGCTGCGTCCTTTTTTGGTCTCAGTTTCCACTGGTATGGAGAAGACCCACATACACAGCTCTGTTTGCGTGTAGGACCCCTCCAGTCTTCTGCCAAACCTGCAGCCAACTGGGACACTGCTGGTGGGGCACAGCAAGGAAGCACCATCCCACTTCCATCTGCCACGCCCACGCATTCTGTACACTCAGCAGGAAGGAAGGGTGATGCCCCAACCTCTAGTTCAGCCCCCCATGAGTTTGCTTCACGGGCCTGTAAGCTGTGCCTCACCCCCGGAGGCTGAATCTATCCAGGCTGTATGGCCTTCCGTGTGCAGGTCACCATCCTGCAGGGCTGCAACCATCCTCCCCAGCATCTGGCTCCCTCCTGTCCATTCAACATCTTTTCCTGCTCGGCCTTCACTTGGGAAGCATGTTGAGCCAAGAGGAAGCCTTCCTTTTGCAGAACTCCAGTTAGAGGACCTGCAAGCTTCTTCCTCTGCAGACAAAGGCACAAGGCATGTGTGCAGAAGGAGGAGTCCACTTGTGCAGTGTCCATGTAGGCTCACATCCTGGCAGGTGCCTGTGTGAACGCTCAGCACACTCAGAGCCAAGTCAGACTCGTGGCCATGAGAAGGCAGGCTGGACTCCAGGTTGCCAACCCAGGGAATCTGATAGATTCCACCCCGCAAAATGGATTCCTCACACATTCCTACCCCTCCACAACCTTTTGTTGTCTCATGCACTCAGCAAAACCGGAAGGCTTATGCCCAATTCCCCAGGGTGGCTCCATGCACACAGACTGACTATGTCCCACTCAGCTGAAGGCGTCACGCTCCAGAGCAGACGCTGTGCAGGTTCCAAGGATGCAAGACAAAGTCCGTTACAGCCTGGAGCTTTGCTGGCGACCAAGATATGCATCTTTGCAAGTAATAACATGATGCATGGCCTTTAAACAGCGCATTAAGCCTGAACATGCCGTGTGTTTGAAAGCAAACACGTTTGTTCTCTATAGACAGGAAAACGACCTTTGCCTCGAGCCCAGCAGCTCTCCAAAATCAGTCTGACAAAATGGTGAGCTCATGCCAACATGCCATTGCATAGGCTCTAATTCTTATTGTTTTACTCCCCTAGCTATTGTATTAATTCTTTCTGTGGCTCATTTGACAAAATAAGGATGTTGGCTTCAAATCCAACACGTTAGGCAAGGGACTTGCAATTGGCTTGGTGCTCTGAGAAACGGCTTCAGGTGTGGAAACAAGTTGCAGCCGCAGAATACTGCAGGTCGCAGCACTCCTGTTTTTAAATGGTGCACTCCGGTGGCTGCTCTCCATGAGACGGTTCCCTGGCCACCCCCAGAAAGACGCCATGCAGAGAAGCAGCAGCAGCAGCAGCTTCTTGCAGGCCCAGCTGCCAGCACACAGTTGCTTGGCTTCTCCTTCTCCTCCGGTGGGAAGAACCGAGCACGCGATGAAAGCTGCTGTCTTGCATTACTCTTCTGCCCTCTCTCTCTGGAACACTGTACCTGTTCCTGCAATTCTTGCATTGCGTTTATAGTCCGGCTTCTTCCTTTCCTGTGGAACTCAAGGCAGTTCACATAGCTCACAAAATGCAAAGCAGCCCTGTGGGTTGGGCTGGGCTGAGGGTCTATGACTAGCCCCAAGGGTCCCAGTGAGCGTCATGGCCAGCTGGGGAACAGAACCCGGACCTCCAGGATCCGCAGCCCAGCTCTCTAACCACCATGCCACCCTGGCTCTCGAGTGACCAAGCAAGCACAGTCGGCTACCAAACCTGATTTAATTTAAGACGTATGATCTTCCTCCAAAGGAACTAGTGAGCTGCAATGGAGTGCATACTCACTGAGAATTAGTGATGGTAAACTGACCTCCACCATAATTCAGAATACTCTTGCTGAGTCACAGATGCAGAACTATAAAGCATGGCCAAAAGACCTATTATTACAACAGTTAGGATTCCCCTGGCATTCCTGCACATGTGCATCACCAAAATGCATCTTGGGAACATGCCGTGCATAACATGCTCCGCTTTTCTCATCCTTATGTCATTTTATGCTGCCCAGTAGCTGATGCTGCCCGGTGTCACGCTGCCACCTCTGCATGCCTTGTCTGATTGGCTGCTATCACACATGCGTTGCTTAAGGATCACCAGGCGTGCAGCAGGAACAACTGTCTGTTGGAAACCAAATGAGCAGGAGCAACAGCAGAGGTCTGATCTCCGCTACTGGTTGCCGTACAGTTTCAGATCCAAATGTTTTAAGTATTTGGTCGCTTTGGCAAAGAGTTCCTAAGGGGCTGAACTAAAATCATTCAGCACCTGTGCATTGCAAATAAAATACCTTTATTTCCTTCAGAAGCACAGAGATCCTGTAACAAACTGAGCGAATGCCGTTTGGCTGCTTAATTATGCCAACCACGCAGACCGCACAGGTGCAGAAAAGATAAATAACCTTGTGATCCATTTTGGTTTGAATTATGAGAATATGAATATTTGTTGGATCCAGTTCAGGACTTCTGATGGAAATCAATTTGAGAATTACACACCTACCAGATTTGACTTACAACTGCTTTTGGGAGTCAGCAGCCTCATGACTTAGCAGGAAGTCTTGTAGAAAGCCTGAGTCAATATGCCTTGAGTTCAGTTGCATCTCCACCTGGCTCTTCCCCAGGTGTCTCAGGAAAGTGGGGAGCACATACCAGTGCTAAAGTTCCTACCCTGTTCCCCATCTAGAGGAGAAACTGGGGCATACGCCTGCACAGAGTAGAGGCCCCTCATCATTATAGTTCACCAGTGAGAATACTGATGAGGTGAGGGGAGTGTTTCAGAGAACTGATTGCTCTCAATCTGCCTGCTTTCCAGCTGCAGACTGAACCCTAGCATGAATATAAAACTCCTCGCACAGGCTATCAGGAGTCGACACTTTTCGCTGAGTGCCTTCAGTCGTCGTATTTCATGCGATACGGTTAGAGCAAATGCCTGCTCTCTGGATTCCACATCATCACCCCTGATCGGGATGTATATCTGGCTCCTAAACAAAAAAAAACCCTGCACAGTGTGCATTAAGGGTTCGTTCATGTGTCATCCTATTTTGCATAATTACACCTGAAATGTATAATTTATCATGGCTATCCAGGGAAGGGATGTTTGAAAAGATGGGCTTTTATGGGTAGGAATAAAGGTAATTGGAGTGTGGAAGGGAAGGTACGGTGGCTTTAGCAAAGGAAAGGGCTGTGGCTGGGGCAGGGAAGCAGAGTGGGCAGAGCATCCTTAAGCTGAGATCTTCAGAGATGCGCAGCTTTCATGGAACATGCACAGATTTCGTAATTCCAGGTGCACATTCACTCATCACACCCAGGTGGGAACGGTACTTCAGTCGAGTATTTTCCCAACAAGTCAGCAGAGCAGGGGCTTAAAAGTGATGCAAACGAAGCACTTGACAAGATCTCCTTATTCTGCATAACTACATGAGAGCCATGGCATGGCCTGGGGCACCTCCGGCTGGCTTCGTATGTGCAGATATGTGCCAGGGTTCTAGAAGACACATCTCTCTTTACAGCTCCAGTCAAAGTAGAGGAGGAGCCCTGAGGTCAATAGTATGCCTCATTTAAGAATGTAAGAAGGGACGTGTGGGATCAAACAGAAGGTCCACCTAGTCCAGGAATCTGTTCCTATGGTGGTGAATCTGCTGTCTGTAGGAAACCCACAAGCAAGACAAGAGTGCCATGGCACCCTCCCACCCATGTTCTCCAGTAGCTGGTGTATATCAGTGTTTTCAAGGAGGGACAGGTATTGGTGGGTTTTGGGAGCAACTGCGTTCCCTTTTCCCCAACTCCTTTTGAAGTGGAATCAAGATGAGTGCTTGGTTTGTCCTTCCTGCTCTCGCCATGCAGGGAAAGCTATTTATTTATTTTTACACATATTTATAGGCTGCCTATAACTGCTGAGCCCTTCCTAGGTGGTTTACAACACATACTTGTCTATGTGGTTTCATGGAGTCACCATGCTACCTGTGGGATCCCTGACTGGCTGGGGCTTCTTAGCCAGAAGATGATGCTGAACAGTGATGTTGATTTTCCAGTGGTGCTGCCAAAACAGACAGCAAACAGCAGCAAACAAGGTGAGCTTGAGTAAAAGTTGGACGAACCCCTTTGGAATCCATTCCTCTGGCACCTATGCACTTCCTCTCATACTCAGCCTGGTCCTGCAAAGCAAGAGCCAAGAGGAAGTCTGCAAACACTTGTAGACCTCTAGCTGGGCAACCGGCAACCTGTCAGGAGCAGCTGGAAGACATGGAAGAAGAGTGTTGGGAGTAGGTGAGCCCACCACCATTCCCGGCAACCGAACGTCTTCCCTGTTCAATGCTGCTGTTGCTGGTGGTAGCATGCATGGGAAAGAGGCCCAACCAATGGGGACCCATTCCTAGCAAGCGCCCTGGGAACACTGGACATGCTCACCACAAACCAGAGCCACTTCAGGCAGACCAGAGTCCAGGAAACCAGGAGAATCCCGAGGATCCCTACCCCAGATGGATTCCTTGCACATCTCTGAGCTTAAAGTAGGGGGTGTCAGGAACGTCTCAAGTTCCCTGAGGGCCCCTGAAGTGGGGGCCTAAAATGTGTGCAGTGATAAATATTAACTGCAACTTTCATTCTAAGAGCTATGAGGTTGGGAAAGATTGGTCCATAGAATGCTAACAAATGAAAACAGAGCAGCAACTGTGAGAGAACAAAAGTTCAGTATTTCTGGGTGGGAAATCACACAAAAGGAGTTCTTTGTGGTTCCCAGGAAGGATGAATAGAGGCACGGGAGCTGAAGGCTGTGGAATAAACTAGACACAGTGTGAAAGATTTCTCTTTAGATCCCCTAAAGTTGTTGTTTCCTTTTGTGTAAAAGGAGATGTGCAGTCCCCCATTAGTATTAGAATCTGGGCACAAGAGGCAATGATTTAACCCTTGCTCCTGACACCATTTTCCCAATTTAATCCAACCTCCTTCAAAAGCTGCGGATAGAAAAAAGGATGGAAAGGACACAGATACCTAACTTTCTAGCTTTCTGTGGCTAAAAACAGCTTTGGTGGGAGGTTTACATGGGGGAAATGATCCAGAGGTGCATCTTCTTAAAAGCACCTCCACAGCTACTTTTAAGAAAAGAAAAATTCACTAGGGGAACTGGTCACAGGTTTGTCACATCTCAAGGCAGAGTTTATGTGAAAAAAAGGACCACAAAGCAAGGGTCTGGGTGAAGACCTAGGATTGGAAGATGCCAGAAACTGAAATGCTGGATGGAAAGCAACAGAATAAAATTCAATAGGGACAAATGTCAAGTTCACCTATGCAAATAATAATAATCAGCTGCATTGAAACAAGATGGGGAATACTTGGCTCAACAGTACAGAGAGTGAAATGGACCTTGGAGTTGTTGTAGACAACAAATATGAGCCAGCACTATGATGCATCTGCCAAAAAGGCAAACGCTGTTTTGGGATGCATAGAGATGTTTGTTTGTTTGTTTGGAGTTTTTGTATGCCGTCCCATTTGCATAAGCCTTGAGACGGCTTCCAACACAATAAATAAACAAGCATGTAAACAATACATACAAAATTCAGATTCACCCTGGCTGTAGAAATTAAAATAATATTAAATAATATTAGCAGTTATTAAAAAATTGTTTAAATAAAAAGGTCTTGGCCTGGCGCCGAAAAACAAATAATGACGGCACCAGACGGACCTCTCTGGGGAGCAGATTCCATAAGTGGGGCGCCACCACAGAAAAGGCCCTCCTCCGGGTACTCACTTTCCTAATGTCTTTCACAGAGGGCTCCCGGAGGAGGCCCTCTGCCGCCGATCTCAAGGGGTGGGAGGACAAATATGGAAGTAGGCGTTCCTTTAGGTATCCAGGTCCCAAGCCATTAAGGGCTTTGTAGGTGATAACCAGCACCTTGAATTGAGCCCGGACTTCGATGGGAAGCCAGTGAAGCTGGTAGAAGACTGGGGTTATGTGAGAATAACGCCCAGTCCCCGTCAGCAACCTGGCTGCTCTATTTTGCACCATCTGAAGTATCCGGACTGTCTTCAAGGGCAGCCCCACGTAGAGCGTGTTACAGAAGTCCAATCAGGAAGTAACCAATGCATGTGTCACTGTCGCTAGGCAATCATCCTCCAGGTAGGGATGCAGCGGATGGATCAACCGAAGCTGAAGGAAAGCACTCCTTGCCACCACAGTCACCTGAGCTTCCAAGGACAGCTCCGGGTCAAGGAGCACTCCCAAGCTGCGGACCCTGTCCGTCAGAGGGAGTGTGACCCCATTCAGGACAAGGTCCAAGTCACCCACCCCGGCGCCTGAACCACCCACCAACAGGACCTCCATCTCGTCTGGAAGATATCACTTCCATTAATTGACAAGTGCTCATGCCCCTCTACTCTGCATTAGTCAGACCTCCTCTAGAATACAGCATTCAGTTTTGGGCACCCAGGTTTACAAAGGATGCTGGAGATGGTTCAGAGGAGGACAACAAAGATGATAGGGTCTGGAAAATAAATTTTATTATGAGAAGTTGAAAGAACTGGGCCTGTTCAGCCTTCAGAAATGAAGACTACGCTGTGACATGACAGCACTCTACAGGTACCTCAAAGACTTTTGCGAAGAGGAGGAGGAGGAGGAGGAGGAGGAGGAGGAGGAACTCTTCTCATTCATCCCAGAGTGTAGGTTATAGAACTTAAACTACAGTACACCAGGGGCAGACTAGGCACAAGGAAGCATTCCTCACTGTCAGAGCAACATGACAGTGGAACCAGCTGCCAAGAGAGGTGTGTGCTCTTCCACACTAGAGGCATTCAAGAATCAAATAAACAGTGGGATGCATCAGTGGGGGGTTCAACTCAGTGCCCTTCTTGGCCCCCTCCAACCCAACTATTTTAAGTTTCTATGCTATGAGGGGCCACGGAGGAAAGTGGAGCTGGGGACCATCTAGCAAAACAACCAGTAGCAGGAAGGGTGCTGCAAGCAGAGAAGCAAGAAAGCTTCAGAGGTGGTTGGCTGTGGGCTAAGGAAACCAAAGGGAAAGTGGGAAAATGACTGAAGACGACTCTTAAGTCCTGCATCTCTATTAGAACACACCTGCTCCGTGTGTTAGGATGAGGGAACCATCCACCCAGGGAGATCCACGGAGCAGGTGCCTGGATCATGCTCACCCAGAGCCACCAACTAAGAACAAACTGGCTGGAAAGAACACGCTCGAAATTCTATACTCATTTGGCCTGCCTTTCCTGGACCAAAACCCACAAAAATCTGCTGGCCCAGCTCGTAAACTTTATTTAAAATGTGTTTGCTCAGAGCCATGTCAGATTTCTTGTGTCTGAGAGGCCTGGCATGCTGGGCCGGGGGGGGGGGGGGCTTTACCCTTGGAGTGCCCTAATTATGCAGAACATTGATTTTACAGTGCATCCCTGAATTGATTGCTCTACCATGCCCCTCCCACAGGAAACAGCTTGCATGCCAGCACTTTTTTGATCTCCCCAAGTATTCCCCCTGGTGAATGAATGCCTCTTGCATCTTCTCATCTCTTGCTTTAGTATGGTCCGGGGAGTGAGATGGGAAGCGAAAGATGGCTCACTGCTAAAATGAGCTTTACGGGGAGGGAGGAATATCTGAAGTGGAAGAAAGTACCAGCTCATTGGGGAGGGATCTCTGTCTGACATCCAATAACAGCAACAACAACAGAATGATCATCCGACTGTTTTATGTTCAGGTAATGTCCCCAAACTCAGTCCAGCCAACAGTTCCACATTATGATCAACTGAGCAAAGGAAGTAGTGTGGTAATTACTGCTAATAAACGAGCCAAGATCAAGACAGTGATATCTTTCAAAGGACAATGCATAATGAAATTAGGAAATCATGAAACGGTTCACAAAGCAGACAGGGAAGGTGATTAGATGCTTTTTTCAAATGATATCTGGAATAAAGGGAGAATGGAAAAAGAAACTTAGAATATGCAAACTACTCCCAACTTGCCTTCATCCAGAATCCGTTTCAAACTTGGCATTGCTCACATATGGGGTCATTTTATGACCCCAGTTAAAAGTGCCTGAAGCAAGGGAATTGCTGCATATTAAAGGACTTTGCCTGGCTGAATGTTTTCCCCAGGAGGTTTGAGTCAGCATAAGAATATATTTCAGGTTTCAGCTAATAAAGGTAATTTAAAATCTGCAGTGATGTATAACAATAAAATCTGTATAACAAGGCTGAACTATTGACCTTTGATCAGTATAGCAACAGTTTGGGCTCCAGACATCAAAACAGTATAAAATGCCTTCCCTCAATGGATTTTAATTCTCTTTGATGATGATTTTATTTCAGACTCTCAGCTTTCAAAAAAAAAAAAAAACTAAAATGAACTGTAGTTAAGTTTTGTGTCTTAAAGTCTGTCCTTTGTTTGGGGTCACAAAAGTATCCCACTGGCCTTTCTTACATAAATGCTGGTATATTTTTTCCCCCAGGCATGTTTTGGTTTGTAGACAGAAAACAGAAGGCAGGGGACTGGAATTTGAGTCATTTTATACCAGCCTGAACTTGACAATATCGTAAAAAAACTAGACTGTATCTCTAATTATGTATAAATCAAATAACAAAATCTCCCTGGGTCATCCAGGTACCTCACAAGGCAGGATGGACACAGTCAAGATCAGAAAAGAAAGACTTCTTCTTCCCCTTTACCTTCTTTAACCCCTCCATTGCATCAGGGTGTAGCTGGGTTCCTAAATATCCTCTCCCACCAACGTGCTGGTAGAACCACACCAAAACTGGAGAAGACCTCAGAAAAGGAAGCTCCTTCCACCACCCCAAGTGCTTGTGGAAGGGCGAGGGGAACACCAAAAGCTCACTTGAGGAAACCAGGTTTTGGAGCATCCAAATTGCTCTGGCTGATCCCACTCCTTCACCCAACGCACTCAGATACAGCAGGCACACTACAATAACCCCCTGGACAGAAAAACAGAATAGCCTGTATGAACAGAGGCACGGAGCTGAAGGTGCTGTGCTCATCAGATATCCATGAGACCTATTTTTAAGTTGGATACATGCTCTGCATCAGGGCAGCAATGATAACCCAAGAAGGGAAGGGGTAGCTAAACTGGAAGGTGAAGGCTTGAAGCCAGATGGGTGGCCACATGTGGAAGTGGAGCAGGGCATTAGACTGGATGGCTTTATGGGCCCCTTCCTACTCTATTTCTCTTCTCTTCAACATCAGTCATAAAGCTATTCCGTTGGATCCTAGCCTTTCAGAAGCGATCTCTGTCACCCCGTGCTCCATGTTGGACGGCTCCCCTGTTAATCCCATCCTAATGTTCTCTGGATCTTCTACTTAACTGTTATTTTCAGGCCACTGTGTGGGAAGAGCACTCTCAAAATGGCATACAAGAAAAAACCCATACAAAACAGAGAGGATCACAAATCTAGCATAACAAAGGCCCAGGAAGGGTTAATCTACAGTTAAAATCAGGGGTCCTCAAACTTTTTCAATAGGGGGCCAGTTGAAAGGTGGCGGGTACATGTGCGAGCCGGTAAGGGGGGGGTGCCTGGGCACGCGGGCCGGTGAGGCGTCATCGGGTGTGCGAGAGGTAGCGTTGGGTGCGCACTGCGCCAACTCGCTTGCTCGGAGATCTCCCAGTGAGTCCAAAACCATCTCTGAGTGAGCAAGCTACCACCTCCCGTGAGCAGTGAGCGCACGCACAGATGGTGGCACGAGCCGGATGAAAGGGCGTGATGGGCTGGATCCGTCCTGCAGGCCGTAGTTTGAGGACTCATGGTTTAAATGATCAAGCTGAACTTAAACTGCATGGGCAAGGGAGGCTCCCAAGTTTTCACTGCAGGTGGGCCCGAGGATGCCTAGCTGAGAACCATTGGCCTTGGGTAGTAATTGCTAACAGCTAGGAAAGTGGAGCCCCCTTGGACGCCATTGCTTGGGGAGAGGGCTGAAAAATTCCTGGCCAGGGAGAATCTTTTGCCCCCTGCTGAATCTTGGCCTGGTGAGCAGTCTCACTCCTTGACCAAATGTTGAAGTCTTCCCAGCAGAGGGGCCTGCTGTAGCTAAAGTAGAGTTTAGGACTAGCTTGACTGATTTTGCTTTTGAGCCTCAGCTAGGAGTTGGCGTATTTAGGATTGGGACACTGTGATCTGCTGGCTTTTTATAACTGCACTGCTATCCACTTGCCCCCCCCCCTTTTTTTTTTCTGCAACCGCAGTCCCCTCTCCTTCTCTTAATACTTCAGTCCCCTTTCCTATAATCTGATTTGGGGTTTGGGTGAATTGTGAAGCTAAATCTGGCGCCTTAGTCATGGGGGCTGAGTGTGGTCCTTGGGCCCATGGAGTCCAGCTATGGTGGAAGAAGCCCCTTCTGGATTACCATTACATCTTGATGATAGCATTACATTCCCAGCGGATGGTTAATCTAGTTTACACTAGTGTCTGTTCTGTACAAATTTGGGTTGAAGCATCACTATCAAATGCCCAGGTATATTTTTCCCACTGCATGCTATGCAATTGAGGGGGAAGAAGTTTAACAGAGAAATTTCAAATCTCACTGTGAACTCATTAATCCTATGATATTTGAGCCATGCATTAAATATAGTGCAGAGGGCTAATGCATACAGAGAAACTAGCTATTATGATCACAAGTGTAAACTTTCACACCTTAGTTCTCAATTCTGCAATTATAATCAGGATTCTCATTGCAATAATTTAGCAAGCATGACCTAATCCCCCCTAAATACTACGAAAGATTATCCATTTCACCAGGTTTTCATATATTATTTAAAAAAGAAACAAGAAAAGGGTATCAAAGTTGCACACTTCATTCCAAGAAAGCAATGAGGGAGATACGCTTCTACCCCCCTCCCTAAAAAAGGGGAAAAAATCGAAACAGCTCTGGTTCATCAATTCTCCCTTGCAGTGGGAGCCTGATAAAAAAAAATTAAAAGAATTGTGATGTACCACTTGCAAGGAATGCTGAATCTCAAATCAGGTGATAGCAGTACCTTCCAGCTGTGATTAAAGCAGACAGCCTGTACTTTATTATGCCTGCATTCCTTAAAAGCTCCTGTAGACCGAATCACCAATATGAATGGTGAGTGGCAGGGCTGTAACTCTTCTTCCAGTCTATGCACGCAGTCCGTTGGCACAAAATTTGTTATCCCGCATGCTGAAGTGAGTTTCTGGTCAGCAACTCATTTTGCCTAGTGAGACACTTTGAGTAGAGGATGTTCGGCGCATCCTCCCTTCCCTGTGTCCAAGGAACTTGGTAGCAAATCCAGGCAGCTCTCCGGCCCTTGCTTCTGTGCTTTCGAAAAACACCGAAAGGAGGATGGCATGAGCTTGGCCATGTATTCTGCTGTACAAAGGACATCCCTCTGTCTCGAGGTATGTTCTCTTGGAAGGACTGTCTGGTCCAGGCCTGGATGAAAGATGAAGTAACCTGCACTAGTTCGTTCTGGTTGCCATACCTGAAAAAAGGACATGCTTGGGCTGGAGAAGGTACAGAAAGGGGCAACAAAGATGATCAGGGGGCTGGAGAGGAACTGCTATGACAACTGGGACGGTCCACCTTGTTGGAAAAGGCGAGGAAGAGGAGACATGAGAGAGGTGTTTAAAGTAATGCACGGTGTGGAGAAGTGCAGAGGGAGTCATTTTGCTCCCTCTCCCATAACATTCAAACCCGGGGTCATTCCATGCAGCTGATTGATGGGAGGCCTAGAACAGATAAGAAGAAACAGTTCTTCATCCAGCATATAGTTGAACTGTAGACTTTGCTGCCATGGGAAGTGGTGATGGCCAACAATCTGGGTGGCTTTAAATAGGATTGGACATATTCGTGGAGGAGAAGGCCATCAGTGGTCACCAGCCTTGCTGGCTGTGTGCTGACCCCATGACCAGAGGTGGCCTGCCTGCATACCCCAGTTGGCGAAGAGCTGGGCAGGGGGAGGTCTTGCACCCTTCCTGCTGGAGGGATCACGTGGGCAGCTGGTTTGCCACCATGTGCATGGAGTGCTGGACTAGATGGACTTTGCGTCTGATCCAGCAGGACTTTTCTTATGCTCTTATGCTTCTGTTTAGGGGGTGGGAATCTGTTGGATTCCTTGGGCTGCCCCCCCCCCCAAATGCTGGCCTGCTTCCTCTTGACTAGGAGCCCAACTTCCTGGCAAGCACACTGAGCATTCGCATGGGTGTCCCTTGCAAGGGCAGCATCCTTCTTCCTCTTGCAGCCCTTGCTGGTGCTGCTGAACATGATGCGGAGGAGAGTTTCTGGTTGCACAGCCGGAGTTCTACAAGCTCTGCAGACTTCCCCTTGGCTCAGCTTGCCTGGAGTGTGGAGAGGGAATGAGGGCTGAGCATAAGAAAAAGTCCAAAGAACCGTGGAGAGGACAATGGCAAGCCTAGTCATTGAATGGCTTTGGGCCAGCCAGAGAATCTCAGCCTGACCTACCTCACAGGGTTGTTGCTGTGATGATAAAACGGAGAGGAGAAAAACTTTGTAAGCTGCTTGGGTTCCTTGCAAGAGGAAGAAAGGTGGGGTATAAATGCAGTGTAGTGATGATGATGAAGATGAAGATGAGGTACTCTCTAGTCCAGTATTTCTGTCAAGGCATTGCAGCTCATGCTTCTTTCAAACAAAGTTTTGACAATAGTTGTTTCTTTTGGGGAGGAAATTATTAGACAAATTTTGTAGTGGAACAGTCTTTAATATTCACTAAAGCACGTGCTGTTTTAAATTATTTCCCTGTTTCATGGAAAGTAACAAGGGCTCTCTGAAAATGGATTCTTAGTGCCCTTTTGACAAATAAAAGATGGATATTACAACACTCACATCCTGTAATGCAATGGATTGTGTTGCTTACAGCATTTTCGGTATCGGAACTGGTCACATACTGATGCCACCTTCAAAGGGATACTTTGAATATTTGGCCCACTGTTATCAATGCTTGTATATAATTGCTAGAAAGCTTTGTGCATTTCATATGCCTAGATTAAAAAAGAGAGGGTACAAAAATTGGAACATTTCTGGGGTTCAGGGTCCTTTCACAGGGTCTTCTTGGAGGCACTGTAGTGGGCATCCCTGATTTATTTTATTTATTTATTTCATTTATATACCACCCCAATAGCCCAGAGGGTTATTAGCAGGCTATTTTCTCAGGAGAACACTCTTTGATTCAAAATCCTAGCTGGTTAGATCTTTTTTAAGTAAAGCGTGAAAGATTATAGTGGGAATGAACCTAATTGTTCATCTAACCTTTAAAATATCTCAGAAGAGGTTCTAATCAGAATCTTTACCTCAGGTTATAGATTGGAAGTAATGGGGCCATTAAAACCCCATGAAACTATATCTTTAACATTTAAATGGAGTTTAACTGAGTGATGGCATCCTAAATTGAACAGCAGCTTCTTTCCTATGGCCCTTCTCAGGGAAAGGGGGCAAACCAGCTGACTCAGGGATGCCCTGATCTTTCTAGCGTTATGGTTCTTACCAAGGTGAAAATGGCACATTTTTGTAGCCCAGCAACAAAACAGATGGTAGGCAGGTGGGTAGTCTAACAGTTCATGCCACTGGCAATGCGAAGAGCACACTTTTTCATTCATGTGAAAGCCCTAGAATGAATATAAACAGAAAATGTTACATTTAGGAAAAAGTCTTGTGAGGGGATTAGTGTCAGGCTACAATATTATTATTACATTGTATTTGTATCTTGTGGGTTTTTCCCCCTCTTGTTAGGAACTCAAGGCAGTTTACCAGGTTCTCCTCCTCTCCATTTTATCCTCAGAACAACAACCCTGTGAGGCAGGCTGAGATGAAAGTCAGTGACGGGCCCAAAGTCAGCCAGTGAACTTCATGGCCAAGGAGAACTAGAACCCAGTGTCTTCTTGTTATGTGTGAAATGGGCCCCTCTTCCTGTCTCTGTCTGTATACCAGTGAATAAACCTGGCTTTGCACAGAAACAAGTGTTCTTGCTATGTGCCAGCAAGTCATCTCCAACTTATGGTGGCCCTGTGAATGAATCCCCCCCACAATGGCCTGTCCTTCACAACCCGGGTCAGATCTTGTAAATTCAAGGCTGTGGCTTCCTTGGAGAGTCAAGCCATCCTTACTCGGTCTTCCCCATCTTCTTGTGCCTTCAACTTTCTGCAGCACGATGGTCTTCTCCAGGAAGTCTTGCCCTCACTTGGTATGCCCAAAATATGACAGCCTCCATTTTGTCATTCTTGCTCCTAGGGAAAACTCTGACTTGATTGGATCTAGGACCCTCTTGTTTGTGCTTCTGTCAGTCAGAAGTATTCACAAAGCTCTCCTTCAACACTGTATTTCAAATGTGCCTGCTTTCTTCCTGTCGGCTTCATTCACTGTCCACCCATACATCGTGGTCAAGAAGACAATCGTGTGGATGATCTTGACCTTGATCTCCAATGAAAGGTCCTTACACTTGATGATCTTTTCCTGCCCCTTCATCGCTGCCCTTCCAAGTCTCAGTCTTCTTCACGTTTCTTGGCTCTGTTTTAATTGATGACTGAGCCAAATTATGCACCGTTGTACCCAATTTCAGTTTCTTCGTTGCTGACATTGAATTTTCTACAGTCATGCCTTTTGCCTTCTTAATGTTACACCACAGCCCTGCTTTTGTGCTTTCTTCTTTCACTTTCATTTCTCAGAAAGGAATAGTCCTTCATCAGCGGTCCAGTGACAGAGGAAAACCAACTGCTGGAATTGTCAGCGTGTAATACTTAGCACCTCCCGTTGCTGCATGCACCCCTATTGTTCTGTGATGGTGGGGTCTCCCAACACCTCCAGATGAGGGGCTATACCACAGATGGGTGGATGTGGACAAACCTGATTCTGCCTACACCATACTATCTTAATCCCTTTGTACCATTGTTGTCTCTTTGTATGGACTTTTCCTATCTGAGTTACAAGGCATGGAAATGTTCAGGGTGCCAGACACAATCAAAGCTGTGTTAGGCAAAACTCAGGCAGATGAATGGAGGTTTGGGATATGAAGATCAGGCCAGGTCTGGCTCTCTCTCTCACTGGGCTTCTTTTCCACACTCAGCCCTGGCCAGGAAGCAGAGACCAAATCCATGAACACTCAAGAGCCCCAGCAGTTTCTTTGCACAAAAATAAGTAATTATTCATTTAAATTTATTTATTTAAAACATTTCTATGCTGCCCCCATCGCAACAAAGCCTCGGGGCAGCTCACAACAAAAACAAACAAAATCATACAAAAATTTATACACTAAAAATATTAAAACCCGGTGCATCTCGGCTTAATTTTTTTTTAAATCCTCCATAATAAATTAACACTTAAAATAAGTTTTAAATAAAAAGGTCTTAGCCTGGCGCCGAAAAACAAATAACAACGGCACCAGGCGGACCTCTCTGGGGAGCACATTCCATAGGTGGGGCGCCACCGCAGAGAAAGCCCTCCTCCAGGTACTCACCCTCCTAATATCATTCACAGAGGGTTCCCGGAGAAGGGCATCTGTTGCTGATCTCAAGGGGCGGGAGGGCATATATGGATGCAAGCGTTCCTTTAGATACCCAGGTCCCAAGCCATTGAGGGCTTTATAGGTCATAACCAACACCTTGAATTGGGCCCAGACTTCAATCGGGAGCCAGTGGAGCTGACGGAGAACTGGGGTTATAGGAGAACAACACCCAGTCCCTTTCAGCAACCTGGCAGCTCTATTCTGCACCAACTGAAGTATCCGGACCGTCTTCAAGGATAGCCCCACGTAGAGTGTGTTGCAGAAATCTAATTGGGAAGTCACCAGCGCATGTGTCACTGTCGCCACGCAATCGTTCTCCACGAAGGGACGCAGCTGATGGATCAGCCGAAGCTGAAGGAAGGCGCTCCTTATGTAATTCTTTGCACAGAGGATGCAAAGCCTGAAAGTCACGTGTATGGAAGCAGAACTTCACTTGAACTCTCTTTCTGCCGGATGCCCAAGAAAATGTTTGGTGCGAGAGAGACTCAAGGAAGAGAGGGAGCCAAGGACCCGAAATCCAGCAGATTCCCACCCCAGCATCTCATGCATCCTGGAGGCATTACTTCCTTTGCCTCTCAACCAAAGCAGTGGATCGGACAGGTCTTGCAAGGGCCATGCAACCCCATGTGCTCTTGCACAGACATTTTCCTCTCTGGTTGATCAACTCTGCCTGAAATCCCCCCGGCAGCAGACTTGAGCCCTGACATGTGCTGTCCTTGGACAATGACAATGTTCAGCATCGTTCCAGGGTCTCACCAAGGGACGCTGGTGGAAAAGAGGCCTGATTGTACCAGGGCCCATTTAGATTTTTTTTCCTGGAAATAATAGGTGCTTTCATTCAAGGCGATATGAGCGCTAAAGTCCCGATTCTCATTTATTAGGCGAGATTGAGTTGAATTTTGCTGTTCTGCTTCTGAGACATTGCAGGACAGTATTTCCACACTGCTATGTATGGAACATTATTGTGGTCAGAAATATTTTCTCTAAAGTTCTGCAATTTAGGGACTGCGGTAATTTTGGCAGGCAGAAGCTGTGACTCCTTCCTTATTCATGTACCAGCAATCCTGGAAATCAACTGTCTGCCTTTCTTAAAAGAGGCTCATTTTTAGCCTCTGTTTTATTATATGATGACTGGGTTTAACACATCACCACAAGCCACCCAGCATAGTTTCCACAGTGTGTACTTTTCTGTCTAGGTGTACCTGACAAACTAGCATGGTTTCCACCGTCTCTACTCAGTCCTCCTGCTGTTGCCCTGTATCCCATCAGCCATAAAGCAGGTTTCTAGTCCACAAGAAAATAATATGAAACATGTTGCCAATTGGCCCTACTAAGCATGAATCTGTCCCAGGAGTTTCTGTAACTCTGTATCATGCAACACTATTTCCTATTTGCCATTTCAATCTTCAGGTCTTATCCTCATGTCCTCTCCTGTGTCCATAATTTCTTTCTGCACCCCTTCATTTCCCATGACTTACCATGGACTTTTTCATGGAAATCAAACCTGGTTCTGCATGAACCACATTCTCCAGTCCAATTATTAATGGGAACAAAGGAATAATGGGAAGAGTTCCTTCCATAATGGAAGCTTGAGTCACTTGAGGTTTCTGAATTGAATTTAATTGATCACCTATAATGGCTGCTGAATTGGTGTCTTTTCTATAAGAAAAATTACATTTTAAAGCCACTTTAGAGCACAGTACTATTGATAGTGTCCTCAATGATCAGCATTCCATGAACTCAAAGCCTTCCAGCCCTTCAGTGAAGGGCATAAGGAGTGACACAGGCAGTCTTCACTTCTCTCATGTCAGGAGCTGAAATTCTCCTTATTTGTTTCAAACAAGAGACAGTCACTGCACCAAAGAGCTTTTTATTTCTAGTTAACAGCAAACAAACTATGGCTACCAGAAGACAGGTCTCTGTGCATGAACAGAGTGATTCCTTCAACCCAAGCTAGAAGCTACATCTGAAAACCCCCCTTTTCAGTAACTCGGGCCCCCCCCCCCCCCCAGATGAGCCCCTTTGGAGAAGGGCTAGCCTCCAAGATCTTGCAGACCTTCTAATTGGATAGCCTTTCTAACCTGACGTCACGTCATGGGTTCAGGGACCGGGCCAGGCATTGGCTGGTCTTGCTCCTCTCCCATGTCCCCTCCCTCCACCTCAAAGCCCTGTCTGATCCTGTGGTCTGCCTGAGCACCTGGACCTGGTGGCCTTGCGATAACCTCACCCTCCTCCGCCATCTTGGTTCCCATGCTCTCCATTTCCCCACCAACAGAGTCCTCATCCAAAGGGTCAGTGCAGCCCTGACCCTGGGAAGCATGCCAGGAATCACTGCCTCTTCCATCCCCAACACCTGGGCTCCTACCATGCGTATTTTGTTCTTTTGAAGTGGGAGTGATGGAGATTAGAAGAAACTCAAGGGGCCACATCCTGGCCTCTTTGGGCTCTTCCCCTCCCTCCCACCCCCAGAATCCCCCCTTTTGACAGCTCTGATGTCACTTTCCCCACCCCAAAGGACAAAGGGGCACATTTATAAGCTGCCCTGAGGCTTTGGCAAATGGGGCGGCATATAAGTTTACTAAACAAATAAATAAATGTCTCTGTTCCAGCTGAGAAGGGGTGAGGCAGCAGGGCTAGCCTTCCGCCTCCCTCTTCCGAGGTCAGTGTGCTGCCTCTGCCCTGGAGGGGGAACCTCCACCCTGCTGTGGCCCTCCATGTCCCAAGGACATGGGACTGCTCCCTTTTCGAGGCCTGAAAGCAGAGCTCCTTTACAGGGGCGAGCGAATGGCCGTGAGGGACCTCCCGTAGGCACACATGCTGCCCAAATTCCAGCATCAGTGCTCAGGGCTTCAGCCTTGCATACTGAATTATGGTTTTTATTAAAGATTAGAAATGGAGGACACTTAAATCATGCTTTGCTCTGTATGTGAAAGATACGTTCAGCTCAAATCTGCATATTTTAATACCATATTTCTTCCTTTTTCCTCTTCCTGTAAGATAAATTCACTGATACCACACACGCGCAGAAAGAGCGAGCGAGCGAGAGAGAAGTGTGACAAATGTTTCTCTGAAAAAGAAACATTTCTCTCTCCGTGTCCATCCTGAATACCCATGGGCAAAGTGAAATGATGGAGAAAATATTAAATGGCCAATTCATTTGGAATGCTTAAGTACTTCTGAGTGAATGGTTTGGAGCTAAGCAACTCATGATGTGTTAGACAAGCCTTCTCCAATATGGCACCCTCTGAATATGTTTCGTTTCATTTCATTTCATTTCATTTCATTTCATTTCATTTATTGAATTTGTATGCCACCCCATAGTCCACAGGGCTCTCTGGGCGGCTTACAATAGAATGGGGAAAAAGTGCACATCCCATAAAAATACAATAATACATTAGAGCAATACAATTAAACAATATTTAACAATAAGCGATGCAAAATCAAACAAACCTTAATACAATAACATAATACATAATGCAATACATAAATCAATACAATACACAGTACAATGTATAATATCAATAATAATAAAAGCCTGGTCGGCTCTTTCTGAAGCATCTCTCCTCTCTCCCTCCTCAGCAGCGCCACCGTTTCTCCCACAAACCTGACGGAGGAGGTTCCCATGCCTCCATTCCTCACAACTGCAGCTTCCATCTTTCCCAGCCAGCATGACTATTCATTGTTCGATGTCTGCACCCTTCCCTACTGCTGGGGGGTACCTCTTCTCTGGGGAATGCAGCAGGGGACCTTATGTCAGAACGTTGGGGTACCCCAGGACAAGGGCTGTGCTTTGGGGTGCTGGAAGCGACAATGCCGCTCAGACAAAGTGGACACAAAGTATTTGACCCTGACGGTTCCGTCAATTTGTTTTCATCCTGCCCTGGATCCACATAAGAGCTACCCAGCAAAGCCAGTCCCATTCACACATAACAACAAGCCACTGTGGGTGAATTTGCTGTGGACTGCTTGTCACTGCGGCTGCTAGCATTCTGAATAGTCAGGGCAACCCACAGAGACACTATAGCTTCTCATGACATGCAAATCCAGCAAAGGTAGGTTGTTGGGTGCTTGGTAAGTCGCCTGCAACCATAAAACAATCTATGGGTTCTGGGTGGCTTGTCAACCATTGCAATAACTCTCTGCCACTGGGTTCACACACCACAACAAGCCATGATGTAACCTTGCTGTGGCTCAAATATTTTAAATGGCTCAAATGTTTACAACTGAAATATACTCTGGGAGTATAAAATACTCTTTCCCAGCATGAAAAAGTACATGGTATTATAGGTGTCAGGCGAACCTTTCTGGGAGGTTCATTCCAAAACTGAGTGCCACAGCAGAAAAGACCCTGCACAGAGTAGCTTCAACTTACTTCCTTTGGTGGGAGCTCCTGGAAATGGGCTGCTAAAGACAACAGTCCCAGTTTGTTGGCTTTGCTTCTAGGAAAAGCTCTACTTGATTTGATCCAGAACCCCTTGTTCATCTTTCGCTCCATCCAGGATATTCACAAAGCACAGATATATTGAGCTCATATTCTGGAATGGACAGTATTGATATGAATTGCTCCTAAGCCCTGTTGGCTTCCAAAGGGTGGGATGGCTTGGGATAGGGTGGGATTTACTTTTAAGTGCTGGGCTTGCATTTATTTTTGAAAAGGCTGACCAAGCAAGCAGCAATCCTTCTGATGCCTGACCTTTTGCCATGGCCTCATCTAGTCGAGGACACTAAGAATTGTGGACGGAGATTTGCATCCGCAGCTATTTCCTGGCATGATAATGGTCATTTCATCATTTAGGTAACTGACTGGATCTCAGAATTATGGACAGAGTTGTCTAAAATCATGTCTACACTTATTTTAAGTCCGAGGAAGAAGTGAGGGAGGCAAGAAAGAGAGAGAAAAGAGGAGAGGAAAGAAATAGATTTGGCTTTGCATAATTATTGTTAGCATTTATCTCTGTTCTCTGCATGCCTATCTTTCTGTAGCCAAATGACAAGATCCACACACAGGAGGGAGGTCTCTGGAAATACCACTGTTTAAGATGTACAAATAATTTTAATAGGAGAAGTCTAAGGGGTGAAGAGGGAACCAAAAATGTCCTAATGACAATGGAACTTGTTTGTTAGGCATGGAAAGATGCCAGATTCTTTGGTGTGGACGGGGGACAGAAATGCAGAGCTGGGGAATAGAATGTTGTTGTTACTTGCGAAGTCGTGTCCGACCCATCGTGACCCCATGGACAACATTCCTCCAGGCCTTCCTGTCCTCCATCATCCCCCAGAGTCCACTTAAGCTCATGCCGACTGCTTCAGTGACTCCATCCAGCCACCTCATCCTCTGCCGGTCCCTCCTTCTTTTGCCATCTATTGTTCCCAGCATCAGGCTCTTCTCCAGGGAGTCCTTCCTTCTCTTTAGGTGGCCAAAGTATCTGAGTTTCATCTTCAATATCTGGCCATCTAAAGAGCAGTCAGGGTTGATCTCCTCTAGGACTGACCTTTTGATCGCCTTGCGGTCCAAGGGACTCGCAGGAGTTTTCTCCAGCACCACAATTCAAAGGCCTCAATCCTTTGGCGCTCAGCCTTCCTTATGGTGGGGAATAGAATACAGTGTCCTAGATGGTTGGGTGACCATATCACTTTTTGGCACATTCTTAGGCTGTTCCTTTTCTGGTCTTTGCACAGTGTAGAGGGTGATTCTGGTTAGAGAACAGCTCTAAGTTTTCCTCTTAAATGCCCCATCATGTTACTCGTCCTCATCAGCTGAAAGAAAAAATATGGCTGCCTAGTCAGGATATGTTTTTAAAAATCCTTGCAGATTTCAAGAAAATCCTAGGATTAGAAGAGACTTCAGAGATCCTCCAATCTTAACTCCCTGCTCAGTGGAGACCCTTGCACTGAACTTAGAAGTCCTCTGCTGGAATGTGGTCATTCTAAGCAATATGTTGTGAGCCAAGGGTATTGGAATATGCTGTCCCCTGGGCCACCACAACTTTATCATTCTGGCCCCTGAGGGTTGTCGAAACACCTCGCACCTTGGCCATCTCCTGCTTTCCAGTTTCCAAGAGACGGATGGCCAAACCTCTTGCCTTGGCTTCTGCTTGGTGCCTTGTCTTTCCAATCTTCAGGGCCTGGAGGCCATGGGAGAGCTTGAATGCCCAGCTCAGAGGCCAGAGAAAGTCCTCCAACCTCCAAGCTGAGACCAGAGCTCTAATGCCCATCCTCATCCCTCGTAGCCAGCGGAGAAAGGACTGCTTCAGCTGCACACGGAGATCAGGAAGGCCGCCTCAGAGAGCGGGTGAAGAGGGCATTCTGGGGGTGGGAGGAAGACACAAAGCATCCCAGAGGCATGTGGGCTTCCTTCCTTCTGAAGTGCTACAGAGAGACGGGCAGAACTACCTGCTGCTCAGCCTTCACCTCTGTGTTCCTCTCATTCTGTGCAGATGCCCAAAAACTCCCCAGTTCCGGGGGTGCTGCAGGCATCCCCCTTAATCCTGCGGCCGTGCATCTATGATTGTAATCTCCCTTGGGGGACATTCTTTGGGTAGAAAAGCACGCACGGTTCAAATCAAAATTAAGAATGTTGCTAAAACGAGGCAGGGTAACCTTTTCTTGAACAAAAAGTAACTCTAATGAATGCTCTTTAAATATCCTGTTTCAGTAGTTGTGGCATGTTTTACTTGCATGTGACCAAGAAGTCCCTGCAGAGTTTGTACAGTTTCTCTGCTCCTCCTTTTGGACCCTAGCCCTAACCCCAATGAACCCCGATAACCCCTGAAATGGGGCTGTTCTTATCCCAAGGCGCAGGTTCCCAGCCTTGCTCATCCTAAGCCACAGAGCCACCCCAAAACCCTAGATAATGCTATCTGCAGCCCATCCCAAGAGGCTCTGTTCTAATAGGGTCGTTGCACACATGCCCCAGAGGGAAGCCAGGGATTGCCAACATGTGTTCACACAATAAAGAAACATTATTTTCTGGTGGGTGTCCCTGTGAGTGCTTGTTCATGCTTTGCATTTTAGGACTTCTTGTGGAGGAAAAAATAGATGAAGATTCAAAAAAATGGAAGGTTTGGAGCAGCCCTCCACTGCAATCCTATAGCCACTTAGTAGTGAATCCCACTGAACTCAACAGCATTGCTCCTGAGAAGACATTCCCAGGATCACACCGTATGTCATCAAAGAGACCAAGGGAGGTTTACTAAGCCAATCCAACAGAAAGTGCATTTTAAATCAAACCAGTGTGATTGATTTTCCTCTGAGATGAGGAGCAGAGTTGCTGCTGGCTTCTACTGCACAGGATCAGGCTCCCCCAAATGGGAAAAGATATTTACACACCATATGCGCTGCTCTCTCTGCCTAGAATCTCCTTCTGTGGCTATGATAGACGGATTCCTTTGAAGTGACCTTATTATCCAAAGACAGGCAGCTCCTAACAATGCATCTCCCTCCCTCTCCAGAGAACTCTGCATAGACCCTGCATTGCAGTGTCTGCACCGGGAGTTATCACCACTGCAATGGATTCGGGAGTCGGCCCTCACCTCCTGACCTAGAGGTGAAAGCTTCACCAGCTTGGTGCCTTGTACTGACACTGACAGTTCAGACGAACCCAGCCCTGAAGGGGAATGACAGAGACAGAGACGCTGGGTAGAAATTGCTGGCTCCTCTTAACCGTTTCCTCCCAGCCTGCATGCATAGGTTATATGTAAGGAGATGGGTCTGTTGTGATCCTACACATGCACAGAGAAAATGCAGGTTATGGTGGTGATGTGTTTATTGGGAACATATCTACACCACCTTTCTGGAAAACCAATCAAGCCAGTTTACCCAAAAAAGGAAGGAAGGAAGGAAGGAAGGAAGGAAGGAAGGAAGGAAGGAAGGAAGGAAGGAAGGAAGGAAAATGAAAGGAGAGAGGGAGGGAGAGAATCCTAAATAAGCACATAGCACAAGCACAGCATAGTAGACTAGATGGAGGACTCCCAGTTAAACCATCCCTCTCAGATGGTGGTCCAGCTGCATCTTGAATGCCTCCAGTGTGGGAGAGCCCACAGCCTCCCTAGGTCATGGGTTTCATTGCCATATTGCGCCAACAGTCAGGAAATGCTTCCTGACGTTCAGCCAGAATCTGACTTCCTGCAACTTGAGCCCATCGTTGCATGTCCTGCTCAAGAAGAGATCCAGCTCACCTCTCTGTGACATTCATTCAAGTACTTGAAGAGCCATCTTCTCTTCTTAAGGCTGAACATTCCCAGTTCTTCCAGCTTCTCCTCAGAGGGCTTTGTTTTCAGGACCCTGATGATCTTTGTTGCCCTCCTCTGGAACCCTTTCCAGCTTGTCTGCATTTTTCTTAAATTGTGGTGCTTAGAACTGGTCACAGAACTCAAGTTAAGTCCTAACTAGAGCTGAATAAAGTCCTAGCCAGAACTGAATGAAAGGGAACTAGTGCTTCAAGTGATATAGAAGTGATACTTCTATTAATGCAGCTCAAAATATCATTTGCTTTTTTTTTTGCAGTTGCATCACACTGTTGACTCATGTTCAGCTGGGGATCTATAATTATTCTGAGATCCTTCTCACTTACAGTACTGTTGAGCCAAATATCCTCCTGTAACGATGGACGTGGTTTCTTTTTCCTTGGCTTTTGTCCATATTATATTTTATTCTGTTGCTTTCAGCTCATTGCTCCAGCCCAACAAGATCACTTTGATTTATTTTTTTCTGGTCTTTCAGGGTGTTAGTTATCACAATCCAATGTTGTGTCATCTACAGATCTGATTAGCATTCCCTGCACCTCTGCATCCAAATAATTAATAAAAAAATTGGACTGAATCCAAGGGACCCCACCTCTCCCCAGTGGGTGAAGGTGCCACTGATAATGGCTGTGAATCCACCTGTTAGTGGTTCCATCTAGCCTACTTTTAGCTGGTTTGCGAATCAGGATATCATGGGACACTTTGTCAAAAGCTTCGCTGAAGTCAAGATATATGATGTCCACAGAATTCCCACAGTCCATCAGGGTGGACAGATTAGTCCTACAGGATTAGATTTTGGAAAAACCATGTTGGTTTCTAGTAATCCCTGCGTTGTTTTCAAAGGGTACGCAAACTGACTGTTTTATGATCTGCCCCAGAATTTTCCCAGGGACTGATGTCAGACTGACTAGTCTGCAGTTCCCAGGGTAAAACATGGAAGCAACCATTAAAAACATGACTGATGTGGTCATGATAGTGTTGACAATTTGAGACCAGCTGAAGCTTCCAGACACTCTTCAAGGGTTCCTGCACTGAGTTCTATTCAGTTTGCTTTCTTTTTAGAAAGGAAGTTTCTCATCCTTCTGACTGAAAATACCTGCCTGGAAGTGGGTGGGCTGTGGCTGGTGAAAGTTCAGAAACCAGAGTTGCTGCTAAGTAAGTATCCAAGGAAAACATGCAGATGTGATTAATTTGCACAATCTGTACTAGCTGCAGAATGCAGATTTTCTTGTGTAAAATACTTGTTCTGCCAGCTTGCCCATAGAAAATCTATCCCTGTGGCAGAAAACCAACCTGCCAAACTCAGAGCTCCTTAAGAGTCCCTCATTCCAAATCACTTATGAGATCAGAACAATAAAATGTACAAACCGATAGATATTAACTGTAAGCATGCATTAACATTTTTTACGGCCATGAGTTTAGACGTATGGCACCCTTCACAAATCACATTAAGTGTGCACCTAAGGTTTATTAAAAGGTTTGTTTCAGCTACAGTCATCAGACAGCTAGGATTAGCTGCAGTCTACTGCCTATTGAACATATCCTTGGTGGCAGCTTTGCATTACTGCCACATAATGTGTGAAATGCTAGCTCCCAGAAGTCTGCTATTCACACCCACTTTCTCTTCTCAGTATTAACGTTCTCCTGTTTTCCTGGACCGATAATGATAGCAAGCAATACGGTCCTGCAAACAAAGAGAGCGAGCCTATGCCACAGCTTCAAGGTTTGCAAAGCCCCTTCCCTCCTCAACCGCCCTGAGCCAAGCACCAACCAGACCAAAGCAAAGCAAAGCAAAAGGGGAAAGGAAAGCTCGAAATGGGTTGGACTCCATGGGTCCTATGGAAGTCTTGCTCCTAGAGGATCTCCAGAGCATCCTAAGGAGCTGGCAGAAAGCTTCCGGAACTGCATCCCAGGAAGCTCCCAGCTCACTTGGGGCAGGAGGTGCCCGTGCTTTTTCAGTACTGGCAGCAGATGCTGGGGCTCGGAGACCATCTCACAAGCCTTCGGGGGCTGCCTGAAGTCTGGAGGCTGCACATTTTGAGCCTCAGCTTTACATATTTCCATCCTGTCTTCTGGGTCAAGGTCCTTCCAGGGTGTTAAATATACAATAATGCAAGCTAAAAGAGAATCAGTTCCATGAAATTACCCAGCATAAAATTAATCAGGAGAAAGCTTATCAACTCAGAGAGGCCTTTAAGGTCAGCTTTACTGCATCTTGCATGGCTAGCTCAAAATGTCATGCCACATGAGGGGACACGATCCGCCACTGAGGCGGCTGCCTCCTCCTCCTCCTCCTCCTCCACCAGCAGTGGCAGCACAGGAGATCCTGTGCATGATCTACTTCACCACCGCGGAGGTTCCTTCCTCAGAGTAGGACATCACAGGTGAGCTGGCCATCTTTCCTCCAATCCAACAGCCAAGAATATTGCTCAAAGGCACTTTTATCACTATATTTCATGGTCACTGCAAACTCGTGGCACAGCACCTGTTCTCTGAGACCCTTCACTCGTTCTCTGTGAAAGGACCCCTTGGGCCAAGACTTTGGGATCTGCAGGTGCTCCAGCGAGTCCCAGCAGTTGCCTTCCTGCAGCAAGCGCCGGTCCTGCTCTGTAGCGGCCGGGCAGCGGCAGCGATCGCCGCCGCCACAGTCAGAAGGAAACACGGTTGCGGCAGGTTGTCTTCAGCTGGCGAAAGAGGACAATACAATGCCCTCCCAGCCCACCACCTGAATCCTGTGGCTCATTCTGACTCACTAGAAGGCTGGCCCTTTCCGATGTAACAGGATTTTGATGGTGATCTCAGGGAGAATGTTTTCAGGGTGTGGAACAACACTGAAAAGGCTCTGTCCTTATTACCCACCTAAACTTTCCCGATGAGCAGCTAGAGAGCAAAGCCTCCCAGACAGAGCAGAAGGCTCAAGCTACTCTGAATGGAGGCAGGACAGTCTTACCCAACCTGTGACAGCCAGATGTGTTGGCCTGCAACTCCCAGCTAGCGACGGAAAAGGCTGTGCCACCTGGGATTTGTGGGAGTTGCAAGCCAACATATCTGGAGGGTACCAAGGAAAGGTGTTCCAGATGGTCCTTCAAATCATAGAATCCTAGAATAGTAGAGTTGGAAGGGGCCATGAAGGCCATCAGGTCCATCCCCCTGCTGTTACAGGACACCACATTGCACCATCCCACTCAGAGGGCTGTCCAGTTTCACCTTGAATGTCTCCAGTGTGGGAGAGCCCACCACCTCTCCAGGCAGCTGGTTCCACTGCCGTATCGCCCTGACAGTGAGGAAGCTTTTCCTGATGTCCAGCCTGAATCTGCATTGCAGCAACTTGAATTGATTATTCCGTGTCCTCACAGAGCAGAGTTTCCAAACCCTGGATCATTTTTGTTGCTCTCCTCTGGACCCTTTCTAATTTTCCTAATGCTCTGAGTTTTATTCCATAGGGAAGTGTCTCCAGTGGGGGGAGTGCAGGCCACAGCAGTCTCCATCTTCTCAGAGCAACCATCAGTAGAGCGATGGAAACTCTGGTGCCTTCTGGCTCACCCATCACTCTGTAAGCCACGACACTGCACACAATTCTACTGCATGGGGAAGTGCTCCCAATTAAGTCCCTGAAGAAATCCTTCAGCATTGTCCAGAGATGATAAAAATGACTCCAATCCATCCAATATAATTTCCACTCTGAAGAAGTGGTTTTTATGCTCCCCAGTAAAAGATGAGAAGTTGATCATTTTAAAAAATATTGTTCCTTCTAACCCTTTATAGCACAAAGTGGACTCAAATCATTAAAAATGACTTTATCCGCAGCTCTGTCTGACACTAGGGCTGATTCCCATCACTGTCTACTCAGTTAAAAGTGGATCCTATTTTCCCACAGACTGGAGGACAATACTTAATCACTACTTTGCTTATTAGGGGATTTAACAAGCTGTAGTAAACTTCATCAGTCTACATTTGCTTGCAGATTCAAAATGATCGCTCTCATCTCTCCCTTATTACTGGACTTCATTTGTTTTCCTTTATTCTGCAAGGTAGTCACATGCCACTGTGATTTTACATGATAATATAGGGGTGATGTCACCAAGAGGTAATTAGATTTTAAAAGCCTTGATTGCAGAAGACACAGCCGCCATTGCAGCTTTATGACGGCCCTGCGCCACCGTTGCTTTTCTTATGGCTGTTGGTTTTTCACAGATCCGTCAATAGGAATAACTTGGTTGTCATTGGCCCTGACTGTTAATCAGCACAAAATACAATCTACAATTCTCATTAGGCTGATGGTAGATAGAGCATCATGCAGAGCTAAAATGAGCTTTGAGAGCAAGAAGAAAGTTTCGATATATTCCCAAACATGGAATTTGAACCTGGTGGGTGGGATCGCCTTTTCAAAATCTTTCCACAAGGTCTGGGCAAGGGGGCCAAGATCTCTCCTTCCAAGGTCAGAGCTTCAAGGTCAGACTGCAAGATCTGATCTGTACTCAGAGCACTGAGTAACTACTCAGGGACCATTGAGTTGCAGCCTCAGAGAACTAGCAATAAAATAATTCTTGTCCTGGTGTGCCACCAAGTCATCTCCAACTTCTGGCAAGCCTGTGAATGAAAACCCTCCAGGATGTCCTATCCAGGACTGGCCTGCCCACCTCTTGTAGATTGAAGACTGTGGCCGCCTCTATGGAGTCAATCCATCTTTTCTTCTTCTGCCATGGACTTTGCCAAGCAGGATGGTCTTCTCCAGGGAGTCTTGCCCTCTCTTGACATACCCCAGGGATGACAGCCTCAGTTTTGTCATCTTTGCTTTCAGGGAAAACTCTGGCTTGATTTGATCTTGGACACACTATCTGTCCATTCAAGATGTTTGGAGTGCCAAGGTAGATTGCAGTGGGGAGAAGCATTCCATGAAGCAGTGCTGTCCCAAGTCATGAAGGGCTTTTTTGGGTAAAATCAGCACCTTGAATTGGGCTCACAAGCAGGTAAGCAACCAATGCAAGTGGACCAGAACCAGTGTTGTATCTTTTGGCCCTGGTCATGAGAATGGCTATTGCAATCTGCACAAGCTGCCATTTCTGAAGAGTCTTTGGAGGAGACCCAGGTGAGCTGCATGTGTCCTACTTTGAAGAAGATGGTCTTCCATTTGGAAGGGACCTCTGTTTGAAGGGTTACCCTGTCCACTTCCAGCTTAGCAATGAAGAAGCCATATGCAAGGGTGATGCAAATTGGTGTCCTCTTTTGTCCCTTTTGCTGAGGCAGTTTCATTCTTCTGAGAGTGCATAAGTGACCACTCTACTCTGAAGCATCTGCAGGTCCATTTACATGCAACTTTGCAAACCAGGGATGCTGGGAAAGTAGCTGTCTTCTCCAGACCTCCATGGGATTGGCCTGCACCCCTCCCCTCCTGATCTATGCAGATGGGATCAAGTGGGGAGAGGTGGCCCTGAGGCCAGGCTGTCCAGAAGCCCACCAAACTAGTGAAGTGAACAGGTAAGTTTTCAGGTGCGTGTGTTATTTGTGGAAATCTATGTTTCCTTTCATCCATTGCTTTAATGAAGGGGGTTTCTGTCTTCCTAGTAATTTATAGTGATTCAAAGGACTCCCTTGGGTTCTATTATTCTAAGAAGAGACGGACTGGCATTTTTACCCTAAGTGCTGCATCTGTCTTTTATCCACTGATAAGCCCCAGAGAACCTTTTCCAGGGCTCCTAATTAAATGATACTAAGAAGTGAGCAAGAAGAGGTTGGGAAGGCTTAGAGTATGTCTGTATTAGCCAATTTGGGTGTGCTTTTTTCTCTGGTTCCCCCCCCCCCCTTTCTCCAAACAATTCTCCCTGGGGATATAAAGTACTCTGTTAAAAAAGCATATAGTCCAATTAACAATTTGTGTGAAAATAATGCTATAGTCCTGCCAGAGTTAAGCATTTCTTAAGGCCATGGTTTATTGCCACCCAAGTGGTAACATTTCAGGACTGGTTCAGATGTTACAGATGGCCAAAACTGTCCAAGGGATGCTTCTTTATTGGAACATGTCCCCTGTTTGAAATGCTGTTCAGTCCTTGTTTTTGTGGTTAGGTGCCATCAAGTCGTCTCTGACTTATGGCGACCCTATGCATGAAATCTCTCCAAAATGTCCTGCCCTGTTCTGCTCTTGTAAATTCTAGCCTGTGGCTTCCTTTATGGAGTCCATCCATCTCATATTTGCTCTTTCGTTCCCCCTTCATTTATTTATATACTTTTTCTTTGGCCCTCCAGCCAAAAAGGCCCCCACGGTGGTCTATAAAGATAAGAAAGAAGGCCATTACCCCAGGCTCAGGATCTAAACCACATGACACAAAAGGAAAGAGGTTTGGGAGGGAGGAGAAAACACACGCGCACACACAAATATTCTGGTACCAAATCCTTAGCTGCAAAGTTCTGCAGATCACGGGCCCAGTGCATGAATGTGATACGGTACTGTTAATATCTTATCATGAATATGGATGACTGCAACTGCCTGGATTTTTGGACCCCCCTTAGGAACATGACTGTGGAATAAAGGTATCAGAGAAAAGTGCAGTGGATACAAATGAGCTCGGGGTTTTGTGGCTCCTACCTGTGGATGCTGCACTAGACTCAATTTTTCCAAGTTTCAAGGACTCTGCAGACTTTCAAACCAGTTTTTCACTTTGCAGGAGGTTTTGTACTAGTTGACTAATATGTAAGTACTCATAGCACAAATGAGCACTCTCACACACCTGCATTAATGAATATAAATTAATGCCAAACCAAGTGGCATTAATTTACTAAATGCTGCCGTTCCACAAGTGCACATTAGTGCAAGCACAATGACATTCTGGTTTTTAAAATGTTTATGTTACTAAGCGGATGACAGAACAGAAGACACCTGAAAATTCATGAAAGACAGATGGAATGGATTTAGCAAAATGCAACCCTGCTGTGGGGGGCTGCCATTGTATGCACTTCAGGATGTTTCACTACCCCATCATTCTCCCTTCTCACGGCCTTTGGACACTATCCTACCTGGCACTAGTGCAAACATATATTATATTGTGTTAATGACAAACGGGACAGTGGAGCCAGCTGGGTGACTTGGGCCAGACACAGACTCTCAGCCCAACCTACCTACCAGGGTTGTTGTCATGGGGATGTGACTGAGAACAGGAGGAGGAAAATAATGTAAGCTGCTTTGAGTTTGTTGTAAGGAAAAAGTGGGATATAAATCTAATAAATAAACAAATAAGGCATGGACGGATTGCATGAACTTCTTTGGTGCACTCCAGTCCCCAACACACATTCTGCAATGTAACCTGAGTGCCTTTTCTTTTTAGAATCCAGCTTGAACGTTGTCCATCTGTAACTCCCTGCAGGGCAATATTCTTTGTTGAGCATCACTTTGCTTGCATGGGAAATGAGGGCAAAGGTCCTACGGCTGCTGCACTCATTTTCATCTCCTTTCTTGAGGATAGGAATGGATATTATATTTATGTTCTATTGTATTTCAATGTATTTTATTGTGTTGTAAGCCGCCCCGAGGTTTTGGCAAGGGGCAGCATAGAAATGTAATAATAATAATAATAATAATAATAATAATAATAATAATAATATTGAATGTTGTTTCCAGGAGGTGGGTCATTCTACTGTTTTCCATATTTGTTGGCATATCCTTGCTGGGATTCAGACTGATCGAGTCTCTGCAGCTTGGAATAGTTCTGCCCGAGCACCCCATCTACTCGGCGCTTTATTCCTTCCAAGTGCTTTCAGAGCAGTTTTCACTTTATTTCCTAATATTTCAAGTCCTTCCTCTTAGGGATTCCTCTTTGAAAGAGTCTGTCATCATTTTATCTCTTCTGTCAACAATGAAGAAATTGAAATTCTGAAAGATTTTGCATGCCATGACTCGATCCAATTCAAACAGACTGCAGCCAAGAAATTAAAAGAAGGCTGAGATTTGGAAGGCAGCAAGGAAGAAACTAGAAAAGACTCTCAATAGTGCAAACTCATCTGCACTATTGTTTTCCTGATCACTATGTATGAAAACTGGAAAATGAAGAAGGCTGATAGGGAAAGGATGGATGCATTTACATCAAGGTGCTGGAGGAGAGCTTTGTGAATACTCTGGACTGAAAGAAAGATGAATAACTCAGTCCTATATCATATCAAGCCACAACTTCTCTTGGAAGCAAAAATTCCATAGATACACATAGCCTTAAAACCTTTTATTTCCATCTTCCTTTCTTTTCCTCCACCCTCCCCATGTTTTTGCTTTTTCTTTTTCCAAAACAGAAGGTTTTCTAGCTTTAATCTACACCCAAAACCACATTCCACTCTCTTTGTAGAACCACAGCATATTCCCAGCTCTGCCTTGCACCCCTAAGGCCTTTTCAAACTACAAGGCAATCCACAGGAATATTTCCTGGGGCTGGAAATCACTGTTAACCTCTGCCATTCCCAGGGCCAATGCAGACTTTCTCACAATAGAAGGAATTCGGCTTTCTCCTTTGACTCTGGTAACACTTTAAAGGAATGCTGCATTGATGCTGAATTACAAAGCAATTCCCTGGGCCGTACACATAGCTTAAACATTATTAACACTGAGCAGCCTCACCAGGATGTATGTTATCACAGTGATTTTGCATCTCATTTGCTGCCTTCCCCAGATCACTTTTCGGCTATTCCAACAGCACTGAGAAAATTAACATGTGAATTGAGTTCCCACAATCGATGCCACTTCCCCCCAGCGTACCCTTCCCTTCCCATGGCTGGCATTAAAGCTTTCTAACGCTTTCCAGTGGGTGGGTCTCTATTAATACCATATTGCAACTTGGAGCTAAGGTCGACCAGTGCCCATTTTTACATAAGTCAGTCGCCTATCGAAAAGGCTGCCAGGGGAGTGTCCTCTGTTTTGCAGGAGTCCTCGCTGGAAGATACCAAACCTAAAGATGTGGAGGGATTCCTGGGCTCAGCTGCACAGACTCAAGTCCACTTGGCGGCAGCCCTACGTCCAAGTTCCTGGTGAGTGCACCCAGCGTTTGCAAGACCCATGCCGAGCATCAAGCCCCGCGCACGGTGCCGCCAGGGTCCATCTCCCGCTTTCCCTGCATCAGCCGTCTGTGCTTCTGCACCTGATGCAGAAGAAGTTTGCCAGTTGCATGGCCTTTGTCCCCAAGCATTTGCAGACTTCCTCTTGGCTCAGTTCACTTTTTAAGAATGGGCCAAGCATGGGAGGAAACGCAGAACTGAAGAGGGACAGATTCCAGTCCTAACCAACCCATTAGAACTGTGCCTTGAGGTCGTCCATCAAAAACACCTGCACACCTGACTGAGAAAGGGCCACAAGTCACCAGGTCGCAGTCTTCCACACAATAGTGAAATCTGCAATATTTCTTTTTCAGTGCTCATGATTATTTCTCCATTTGCTTCTCTGCAGGTAAAGTAGATTGTTGTTGTTTAGTTGCAAAGTCATACCCAGTCCATCACAACCACATGGACATCATTCTTCCAGGCTCTTCTGTCCTCCACCTTCCCTTGGAGTCCACCCAAGCCCAAACTGACTGCCCCAGTGACCCCCTCCAGCCACCTCATCCTCTGCCCTCCCTTTCTCCTCTCGTTCCCAGCATCAGGGTCTTCTCCAGTGAGTGCAGATAAAGTAGAGCATGCTAATTCAGTGCCAATCAGGGTCTTGTTTTGTGCTCCTTTTTATGATTCATAAGTGCCCACCCAACTCAACAGTGGCATGGAACGCCCATTGTGAGCAGGGGCACATGGTGCACTGCCACAGCCATTGTACCTGGAGGTGCCGGTTCACATCCTCCTGTACCAGTTCTCTTCCAAGAAGACTAGAAGGACATTGTCACCTGGTTTTCCGCCATGGGGTTTGCACCAACTCTACCATCAAGCCATGATATCTTCAGCAAATTGGAATGGGGGCACTGCTGTGCCCATGGACACCTTCCTTGGAATTTTTCAGGCTCCCTGCCCCTCCTAATTTTTCGGCTGCATATATTTGTGTTGTTTTTTGTTAGTCGCGAAGTCGTGTCTGACCCATCGCGACCCCATGGACAACACTCCTCCAGGCCTTCCTGTCCTCCACCATCCCCGGAGTCCACTTAAGCTCACGCCAACTGCTTCAGTGACTCCATCCAGCCACCTCATCCTCTGCCGTCCCCTCCTTCTTTTGCCATCTATTGTTCCCAGCATTAGGCTCTTCTCCAGGGAGTCCTTCCTTCTCTTTAGGTGGCCAAAGTATTTGAGTTTCATCTTCAGTATCTGGCCTTCTAAAGAGCAGTCAGGGTTGATCTCCTCTAGGACTGACCGGTTTGATCGCCTTGCAGTCCAAGGGACTCACTGGAGTCTCCTCCAGCACCACAATTCAAAGGCCTCAATTTTTCGGCGTTCAGCCTTCCTTATGGTCCGGCTTTCACAGCCATACATTGCAACTGGGAAAACCAAAGCCTGGATTATACACATTTTTGTTGGCAGGGTGATGTCTCTGCTTTTTAGTATGCTGTCTAGATTTGCCATAGCTTTCCTCCCCAGGAGCAAGCGTCTTTTGATATATTTACTTTTTCTTTAAAAGCTGCAGGGCCAGTGTGCTGCAAAGCCAAGCCCCAGCCTCCAGCACCGAGCCCTTGCTGAGAATGCTGCTTGGCCCCCCCAAGGGCCCACAGAAAGCCCAAGAGAATGGAAGTGGCCCGTGTGGACAGCCAGAGCCCCCAAATGAAAATGTAAGCTAGGAAAGGCAGGGGACACCCTGCACTATCACGGGCACAGCCGCCTTTTGCCCCCGCAGTGCATGTGCTTTGCCTGATGGTGTTGGTGGTGCGTTTTGTGTGCTTCACCTGTGGGGATCACAGGTGGGGGAGAGACTTGCTTGCCTGGGTGAGTGTTTCTCCATGAATAACCAGTTTTACTTCTGCAAAATTGGCATTTAGTTGAGCTTTCCTTTGGCCTGGAAGCAAATGAGAAGCAAGCTGTTTATTAGACAGCACCTGCTGCACCAAGGAGTTAAGAGTTAATAAGGTGGGTGTTGTTCTTGTATTTCTATCCTGTCTTTTTTTCTTTCAAGGAACTCAAGGCAAATTACATAATCCCCCTCCTCCTCCTAATTGTATCCTCACAACTACAACCCTGTGAAGTAGGTTAGACAGAGAGTGAGTGACTGGTCCAATGTCACCCAGTGAGCTCCATAGTTGAGTGAGGACTAGAACCTGGAGCTCCCAGATCTCCAACCACTGTGCCACACTGCCTCTCAGGATTAGGATTAGTAATATTAGTAATTATTTCAGTAATATTTGTACTAATATTAATATAGTATGATCACTATTAGCCAGCATGAGCAACTATTAAATCAGCTAGATCTATGAATTGCCAAAGTCATCGTGAAAAGAAATGATGGCATTTTACTGAATATATCAACGTGGACACCAGGACAGTCATATGCATGTCTACTCTCCCGACTTCCTCAAGCTATAGGAATCCCCACAACACTGGGGATTTGCAGGGCTACTTTCCCTGAGAAGAAAAAATACTGGAAACAGCTAGTGCTTTTCATCATATCTGTTTACTCATCAAAATTCCGTTATCTCTATTTATTTACAAATACACGTGCTGAGCATATGGGAGCAAGCAGAGCTTGTTCTCTTGTTTAGGGGCAGCATCCCTTTTCCCTAAAAGCAAACAGCAAGCAGACCTTAGAAACCTGTTTCTCCCTAACCAGCTCCAAATACTCTATCTTCTCCTTGCCAACGACTGAGCTGCTTCTTCCTAGAGTTCACTCAAGAGGTGCAGTTTCAAGAGCCATTCAGGGCATGATCCTCTCCATGTTAGACCAGGAAAACAATCCCATGTCTTTCACAAGCTCCAATTCTTTAATGAACTGCTGCTTAACCGCCCAGAGCACTTCAGCTATTGGGTGGCACAATATGCCAATGAAACAAAGGAGGAGAAGGAGACCGAGACCTTCTGTTGTCCCAGCTTTTGATTATGAATTCAAAAGGGGGTGATCACCCTGACTGACTAGACACCCAAGAGTACCCAGTTATCTAGAAGCAGCCAAGAAGACAACCTATCCACCTGGTTCTGCTGGATTCCTGGTAGATGTACCAATGATGGAGAGCCTGAATGCAGGCTGAACCATCAATAGGGACCCTTTGACGAAAACAACATTGCAAAAGCAGAGTGTATGGTGGCAAGCCAGAACACGAGGCTTCATCTACTGCAGCACCCCCACTGGATGGTTCCTTCTTGGAAGAAAACCTAGCGCAGGACCTATCCCAGTAGGAGGAGGAGAGATGCACTTCAAAGCCAGAAGAAAGACTCCCAAGGACCAAAAACTGATGCAGACTGAAGAGGTGGGCCAGTCTCCTCAAATCAAGAGATACCCAGCTGTAGCAGAGGACTCCTCAGAAGTAAGGGGCACCTCAGCAGCAGGGAAAACTACATGTCTCAGACAGCAGTAAGGGCACCTGTGAAAGGCCAATGAAAGAAACAGTTTTTTAAAATTATGAACACAGTTGGACATTTCTCAGATGTGAAAGAATAATTTAAAACTACAACCATGTTTGTGCTCTTTTGCATCTTCAGAAAGAAAAAAATGGTGCCAAATAAAAAGAGCAGTGATTGGAGTGGAGACAGGGAGGAAAGATGAGTTCCACCGCAAAAGACAATGGGATACATCCAGAAATGGCTAGACAATTGAGTGACAGAAGGGGGAGAACAACCCATGGTAAGCGCAATCCTCTTTGGGGTGGATAACCAATCCACCATGGTCTATTCACAGGGCAGCTTGAGCGCGACATGTGAACCCCGAATGGGCGCCAGCTGACTGAGCATCACAGGGGCCCTATTACCCAGGCATGGGAAGCTAGGAGCATACAGAACAACAGGCCTTAAGGGAGGGGGCCAGGCAATACTTCAAGTAGCTGCTTTGTCTTGGGGCGCTCCCCACTTGATTGGCCTCGCCTGCCACGGCTCTGACTGGCTGGTTTAAAGCCACCCTCATGCATTGCTCTGCTGAAATAATCTGACAGTCACATGAAGCACAGTTTTGTGTGTTTCTGGAGTCCCAAAAGTGTGATTTGTAGAGGTTGCACATGGGCCATTTCTAGTCCCCACCTCCCATGTTGCAGTTTATTTCCATGCTGCTTTTGGCCCTCAAGGCCCCCAGAGTGACTTACGGAAGTATATGACTACTTTCAAACAATACAATAAAACCCAGACTTAAAGCATCATATCAAAATGGCTTTTATAACTTAAAGGAAAGAAAAACCTAAAGCCTGAGCATACACCCCCTCTTGTTCACAAGCAGACCAAACGAGCAGCACATGGACCAAATCCTTGTGAGGCTTCAGCTGCAGCAGGGCTGAGCCGAGTCCAGCAGATGAAGTCGCTGATCAAGATGGTGCTATTTCTCCCGGAGCAGCACCTGTGTTTGGGGTTCACTCTAGTGACGGCAGGAATGTGTGCCTTCTCACTCAGAAAAATGGGATAAGTTAGCCAAAGTGCCTGGGCTACGCCAGCCAGAAACACAAAACTTCTCGTGCACTGAAAGCCACCGTGGCCGAATGTCTCTGTAACAACACACATAAACAAGTTGTACCGAACACACACGGAAGGGGTGATTGCAGATGTACTTTGTTCCGGTTTGCAAATCATGCGAATGTGTCCCCTTCGTGATCCTAAAAACGAATGTGAGCAGGAGCGCGATGCCTGAGAAATGTTTGTCCCTTCCCAAAACTTTTATCTGCATTCCCAAGCGCCCACTTGGCAAGTGGGAACATTTGTGCCTCCTGCCAAAAAAATCTAAGTTTTCACACGTTAGCCTTTCGGACTATAGTGCACATGTTGCCATGTTTCCCAATCAAACATGATTTTTTTTTTTGCCTGATCAAATGCATTTTTCTGTTCCAGAAAACCCCCCAAAACATGCATACAGAAATGCAAACAAGGCAAAAGAAAACTTGAGAGGAATTTGGAGAACTTCATCTCCTCCCACATCCCGTGTTCAGCCATTTCTAGGGTAAGGCAGATCACATGGGTGGGTAGTTCAGCCATGTGTTGCTGAAATGTAAGTTATCATGTCATCCAAACCCAGCTGAGCTAACAGACCATGGTGTTCTTTCACAAATGAACAACAAATCATGGCTTCTATTCATGGGTTGTTTGTGGTTCCCAAGCCATGGGTTGTAAGTGCAGCCGGGTTCAGACAATACAAAAACCCATGGTCAAACAGTAACCCATACACAACCCATACTCAAGCCATACTCATGATATTCTGAGTGTAGAATATCATGTCTGAAAGCAATCACAGCCTTCTCTGACTGGCAGCACTTTCAAGTTGCTCAGAGAGGGAAGGTTTTTCCTGTTACCCATCACCTGCTCTTTTTAAACTGGAGACACCATGAGTAAAATTGACTCCTGTCCATCCCTCCACCAGAAGAGGACAAGCACCCCATGTCTCCAGCCCTTTGTAACTTACACTGAAGGGCAGTAGGGCTTTGCCTGAAAAATACCACCTCACCTGAGGTCAGGTTTTGGATAAAACACAACGCATTTTGTATGGAAGGAAGCTGACATGTGACAGATACTTGCCTGAGCCATTGAAGGAACTTCATTTTAATTTCCTGAAGAACCTGCCCATAAAATGGGATCATTTCATTATTACCCCGTGATGCTTCTCACAACCAATGCATATGCATGGATAAAACAAGGTGTTCAATAGAGCTGCTGGTGGCTGCCAGTCGACCTAATGGCATTTTCTTTCTAGATAGATAGATAGACAGACAGACAGACAGACAGACAGATAGATGCTTGCAGTGGCAAGCAAAAAAATTGCCCAAACGGAGCAAGGGGAAAGCATTCGCATTCTTTAAGAAGGTAACCGCATGGTCCAATCAATCCTGTTCTTTAAGCCAACTAGTTATTGTCTGCATCGCTCATAAAACACATCTCTCCGGAAACCCTGTCCTGATGGAATAAGCCATCAATCTCCCCACATTACTATTCATTTTTCCATGAGTGTCGAGAGCAAATGCCATCCTGAGCTTTACCGTTCACTCAAACTGTATTAAAATACATAGTCTGATGTTATATCCTTTGGAGCCTTTCTGTTCATAAATTGTTGCCACTGATTGGGACATAAAACATATTTTATAACGCCATAAAGCCCCCAGAAGATACAAGATCACTCAGGTTTGCCTTTATGGCTCAATGCGAAAGGACTTCTGGAAGCAAAAGCCTTGTGTATTTCATGCCTGTAGACGGAGGAGGAGGAGGAGGCAGCTCGGGGAAGAAGGCATCAGGCACTTCAATAAAACATTATGACCGTATTCCTTGATGACTGAAACATCGTTGGCATGCCGGATGCTGAACCCTTAAATTGTCAGCTCTAAACTGATGAATTTTCCGTATAAATCAGCCTTGTTTAGAGGGCTGGATGATCATATTCATTGTCCAAAATGTGAGTATAAATGTTCTCCTCAGATGTTACAGTAGGTTAGGTTTGGAAGGATTTTGTGGCAATGACTTAGCCGTGACCTTTCCGGCTGAGCCTGCACTTTCTTGAAGCCAGGGATGAGAGAATCTCAAGCAAGCCTCAGGTCTCATTCTGACTCTCCGGGGGCTCTCTGGCTGGCCACGCCCCCTTCCCCTGGCCACGCCCCTTCCCCATCTCTGCCAGCTGGTGCCTTTCCAGGTCGGTGCCAGTTTTCAGAAGGGCTCTGCTAGGTCAGACCCAGGTCCACCTAGTCCAGCATTCTCTTCACACAAGGGCCACCCAGCTACCCACAGGATCCCACAAGCAACACATGCACCACAGCACCCTCCTGCCCATGTGCCACAGTAAATGGTGTTCACAAAGACAGCTCCTCTGAAATTGGAGGAGACATATAGCCATCAGCACTAGTAGCCGTGGATAGTCTTCTCCTCCATGAATCTGTTCAGACCCCTTTAAAACCACCAAAACAACTGCATCTTGCGGAAGTGAGTTCCATAGATCCATGTGCTGATGAATATATATTTTCCACCATTTAAAAGAGTGAAATTCCTATCCCCTTAAAATATTCCAGGGGTGGGGCATTGTAATTTAGCCCCAACCCTTTCACCCTGCCCCTTTTTACCTTTGGTCCCACAGCGACGTCCCCAGGAAATTCTCCAGACTGGAATTCAGTCCTTGCCTGGAAAGAGGTTCCTCAAAACTGAGTTTAAATTGGTTCTGTGTTGAAAATCTCTCCCACATTTTTTAACCATTCTCATTCCATTTGAGAAGAAAGCAATGGCTTTTGAAAGGAGATCTGGTGCTATGGAGAACTTGGAGACAGTCTTCTGTTTTGGGTTCAAGTTTCTTACTTCTCAGACTGTCAAGGAATGTTCAATGTTTGGCGGAGGCTGGCATTGCCAGAGTTTGACCAAGACCACAGATAGTTCTGTTGAGCTGAAGTTGAATGCATGGCTTTACCATGGCAGATCCTTCACCTGAGTGGTCTCCACCTCACCTGGCTTTGGAACCTCCATTTATAACTCCCTGACAACCAGAGGGCAATCAGATTACTGATAGCCACTAGTGGACCTGAGGGGTACATTTTCTAAATCCCCAGGGAGCAGAGGCTTCCTGCAATGAATTCACTTACCCCAAAGTTGCACCAGGTCAACCTAGATGTTGTGTTTTCTACCCACTGCTTCGGGTCCAGCGGATTGCCGTACTGAATTCCCTTGGCCGTTTGCTATGCTAGTGCCACAGATGATAATGACTTCAATTTGCATTCAAGAAGGGACTGCAAAGGCTTTTTAGCAGACATTCCACTTTCATTTAGCTTTAACGATGAGACACTTAGAATAATAGGTAACTGGAAGTAGGCAACTTGTGCTTTATTTAGCATGGCAATTCTAAAAACCCATGGCTTCTTCAGATCCTTTTTCCTCAATAGAACTGCCTTGGAGTTAGGCTCCAAAACCCCCCAAACGTGCAAGGTTTCCAGTTCAGTGAAACTGCAGAGTTCGTAAAAACTTGATACAGAGCTTGCCTCTCGGGGCAACTGGGCATCAGGGTAGGATGCCCTGGTTTGGTGTTTCTTCCTCAGGACCCCCTCTAGTTGCACTAACATGTTCTTTTCCAGAGCACCATTTCGTCAGAATTATTATTGAGGTCACGCAAAGAAGTTGTATGTCAGGAGTGTTGGATTTCCGGCACCAAACTGAGCCAAACCCAGCCTGCCTAGGATCCCCAGGCTGGCCCTACCTCCTTTCCCCCCCAGCCACTGATAATTTGTGCTTTCCCAGGTTTTGTACCTTTTTATCCATTCTAAAAGGTTGAATGGCCTTTCCTAAGACTTAGTTCCTGGCAATAAGAGTTAGTGACTGGCTTAGTGTTACAGGCAATGCTCAAATAGCTGCCATTTTTGGAAACTGTGGTTCCACCCATTTGCCTTTGGCTTTGAAATAGAGTCGTCGTCGTTGTCATTGCACATTTCTGCCTCTTGTAAGGAACCCAGGCTGCCTGACTCAGAGCTCCTTCACCCCGTCTTATGCTCACAACAAGCACCTAGAGCGGCAGGTTAGGCTGAGGCTGAGCGTCATGTCCCAGGTCTCCTGAGTTCCAGCTGAGCACTCGAGCCACCGCTCCATCACTCCTCACTGGCCCTGCCCTGGCTAAGCAGCACATTGTGCTCACTATTCCCGCCTCTGCCTCATGCTCACCCGAATAACTCAACCCAGGGGAAAGCCAGCCTTCAGGTTTCCCAACCCACAAATGAGAACTGTAGGAACGAAAGAATCTGGAGGAGCATTCCAGGGAGGTGCAATGGCTCCTTTGTCCCCCAGTCATGCTGCCTCCCCCTCTTGGATGCACATCTTAATGTGGGGAGGGGATCAGGCGGGGAAGCTGAGAGCAATGCCAGCCGGAGCCCAGACCCTCACGGGGCTGGTCTCCCTGCAGGGTCAGCCAAGGCGGGATGGTCAAAGCAGAGACAACAACAGACTAGGATTCATCCACCCTCCTCATGAGGAACAGTCATACCAACAGAAGAGAATGGCTCTCTCTCATTGTGATGCGGTGGAGAAACTTACGCAGGGCAGCTGCTGGGCAGTCATAGCTGAAGGTGACCCTGGTGGAGGATCTTCACAGACAACAGCAGTGAAGCTCTCTTCTGCACACCAAGCACCACCGAGTCACGGCCCTTCCTCTGGCTTCACTTGCACCCAGTCTCTCGGGTGGGGTAGCTTCTCCTGCCCCAAGGCTTCCTCCATTGAAGAGGCGTGGGATGGGCAAAGCACAGTACACTGCTGACCCTCACAGCCGGGACGGTGCTAAGGAAGTGAAGGAAATCCTTTCTTGGTCCAAAATTCCCTGCAAGATCCTTGCAAGGATTACTGCAACCATGTACGGAAGCCCTCAGAAGAGTAGCACAAACAATAAGCCATTGCTGTCATAAACCTTTGCATTCAGAGGTAAGCTCCCCTGAATTCAGTGCGTCTTAGTCTGGCTTAGGACTTCAGGCTTTGGCTGATGGAACAAGGATCCTGAAAGCAAGGTTGGGCATGTGACTCTTCCCTTGGCATGCTCTGCATGGCTCATGCAATGGTATGTTTCCTTGTGGAAGAAAGCAGCCCAGTATTCTTTCTACCCATGCAACGGTCTGCACAGGCTCACCAAAGGCAGGACTAGCTTATGCGGCAGATGGCTGCTAATGTGCAGTAATTGAGCCTATCAGGGAGCTTGCTGAAGGTTGCCATCCCACTTCACGTCTGTTATCTGCTTTGATGTTCGAAAGATGCTGATCTCCATCTTTCGTTTTCAAGAGAAAGGCAAAAAACCAAAAATGCACTATTTCCTACGAGGCTCTTTGTCGACATAATTGCTAGTCCTGTGAGATCTTCACCTACTTTTTTAAAAATTGTCATAAATCAGATGTACAAAACTCCCTTTTTAATCCAGCTATAAAGTAAAGCATAAACATGTTTTTCAAGGCAATAGAAGAAAGCAGAAAGAAAAATTTGCATGTATTCAAAGACCAATTTATTCATAGTTATAGATTTCTACACCCAAATTCAGACATCAGATTTTTTCTGAGAATAGAAGCCCACCTTCTCCTAGACATGGTTTAGTGAAGTACCCAGGAAATTCCATCATCTCCTTCTCTCCCCTACAGTCTCCATAGTGGGCACAGTTTTTCCTAGCAACAGACAACATTTGGTCCTCTAGATGCTTTGGCTTAGAACTCTTATGCCCACTTACCACTGGCTGTGATGGCTAGGGCAGCTGTGAGCTACAGGATGCAACATCTGGAGATCAACCAGCGGTCTACCCCACCATAAATATTGGTGGTCCAAGTAAGTCCTGCCAAATGTTCTCCACCATCCTCCATGGGCAGTGTGGTCCATGTGGGTGGTTCTACCTCCATCTCACCTCTCTATTTTCTGCCCCTATGTGTGTAGCAAGAGTATATTATATTTGTTGTGAGCCGCCCCGAGGCTTTGTTGCGATGGGGGCGGCATAAAAATGTTTTAAATAAATAAATATTACCTACAGGTGTATGTCTGCTCGAGAACCCCAAGTTCCACCAACCAATGTCATGGGAAAAAATAGTCAGTGGGTAGTCACACAGCAAAAATTATGAAATAGTGTGCCTCTGAGCATACCACAACCTGGGAATCTGTTTTAGTCCCAGAACTGAGCTCAGCCATTTCACACATCTGGTTTTCCAGCTCCCCAAATTTTCTTTGGTTCAACATTCTAAAAAATTCCATTTCATGGTCAGGACTGTTAAACAATTTAGAGTCAGGAATCTCTTGCATATCACCCAAAGATCTACCAGTTGTAAGTACATTATATTTCAGTCACAGACCAGCGCAAAGAAGAACAATATACAACATCAACAAGTATAAAAAAGGAGATAAAAATGTAAAATGCACACTAAGAATTAAAGTTCTAGGAATATTGTTTTATCATCTCCTTCCAACAGGCAATAGCACCTGCACAAATGCTAGCCACTCTTGCTGTGACCCAGGGGTTCCAATCTGATAAATGATATGATATATAAAATGAGAGAGATCTACTAGGAATATTCTGTAATAACAGAGCATTAAAAATAAATCAAAGATCATGATAAAAGGAGCAATAGAATAAAACACGTCCAACTGTCTCCACTCCTCCCTTCTCAAAGGCGCATAAACGTTCTTGCTAGGAAACCCCCTTCAATCATTTTTCAGGACTGTAGATGGTAGAACATTAAATCTGGCCAGTGTAAATGCCTTTCTAAATTTAGGAACAGACAGACTTGTCAAATAATTTGCAGGCACAAGTATCCTCCCAATGTTTCTGAAATCAGGATCAGCCAAGGCTAATTGATTTTGCAGCTCAGCATCCCAAATTCACTTCTGGATGCTAGTTTTGACTTTCATATACCCAAGAGGCAAGTGAGCATTAGGCAAGAATCCTAGATTTTGTATTTCTCGTTCAACGTTCTTTTCCATTTGATCTACCAATTGATTCGAGTCTACCTTCTGCCTGCCCCGGTGGATCAGATTAACTGGGACATATTTAATGGTTATGTCATTTCACATTCCAAAACTACCTTGGAAATAGGTTCTCTGCAATCCCACAGGCGTAGCAATGCCCAGATTTTAAAAATTAAACTTCAACATGAAATTTTGAAACTGTGTGGGTTTGGGAATGATGGTTTTCTCAAAGGGTGCGAAGACCAGGTTAGAGTGAAGACACTGATACTGTTTCTCAGTTGCACAGATTAATAGAGCTTGTCCCCTAAGGTGGGCATGGGATCTACTTTCCAGCACTGGGGACACCCTCTTGTGAAGGACTGTCTCTAAACATGGAGCAGTGTGGAGCTATCCCAGAGTTCTTGCCTTCACAAGCCACAACAAAATTGTCTGTGATTGGCAATTTATTTACATAAAAATTATTATATTTTATTGATATTTAAAAAAGGTGAGTTAGGCTGTCATGGACAGAACATGTTGAAGGGTTTCAGTCATAGGATTGCTAAAAACTAGAGATGTTTTGACAGTACATAACAGGAACAATTTTATTGATGTATTCAAAGCATTTCTAGCCCAGTCATCCGTATGGAAAAGTTCTCAAAGTGGCTGACAAATGGGCAGAATTAAGATAGCCCCTCTTTTCAGGTTTGCAATCTCAAAAGGGACAACACTAAAGGAAGAGGGATGGGTAGGTCAAAGGAAAACAAGAAAGGGGCAGGAGGAAAGCAAAGAAAGACAACTCTTAATGTTATGACGTTCTTAGAATGACCAGCTGTGATGGAAATGGGCGCTCTCCACTCAGAAATATGCTTCAGCAGGCCTCCACAGTATAACCTAGTGGCCTGACCTTGTTTGAAAGGATTCTAATGTAGCCAGACATTGCTATTCTCATAGGATGGGGGCTCAGCCTTCCAAGGCGCATCCTCTGTTCTTAGGTCCAATTCCAATTTAACACTTCAGAACTCCAGAAATGGTGACGCATCAGCAGCGAGCCCCAAATTGCAGGCAGAACAAGCAGGTCGTTTGTTCACTGGTCAGCTGGTCAGTCTTTAATCCTCACATTTGAATTCTAGATACATTCATTCTCATTATGAAACCTTACTTCTAAATGCACACCTTTGAGTGATATATAATATACTGTATAAGGCAGTGTGTCGTGTTACATAGCATAATATCGGAAGTACATGTATATCTATATTATTCAGTTGATTCCTTTCCTTTCATACCCTTCTGGCCTGCCCAACCAAGAAAACTTCCTGCACAGTTGCCTCATTTTTGGTGACGCATGTCCTCCTTTCTGCAGAAGGGCCCCCTCTGTTCCCCAAGGGTTCCGACACAGGTAACTCAGTGGCTCCAATCACAGAGGGGCAGGGGACTCGAATCTAGACCTTATGCATGCGACCACTGAACTGCACAGCCCCTGCACCAACTAGCGCCTCTTCCCCGGCTGCACACGTGCCCATGAATTCTGTCTCACCAGGCTTTCGTTGCAGTGTCCCTTCCGATACACCCTTGGCCTTTTACGCAGCCAGCGCCTACCTTGCTGAGAGAATCCGATTCAAGCCTTTGAGGGCAGCAGTGGCTTAGCTTAGCCTGAAGATGGCGCTCGAGAACGTCCGTAAGGGAGAGCGGAGGCGCTCTCATCTCCTCTAATACGAGCCTTTGGGACAGCCATGAGAGAAAGTTCATCTTGCTGATAAAATATGCATGCTGCCATACATTAGACTACCAGATTAGGGTTTGCTGGAGAAGAGGCAGCAGAGGTCACTGTGGATCTTGCAGACAGCAAAAGAAGTGTTGTTCCCCTGCCCCTCCCCCAAAAGGCTATTTTTCCCTGCTTGCTTGTTTCTGGCGTCCAAGTCCCATCAGGAGAAAATTCTTGAAAAAGTGATTCCAGGAAAGATCCATCCTTTCTTCCCCACCTATGCTGCACTTTCAGTGCTTCCTCCCAAATTCTCTATAAGGGATTTGACCTTAGACCCACTTATTTTGTAAATGTGTCTAAACACCATGCCCTCTGTTCCGGCATCAAAATATCTTCCATGTATCCACATTCAGATTCTTGCTGTATTGGGTTCCCAAGCTTGGGGTGAGGGAAGTGTTTCTATTTTTGGACAATTTTTTGATAGTGAAAGGGAGTGCGGGCATGCCATGATGCGTGTGGTATAGAAGTGACCACCTAGATCCGATCAGCAACTAAAGAGGAAGAAAACCTGTTTCTGGACTGCCCGTGAGGAATGCAGAAGAAATGTGTTCAGTTCAAAATTTAATTCAAACTTACCTACCTTCCAAACCATTACATAGGCCAAAATTCAGTTATCATTCAAAATCTTCATATTATTTAATACTTTTCCAGTGAAAAATCATGTATATGAAAATAGGATATTTTTGTAAACAAACATGTATACAAAATCACACACCAGAGAGTATTTTGTTAGGAGAACTAAGCGCAAAAATGCATAGGAATTTGCATGCAAACTTTTTTTCAATTCTCAAAGTTGGAGGCAAACCAAATTTAAGACTGAAAAAATAAGAAATGGAAAGAAAGAGAAATTAGTATATTCATCCATTGCTACTACAAGCGCAGGTCAACATGTTTCTCTCATCTAACCAAATGTTACCCCTAATATAATAATAGCAGATATTTATTTATTCATTTTTGCAAGCAAAAACATTTAATCCTATAACCTCCACCTGGATTTTGAAAAGTTATATGCCAGCCACCAGCTAACTACCTGTTTACAGAAACTAGGATAAAATCTCACCCATATGGGAGCAACGTTACTTATTAATTTGAAAAACAGCTCATTGCTTTCGGTAGGCACTCCTTAGTTACAACCATTCTAGCAACAAACAAAAACGGATGAGCTGGTATGTGTAATAACTACTAGGAGTATAGATACTAGCCGTTCAGATGGAAGCCCTTGCTTAGCATTGAATGTTGCCGGGGGCCCTTGAGCTAGTCAGTATCTCTAACAGCCTACCCTGCCTCACAGGGTTGTTGTGAAGATAAAACTCCACGCCGTGGAAGGAAGTAGAGTCAGCCTCCCAGGCCATGCGCAGAAACAGACTAGGCTGGCATCTGAATCCTAGATTACACTTTAGTCCTCCAACATCTTGCCACTGTTCCCAGTCCAGTGCCTGAAGTGGGTGCCTCGTTCTGCCTTAGGGTAGAGCTGTCCAGGATGAAACACAGGCTCCGATGCAGATAGTGGATATTATACGGCAGCTTTCCCCAAATGGGTGCCATATAAAATGAGTTGGACTGTACCTCTCAGCCAGCTATGCTACAAGGAGACTCGGAGAATTGCAGTCCACATTGTTAGCATGTCGTGCTGGAGAAAGCTGCAGGCTATGATCCAACTGCAGAAGGTGGAGGTCGGAACAAATGTTAAGAGGAGACGCACAGAATGACATGCTTTTCTGTTCCATCAAAATGCAGGAGAGGTGCAGTCCATTGCAGCTAATTTTGAGTGCACACTAGTTTCTTTGTTTTGTAAGATGGATGTTTTTCCAGCCATGTGCAGTAGCTTTTCTTTACTGCAGTGCAAGCAATTTCAAAAGGCACCTCTGTGGAGGTTTCTGTTATTAGCATGCAAATTAATTAAATGCAATCCCCTAATCAATTAAAAGGCAGATGATTCATCAGCTAAAAATTATTTCATTGGCTGACAACTCTACTTTTAAGATGTCAGCATGCATATCAGCGCATCTGTGACACAAATTCTATTTCCATCTGGTAAGATTCACATCAAGACCAACATTGTATTTTAACATCTCTTCCTTTATTGTAATCAGAGCAGCTTACTCTGTGTTTAGTTATAGAAATAAAATTTATAAATGAAACAATATATTATTATACATAAAATAAATGCAATTATTTCATTTTTATAGCATATGGCACAATGCTAAAATCTGACAGCAGCAAAGCTAAAGTGGATTTCTGGTAAGCAAAAAGTGGCAGCAAAATAAGAGAAAAGATGCAAGAAAAGCCCATCATGGCAGAAGAGTCTTCATTTCTGACAAAACAGGTACAGAGAAGGAGAGTGGCAGATTTTTATGAAGGAGTGAGCTAGATCTGTGGCACTATCACCAAGAAATCTTGCCACAGAGACCTGCTGGAAAACGGCACTCCCCCTTCACTCTTCCCATCACTCAGTGGTCATCGCAGCTCCATGTAAGACATGCTTCAGAACTATGGTGTGGGAATATCAATGTAGTTCTGCCTCATCCCACATGCCCCCCCATTTCATGCATTTATAGACGGGAATGTACAATCAGGGAAATAGCAGTGATGTGTCACTCCAGCCTGCAATATGGAGACATGTTAAAATGATTGTGCTGACGAAGATCACCACTGTGGCACATGGGCCATGGGTGCAGGGACAGGCTCACTCTGTCTTTCACACAGTCTTCATCTTGAGGGCTCTTCCACGATGGATTGGCAGCTGCCTTTTAGTGCACATATACCAGATGCCAAACAACAAGGAAATATAGTCCTGGAGTATCCCAAAATTCTTCCAGATCCACCAGACATCCTGAACTAGTCTGGGGGGACCTCTAGTCCAGCCATATCCACCTGGAACTTTTTAATGCACAAGCTGTAGTTGAATTGACCGGGAAGTGCACCAGATCACATCCACCCTGTGGGGTTTTCATCCCCCCTTGGTGGGGTTGCTTGGAAGAAAATCCAGGTGGACTATGGAGACGGAGGAGGAGGAGGAGGAGGAGGAATTCTATTCACTGCTTTGTCTTCCAAACATTTAACACAAACTTTTGCAAATAAGATCTCCTTAGCCAACTCTGGTGGGGCTGATATTTCACTTGAAACAACTAACTGAAACATGATGGCTCAGTTGACTCAAGGAGTTTAACATTGCAGAAGGAGATAAGGCAAGAATAAAAGCCTTGGGAGGCAACAGTGGTTTCAAAAGCGAAATAACACCATGGAAAATATGCAAAGGGAATCAACAGCAAGGAAAGGCAAGCAAGTTTGGAGTGTGTGCCTAGTTTCCCCCTCTCCCGGAGCCATTTTCCGCCACAATTATTTTCTCCTCCTGCTTGTCCCTATCAATGAGACATTCATTTGCATGGCATTCAAGAAAAATGCCTTGCCCTGATCTAGTAGGAAAGCTGATTGGGGCAGCCACTATTATATTTTCCTCAGATTGTTGCAGAAATTGGCGAGTTCCAAGGCATGGAGGAGGGAGTGGCGGCCATCCTAGATAAAAGGTGGCCCCCCAGCCCCCAGCTGGCAGCCACCATTTCTTATTCCCAGAATGCCATGGAGCCATGTCATCCCTAAAGCATTCTGGGGAAATTGTTTCCAGTTTCCAGAAGCATTGGCTGTGCTGCTATCTGCTGGGAAGGGTAAGCCCCCACCCTCAAATGTGTCCAGATGGGCACAGATAGCTTTTTCTGTATTCGTTTTCATTTGTTCTGAAGGGAAAGGGCCGCCCCAAGATTCATACCAGGCTTAGCCTGTTGAGAGGCTTAAAGGGGCAGGGCTGGCATTGCATTATGCAACCATGTGCACAGTTCCCCCAGAACTCCCTGGACTCCCTTCCCAGTTTTAACCCAAGAGGTTCCTGGATCAGACTCTGCAGCTTCCAACACGGAAGACCCGGAACTACGGTGCACCGAGAAGGCTCTCTAGGATAACACCCAAGTAGGGGAAATATTTTACTTAGCTCAGTCTCTGACCTGGGGTCCCAAGATGATATTAGACTGTACCTGCCATCATTCCCAGCCAGCATGGCCAATGGTTGGGGTTGATAGGCATTGTAGTCCAACAACACCTGAGGACCCATGGTTGGGAACCGATACTTAAACTAGGCAATTTCAATTCACCTGATGCAAAAGGCTGCAGGTCCTCCATGCCAAAAAATACTCAACTGGATGGGACTTTTTCTCAGGCAAAGGTTAGTGGGGCTTAGCCCAATTTTCATGCTGTGACATCTGACTTTGACAGGGCCGTTCAGTCTACAATAGTTAGGTCTTGTAGTGTGGAGCCTTGTGATGTCATAGACCAGAACCTTGTGATGTCACAGGCCACAGAAGCTGCCAGTGCTGAATCCCATTCCTTATGAATCCTCAGATGAAGGTCCACAGAACCCAAGTGCTCTGCTATCTACCCGCAGCTCAAATAAGACTTTCCTTCATATGGAAAGTAATATGTAACAAAAGCGGTAGAGCCTAACCTGCTCGCTGACATGCTAGTTTTCTATATGCGAGGAACATTCTTTCAGGATGGTAAATTCTATTGGAGACTTGCAATCTCAAACAGCCAAACCCAGATGCAAGTTTACTGCCTCTGAGAACTGGGCTGATGATTACTCACTTTTAGGGACTGGTTACCTGCTGTCTCTTTTGCTTCTGCTTCAAGCTATCTATTCTTCCTCTGTTTATAACTGTTCCTACATCTGCAGCTGTTCTGTCTCTGTGCATCTACTCTAGCATTGCTCACACTGGCTGGCAGCAGTTCTCCAAGCTCCCAGTCAGGGGCTTTTGCTTCTCCAGCACCCCAACCTTTAACTGCAGCTGCCATGGGTCGTAGACTGAGACCTTCTCTAGGCAAAGACATCCACTCATGAACAGGAAAAGGAGAGGAGCAAAGGTTCCATCTGCTTCTTGAATTCTTCCAGCTGACACCTAGAATTGTCGGGAGCAGGGATGAGGAACATGTGGTCTTCTGGATGACCCCCCATCATCCTTTTCCCTTGACGGTGCTGGCTAAGTTTGATTGGAGCTGCAGACAGGCCACCTTTGCCCACCTCTGATCTAGAGAGAATTTCTGCTCCTGGATAAATTTGTTGTTCTTATGTTCCTTCAAGTCATCTCTGACCTATGGAAACCCTATGAATGAATGAAAGCCCTCCAGACTGTCTTGTCCTTGACAGCCCCATTCAGCTCCTGTAAATTCCAGGCTGTGGCTTCCCTTATGGAGTCTATCCATCTCATATTTGGTCTTCTTCTGCCTTTGACTTTCTCTATCATGAATGCCTTCTCCAGGGAGTCTTGCCTTTTGACCTTAATCCTGAATAAATTAAGGTTCCCCAAAGCTGCACCGTACAGAAGGGGCTGCTCTTGCTTCTTTCTGATACAACCTGCAAAGCCGAAAGATGGGAGGCCCACTCACATGACCTTCTGCCTGCATGGCCGTCACTGGAAAATATGACCATGCTCATGCTGGGAAGGTCATGAGATTGCTGCTAGTGTGTGTGTGGGTTGTTTGCTAAGCATACCGTGCCCTATGAACACAGTTGGCCATTTCCAGTGGTCTGCCAAAGTGCCCGTCCACACAAGGTGCGGTACAACCTCCACCGTCTGCTCAGTTGGAGCTGGTAAGTCACAGAAGTAGCCCAGTTCCTAGCAGCAGCCATGCACTGCTGTCTGGAGCCCCAGGGGTGTCCTCAAAGCAGAAATCAGAAAGTCCTCGCTCTGCAGATGGAGGACAAGGTGCATGCACTCCTGCAGAAGCTACATTGGATGCAACGCCCGAGTCAGCCCTAGAACAGGCCCCTCCGTGCTCTAGTTTTGATGGAAAGAAGCACATCATGTATATGCACCATTCGTTGGACTCTCCCCATCATGGCACCAGCAACACTGAAAGCAGGGTCTCATGAGGTCCCCAGCCCTGAATTTATTTCCCAGGACCTCAAGTTTCCACTGGTGGCAACAGAAGGGATTTTTCTAAATCGCCATGCAAGGGGTAGCTTTTTTAACCTCCTCTGCATGGTATTTTTTCATGCAATTGCCAATTAATTATAATAGAAAAGCAATTACATTCTTAATTAATGATTTAAGACGATCTGAGTTTAGTAAAATTAACAGAAAAAGGATCTGAGATTATTTGGATGAGGAATCAACTGACTGGCTTTCCCTTCTCCAAAAGTTAAACAAATCCTAATAATTACTTCTGGATTTCTGTATAAAATAGCATCTGCAGATTTATATGAGGATTTATGTCCCATGGGCTGGGCCTGTGCGGTAGCCTCACCCAAAATCCCCTTACAGACATAAGTACGGGGTACAATGAATGCACATTAATTGACCCAGCATCCCCCTCGCATACACTTGTGTGTTTGCAGGGACCCATGCAGGGTTCCCAGTTGCGCAATGGGGCCTCTGCCCATACAAATGTGCAATCAGAGAGACTCTCCACAGATGTTCTAATGGGTACAGAGAGTCCAGGGACAAAGCATTCTGCTACAATGATCTCTCTTCTCTACAGGCATTCATTTGTGCTTCCATGAACATCTGTCAGAAGCCGTAAACACCAAAGCTCCCACTTGTGCAGAGCCTTTATGAGGTCCCTATACCATCTAATGGGGAGGGGGCTGAATGAGAGCTGGGGGTCCAGCTGCATCTCAGCTATGCGTTAGCCAACAAGCCACTCTTTTCGCAGCATCACCTCACTCCCATCACACCGCAGCAGCCCAACTCTGCATTATGGAAATAACAATAACTTCCCCAACCATAGTTCCCATCATCCCCCATCAACAGGGCCATTGTCCCTACCAGTTATGGATGATGGTAACTGTGGCCCAACTCAGCCACAGAGTGCCAGGCTGGGGAAGTCTGCCTTACAGGGTAATTGATGGATTCCTAAGAGAACAGCCATGGCCCTCTCTGAACACACCAAAACTCTACTCAACAAATTCAAAGCAGCAGACAAGTGGGAGAGCTTTGAGATCCCCTTCGTACTGCCATTGTTTTGCTGAGATTCATCTGGAAGAGAGAGAGAGAGATTGAGAGAGAAGAACCTTGTGAGAAATGAGTCAAAGTCAGGCATGTAGATGTCACAAAGCAGTCTGAAAAACAAGACCCAGACTTTGGACCACGGGGCAGAAGAATCCAGCAAGGCTGTTTGGAGAAACTTCTGATTCAGCCGGAGTCCTTTATAAGCCTCTCTTCTATTGCTGTGAAACGTGGCAAACAGCAAACAGCCTGCCTCAGCGATCGCAAATAGCTCTGTCAAAGCGACGCCACAAGGACCATGGTACTGCCAGTTACAAGGCCTGTTGACTCATACCCTCTCCAGCCATAAACCTGCAGAGGCTGCCGTGAATTACAGCATCCTAGGCCCAGGGAGGGTTAGACACCGGGAGGCCCTCCGGAGCGACTCACAGAGGGTTGGCTCTCCGGGCTGCATGCCACTCCCCAGCATGCATCTCTGGTCGCTGTGATGGGCAGAATAAATCCTCTTCAGATCAAAGCAAGGCCCAAGAGTGTCTTCCTAATTCTGCTTGAACTGTGCCTGTTGACCTCTCGCTCAAGAACCCCAGTGCACTCCTTCTCATGCCTCAGTGTAAACAAACGAGGGAACAGAGGGAATCGCTAATGGCCAGGAATGATAATGATGCAGGGAGGGAGGGTGGAGATGCAATGCTAGTGAAATATTTCCTACGACTGGCTGGACTTGAGAGCTCAGTAAAGGGTCAAGTCCATCCCCAGACATCCTTGGAAGTCAACAGAGCTTAGAGGTTTTAGGCACGGAGGAGAAGATCAACAGTTCATGGGACTGGAAGTCAGCTTTATAGTCTTTCTTTCTTACTCTATTTATATTCCTGTTTGTTCCCTCCAAGGCAACTTCCTCTTTACCCTCACAACAACCCTGTGAGGTAGGTTTGGCTGAGAGTTGGTGGCTGGCCCAAAGCCACCCAGTAAGCTCCATGGCCAAATTGGGTCTGGAACCTGGATCCCCCAAGTCCCAGTCCAGAACTCTAACCACAAGGTCACACCGGTGCTGACTAAACTCAGGACACATCACTTTAATAAGCTGGTATGATACTGAAACTGTCACAGCTTCCATGAGCGATTCTGAAGAATTATACTTTTAGGAATAGCTGAAAGATCAATTATGCCCAGCCCCTAAGAAAATTTCCGAGTCTCATTTTTGCAAGGAAGAGGGGATGACCCATGAACCACTCGGGTAGAGCGATCCTATGCTATATCTCAGAGACACCTAATGAAGAGGAGAGGGAGGCGCATCTTTTCAGGTCCTCCCTCCCTCCCTCCTTGGGGCCATTTAAAATGAGGCAGTGAAATCCCTCTTCCTGGAACCAATGGGAAGAAATTGCTCTCTGCCAGCACCAAGGCTGGTCAAGATCAGTCAGGAGCCTGGCCTGGGGCATGTTTGGAGGCCAAGGCCTCAGGAACTTGCGGCTCTACAGCCTCTCCCAGAATTCCCTGTGTTGCATTCTTGGCCTGCTCCCTTTGCTCAGGCCAGGTGGGGACAGGGGGCATTCTGGGAGAAGCTGCAGAAGTCAGGATTCCAACATGGGAAAAGAACCAGCACTGCCATTTCCACTGTCCGTGGTTGGACTTCCCCCTCCAAGGACAGGCTTCTCTCTCCACCCTTGGAAGGAGAGGTCTGTGGCCCCCACATGCAGAAGGTGGGCCTTGAGCCTGGTTGCACTACTATCCCAGAAGCCTTCAGGGCAAGGGTGGGCAGCCCATGGTCAAAGGGCTGCATGTGCCCTCAAGGCCTCTGTGGGGACCTCCAGCACAACCTATGTGGACCGTGCCGCACGTGCTCCCACTCTGGCTGCAATGGGGCAGCCAAACCAAGCGGGGGCACCCTTGGCAGCAGGACTGCTCCCCCAGGAGAGCTATTTTGTTTCCGAACAAGCCGTGTTTTCCCTGTTTGAAGTAAAACTGCAGGAGGCCAGCAGGAGTGGACAGGAGCGTGAGGTGCCCCAGTCATCCTCCCAGAAGTTCCCCGATCCCACTATAGAGGAAGCTGCAGTACAAAATGGAAATAAGTCCACCCTGTAGAGACACCTTCATGGGCTGCAGCAAGGGGAATAGCCCATCCGTCCAGCAAGCACATTGCAACACCATTTATTTGCACATCCAGCCCTCCAAGTGCCCTCTCTTGAGGAGAAGGATGGTCCAGCCTTCCAAAGCTGTGGGGTCTCCTTCCTCCCGAGGGCCCTCTTCTCTCAACCAGCCAAGTGCTGTGCTTGTCTTACCCCGGCACCCCCTCCCACCATCACCACCACCATGCAGAGCTGGCTCTGATCCCAGGAATTCCCCAGCACTAACAGCTAAGACCTTGGTGCATTAACAGGTACGTGTCTTTGCAGGCTGTGAAGCCCAGGCCAGCTGCCAGTTCTGGGTTTCTGTCCACTTAATAAAACCTGATGTAAGCTTGCTGTGTCACTGACATTTTGCAGATGGGTAGAAGGGGAAATTTGACTTCTGGTATGGTCATTTAGACAGAGTAGCAATGCTTTTTAGTTCTAGGCAGAGGGACGGACAGATGGACATATATTGATAGGTATATTTCAGGTGAGCAAAAGTGAGGCTAAGCAGTCAAAACATTGTTCCTATAAGATATGTTGCTGATGTGTATGTGTAGGGATGGATGGATGGATGGATGGATGGATGGATGGATCTTCAGATGTAAAAATAATTATCAGCATTTATTTACCCCCACAGGAAGCAAAGTCAGTGAACTAATTTCTCATCCAAGTAATATCAAATAAGCAAAGTAATTCTTCACTTAATGTGCACCGTACCCTTGATCCTCTCAAACCAATGGGAAATGTGTGTTTTTTCCTAAGCCAGCCATAATTCCTCTGGAAAATCACACAATTCTGAACACGCCACAAGGCAACTGAGCCAAGAAAAAGCTTTCCTTTAGACACTCAGAGCTCGGCAGAATCAATCTGGGGGCCTAGGAAATAAAATCCAGGTCTGGGCCCATGGATCCCCAACCGTAGAGGTGAGAGGAGGTGGTTGCTTCATGCCCAACCTTTTCTCATGGGAGAAGACAATCCTCTTATTTATGGACTAAACAGCACTGCCCCAATTCTCTGTCACCAGACACAAGAACAAAAGGCAAGAATTGCCATATTGGGTCAGCCTGATGGGAAAGAGGGGAGAAAGTGCAATGGAAAGCTGCAATTCGGTATACAAAGACATTTTTCCTGCATTTCGACAGCCACTCCTTGCAATCCTATAATGTGTACTCTGAGGTTCCATGAGGATAACAGAGCAAACAAACATTTAATTCGAGAGCCCATGTGGTACCATGCTCAAAGGGCTGGATAAGGGATCCCAGGGTAAAGTCCCCACGATGCCATGAAGCTCGCTGGATGAATTTGGACCGATGACACCTCTCAGGTTGGTTGTAAAGATAACAGGAGAAAAAGAGATTCATGAGCAGCACCTTTGGACTCCTTTGTGGAAAAAGTGGACTATAAATGCAACAAATCAATAAGTGAGATTTCTGCCTTTTTTTCAACATGGGGCTCAAGGGAGTATCCATGGAGTCTCCCATCCAGGCAGTGACCGCACCCAGGCCTGCTTAGCTACTGTATCTTCACACCCTGCCTTGGGATACAGTTATTCACAGACATAAGTAATAACCAAGCTATTCCCTGCCAAAGAATGGATAAGATTTTTTATTTTATCTGTAGGTCTGGGTTGGACTGCTGAGTGTGGTCTCCTCATCACAACACCATTAGCTGGCAAACCATCAGTGACCTTCTCAAATCCTGCACATGGGACCCCTACCATAGACAATTCCCAGTGCAATCTCTGATCTCCACCATGGCAGGTCAGACAACAAACACTGGCCAGCTGGATCTGTCCCAGCTGGGCTGGAACACCATCTCTAACAAGATCAGCCTGAACATTCCTGTTGAAGCAGATCGGTTTTGCTGAGCAGAAATCCCTAAGGCTGGACCAGAGGTTTCCCACTAGCTCTGGAGAGCTCTTCTTACCTGATAATATCGAGTGACACGGGGTCTGCCTGGGCCCCTTCCCTGCTGCTCCTTTTGCTGAATATTGACACAAGAAAGAACTAGTCCCCAAGGACGTTTTCATCACAGTCATCCGTTTGGTATGCTGCTTGAGCCTGGGGAAGGCTCCCTTTTCAAAACTAGCACAACTCCTTTTGCAGACTTGGCCATTCATGGCAGGACCATGGCTATCGACAGCGGACATTTTCTGGGCCCATCCCTTGGAAGGCCATGCACTGAGTGGAACTTGTAAGCATGGAAAGCAGAGACCTGTGCTGAAAGTGTGCTTTTCGGGCAGCTGATGCAAGCAATTAAAACTGCAAACCTGCATCTCAGGAAAAGAACTATGGGATTAAGACAATGCAGGGATTAAAACAGGCTAGCCTTTCCAAAAGGAAAGTAAAAACCCAATTTAACAGATTTCAGAAGAGGTCTGAAGAGAAAAGGGGTGGCCTTAGCACTGAAAAGAATCATGGGAAGCTCTAGGCAAGCGTATTGGGCAAGATGGGGTGACACCACCAAAAAGGCCCCAGAGGCAGAGGCAGCCCAAGACGAGCTTCATTAGATGGCCGTTGGCAAAGCGCCTGTCCTTGGAGGGCAGCATGCATGCTTTGCACCCGGCTCGTTCAGCCTCACAACAACCCTGTGAGGTAGATCAAGGCAGGAGAGTTGTTGAGTGGCACAAGGTCATCCAGTGAACCTCATGGGTGTATGGGGAGTCTAGGGCAGCCTTGCACGCCCTTTTACAGAGGACATTCCCTTCCTTGAAGCCCCCCCCCACCCAGAACCTTCTCCCTTTGCGTGTGTCCTCTATTTGGAGGACTGTCCTGCCCAATTCTGGGTCAAAGATAAAAGACTGATGCCCCCTGACAGCAGCTACAGGCACCTGACCAATGTCTTCTGTGCTAGATTTCTAATGAAATCATAAGAGAACCATTGTTTCTACATTTGCATATGTATGCATAAATTAGCATATACAGATCTGTGCAAATCTGGGTCCTCTTTTGTCCTCCTTTTTGGTGATGCGTCCTCTCTCTTTTGGCAATTCACAAGTGGCCACCCTAGTGGAGATTTTCGTCTTGAGTCCTGCTAGTCCTAGCCCAAAATGGTCTCCACTGGCATCTTTTTAAGCACCCATAAATCATTCACTGCCCATGCCTGCAATGAATTTTTCCATTGGCACCTTCTTTAAATGAGGGCAAAGCAGAAGAAATTACACTGGCAGGAGCCCAGGGCAAAGGTTCAATTACCTCTGATTTCCCCTTGAGGATTTTTGTTCTTTTTAACACACCAACAACAATTTCATTTATTTTTATTATATGGTAGCTAACATTGTCATTTCTTAAACCCCTAAACAGTGTACACTGTGAAACAGAGAATAAAAAGGGGAAGAGTCAGAAGACAAGAGAGGAAGAAAGACTGTGAATTATAGAAAGCCTGGGGAAATAGATTTATTTACTGAGCAATTTGTTTATTTAAAACTTTTTCAGCCTCATCTTCTGCCAAAAATGTTCCCGGAGCAATTTCTGCAGGATCAATAACAATAAAACTAAGCCTGCCAAAGGGCTTACACTCTAAAAGACACAACATAAAAGGAAAGGCAATGAGGAGAGAAAAGAAAAACCAGTAATTAGTTCTTTAAGGTGCATTGTCTTATAGGATCAGATGGAATTAAAAGTATTCAGGTAGAGGAGGAGCCAGCTGAGATGTCTTTCTGCTGGTCCAATGGAGGTCCTCTTTTCCACCTTTCCCTCTGCAGCAGGCTGCTGGATTTGCTGTTGCTAGTTGAGGAAGAGGAAAAGCCCAGTGGAGCCAATGGAGTGGAAGTCAGCTTACCCTCTTGGGGCATTTCTTAAAAAGCTGGAGAGTTGGAAAAGATGGATTTCTGGAAGCCGTGCATTCCAAAGCTACAGATGCTGCCAAAAAAATTGGATGGCAGGATGAAACAGAAGAAAACTAGGAGTTAGCTAAAAGATTGTTAGCTAAATCAGGGATGAAGCAATTTTTAGCAGAAAATGAGGCGGTTAGAAGCCCCTCCTTTTCACAAATTTTCACTGTCAATTGCATCGTTCCTAATGGGAGGGAGGGAGGAGGAGGGGGGAGATGATTAATTTTGTCTATGCTACATGTAGTTTGCTCCTGCTTCCATCCTTGATTGAATGATTGACAGATGGGTTGGTTGAGGATTCCTATCTTTCCACCTCTGAAATGATGGTACTCAAATTGGCATGCATAAGTAGAACATGAATATGTAATTAAAAACACAACAGTCAGGTTTTTGTGTCTACTGATCTTGTTCTCAGTCCTCATTGACCTATTTTGGCTGCTCTACCACTAGACACAGGTGTGTCCCCATGCACAATGTGTGAGTAAAATTTTGCAGTGCACCTTCCATGTAACAACGCTGGGAATTTAAATTTGGCTAGTTCCTTCACAAATATGCAATTTCAGGGAAAAGTCCCTCAGTGGGGGAAAAACACTTAAGCCGGAGAGGTCAGCATCATACAGAAATGTGAGGTCCAAGAACCCCAGAAGCTTGTCTTGTTTTTGTCTTGTCTCTTTCATCTTGAAGTCTGGGTCATGCCATCACTTATAGGCTGCAGCCCAGGCTGTAGTCGTGGAGTTAAGCACCTGGAGTTCAAAGTGAATCATAAACCTTTGTCTCTGAGATAAATCATACAAATTACTTCACAGAAATAAATAGAACATTTGAGAAAGAGGTTATCTTGTTACCTTCAGTTTACATCTCTAATGACTGTAAAGTTCACAAAATACATTCCGTCATGAGGACAATAGTTGCTTTTCTTATTCCAGAAGATGAATATTGATGGCATGGCTGGAGTTTGTTTGGAGAGCCAGACATTTTTCCTTCCTCTCTCCTAAACACTAGAATGCAGGGCTCAGTTAATGGGGTTCGTTGGCAGTGGAAGTAATTCTTTCCCAAAGGCATGCGTGCTGATGGAAGAATTCGCGGTTGGGATGGGTGGCCAGTAACTTAGAAATATGTTTCTGTTTCTGGGTGCAATCCTGAAGCCTTCTAACTTGGATTCTCACACTCATCCAATGCAGAGCAGGAAAAGATCTTCTCTTCCGTGCACCTTCCACTCTGCCTTCTCACTGGGTGGCCATTTCTGGTGACACCATTTTAGATCAGGAAGAAGGACAGTGGAATGGAGTGGCTGCATCCTCTCTCGTCCTGCAGCTTCTTCAATTTCCACCCCGCAGAACACCCCTTTACCCCAACTCCAAAGTTGACTTTCTGACTTTGGAGAGCAGCTGGTGGGGTTCTTTCCATCAGCTAGGGAGGTCACAGGGCACTGTGGCACAGCTCCAAGGCTGGAGCCCTGGGATTAAGAATTTCTTTATGCATGGAATGGAAAAGTTTCATGGAGGGCAGGTCTACTGATGGCTCAGTGTATCTCTGCAGTATATGTCTGCATCCCAGCTGCTGGGGGATGGTGCAGCTGGGCCAAACCAATGGGACTGATGCTCCAGGCCTGAGACACTGGAGGGACAAAATATCACCCAAAGAACAGCAGGTGTTGAGGATGGTAACAGAAGCAAACACAGTGCAGCGCAGGGCCACAAGGTTGGTGGCTGGATTGCAGGGAAAGCCATATGAGCTGAGACTGAGGGAACTGGGCCTTTTCAGCCAGGAGAAGAGGAGACTCTGAGTGGATCTGTTGGCAACATATAGGTACATGAAGGGGTGTCAGACGGAGGTGGGTAGAGACCTGTTCTCCCCTGTGGAGGAAAACAGGACACGCTCCAACAGAACCAAGTTCAAGGAACCAAGATTCAATGTGGATGCCAGGAAGCACTTCTTGACAGTCAGGACCCCGAGGGTGTGGAATGGGCTTCCACAGGAGGTGGTTGAAGCCCCATTGGTAAGGGTGTTCAAGGATAGGCTGGACATGTACATGGTAGGCATGTCGTGACCAGAGCCGGCTGGAGCTGGGGTCAGACTAGATGGCCCCGGAGACTCCTTTTGACTCACTCAGTTTCTATGTTAATTCCTGTAGTCCTGATGGCACCATGATTTAAGAGGGCCCCACACACATTCAGGTGTTGCTGCTGCTGATGTCGTCGGGGTTTGGCAAGCAGTTTGTTGGTGGCAGTGATTCTGCCATGGAGGATAGCCAGCGGCTGGACAGTCAGCCCAAGACTCAAAAAATCTGGATGCTAATCTACTTGGACATGAAGCTTAGCATGTGACTTTGGGCCAGTCATTGACCCTCAGCCTAACCTACCTTGCTGGGTTGCTTGAGGATGAAGAGGAGAACCATATAAGCTGCCTTGGTTTACTTGCCAGAGGAGAAAAAAAGGTAAGGAATAAATGATTTGGGAATGCAGAAGCAGATCTGAAGCCTCTTTTGGGAGGAATAGAAATGTGGATTTTGTGTCTCGTGGTTGTCTAAGGGATCCTCCTCTAAAGACACAGTCCTGTGCAAATTTAGATGGAAAAGGCCGGAGTTGGAGGCCTTTTTTGCTGTCCAGACTTCCAGGATTACACCCTTCCAATCTGGGGTCCAGCTGCCTCACAGTTCCTGATCCCCCAAAACTGCATCTCAGCTGCAGTTTCCAGAAGCAAGATGCTGGAGCAGGTGAACCACTGGCCTGGTCGAATCCAGCATTGCCATCCTGCCAGCATTGGCTTTTTTGTGGAACATGGACCAGAATCCCAGGACATACCACCTGCCATGTTTTTCCGGCCAGTGTTCTAGGCATCAGTGAAGTCCACCTTGATCCATGTAACAGAGTCGTGTGTTTGGCACTCCACAGGGAGGGCTTGTTTCAAATCCACTGGCAAGCCATTTGCACCATTCCCAGACCTAAAACACTATGCAGTGGCTAAGCAGGAACAAAACGAATGCACTTTTAGATGTAATGTAGTACATAAAATGATCTCTGCACACTTTTTATTGATTGACTGGCTTTGTACACCAAGAAAAATGACAGACAAGGACACCTTCAACACCAACGTATCAAGCTGATGCATGGTATTAGTACATATGGCAGTCATAGAACAGTAGGGTTGGAAGGGGCCAGAGGGCCATTGGGTCCAACCCCCGGCTCAGTGCAGGATTCCAGGTTAAACCCTCCCTCTCAGATGGCGGTCCAGTTGCATCCTGAATGCCTCCAGTGTGGGAGAGCCCACCACCTCCCCTGGTCATGGGTTCCATTGTCTCACTGCTCTAACAGTCAGGAAAAGTTCCCTGATTTCTAGCCGGAATCGGGCTTCTTGTAACCTGAGCCCATTATTGCATGCCCTGCACCCTGGGATGACTGAGAAGAGACCCTGGCCTTCCTCTTTGTGACAGCCTTTCAAGCACTTGGAGAGTGCTATCACATCTTCCCGCAGTCTTCCCTTCTTGAGGCTAAACATGCCCAGTGCTTTCCCTCTGTCCTCATAGGGCTTTGTTTACAGTTGCTGCATCACCCTGGTAGCCCTCCTCTGAACCCTTTTCTAGCTTGTCTACACCTTTCTGAAACAGTGGTGCCCAAAACTGGACATAGTACTCCAGATGAGGCCTGACCAGGGCTGAGTGAAGGGGAATGGGCACTTCATGTTATCTGAGAGTGATCCTTCTATTAATGCAGCCTAAAATAGCATTTGCCCTTTCTGGAGCCACATCACATTGCTGACTCACATTCAGCTTATGATCTGCAACAATCCCAAGATCCTTGCAATATTGTTGAGCCAAGGATTCCCCCTCATGAGCAATGCATTTGGTTTCTTTTTCCTAACTTGGCATTTAAGCAATTGAGTTTCATCCTGTTGTTTTCAGCCCAGTGCTGCGACCTAGCAAGGTCACCTGGAGTCTTCTCCCTGTATTCCAGGGGATTGGCCATCCCACCCAGTTTTTATCTATGCAAGCAGCAGGGAATGGCATTTCTGGGTCCACCTGACAGACTGAGGGGACCACATGATCAGGGCAGGCTTCGCAGCCCTCTCATGGGTTAAAGCCGCACCCCCCCATGGGTCAGTACTGCAGGCAGGGCCCCCTTTCCCCCTGTTCTGATGCATTTCTGTGCACTTTCAGACATCTTGTGCAAAATGTCTCAGAAACAGGAGAGCCCATGCAATGAAGACACCGCAGAAATGTCGAATTTGGTATATTGGGGAGCAAATATGGGTCTAGGTTGTATGTGTGTGAATGGTCTTGTTTGTTTATTTATATATTTAATGCTTTTCTATGCCACCCTATTACAGAAAGTCTCAGGATGGTCTTACAATAAAATAAAGCACAGCACAGCATCACACCTATAAAAACCCCAATTAAAATAAGAATTAAACCTTAACATATTGGGAAAATAAAAAGGGTTTGGCCTGGTGCTGAAAAGAATAATGTGTCGACACCAGGCAAACCTCTCTGGGGAGCATTTTACACACACACACACATTCTAGCCCTTAATACTGACGAGAAACATTTAAAGGCGATGTAGGCCTTTTCACTGAACCTATTTGCTTCAGTGAACAGGATAGCTTATCCTGTGGGTGGGTTTTTACACAGGCTGTTATACTTTTTCTTTGTTTTTTACTAGCCCTAGGCTAGGCCTTCAAAAGCAGGCTGCATCTACAATACAAGCTGATCTCTATAGCATGGAAAGCTTTTCTGGCTAAATTTGCATGATTTGGGCTTTTATTAAAGGCACACGGACATGTCCAGCTTTTTGTGTGTTTTGAAGTTACAACCTCACTTTGAATTCTCTAAACAAATCTGGAATGCACTTTTATTTCTTGGTCAAAATTGATATGTGGGCATATTATAAAATGATGTACAAAAAGGATAAAATAAAATAAAATCTGAGGACATGTATTTAAAATAATACTATTTCTTCACACATATAATATTTTGCTGGATTGGACCCTTGGAATTTCAGCTTCCCAGCTGAGATAAAAAATATAACTTTCTGCATAGTAAACACACACACACACACATCCAGATTTGGTTCAAGGTTAGTCTCAAAAACGCTTATCTGATCCCTGACAGTAATTTATCAGACAGAACCCATAATTAGTGTCAAGCTGTTTTATTACCCACTAACTTAACACTGTTTTGCCAAGAGTCAAGTGTGATGTCACTCATGTTAAAATAATTTACAGCTAATAGATTGAAAGTAGGAATCCCCAGCTAGCCTGCTGAATGTTCTACAAGTTCAAGAATTGCATGATTGCTGCCTTCATGTATTTATTTTTTACAAATTACCCCATAATATCTGAGCACTGCTATCAAAATCAGCCAGACAGAATACAGGGACTAGATGAGTTTTACAGTTTTCATTGTTATTATTAAAGCAGCATCCTAAATGGAATTAGGCAGAAAAAGTCCTACCCTGTAGCAGGGAGTTGGGTGACTTTTTCTGTGTAAATATGCATAGGATTGCAACCAGATAGGACAATCCCAGGGTTGCTAGGCAGCATCTAGGGAGTCCTGGGTTTTTCAGAACCCTGGCTACAAGGTTGGAAAATTGTTATAAGGTTGGAAATTGTTCCAATTGTCACACAGGTTGGAAAATTGTTCCAATCACAAGAAATCACATCAGTTTCTCTCTTCCCACAATGGGCACAGAGAGAAACATTCAGGCTGCTGCTCCAGGGTCAAAAGGGCAACCTCAGAGAAGGGTTTTGCTGGTTTTATCAAAGATCAGGACCTGGTGTAGATCCAACTGCTAGACGCAGATTGTGGATATGGCTCAACATGACTGCCTGCATTTTTGGACCCATTTTGGGATGCAGTTAGGAACACAGAAAGAGAGCGAGTCAGAAGGGGTCTCCTGGGCCATCTAGTCTGACCCCCAGCCCCAGGCAGCCCCACTGGTGACATGCCCACCATGTGCGTGTCCAGCCTGTCCTTGAACACCCGCACCGATGGGGCCTCAACGACCTCTCGTGGAAGCCCATTCCACACCCTCGGGGTCCTGACTGTCAGGAAGTGCTTCCTGGCATCCAAATGGAACCTTGGCTCCCTGAGCTTTGCTTCGTTGGGGCGCGTCCTGCCTTCCTCTGCAGGGGAGAACAGGCCTGTACCCACCTCCGTGTGACACCCCCTCACATACCTGCATGTCGCCAACAGATCCCCTCTGAGCCCCCTCTTCTCCAGGCTGAAGAGACCCAGTTCCCTCAGCCTCGCCTCACAGGACTTTCTCTGCAATCTGCCCACCTACCTTGTGGCCCTGCGCTGCACCATTCTGTGCAACAGTTATGTGCAGTGTTGTGATGAGTGCCTATACTCCACAATCTCCCACCCGACCTGATGGAGATGGTATGCATGGAGTGCTTCTGTTTAACATCACAAAAAGTAATCATAATGCTCTCCTCCATGGGCCTTACTCCTTCTTCCAGAGAAAAGGAAATAGAAACATAGAAACAGAGTGAGTCAGAAGGGGGTCTCCCGGGCCATCTAGTCTGACCCCCGGCTCCAGCCAGCTCCGCTCACGATGATGCTTTTTCCTGCCACTCTATATCCAATGCCACATTTCCCACTTGATTACATCATTCAGTAAGAAGACCCACAACAATGAAAGCTGACAGCTACTCAACCAAAATCAAAGTCAAGGCTTTATTTAAACACATTTTCCACAATGCTGATGGGTTTTGAATTGATTTGTGTCAGAAGCTATTTTCGCTCTGCAATCTTAAGTCTAATAAGGAATATTCTATATTCCAGATTCATATGCTGGAGAGAGAGGGAGAGAGAGGGAGGGGGGAGGGGGAGGGAGATTTCCTTCAAACAAATAAATAAGTATGTGTGTGTGTGTTTTCCTTCAAACATTTTGTTTATCGGTTGTAAATTATCTGACATAAGAGAAACAACATCCTTCCAATATTCTTAAAAAGTAACATATCATAAGATTTGGTTACACTGAATTCTGTATAAGTAAAGGTCAAATGGCTTGTGAACTAACTACCTAAGGGAGCAACATTATCCATGTTTAGACATAACAACAGTCCTTTCAAGAATGACGGTAAATTTGTTAACATTTGGGTCATGGAGCAAGCTCCTGCAATGGAACAAAGATAAAAGGAAATCCACAATGAAGCTTGTCCACAACTGGATCCCAGATGCATAAGCAGAATGAGTGCAGAACGTGCCTGACATTTTGAAAGTAAAGAAAAATGGCAGATGGCTTTGAAACCAGATCGATTTGTGATGAACAGAGACTGTTGCCTTTGGATATTGTTTTCTTTCTTGCCCTCCTTTTGCTCTCCTTCCAGCTCTTTCTATTCCAGGGTTAACTCTGGTGCAGGCGAGGTTTGCCCTAAACCAGATTTCCAAATGTAGAAACCTGCAGTTCTCCACTCACACAACTTTGGCATCCTGTATCAGCCTTGCCTCACCAGGCGCCCTTCAGACAACCGTCAGCCCTAGCCAGCATGGCCGATGTTCAGGAATGCCAAGAATTGAGCTTCTGAAGAGCACTGGCTTGGAAAAGACTGACCTGGATCCCATGTTTGCTTTTCTTATTCTCTTCATTGGTTCACACTGCATAGAAACAAAAATATAGAACTTCATCCTCACGGCTGACCAAGAGAGAGGCTGAGCGAGAATATGGCAACCTGGGATTTCCAAAAGCATCCCAGTAGCCACTGCCTGAAAGCTTAAAATTTAACTTCCCTTGGAATCTCCGGTAAATATCTTGCTTTTACAACAGCACCTGGACTGTAAATCATTGCAAAATTCACCCTTGTCAAATGCAGCATTGGACCTGTCAATGTGTCTTGGTTGGCAAATTCTGCTTGGTCAACAAGTTTGAGAAGGCAGCCTATTCAGGCTTGACCTCGGCTTCAACTCAGGGAGACGTCACGGATACAGATCAATGGAGGTCTCGCAGGAGCTGACCCCAGCTGCCTTGGTCTTCAAAATGAGAAAGGCCGCCCAGGCAGTGAAGGAAATACCTGGGAGAGTTGGGCTCAAAACCAGTCCAGCTCAGCTCTTTCTCCATGCTGCAGAGACCCAGGGGCCACGGCTCAGACTCAGCACAAACAGTACAAAATAGCCTGGTACCTCATTAGACCAGAATGGCCTACTGGCAGCACCTTGCTCCCCGGTCCAGGAGGATTCTGGGATTTGTTATGAATATTGGGGGGGGGGGGTGCACCAACCTCAGGATTCAGTTCAGAGATTCAGAAAACAGCTTGCCTTGAGGCAGACTGATTCTTCTGCTGCCTGATTTGGCTTGGGGTCCAAATACAAGGTGAGATTCAGAAATCCAGACCTTCATCCCTCCCATTTGTGAGAATGGGAACTCCAGCAATGGCAGTTTGACCTGCAGGCACATCCCAACCCAAACAACCTGCAGCAGTATCCTCCATCACTGGCTAGTCCTGTGAGCTCTTAGCAAATGGACCAGCAGAGGGGAGAGCCACAGGCACGGAGCAATACACAATGTTCTATTGTACGTAGGCTTTCTGTAACAAGTGGGATCAGGAAAACATTTGCAACATGGAGCGCTCCCATTCAGGGTTGCAGCCAGCTAACCAGACCAGCTCTTTTCCAGGAACTCGAGTCCATTTGACCACCAGTCCTTTTCCATTCCTCATTCCTAACACACACTCAAGATTCGGTAGCCACTGAGCAGGTTCGGTCTCCAGTAAACTGGGCTTTTTTGTGGGGTGGGGAGATGAACAGTTTTTTGTGGGGTTTTTACAGGGAGAATGTCCCACTTGGGATGGGTGATTCCTCATTGTTTGTTTTCCTAAAGTTGCTTGTTCTGCTTCCACACAATTTTGGGATTCTCCTGAGCATGCAAATCCTCCTTCCTTGTTTCTCGGAAGTCTCCTTTTGGCTACAGTTTGCCTGCATTCACTGACTCACTATTTATAGATGAGGAGGAGGAAGATGGTGAGGAGGAAGCCTTTTATGGTCATGCAAAAGGGCTGTAATCTTGAGTGCACTCACCTGGGAGTAAATCCCATGGAATTTGGAGGGACCTACTAATGAGAAGAATGGCCTTGGAAGCTTTGTGGCACCTTCATGACAAACAGATCTGTTGTAACTGATATACTTTCAGTCACCCGCCTCATTGATGGACAATGGCTTCAATCATTCACTCCCTCACCTGTGGGTAAGGCCCACTAAACAGGACGGGACTGGTTTCCAAGGAAGCATGCATAAGTATGTGGTTTAATAGCACTTCTACTGAGGAAGTGTGTTAGATGCTGGAGCGTGAATGAGCGCTGAAGTCACGGGTTGCACCAGTGCTGTTCCTGCTAAGAAGACACCCATTGTCTTAAGTTAGACCAACAATGGATACGACCCATTGATGTAGAGACATGCAAGAGTATTGCTACATTTAGAGCACACCTTATGCATGTTTGCTTTGAAAGAAATACCACTGAATTCAAAGGAGAATTCAGAAGGAGAATTCAATATGGTATAGTGGTTAGAGTGTTAGACTGGGACTCAGGAGATCCAGGTTCTAGTCCCCACTCAGCCATGAAGCTCACTGGGTGACTTTGGGCTGGGCATGCACTCTCAGACTAATCTACCTTGCAAGGTTGTTGTGAGGACAAATGGAGAGGAGGAGAGACTGGCATGGCACCTTGGGTTCCTTGCAAGAGAAAGCAAGATGGATTATAATTATAAGATGATGGTGATGATAAACGTGTGGGTCAATTGACTTTAATCTATTTAGACTGTAATCCTATACATTTTTAACCTACAAATGTCCAGTTGAATGCAGTGAGCTTTACTTCTGAGTAGACATGTGTAGGATTGCACTCCTAAGAACTTCAGAAGAACACAATTGGATCAGGCCAATTAAGTGATTAATAAACTTTTGATGGATTAAAAAGTGCATTTCCCAATTAACGATACAGAAGACTTTTTTTTTAAATGAAGGCTCTTGTCCCCATCACCAGTCCAGTTGGCTTCTGTACATGGAATGGGAGAGCCACCATCCCATCTGCCCCAAACTGGCTTCAGCTGGCCCCAAGGCACTGCTTCCTCTCTCCCCACCTCACTGACCCTAAAAACATCAGAGAGAACAAGAAGGCCCCGAAGCACAATCAAAACCACAATGCACAGTTGTGACACCAGCAGTTATTCCATCTGCCTCCTTGTTTGTTTCCATGTTTGGTCAGTGATCATTCCAAACCAGAAGCTTCAGATTCCCAATGGGAATACCCACAAGGCACTTCCAGAACCTCTTTCAGCCCTGGGGCCAAAATAAATTTTGGAGAAGCTCTTGGGTGGGTGGAGCTAAGAACCAACATGGGAGGGCCAAAATACCGAAAATGCCAACTCTGAATCACAGAATCATGGTAGAGTTGGAAAGGGTCGAGAAGGCCATGGGCTCCAGCCCCCTGCTCATTGCGGGGCTCCAAATCATACCATCCCATCTTCCAGCCTGTAACATTTCAAAGTTCTAAAATGGGCGGCAGGGGCAGAATTGCAGGAACTGGGAATCCACAAATAATTAGCAGTCGGGGGAAAGGGGCGGAGCCAGGGGAGAGGGTGTGTCCATCTGCAGGACAAGAGAAGGCCAGATGGGGACACGAGGCAGTGTGTCTGAGATGCCACATCTGGAGAGCAACGGCAGCACGCACACCCCGTCCCCGGTAACACAGCTAGTGCACAAATTCCACACACCTCCGCTTCAAACGAGCAGCGTTATCTTCACAGACGAGGAGGGTGCAGTGTTGCTTTTGGCCCAGTTGAACACGAGCCACGTTCCTCCACCCCTGTACCGCCACCGCCACCCCCACTTGGCATCTATAAATTTGCCTGAGCCAAAGGTTCCCAGGATCTGGCAGGAGGGTGTTGCAGGGAGTGAGCTGCGAGATAGGAGAATGACAGTCTGAAATGAAACACAGAACTTCTGGGGCTGCAGCCGTCAGCCAGGAGCCTGGCACTCTCCCTTAAAGATTAGTCCGACTCCTTCGCTAGGGCCCTCTGCATTCCCCAAACGCCTAGCAACAGAGTGCTATCTCCAGTCTCCCATGAATCATGTGAATTTAACCTTTCACCTGGACACAAAGAGGTTAATACACCAAAATAGCCACGTCCTCCTCCTCCTCCTCCTAGGATCAAGCCTTGCAGAAGGAAAAAAAACCATCCCTTTCTGGAAAAGCAGCTCTTTCATAGAAACAAGGAGCCAAAGCACAGCCTCTCTCTGCAAAGGCCCTGGACCCAAGCGGCAGAGGTGTAACTCAGCTCCTGTTTCACCGTTCTGAAGCTGAGAACAGCATGCACAATGGCTCTATTCAGACAACACGTAACTCCTACTCCAGGGCTGAGTATGGCTTGAGTGTGGGTTGCCATTAAAATGTAGATTCTTGTGCTGCCTGAAGGCAGCTCTGCTAAGCAATTCATGGGTTGTTAACCATGAATAAGCCACAGTTCACAACAGAACAACAACCAATGGTTCAACGACAACCTGCAGTCAGGTTATACTCACCCTTGCAGAGTGAGTTATCCTATTTCTGAACCCAGTCAATATCAGAAGAAATTTCACAGTGTTTCGAACTAACATGGAGACCAACACAGTGCCTTTCAGATGTGTTGCCCTATAGATCCCATCATCCCCAGCCTGCTGGTTGAGGGAACGGTAGTCCAACACTCCCTGGCAGTACCAGTTTTGAGAATGCCAGTGTTCACTATTGTCAGTTTCTTTACCCGACGATTTGAGGGCAGGTAGTTTGGGTGAATTTCCTGGAGTTCATACAGCCATTTCAGGTCCCACCCAGGATGGAATAAAGCTGCATTTATTTATCCCCTGGAACTTTTCTTGCACATGCCGCATTGGAATTGCACGTGACTAGTGATGAACGCTTGAGGAAGTCCATATTGTCCAAACAGGATTTCTTGCTTGTGGGTTGTACAAAAATTACTCAGACATAGGCAAAAAAGCTTCAACCACAACATTTCACCTTAAAATAATTGGAGATGTGGTGTAGGATCATGAGCGCCACTGAAATAAAGATTATGTGATGTTCATTGAAATCAATGAAAGGGCTATACAAAACCTTAGGGTAACAGTCCATTTACACATTTTCCTGGGGGTAAGCTCCACAGAATTTGATGGGTCTAACTTCTGAATAAACCTGCTTAAGATTGCTCTGTAAATACCATTCAGTTTAACCTAGTATATACTTGAGAAATACAGCTGTACATTTGTTCCATTGAAATCAATGGGCCTTGGAAGTACTGAGCTTAGGCTGGATCGGTGCTTGTACTCATAAAGGACCTTTTTTATCTCAGTCTGATTGATGGACTAGTTTGAAACATGTAATTGTCATCTTCTATCCTAAATCTTCTCAAAGCAACTTGCAAAAACAGCAAAAGTGAAACCTCCTTCACAACTTAAAATAACGAGCTCTCACGTTTTGTCAGCTAAATGTTGAAAGGAGAACAATGGCTATTGTTACATGGAGTGGAAAAGAGCTCATATGATGCTTCTGCTTTGTTTGTTTACTCAAGAACTAACACTCCTTGTTCATTCATTTGCATCGGATATCTGTATGGCATCATCAAATCCTTGTTTACTTACTTGATTGTTACCTTTATATCCCACCTTTTCTCGGAGCATCATGATCCTCCTCCCCCTCCTCCCCATTTTATCCTCACAAGGGCCCTGCGAGGTAGGTTAGGCGAAGAGGCAGTGACTGGCTCACCCAGTGAGTTTCATGGAAGAGCTGCAACTAGCACGCAGTCCCTCTTCATCCTGACACAACACTCTGACCACCACACCAGCTCTTGGATTGTGTGTGAAACATTTCACCCACTGTGTGGAACAGACCCCAGTGTGACACCGGGTGTGCATGCATCGGCCATCCTTGACTATCTGCTGAATGGACTTGTACTTACAGTGCATATATTTGCAAAGACATATTGGATACAAACACATATAATACTTAGAAATCATCTTTGCAATACGTATGCATCTAAAAGTGTGTGTGTATGTCTGAGAGAGAGAGAGAGAAATTTGCTTAACTTTATTATATAAAGATCTTCTATCTTTATTATTTCTATTTAATGGAAGGGGTGAAATGCCAGGCCAGCATGTTCTCCCACCAAATCCCTTGCTTGCTATGTAACCGTGCTTCAGTGTGTCGGGATCACCGCAATCAGTATGAATTCTGAACACACCACATGTAAGAGCATTTTGCTACACGCAGACACACTTATACCAGGTGTCGTGCATGGCTGATTGTTTTCAGTGTAACTTTACCCATAATCCCACACTAGCCATGAATTCCACTTTTAGAAGTTCACTGTTAGTGAGCTGTGGATGGTGCCTACAATTTATATTTATTCATTTATATTGTGATTTATATCCTGCCTTTTTCCTACAAAAGGCTCAAGGCATCTGACATCATTCTCCTCCTCCATCTTATCCCCACAACAACAACCCTGTGAGGTAGGTTGGGCTGAGAGTCTGTGACTGGCCCAAAGCCACCCAGTTGGCTCCATGGCTGAGTGGGGACTAGAACCCAGATCGTCTGAGTCCCAGTCCCAGGCTCTTAACCACTACACCACACTGGCTCACTGAAGGCAGATCATGATTTCTACAGTGCCATAATTTCATTGCATAATCTCAGACTGAACATTGAAAACCCACATCAAAGTTCTGTGCTCTGTTTCATAAAGCAATATTTATTTGTTTAGAGTATTTGTATGCCGTCCCATCGCATGGCACAAGTATTAACTCAACTGATTAAATCTGCTTATTCAGTTCCAATCAATGCATGTAAAATATCAGGATCATATACCTACAGATACAGGGAAAGCTAGATTTCAGATGATGGGATAACTAAATGATTCTGCAAAAGAATGCCCCAACATCCATTTAAAATTTAGCCTGTCAAGGAAAGGAAAGGCAAGGAAAGGCAAGGAAAGGAAAGGCTTTCATCAACAATCATTGATTCCCACTGTTTACCTGCATATTTGCCATTACATCACTTGACTTCCTTTTTGGATGTATTTAGATGACCTTCATGTGCGACCTGGTGATATTGAAGCACCTGGAGGTGGTGAAAGACATTCATACAAAATTACATCCCATCCAATGTCAATGAGATTTTCAGGTACCTGACCCTGGTAATTTCACCCAAGTTCAGCATTATGCAAACTTTCAGAACTATGATTCACATTATGAACATTTAAAAAAAAAAATCAGTTTAAAAGCCATTTTAGATAGGATGCCCCACTGGTTTCAAAAAAACAAACAAACAAACCATAAATCTTAAATCTTGCCGGCAAGTCCGTTTTGTAATAATGGTGTCTAACTGCCAAAAGAATACAACCTGGGCATAATCCAGTCAAAATTAAGCTTTCTGGGCTCCGATCTTGTGTACATTTATATGGAACTAAGTGCCCCTGAACTGAATGGAGCTTACTTTTGGATAGGTATGTATAGGATTGCCCTATTCAAGGCCTGTGGCATTCAATGGAAGCCAAATTCCTATTCTTGGCTCTCACTGACATCCATGAAAATTAACAGCCTCACTTTGATTAAATAATTGTACTTGGTTCCCCATCACTACCCCTTAAAAACTCAGTAAAACTATTGAACACTGCAAGTAAGGAGACTTGCTATTTGAACACCTTTCTGCAAGCTAAGAAAATTACCATTCAGCCATGTTATTCAAAAGAATTGTTCTTTCACTGGGGGAAAATTATAATTACATACACCCTGGCTAGAAAAAGATCCAGAGCAAGGCAGGTAACTGAGCTCAGCTGCAATTATAAACCAAATTATCTCTCAGGTGGGAAAATGGACCCCCCTCAATTACGTAGAATTACAAGTCCCATCAGCCCCAGCCCACTAAGGGGATCGTGTCAGCATGCATCCTCATGATCACCTCTAAAGGAAGCCATTCTCTTCCTGCTTATGGCCCTGAATCAGATCAGAGCAGAGGACGGGCGCGTCCTGCAGGAAGCCAGTGACGTTCTCACGTTGGTTGCCCTCCGCGACTTCGCAGGAAGGTCTCCATTACCTGAGGGTCAAAATGCTCTCTGATTGATAAGCAAAACTGTGAGTCTCACTTAGTTGGGTCCTTCCCATTCTTTTGCTTCTGTCATTCTTTTCTCTCTCGTGTTGTTTTTCCCCCCTCTCTCTTTTAAATCTTTTCCTAAAAACTTCACTATCGCTTTGCATGGGTAGGACCACACGTAGTGTGTTTGATCCTAAAACAGTTTGGGATCCCTAGAGCGAGAGTGAGCCGCGTTTCAATCCCATGGAAAAGAACGCATCCTGAGGGACTCGCTCAGGCTGCAATCCTACGACACCTACCTGGAAGAAAGACCAGAGTAGGACTACCTTTGGAACAAGCAAGTCCAGGATCAGAGCGCAGTGATCCTAAAGAGCGCAGCGCAATTCCATTAGTAGCGGAGCTTAATTCCTCCAGGAACAATGGGAAGTGGCTGGGATGGGAATGGTGGGTGTTTGCTTTTACTGGCCCCATAGATTTTAGCGCAGTCCGATCCTGCACCTGTTTCACTGAAAGCATTCCCCACTGGCAATCCTGCATAGGATCTGGGCCTTAATGCGCGATCATTTTCTCCGGATAGGGTCTGCATCCTTAAAGGATCCTTCCCCAGCCTGGTGCTCACCAGATGAGATGTCGACGACTCCCGGCATCCCGTGGCCGGCTGGGGGATGCTGGGAGTTGTAATCCAGCGCACATGGGGCGCCACACCCGATTTAAGGCCACGTAATAATTTTGTTTTCCGTGCGTGCGGAGTGGGTACCGATGGCCCGAAAGCGATTGCTCCGGGGAAGCGCTCCGTGCTTTCTCTCTTGAAGAGGGAGTGCGCGGAACCGCGCTTGCGGGGCGGGGGGGGGGCGCGATCCTGCTTCGATTCCCCTCGGGTTAGAAGGGCTGCGGCAGGAGCACGGCAGCTGAGACAAATGTCATTTTCCCGCCGGGCGATCTGTTTATTTAACCCTTCGAGAGGCAGCTCTCTCCATCTCCGCGCCCTCCTTCCCAAGCCAAGCCGCTCGCCTCCCCTCCCAGCCCAGGAGGCTGTTCTTCAGTCTACAGCAGTCGTCTTTCGTTCCCGACCTCCTTGTCTCTCTTTTCTCCTCCAGCGACCTTTCCGCTCTTCCCAAAGATTCGCTTTCACTTTCGGAGCGCCTTCTTCTCCCGGCTGCTCCTCCTCCTCCTCCTCTTTGGTTTCTGTCGCTGTTTGAAGAGCTGAAGTCCTCGCTTCCAAGGGACGCCTGAAAGCAGGACCTGGCCGGCCAAAGCGCCCAGAAAACCTTCTCCGGACAGGTAGAGGTGGGGGGAAAGTTTTGAAACTTGCCGGGCTCTTGGGGAGGGGAGAAAGTTTGCTTTCTGGTCTGATCGACCAGCAGATTTAATTTTTTAAAAGAAAAAAAAAATCAGCATCCTGTACGAACTGAATTTTACGCTGCGATTTTGTCCATTTCACAAATTAGATGTTGCTGAGTCAATTTCACTGGGAAACGTCCGAATTGTTTTCCGTGCCTCCAACTTCACAAGGGCCGCATGGAGTGTTTTATTGATGGCAGTGGCATTTAAACGAGCGGCCTGCGGATTAGGCTGTTTAGGTTCAGCGGGGGTTGATCCTCTAAACCGTTTTCGCTGCGATCCCTCTGGCTTTAGCTTAGTTCGGAATCGGGCTGTCTCTGTTCTAGAGTAATTCCCACCCAGTTCGCCCCAGCCGTGGGACTCTTGCTTTTGAAATAAAAAAGGGAATCAAAAGGAAATGAAACCGGACCGATGCTGTGCATGCTTACTCGGGAGGAAGTTTCGGTGTTCAATATCATTTGGGTCAAAGTCCTTAAGCACAGACCACTATGCCCGCATTCGGTACAACAATCCTCGTAGATACCATGATTGTTATTATTACGTGCAATTTCGGAAAGGCAAGTCGGGTGGTTTCATTAATATGCCACCATTATTGTGGTTGTTATTACTTCCAGAACTGATCGATTACTCGATCGAGCCGTTCCGGGGCTGCTTTACAATGATTCCAGATTGATCAAGTAAAAAAGAGGTTTTCATGAAAAACCCTGGTGCACAAATCTCTGAAGGAGCCAACACACAGAGCGGCGAGCAAAATATGTTGTAACTACATCGGGATGTAGAATCGAATGACGCTCCATCTGTAAGGTAAGAGGCACCTTCCCCTGAAATCGGGGGATTTAAAAATCCCGTTTAAATTGATTTAGGCGGGGGTTGGATCGAGGCTCTGCATTGGTCTTAGCTGGGGACGCGGCTCACCTTGAGCAAAAGCGGACCGCGTCATCTGGGCTGAGGCGAGCGCGCACGTGTGGAACAGTTTGGTGGGAAGCGCCAGCGATGCGTGCTCGGATTTGGACAAGGCATTTCGAACGCCCTTAACTTGCCAGCGAGTGACGTACAAGCATCGCCCCTCTTACACCGAAAGCGAAAAAGAAAACCAGGTTCGTGCGCCCGCCCCGACAAACTGTTTAATATTAGTAGGTACCCTCCAGAAATCGATAGCAACTCTCTCTCACACACACACGCGCGCACGCACGCACGCACGCACGCACGCTCGGTCCAGTTCTTTTAACATCTGTACGAAATTATATGCACATCATAAAAAAGCGATTTGTGCAAAGAGGAGAAGGCCTTCCACAAAGGTTGCCCGGTGACAAAAAGGCGCTCCGCACCTACGTGCCCGGCGCTTGGGGACACCCAGGAAAGCCTAGGAAGAGCCGAGGGTGCCCTGTATGCCGCCACGCGGGCAAGCGGATGCGTCGAACGAGCGATCCTTGCGCTGCCCCGTGTCACTCCACCCTCGGGTGCGAGACTGCGCTGAGCGATTTGCGCCTGCGCCTGCGCCAGCAGCCCTTCTCTAACGTGCGAGCAAAGGCGGCTCATCAAATTGCACCCGCGCCGGATGCTGCGCGGACCCACATCTTAGACCTGACCCACGGCCGCGAGCGGAAGTGACTTGGGGGCTGGGGGAGGAACGCGCGTCCTCCGGCGCTCAAAATGCAAAAGCGGCGCAGAGCCATCCACCGAAGCGAGGAAGCGCAAGCGCTGGCCGGCCGGCCGGCTCTCCTGTTTGGCGCGGGAGCTCAGCGAGGAGAGCGATTTCGGCTCTCTTGCAAGTGGATTCCGCCCGATCAGTGCTTGCGTCTGTGTGTAAGCCGTCCCGAGGCTCATGCGAATGGGGCGGCATACAAAAATTCCAAATAAATAAACAAACGCCGGCTTGACAAGAGTGAGCCTGCAATAGAGAATAACTCCCATTGCATTCGATGGGATTTAATGCGGAGCAGATAAGTACTGGATTACCCTGCTGGGCAGATTTTTTTTTTTTTTAAGGCACATCACAGTCTTGCCGAAACGAAATACTTCTTGTAATATTGCAATCCTATACACGCCTACTGGAAAATCCTGCACAGCGTTTGAATTCAATGAGTTTTCACTTTAAAGATGGCCTGCCCTGAACTTCCCAGTGAAGACAAGGGGGTTTCTTTCCGACTTGGGCAACTCGCCCCATTTATTTCAACGGGAGGTGAGAACACTTTGAATCTGCTGTGTGCAGAACGCACGGAATTTGAGGAGGACATCCGATGTTCAAAAGAGAACCTTTGGGTTACGGGGCGGCATAGAAATGGAGACAGACAGACAGAAACCCCCGCAGCCTGCAGCGCCCACGAGTGCTGGGAAGTGCAGGATTGTCTCCTGTCCGTACATCCCCAGCTTTGCTCCCTCAAGTGCTCAGCTTTGCCTGGAGTTCTTCAAGCTCAGGTGTCTTTTAAAACTCATTATGCCAAACCATACGAAATGAGGCAGACAATTCTCGCATTTTTAAAATAAATGTTTTTTGCAAAAGCAATGGCCAGGAAATGAGAGTTTTCCCGACTTAGACCGAGGCCCATAGTAACCCAGTATTCAGTTTCCACTAGTGGCCAGCCAGCAATCATGCGAAGGGCAGAATCCTATGCACCTTTTAACAGGAAAAAGAAAAGTCAACGCCGATGAAATGCTGGAAGTTCCAGAACGTTTTTGTCTAAATATGCATAGGATTGCATGCTAAAAGTCATTGTAGGGAAAGTCTAGGGTCATTTCTATCCCTCCTAAGGATAAGAATAATGTTTCAGGGCAGGTGGGCACCTCAGAGTTACCGACTCGGAAAGAATCTCGCATATTTGAAACACAAATTCCTTCACAACAATATTCCTCCATGACATTTATATAGCGCTTTCGAACTGTTCAAGGCGCCTCCAGGCAATCCCTTGAACAGTCCTGTACGGGGTCAGTGTTATGATTGATTTGTACTGCAGATCTGTAGGAGCGAAAAGGATCCGTGGTTTCCCCAAAGCCGCCACCGTGACCTCGTGGCCAAGGGAAGATGTTTGGACGCGCTGGGGCCGGGCTCTCGCCATCCCTAAAGCTGGCCCATGGAGCGCAATCGGCCTTAAAAGCGCGCATGCGTCTGTCCTTCGTTACGGGCCACATCCCGACTTTGTCCTGCTTAGAGTAGCCCCGCTGACATCAATAAAAAGTAGGTCTCCTTGAGTTCAGCGGGGCTTCTCTAGCAGTGACCACGTTAACCCAGGGAAAAGAATGTGGGAATGTTACTTTACAGCGGCTGCTACGGACCGAAAGCAACGCATCTAGGACGGGATCCTATGCATGTTTAGGCAGCAAAGAAGCCCCACAGCTCTCAGCAGGACCCTGCGGAGGCAGCTCTTGCGAGTATCCGCGAGTGGAGCCTGCCATAGGGCAGGGATGGCGCTGGCCATGCCCGACTCCTGTGCAGGCTTTTCTCTGGATTTGCAAAAGAGCCTTGCCTCCGCAGTCTGCCTGGCCGAGGGAGGCGGGGGTCAGCCTGGGTGCTCAGCCAGATCCCGGGGTGCCTGGGATGCGCCCCCCCCCCGACTCGCGGGGCGGGGGCGGGCCAAGCGGAACCCTCTGGACCTCGCCACCACCTTTCGGTCCGCTGGATGAGCTCGGCCGCTCCTCGCCCGCGCAAGCGCCGGCTGGTCTCCGCGGAGGGGACCCGCCGCGTCCCGCGTGGCTCGCCCACCGGTCAGCGCGCCTCGGACTCCGGACCTCCGCTTCGCAGCCTTCTGGACCGCGCAGGACCGCCGGGAGGCTCAGAGCGGACCGCGGGGGCCACGGGCGGCCCCTCGGGCTCCCTGCAGGCCAGGCGGGAGGAACCGAGGAAGAGAGGCTTGGCCAACGCCTCCCGCCGGGTCGGTGAAAGAGGGGGGCTGGAAGCCGGGCTCCGCTTCCCGCCCGCCGCCGTGGTCGCCGCTCCGCTCTCCTTCCTGAGAGCGCCGGGAGCGCACGCCGCGCTCCTTCTCCAGGCGCACTCGAGCCCGCTCCCGTCTCCAGGCCCCCCTTCCGTGCGCCGTCCTCCCAAGGCAGCCCCCGCATCCCCGCGTTGCTCGGCCGGCCCCATCCCGACTCGCAGCCCGGCCGAGGACGCCGCGCGTCTCCGTTAGGGCAAAAGGTCCACAAATCAAGCGGGGAGCGCGAGGGGGGGGCAGGGTTAGGAGGGGGCGTCGAAAAGGCGCCGCTCAGTCTGTCCCGGGGCCCTGGAAGAAAACTCACCTGGACAGCTCAACTCCTAAATCTGCTCAGACCCGCCACCCCCGCCCGCTTTTTCCATCCAGACCAGCTGCGAATTATTAATACCTAGCGCAGGGAGTATTTTGGATTATGCGCTGGGAAATCATTTCAGGGTAACCCTTCCCCTGGCTGTGCTTTATGAGAGGGTGCGCTCCTACTCCGCTTTAGACCAAAAGAAAAAAATCTGCACTTCCCAGCGCGCTGGCTGGAGAAAAAGAGGCAAGCGTGCTTGGCGTGAAGGGGCGCCTACAACCCCCAGCATGCCCCAGCAAGATTCGTTGGTTTAGGCAAAAACACAAACAAAAGCTGGCAGTTCCCAGCATGCCGTGGCCAGCTGTGCTCCCTGGGAAGTGGCGGCGGGGGCGGGGGGGGGGGGAGCCTGCAATTCATTGCATAAAAGGAAAAGAAGAGCCGTACTATTCCCAGCATGCCCCAGGCAGCCATGCCAGGGCATGCTGGGAATGCATGGTCATTTTTCCTCGCCTAAATTGAGCCTTAAGAATGTTATCTGATTGACTGGGGGAGCGGGAGGGAATTGTATAAAAAAATCCTGTATTACTACCACTACTTTTTGATCTTTCACACCTGTCTTCTGCCTTGCCTTTGTTACTGTATAAAGCTGTGTGTGCCAGCAATTCTCTCAATCTCTGTGTGTATGTGTAATTTTGTGGTAGAATTCCCCCAAATGAAAGAGTGGTTTTGGTGTAGTAGGTGTGTTTTGAGCAGGCTTATGCAGAGACCTACTTCCTGGAATTATTGGGTGGGGAGAGGTAATCTACAGATGCCCCTGGACTTAATGGCTTTTGGGTTAAGGTGGGGTGGGACTGTAGATGGTCATGTGGTACTTCAGTTGTGAAGCACACAACTAATATTTCTCTTGCCTCTTGCTTTGCAACCATGGCTATGTTTCTGAGACATCAGAGCAAAGCACAGAAACACGTTTGCACCCCCATGTTCCCCTCTTGAGCATGTGCTTTCATGTTTAAAATTGAAAGCCAAGCACCATTATGTTCACAAGGGATTAAAAAAAGAATTGTTTCTGTTGCCCTGGTGCTGAGTGCATTCAGAATGCAATCCTGTGCATATTTAGAAAGAAAAATGTTTGGCAATTCCAGCATTCCCCAACCAGTCAAAAAAGCACCGGTCTATTTTTGATGCTCTTTTTTCCCACTTGAGCATGCATGGGATGCCACATTTGCTTGGGAACATGCTCCATTTCACCATAGAAAATTATACAAAGGAAAGGCCCAATCCTGGTCCCATTTGCTGCAGCATCCCTCATCTGCCACTGCCTGGGCAGCCATTTGCGGGCTCTAAACTTCATTTCCAAGGAGCAGGTAGAGTTGCTCCACTGGAATCCTCTCCTCCGCTCTCCCAGAACACCTGTGCTCTGTAGCCTGTCCTCCCCATGCCTTGCCTTTCTCCACATCATCCACAAAGTTTTCCCATGTCAAGAATATTCAGAAACACTGTCAGAATGACAGGCAACATTGGCAGATGGACAGAAATGCATCTGCTACCAAAAATACACTTCCATTTGAAAATCAGGGAATTATTTTCTGCTCAGAAATGTGTGGCAGTAGTCAAGATCAGAATTAGAGTTTTTCTTCAATCTGGATACAGAATTTTGGAGTAGATCCAAAGAACACAACCTGATGTCCTTCACATGTTTTTAACTCCCTTAATCTCTGACCTTGGGCCATTCTGGCTGAGATTTATGCAAAGTGGAGTTTAGCAGCTTCTGTAAGGCAGCAGGTAGCCTGCCCTAAGACTGTGGGCCTTTGCTCCTAGAGAAATGAATAGGAGTCCACCAATGGCTACAAATAGAACCTCCAGGTTTGGGGGCATTATACCTCAGAATACTCATTTCTCGGTAATGAACAACATTGGAGTCTAGTCTGAGTAGACCAGGACTGGCTGCTATTCCAACAAAGTACACTTAGTCATGAAGGGGTTCCACTGTGTTTCAGGCCCCATAGCTTCAGGGTCTCCAGTGTAGGACCTCCAACAGCACCCACAAAGCCCCCCACTCCCTACTCCCTCAAAATCTGTTTTTAATCTATATTTTAACCATAGAATTATGGTTAAATTCATAGAATTATGGTTAAATATAATCTAAAAACCATAGAATTTAGATTATATATATATATAATCTAAAACAATATTAAGGCACCAGGTTTGCTTCCCAGTTGCTAAACCCCTCTCTTAAAAATAGCAAACAAAGGGGGTGGAATTACAAAACAAACTCATCAAACCCATCATGCAGCACAACTATGCCGCATGAAAACAAAAGGTACATGGATAAATACATGGTCACTGGTAATAATCAATAAACTCCTATATACCAAGTGAAATATTCTGTGCATGAACCAGCATGTGTTGAAGAACATATCCTAGAGACGTATGCATGCGTTACTGCCTTCATGCCTATGGCTTTCTGGCTTTAAGGTGCTTCTTTGTAGGGGTGGCCTTGGAAATCTTTGGATAATTAGGAATATGATTTCCTTAGGAGAGGAATTGCTTGGCAACTGTACTGGGGAGCTTTTGCCATTTTTGAAGGTCTTGGAGAGCACACTAATTGGGAGGTGCAAGCTTGGCTGTCATCCATAGGAGATAAAGAAAATAAGGTCACTGGTTGGTCAGTTTGAAACAAAAAGGAAATGAAAACACTTAAGGGACATTTTCATCATTCTAGGACAATATACAACTGATCATTAACATAGCAGTTAGTTAAGTAGTCTTTTCCTTAGGGCAAGGTTGTCTGTGTCATATGGATGTGAGTCTACAGTGCCTCTGCACTGAGTATTATCCCTTGATGTATTGCTGTTTCTCACCTGATTATCTCTAGTGAATACTTATTTTTGTATGCTCAGTTTTCAACCAGTACAGTTGTTCTCAGGTTCCTTTGGTTTGTTGATTTTGTGCTTTGAAAAACAGCAAAGCATCTTGCAACACCTTAAAGACTTGCACCTGTATTTCATATCCTGCAATACACTTCATTAGATGTTCGGACATTTATAGATAGTTTTGGGTTTATAGAAAGTATGTATGCTAATAGGAGAATTAACATTGAAATCAGAAGAAAACTGAACACAGAAGACACTAACAGGACTCTTAAACTTGGAAGAAGCAGCCGTAATTGTATGATCCTCTCCTCCACTCTGAAATAATGGGGATTTCTCCTAAGTAAGTACATATAAGACTGCAACTTCAAAGCAGTGGAGTGGGAAAGATTTTTCTCCTTCTCCCATAACACTCAAACCCAGGGTGATCCCATGAAGCTGATTGGTGAGAGGTTTAGGATGGATAAAATGAAGAACTTTTTACACACAGCATGTAGCTAATATTTGATGTGGCAGCACCTGGAATATTGTGTTCAGTTCTAATCACCTTACCTGGAAAAGGACATTGAGTTAGAAAAAGTACAGAAAGGGCTGATGGAAATGATCAGGGGGCTGGAGGCCCTCAGCTATGGAAAGGGGCCACAACAACCAGTATTTGTTGTAAGCCGCCCCGAGGCTTTGGCAAGGGGCGGCATAGAAATGTTATAATAATAATAATAATAATAATAATAATAATAATAATAAATAATAATAATTTGTTCGGCTTAGGAACAGGGTGAAAAGGAGATGACAAGAGAGAGGTGTTTAAAATAATACATGGTGAGGAGAAAGTGGAGAGGAGATACTTTTCTCCCGGAACACTCAAAGCTGGGGTCACCCTATGAAGCTGATGGGTGGGAGGTTTAGGACAGATATAAGGCAGAACGTCTACACACAGCATATAGTTAACCTATGGAATTCACTGCCAGGGCAAGTGGTGATGGCCACCAATTTGGATGGCTTCCAAGGGGGACTGGACAGGTTCATGGCTACTAACCTTGCTGGCTTAAGTGCTACCTCTTTTACCCAAGGATCCTGCAGGCAGTTGATTTGCTGCTGTCTGTACAGACTACCAGACTAGATGGACCTTTGGTCTCATCCAGCAGGGCTGTTCTTCTGTTCACGATCCTATGCATGTTTAGAGAGGAAAAGGTCCTATAGATCCCGGCTGAAATCTGCTGGGAATTGCAGGAGTTTTTCCTGTCCAAGCATAGCTAGCATCATGCCTTAAGTGCTGCTTTTCCCACTGCTCTTCCACAGTGAGGAGGAAAATTGCACCTGGGGGAACTCCAAAGCACCCAAGAGCCCTCTTGCAGTGGCAGCTTGGCTTCTCTGGATAAGGTAATCCATATTTCAAAAGAATTGCTTAAGGACTGGCCAGCAAAAGCTGAAAAGTCTTTTTGCCTTGGGCAGAGACAGTTCTGCCACTTTGCAACCTGGCTAGCCCTCAAGTTCAGGAGATGAAATAAAGTCCCTCCACACATTCGATTTTCAAGCTGGCATCTGATTTCAGGAGCACCATATTTGCTTTCTGGAGAAGGCCGGCATGAAGAATAACTCATCCCCCTTTCCAGGCAGGATTTAATGGGCACTACAGATTAGTGTCAAAGCAAGCCTGCTCAAAATGAGGAGAAGCTGTGGGGGGGGGCGGGGGGAGACGCAAGGGCACCATCAGGACAGGGACTTTGGGCAGATAATCAGGTCCCCTCTCAACAGGAGGGGCCTCAAAAGCCGCAAAGCTTGCTCAGTGCAGTTTGAACTCAGAGAAGTAATGGGCCATACCAGCAAAGAAGCGTCTGCCTGCGGAAGCGTTACATCCAAACTCCGCACTTCTCTTGGTGCCCCATGGCATGCTTGCGTTCTCACTTCAGTGATGCTTCAGCTGAAGACTCTCCCGTTGGCTCATGCCAATGCGCGTGGGGCAAGTGAAACAAACAGCCTTTCTCCAGCGCTGCTGATAATCTGCCCTAAATCCAGGATATTTGGAGTAAATTAGCTAGAGACAGTTAAGGTGCAATCTCATGTAGGTTTAGACAGAATAAAAATCCTCCAGATCCTTGCAGCTGGAAGTCAGAATTGCCGTCTATGGAATGCTGGGAGCTGTGGAATATTTGTTCTGTCTAAATTTGCATGGGAGTGTTCCTAGTAGCAGTGCTGCATTGCTTTTATATCCCACCGGTTTTCCTCTTGTAAGGAGCTCATGGTCGTCCCCTTCATTTTATCCTCACAGCAATAACCCTGTGAAGTGGTTAGGCTGAGGGTCTGTGACTGGCCCCATGGCTGAGGAGGAACTGGAGCCTGGATCTCCCAGCCCCGCCACCCAAACTTCTCCCTACCGCTCCTGCTTTCTCAATTGCACACCCTGGACTGCACCCCAGAAGAGGAGCTGTCAGGAACCGCCTCTTATATAGCAAGGTGTTCATCCCAAGTGCTCTATCCCATTCATTAGCCCAAAAGGCACCAGGCACAGATCGTATGTGGTCCTTTTTAAAAGAAAGAAAAGTGGAAATAAAGGGCTTGCTATCTAAAAGGAGATGAGGGAGGGAAGGGAACAGTCCTTTAGCAGAGCTTCCCTTTGCTTTCCTCTCAGCTCAGCTTACCGGAAAGGCATAAGGATGAGCAACTGGAAGGGGGGCCCTGCGTCCAAGCTGTCCCTCAGAGGAGCCCTGGATGGTCCTCCAGGAGGAGGAGGAGTGGGACTGGCAGGCACTCACCTCACAGTCCCAAAGTTCTCCTCCAGTAATCTAGTTCCTGGCCACCCAAGTCTCTAAGGTATTAGCACATATTCAGGTCTCCATAAACAGAGAGATGAATGTTTCAACTTGCAGACCATTCCGCCCCCCCCCCCCCCCCCCCCCCGCAGATGTGACAGTGGCTTGGAGGACTTTCTACCCAAAATCTTCCAAGTTCATTGGGCCCACAACCTAAGATGACACAGTTGCAAGGTTAGGCCTTATTGGGATACAGGGCAGTCCATCACCTAATGCTAGCTTTATGCTATCGAAAAGCAGCACTGAATCGGAAGCGATGCGCTGAGGCATAAATGCACTACTACCCGAATCTGCAGGGGCAAGTCTTCACGTGATGCTACAATCACTAGCAAATGTGTGGTGTGTGAGTAAAGTATTCCCAAGGGTGAGCTGGCTTTCTAATTTTATTCAGCACCACAAGATGTAGGGATAGCCTCTCAGTTTTGGTGGCTTTAAAGGGAGGCTACAGAACATCTCGCAGGACTGTTTATTCCCGATTTCACAGTCACAGTGAGAGCAAAATAGAGTCTCTGTGGCCAGAGGCAGGAAACATCTGAAGAGCAAATCCTGAAGACAAGCCACAGATGCAGGCTGCTGCTATTGTAGCCATTTTGCCGACTCGCACAAGTATTTGGCTGCCTGCTGTTGGAAACTGTATACTTGGTCCTGGGTCTCATCTGCTCTTTGCTTAAGCAGATGTCTTCTACATCCAAATTGCTTTGGAAAATCAAACTAAAGAATATGGAACATTTCAGTAAGAAACACATGTTCCTGCTGCCTCCCCGCACCTTTTAAGTTTTACCAAGTCTTTCTCAATTATTCATCCCATCTTGGGCTCAATCCACATATTTTAATCTGGGAGTAAACCTCACTGAACTGTATGGAAATTACTTCCAAGTCAATACATATGAGAAGAATTGCAGTGGGGGTGGGGGGGGGGGAATGACCAGGCTTTTATTCCATTCCTTTTAGTAGCCTATCCAAGAGTGTCTTGGAAAGGGGACAACAAGGATGGAATCATCGATTCTAGCCTTTCATTGCTCCAGAATGAGGTCAAGTCTAGATACTTAATTCAAGGAGAATACAGAGCAACTAGTCCCCATTAAGGATTTAGACTCTGGTCGCCTATTTTGCAATATAGTATTCCTTAGAAAGTGATTTCTACTAAACTCAGTGCCACATTTCCCAAAGAATTGTGCTACAGTTGTGAGCAAACTGAGTTGGAAATTAGTCTCCTTGAAAACAATGAAACAGACTGGAAAATTATTTATTGGTTGGGTGGATTGAATTGTAAGCATTGACAGCTGGCGCGCAAAACAGAAGGACACGACCTGGTTAAACAAAGGGCACCCAGTCTAAGACTCCGTCACAAGTAAGACATTACTGGATATTTTAGTTTAACGCCTACTTTTTCACTCGAGTCGGTGCAGATCAAGCCTGGAACCTAAAAGTCTTCCTACCACCCACCTGCCCACAGCAAGGATCCAGTCCTACTCTGAGACCATAAACCTACTTTACAATAGCAGTCATTGTTCGTCCTGCACAGAGTAGACCTATTGAAATGAATAGGACTTAGGTTAATCATAACTAACTTAATTCATTTCAATGGGTCTATTGTGCATGAACTAACAATGGATGCCACCCCAAGACGTGGGAGATCCCAATCTAATCCTAATTATAGACCAATCTGACATGTTTTCTCCAAAATCTGTCCCACCCCATTCAAAAGAATGGACAGCCGAGTGGTTTAGATCGGGGTGGGAGCTGGCCTACAACTCCCAGTTTGCCAGCTGGGCCCGCCAAGAATTTTTTCTGTGTCAACTTGCTGCATAGGATTGTACTTTTAGGATTGTATCCGATCATAGTCTAACTTAAGCTCTGCTTGTTTCCTTGGGCATCCTCTTAAACAGAACTAACACCGGATGCAATCGTACATGTGTATACTCAAAAGTAAGTCCCATTGAGTTGAACCAGGCTTATTCCCCAGTAAGTGGGTTTAGAATCGCAGCCTCCATTGAGTTAGCCGAATGACAATAACTAAACAGCCGTGGTTTTCCATCTGGCTCGGAGAGGCTCTCAAAATCTGCAACGTTATTTTAAGGTAGGGGAGTGTAATTCCCATCTGAAACTCTGACCTTCCACTTAGGAACTGCGATCTTCCAAGCAAAAATATATACATAGGATGGGGATGACAGTTTAGGAAGGAAGTCAAAATATACTCTCTGAAAGTACAGAAAAATCACAGACCTCTCTTGAGGGTTCCAGTCTATTGAGGGTTCCAGTTTGGCTAAACACTACACCAAAATAGAGACTTTAATACAATTCTGATACTGGTAATTATGAAAGTGGCATCTCTCTCAGTCTCTTCTTCTCTGTGTCAACTTGTTGCATAGAATTGTGCTGGATCCTAATTCAACTTAAGCTCTGCTTGTTTCCATGGGTGTGGAAACTCTCTAAAATCCTCATCTCATATGTTTTATCTTTGCTCCTCACGGGGGGTGGTATTTTATTCAAGCAACAGGAAAGATCAAAATATCTTTCTTTTTTTAAAAGAAAAACTTGGAATTCTTGAGATCTGTGGACAGAATTATAAACAATCTCTGGATTTTTAGTACAGAAGACATACGGAGGAAAAGTTTTATCTGGGCAATCTCATTTATTTCATCTGTTATCTCTATTGATTGAGACAAAGTGTCTTAATTTTTTTTTTCAAAAAAGGAAAATAAAGCCAGGCCTTTTTACCCCCATCTCAGGAAATTACCTTCGTTTGATTGCAGTCCTGGGCACATTTATGTCGAGGTAAACCCCTCTGAGGCTTACTTCTGAGTGAATATTGCTTACTCTTTGCATGAATCTAGGGCAATCCTCAACTGTCTCAGACATGTGCCCCAGTGAATTCAATGGGACTTACTTTCGGGAAAGTGAGCGTGGGATCGCAGCCTTAGTAAACATCTAAGCCTAGCCTTTGCCAGACAGCAGACCTCCAAGACAGCGTCCATTTTATTACGAAAAATAGAATAGAATAAAATAAAAATATTATTATTATATAATACTTCACACTAAAAATCCGTGGGAGAGAAAAAAATATACCGCGCCAATGTCCTGCAGTAGAACTGGGACTCACCGAGGCAGAGTTTTGGTCCTGGGACCCGGGGGTGGGTGTTATATTTTAATACCCCCGCCCCGTCTGGCGGCTTCCCCCGTGCGGGGCTGCTGCGTCTGGTGGCCGTTCACCAGGAACGACCCCTTTGCACTTGGGGAACAGCAACACCTGTTGATCGCCTGCCTGGCACCCCCAGCGAAAGGAAAAGCGACCTCGCCGCTCATGGAAGCAACCTGCGATGCTTTCTCTCTCTCCTTGATTTAGGTGAATTTGATTTTCTTCCCTCTGGGCGTTGAAATAGCTCCGTGCTGGGCTCTGAGGCCGAGAAGGAACGGAGTATCTTTCCGGACAGAGTCTTCCCTAAGAAAAAGGGGGTGATCATTCGGAGTTGGGCGTATTTGAGTCGATTCCCGGCAGGTACGCGTGTTTCTGAAACCAGACGGCCTACTCCACGCGCTGCTTACTCCTTGGCTCCGGGAGGATCCGTTTGTCTCCAAGCCTCGGACGTGGCTGGGAGGGCTTGGGGTGCTTCCGCCCAAAGGCGCCGGGCCCCCCAGTTTCTGGGGATGGTCGCAGTTCCACGCGAGGTGCCCTGGACTTGCGCAGCCCGCCGACGCTGGCTGAACTCCGGCTGGTTCAAACAGCGGCGTGGCTTTGGTCACGGGTGCCGACCTGGGGAGCCCAGCTCAGGACAGCAGAGGTAGGGAAAGGGGTTGCTCCGGAGCGAGGCGATCTAGTCTGCCCTCTTCTTAAGCCCCACCCCAAAATGTCCCCCGTGAAGTATCGCAGGCGGCTGCGATTCATTACCTCGTGTTGCTGTTTTTAGTCAATCCGGGAGGAAAGCCTTCGCCCTATCACCTTTCGCGGTTACTCTTAAGCGTGAAGGCCTACGCAGGCTGGGAGGACTCAAGGGGCTAGTTCTCATTAACACGCCAAGCCAAAATCTGGATTGAAATCTGCGAGGTGGCCTGCTCAGTCCGCCGCCTCTTCACACCGATGTAACGTCTGTTCAATTCTATCAACAGTCCTATATTCGCTTTCCTGGGGGGAACTCCGTGGGACTTCTGAGCAGATGTATAGAATTACTCCCAAAATGTATTTATAAATAGGGCGATCTCACTTCAGGTGTAAGACAACCTGCTGCTGCTTCTGCGAGTTTATTCCGCTTTGCATGGGACCAGTTCCTCAACAGCTGTGCGTGGCTTGTACGGCTCTGCGCAACTACTCCCGAGAAGCACCATTCGAGTCGGGACAAACTCGTGGAGGAAAGAGCACTCCTAGCTGTGAACTCACCGATTTCCCAATAAACACGGTGAGGACTAGGCTGCCGGGTCCTGGCGCAGGCTCGCGTTGAGCAGAATGCGCCACTGGCCACGGGAGAGCTGACTTCTGAGTAAACCCCTAGGATCGGACTCTTGGCTCCGCAAAAGCACAGGCTTCTTTCTCGCAATTTTCTTTCAGAGCGTTTTTGGCGAGGAAGAAAATATCAATACGAGGAAACGATGTTGCAATATAATAACTGATTAAAAATAGCCTACAGATTGGGTTTAATTCCAAACATGGTCCAATCTCGATACCTCCCTCTCTCTTTGGCAACACGCACCCCACCCAGGGGACCCCAGCTCCGCCTTCCCAAAACCTCTCTGGCCCAAACCGCCGCAGACGCGAATCGCACCGCGGCGGAGTCGACGCGCAATCCGAATTTTGCTGCTCGGGACCGTCGCGTGGGCGGACTCCGCCGCTTCGCTTTTTATTTGTGAATGCCCTCCTGCGCCCGCAGCAAGAGAAGCGCCCGGGTCCCTTCTCCCCCACACCCCACAACTGCCACCCAAAGAGGAAGAGCTCTAAAATCCGTCCCGGATCGGTGCCAGCCCCTGGTTTACTCGGCCCGGGACCGGCCTTGGACCGCGACGCGGAGCGACGGGGCCGGGAGTCGCAAGCCCCGACCCCTGCGGGGAAAGAAAGAGGGGGTGGGGGGCCCGCTCGGCCTCCCTCTCTGCATCTCTGCCCCGCTCTTCGAAAACTCTCCCAAGGGGGAAATCGGACCATTCCGAATGTTCCCGCCGCGTCGAGCATTAACGACGGAGACTTAATGCAGAGCCGCATCTCGCAGGGAAGCAAAGCTCCTGCCAAAACGCCTCTCTCTGCCCAGCGCGTCCCCCTTATTTTCCCAGAGGTGAAATTCAACCGGATTTTACGGCCATCCTTTTTAAGGTTTCAAACGGGTCATCGCGAGTGTGTTCATTCCTCTCTGAAACCGATTTAACTCAGCTAAGTTTTTGCACGGCAAACAAGCCGGGTTGTTAAATTATTTGGAGAGGAGGGGTATATTTAAGAAAGAAATCCTGTGCGCACTTGCTTGGGAGATAACCTCACTGAATAAAGTGGAATTTACTTCCGAGAAGATATAGCTAGGGTTGCACTGTCAACGAACAGGGAATATATATGCGTATATATGGAAAGATGGATTGATATTAAGGCATAAGGAAAGAAAGCTCAGACAAGGAAAATGTGTAAAGGCCCCAATCCTAGAGTCACTTAACAGTAAGTTCTTTAAAGCAAGCGAGGCCTTACTCCAAGGTAGAAATGCACAGGGCGAAAGTGTAAAACATGAAACCATTAGAGCAGGAGAAAAGAAAAGAAACGGAGAAGAGGCCTAAAATTCCACACTTTTACTGGGGAGCGAGCTTCACTGGAACAACGGCTTACTCCTGAGCAGACGTGTGTAGGCTTGCATCGGAAGTGTCCCCTGCGTGTTATCGGGATTTCCCAGAAGTTACAGCCGAAGCCCCGTCCAAAGCACGCTTACTCCGAAGGAAGTCCCGCCGAGGGGCCTTACTCCCGAGTCAGCGTCCGCCAGGCTTGAAAGCCGGCAGACCCCACGCCGCGGCTGGGCCAAACCAGCGCGACCTCGGCCGTGTCTACTCCGGAGCAAGCCCCAGTAGTTCGGTGGGGTCTACTCACCAGCTGGGGCTACGAACCCGTGACTTGGGGATGCGGGGCGGGGGGGGGCGAGGCCGGTTTCCTGCCGGGAAGCCCGTTCCGCCCGTGGCCCGCCCGGACGGCGCTGGGCGCTGGCGGGGGCGCGGGGGCCCCGATCCGGGAGGGCGGGCGGGCGGGGCGGCGCTGCTCCCGCCCCGCTCCGCTCCGCTCGGCGCCGGGCCCGCCGGGGGGCCACCCGCTGGCCGGGAGGGAGGCGGGAGCCCGTCACGTGACGCGCCCCCCGCGCCCGCCGTAAAGGGGCCGAGCCGCCGCCCCGGGCAGCACTCGCAGGCCGCGACTAGGCGCGAGCGGAGCCGCAGCGGGCGGGCCGGGCCGGGCCGGGCCGGGGCAGGGCGGCTATCGGGCCATCAGAGATAAGGGCCGCGGCCGGGCAGCCCGGCGGAGCCTCCGCGCCTGGCCGGGCGACGGGACGCGGCCGGGGAGGGGGCAGGCGCGGCTCCCCCCGCTGCCTCCTTCTCCTCCTCGGGATCTTTTTTGGTTTTTGGTTTATTTTTGAATGGGGGCTCTTCTCGCGCCGGCCCAGCTCATCATGGGACCTTTCCTTCCTTGCCTCTTGAGACGTAAGTACCCGCCCCCCCTGCACGCCCTGGTGTAGGGACTTATCTGTCCTGTAGCTCGGCTTATCTGCCAGATAACTCCACTCCGGGAGAAGCTGGGGGGAGCGGGGGTCCCGTCGCTTTGGAAAGACCCACTATGGATAACCGCGTCTGTGATTTACGGGCTTGCTGATTAACCCCCCTTTTAAACAGAAAAGCGAGGGGACCCCCCCCCACCCGCCCTCCGTAATCTTCTCCGATACCTTTTTCGGACAGGGAAGGTTCTCTCTTTCTCGCTTCCCACCGCGCCGGTTCTTATCAAGGAAGTCGCTGCCGCTTTGGTCGGGAAGAAAACTCTGTTTTCTCTTCCCCTCGCACTTTTCCGTTTAGGAAGGCACTTTGCTTGCAACCGGTTGATTTGAAACGAATAAACAACCCCCTCCCCACCCCATTCGGGCATCGCGTCCTTTTCCCGTTTGTACGGATTTAATTTTCAAGTAAGCGACATTAAGCTCAGCTGAGAGTAAGCGCCATTAAATTCAATGGAGCGGGTTAACTCTGTGGGAATTAAGACAGGCCTGCACAGTTAAGAACTTGCTGTACTTTAAAAGTAACCGAAGTTGCAACGGGATCTTGTCCCCTGAGCGTCTTCACATTAAATCATCGGGGTGGGATTTACTTCCAAATAGGTGTATGCGAGACTGAAGCGTTTTGATGGTGAGGCTTTAAACATTTGGCCGAAAATATTTCCGCCGGCCTGAACGCGAAGGGGAATTTACTTCCTAGAAAACAGACAGCCCTGAACCTGGAGGCAAGTCCCAGTACCTTTTCATGGGGCTTAATTTAATGAGTTCAAATTCAGCCCGGAGAAGGATAAACTACGACTTTGGTTCCCGATCTCCTGGGGAATCCGACGTAAATTTCCAGAGGTTTCTCTCTGGAATTGCTCTCCCTTCCAGGCGCCGTGAAAGCCCCCCAAACTTCAACGGGAAAACCGGCCTGTCTCGAATCGCAGCCGCTGCTGCGTTTGGGGGGCTTACTCGCGCGTAAGGCGCGGCTCTCGTTGTTTCAGACTTCAATACTAGCAACGTGTAAGTTACGCAATCCCGAATGCCAGGCGTGTTTAGTGGTGTTCGCCTTCCTGTCTTCCCAAAAACACGGACACCAGAAATATTGCTAGTACGGCGCGTCCTATAATGTTGACGCCAAAGTCAGGGGCGAAGAAGGGCCAAGTTTCTCCAACTGTCACGCAGCCCTGCAGGGCGGATTCCTGCTGGATCTCCTGGAGTCCGTTTCTGCTTTTCCGCCCTTCATCGTAGTTACGACGCCCGTGAAAAAGCGCGTCGCCCATTCCTTCCAAGCGCTTCAGAGCTGCAAGTCTCGCCTCCAGCTTCCCATGTACTGCTTTCTCTCCTTTTCTTTTCGGTTAAGGGACTCTCCCAAGGTAATTTTCAGCAATTCCAAAATTCACATCTCCCAAGGCCTGGCTGCGGACCCATGGCATTTAGCGGTGGTGGGTTTCATACGAGGGACCAAGTTTCCTATTGGTCTGGGAGACTGTCTCCTTAAAATATCCTGCTTTGATTTTTCTGGTTAGTGTAATTGTCTGGATTTATGTATAGAATAGTTCTTAGGTTGACTACGGGCTCCCTTAAAATAGTCCCACTAAGGGGGAAGACTTCACCTGTTTGTATGATCTCAGTGTTCTGTAATGGGGAAGGGGCAGCTAAAAAGTTAGGTTATTTCCAAGAAACGGAGTGGGGTTGTGAATTACGAAATTTGGGGAAGTTGTTTTTCTCTTTTAAACATGCATGGGCGGTAGGGGTGGGTTTTTGTTAGCTTTTTTGTTTTTTGCTTCAATCCACCAAATTCAGCACTAGCTTTCTGTCTCAGTATGCAAGCAAGGGCCAAAACTCTGCACACATTTAGTTCTGAGTAAGTGTCCTTAAGCCAGGGCCTTAGTTTTGAATAGACAGCCTGAGGGCCTGGTTGATAGTTCGAGGATTGCTTTTAGAAGATAACATGGGAGTTTATCTGGAATGAGCCAGATTATAACCCAATTTAAGGCGAAGGTGCTATGCTGGTTTGGGAGGCAAGATACTGTCTAACCCCTGGGACTTGCTTCCAGAGAGCTTTGGCTATGCGGTAGTATAGCAAATAAATAAATAAATGATGATGATGAGGAATCCATTATTAAACCTGTTTAATAATGAATTACACCTGTTTGATCATCCTTAGTTCTGTGCCATAACCGAAGATTTCATCCAATGTGAGGCCTGCTGAAAGCAGAGCCAGAGAGATGAGTGAGACTCTAGCCTTAGCTGGTGCCTTGAGTTTTGGCAGAAAGAATGCTTGCAGCTGTCCTGGCACCACCTCTTAAACTGCTGCTTTTTCAATAGGGTGAGTTTTCAGTTTTCTCCCAGGCACAAAAGTAGGCTGCCTAATATTGCAGACCTGCTTCTGACAGGTACTCTGCACTAACCCACTGCAACGAGCAAAGATTCAAAATGTGCTTTTGATGCCGATTGTGATTATAACACCTTTAAGATGTGGTCCGGTTGTCATCCTTCTTTCTGTCTAAACTTGCATAGGATCGCACCCTTCATGTAAACGGTCTTCAAAGACTCCAATTAAATGCAGCCCTCTCACTTTATCCCCAAAATTATGAACTAGGTACCTAGTGCAGCCTAGGTAGAAAGAATAACAGTCTCAGTTGGAGCAAAGGTTTATTCTGTCTCTAACTACCACCAGCTGGGTAATTGTGCATATTGATGAAATCTTCCCTTTATTCTCAGTGGCTGGTATTCCCCAGATCTAATTATGTCAGTTCAGCATTCCTGACTCACAGTTCTGAGGTTTTTTTAATTAATAAGGAGTATATGCATCCTCTATAAATGTATATTTTTGCAAAGCCGGTAGCCCTCACAACAGCTCAAAGGAGAATTCCGTATGTTGAATGGTGCATTGTGGCATCTGTCTCTTTTTAAAAATTACCTGGAGCTTTGAGCCATATTAGTGCGCATTGGAGAGGAGGCGATGCTATTACATTCCCACCAGGTAGTAAGTCCCATTAGATATAATGAGTCTTACTTCTGAGAAAATATGCAGAAAATGGGGGGTTTGCTTCATGGCCTGCTCCATTCTGCAAGTTTAAACAATGACTTGCTGCAATATGGTGGCAGTGTTCCTATATGCTGATGTGCACACATATTTTTTTGGTCCTCCGGGAGCTCTATCATTCTCTTACAGCTTATTAGATCCATTGTAGCAACACCTCCTTTGTGGAACTTCATTCTTAATATAGGATAGAGATAGTGTAAGAAAATACTTGTATGAACTTTTTCCATCTGATAATTGGTCATCCTGAAGTCCTTTTGCTGTTTTGTATTTGTTGAAACACAACAGATGAGTCGGCTCCCTTGGAGCTGAAATGCCAAGTTGGACCTGATTGCCTCTGTAAGAATACACTCCAGGCGGGTTCACAGTGTGTTCCAAACTGCTTTCTTGGCTCCTGTAGAGGGGTGCCATGTGTCTTTCTCTCCATAACTATTCCTCCCCATCCAACTCACACGTTCCTAATAGCATTAGAAGTGAGATTTTTCAACCTACCACTTCTAAATACAAGGAATGGTTGTCAGATGTTACAGATTTTCTTTGTGACCGCATCCTGTGACTGCATCCCTTCCGGTATTTGTAGGGTCATCTAACCCAAGGCAATAGAATTACTTTAAGTGGATAGGAACAAACTAGCTTGATCCTCAACTCTGAGGAAGGGCTATGAAGGGCTTCTAGTTGGAGCAGTGAGTCTGGGATCGCTTTGCAAACTTAGTGGCACTGGACTCAGTTGGGGTTGCAGGCAAGTAATCTTGCATAAGGTCATGCAAGTGATTAAGGTCACTTTGGAGACAGTGACTACTTTTTTGACACTCTTTAGACAATATATCAAGGGGGGGGGGATAAAGAATTGTTGCTGTTGTCATTTTATTTCAAGCACGTGTGCTTTAGGCTGGCTTTGTCCTGCAGCTGTGTGGCTGGGTCCAGAACTTCCTTTAGCCTATACAGCAAAACTATAAAATAAGAGTGCCTTTGTGATGTGGATTAAAAGGAGGGACTACCATAAAACTCCCAAAATGTTCTGACCTAGTCTCAGGATTATTAAGAAGAGGTTTTGTCTCATAGTTTAAGTGTATAGCACCTATTCCCTTAACTGCACACTCAGCTGGAAGTTTGTGCTGAAAGGTGGTTTATGAATTTCCTAAAGAAATAAAAGTACATCAGACTAACACCATGCAAGCTGTTCTGACCACCTTGGAAGAACAGCAAGTTCCAGCTACTCGGCAGGGAGGGGAGAAATTAAGCTGGAGAAGTTGAAGCAAACTTCAACCAACTAACAAAATATATATTGATTTGTTAAGTTTTGGCATGTCAAGCTGTTGCAAGAGCCCAGGAGGGAGGAAGCATTTTGAAACAGCAACAACAAAAAACCCGACTCTCCTAAAATCACAGATACTGTGACCTCCAGTCCTTCTCCCTGCTTTTGCTGCATTCAACACACACTCTTCAAGATACAGACTAGGAATATAAAAAGCTTTAAAGAATATAAAGTTTCGGGGCAGGGGATAGATACAGGACCAAACGTCTGTCCTTATTTCTCTTCTTTTTGTTTGCAGGTGCTTGAAAAGCTGTCGCAGTTGCAACAGCTCCGAGGATTAGCTGGACTCTTCATGTCCTATCTTCGGCCCTTGCCCTCAAACTTCTTCGCTTGCCTCGAGTGCACCCCTCCAGCCGCTGCCTTGCTTTCTCAGCCCTCGCTTCGAAGGATATAAAATGTACCAGAGCTTAGCTCTTGCTCCCAACCCGGGCCAGTCGGCATACTCCCATGACTCCAGCAATTTCCTGCACTCGCCAGCCAGTCCAGCGGTGTACGTGCCCACCAGCCGGGTGCCCTCCATGCTCCAGAGCCTGCCTTACCTGCAGAGTTGTGAACCTGCTCACCAGGGTCACCCGCTGAGCAGCCACCCAGGATGGGCACAGACCACCAGTGCAGAAGCATCGCATTTCAGCCCCAGCAGCCCTCATCCGCCATCCAGCTTCTCCTACTCCCACAGTCCCCCTGGTGGCGGTAGTACCGGACGAGATGGAGGGTACCAGAGCCCACTGTTACTAGGTACTGGGGGGCGTGACCAGTACGGCAATACCCTGGTGCGGTCAGTCAATGGATCCTACTCCAGCCCTTATCCGGGTGCTTATGTCAGCCCCGCAGAGATGCCGCCATCTTGGACTGCAGGACACTTTGAGAGCAGTGTCTTGCATAGCCTCCAGACACGGCAGGGGACCTTCTCTGGCCGGCGACCCACCTTCGGTATGTATAGTGCGACCCATAGAAGCTGCTCCAGCCTCGTGTGAAACTCTGCCATCAGGGACTTCTGGCCCAGAACACTTGCTTTCCAGAGCTGGAGGCCTGGTTTGCCCGCTTTGGCTCCCTGGCTATCAGCTGCTGTAAAGCACAGCTTTTAAAAGCCTTGCATAACCCTGCAGAATCTCTGGGCAGAAACCTAGGCAAGGGGGCACACTAAATTTCCTGTATCATCCCATGTTCGATGCTTTCAGCTTGGGGCAGGGGTGGGGGAGGCCTTGATCTGTCTCCAGGTGTTATGGGGCTGACCCACACCTGGAGCAAAAAAAAAGCCTGCAGTCTGGTCTCCGGGTATGCCTATGCTATATATTTGAAATGAGAACCAAGATGTAATTCTATGCAATTTAGACAGGAAAGGAGGCGGCCCATTTTAGCAGTCGTGGTCTTTTTCCCATCTAAACTTGCATAGGATTGCACTGTTTGGCATTGTTCTTTTCCAGGTTCACTGAACATGCTAAATCTGTAAAGAGAATTCTTTGAGAAGCAGCCCCTCCACTGGCTTCCGGGCGCACCTGTGCTAGTCACAGAGGGCAAACTGGAACTCCACTTTCAAGGTCTCTGAATACCAGTTGCTTCTGCAAAGCTGTGCCAGGTTATGAAGGCGCCACGACTGGGCACTGCTGAAAATGGGGGAAGGAGTGGGGAATGGTTTCCCGGCTGCCATCATCTTAAGGTGTTTTGACAGTGGTTTGGTATGGGTGCCTACACAAACACACAGATCTGCAAAGACTCCGTCACAGAATAATGGTGTATGAGCAGTAGGAATGCCATGCAAACAGGGGTGTTAAACAGGTATTCCATCCTGGAATATTAGCTAGTAACCCGGGCATAAGAAGAGTAACAGTTGTGTCTCATGGGCAATATACAAGGGTCATCACTAAATCAGTACCTTAATCATGTTAGAATCTTTAGCAAATGCTGCCTTTACTATAAAAAGTAATGTCCTTAACAATGAGCACCAGGAAATTGCTGAGAGCAGGGTTTCAATGCAGATTGAGGGGAAATAATATTGAGGGGAAAGCCACTGCAATCAATGAGGCTTAAATGAGTCATCACTGATTCAAGTCCTATTGATTTCAAGGGGTTTTCTCTAGGAATGGCATGTGAAGGGCTCCTAGCATTATGGGCAAGAAAGTTTTGTGCAGCTGTTCTGTCTTCCTTCAATATATTTTCTGTGGTAAGAGAAAAGACTGCCAAAGCAGCAGGAAAATGTGAAAAGTTCTGTAAAGGAGGCAGGCAGATGGTGTAAATGCCTAGAAGCAGGCCACGTTGGGCTCCAACCCTAATTCTGGGGTGTGCAGATGTGTGTTTGCATGGGGATTGTGCTTTGGTCTTACAACCATACACTGCAAGAGTCATCTTGTTGCTAAACTCACAGGAGCCCTTAGAACATGCTGGAATACTGGCTTTTAGGAAATATGGCAGTTTTGATTTAAGGCAGTTTGAAGGAACATTAAACTACACTTTAATGTTTCTTGTGACTCGGTTTCTCCTGACTCGGTGGTCAGTGCAGAAATCCTGTTTAAAGCTTCCCTGCTAGAAGAGTGGGTAGGCTCCTTCTGAATCCTTTCCATCCCAAAGACCCACCACTGACCTAGGCTGTTGCTTTGCTTTGCTTGGAGGCAAATGCGTCTTGGTTCAGCAAGCTTGTAGCTAAGCATGTCCTGGAGTTTGTGACTTTTGAGCCTTGGACTGGGGATAAAGCATGCGCACCCAGCTGCTCTGCTTCATCCACTTGGAATGGCCTTAGATCTTTGCTCCCCAAGAAAACAGTCAAGGCAAGCTCAAACAGGAAAGAGCACTTTGGGTCAAATTCTGATCTCTGTCCAAACTTTGGCCTTGCTTTGTGTGGGATGGGGAAAGAGAAGGAAGTTGCCACGTTCGTTCGTTCGTTCGTTCGTACAACTTTTGATCAAACACTTACATGGTGGAAAGTACACTATACTGTATTAAAACAACACTTCCTGGAATTGAGGTAAAACACATATCAATATCAAAGGGACTAGCACCATAGGTTAAATAAGTTCAGGTCATTAGTAGGTCTTAGACTCCTGTATCATTTTGGTTTAAGCCCAAGTATGACAAATGAACTAGGTTGCCCAGTGGACAATTTAACCTCATCCTACTGAAATCCTAGGAATGTTTTTGAAGGGGTGGCATTAATGTGGCTTTTGGTTTCCAGAGAATCAGGGGTTTGTTAACTGTCACCTGTCAAACATGTATAAAACCAAGTGCAATGTGAAAAAAGGACATGTGCCATGGAAATGAAATGCTCAGCAGACAGATTAAAAATAGAGTTGGACATCTGACAACTTAAAAACTCAGTGTGCTGGAAACTATCCACCAGTTTGAAGGAGTAGTTTCAAAACTGGTGTCTTGTTTGTATCATGTTTGTAGAAGAGTCTTTGAACTAGAACTTGAAATACAACATATATACAAAAATACTTGCAATTCTAAAGTACAGGAGATATTCCTCAATCTTTCTGTTAATTTGTGCAGAAACTCTGGCAGGGAACCTACCAGGCAGCTCCAGCCTATGCATGCTTGCTTAAAAGTAAATCAAATTAGTTCAGTAGGTTTACTCCAAAATTACTTTGCATAGAGTGCTTGGAATATAATTGTGCTTCTTACAGCTGTAAAAAGTCAGCTTCAGTTTTCGTGGGAGGAAAAAAGTGTTTTTTGGCATTTCCTAGGATTAAAAAAAGAGAGACGATGGGAGTCTTTTCTTGCGCCTTTCCAAAGTGGAGTTGGTGACCAGCCTTCTGTATTCATATTGCATGACATGCAAGCAGCAAGAGCTAGGAAGGCGTACCACTTCCCTGTGGGGATAAAGTTAAGAGCAGGGATTCTTTGAGTAACCTCCTTTCTCTGAGCGCAGTATCTGTGTGTCTCTCTACAAGTCCTCTTTTTGTGCTGGTTTCAGTCGGGTGGCTAAGCTGGTGTTTAAATGAGGGGAGCAGATTTCCAGCTGCCATGCCTTTAAAAGTAATTTATTGGGGTAAATGAGTTTAGCTTTGAGCAGACTCCTGGGTTCCTAATTTGCCTTCACCCAAACAAGCCTTTCTTTCTCCACTCGCTCTGCGGCATCCGTCAGCACCGACACTCAAAATCTCCCACAATCAAAGTCACTTCACTTTTGGTTCGCACCATTTTATAAAGAAGCAACAATGAATCGAGGCAGACAGACTTTCTGCTAAATTGGCGCTTGGCTCGAAAAGAAAGGAAAAGAAAGAGGAAGCCTTGATCTTGTTTTGAAAAAGGCATTTCGTTTGGCTTTATGTTCTTTCTTTTGAGACCCTTTTAAAATTGACTTCAACCTCGGCTTTTGGCTGACCGTTGCTTTTTGTGACTTCTCCCACGCCGAGCCCTCCCCTGTTCCATCTCTTATTTTATCTGAAGGACAAACCAGAATTAGGTCGCGTTACTGCACCTCTTGTCAATTCAAGGTAGAATCTTTTTTATGTCCTTGCTCAGGAGTAGTCCACTGGAGTAAATAGTAAAGGCTTTTACAAAAAGAGATTTGAAGATTGTTATTAATTGCCTTCAGGATCACAGTTCTAAGTATGGTTAGATACCTCCAACCTTGTCGGAAAGGAAATAATTTGCAAACTTTAATTCCTAAAGCAGGGAAATGTACAATTTGCATGGCACATTTAAACCCTCTCTAGCAACTGGCTTGCGCCAAAGATGCATTCGATTGCAGTCTCTTTCATATGGCAGAGAATCTCATAGATTCCGGATCAGTTTTGATTCTAAATTTAGAAAGTACAAGATTTAATCAGTAAGTGTGATGACAGATCTGCCACATGTTTACTCAGAAGTAGGACCCATTGTTTAAATGGGATCTTTATTCAGTTAACATAGGATTTCACCCCTGCCTAAACAAGGCAGCTTTGAACTGTACTTCTATGGAAGTAAGTTGCGTGGCCTGCAATCTTATGACCAGTGATTTTCGGAGTAGGTCTGTGAACACAAATTCTCTGAAGTAGGCTGCTTCTGTCACTACAATTTTATAGAATGGTTAGGCTTAAATTTCAACGTAGCTTGAAAGTAGTTGGTCAGTCCATGATAGTGGAAAGCATGTGGTTTCTGCCTAACAAGGAAGGTTGCAATATAACAGGAAAAGTTATACCTCCAACACTATCATAACTTTGTTTTACTACCTTATTTTTAAAAAGATCAGTTTACATTTGCCAACTTTTTCTTGACCACCCATTCCAAACATAATCTCCACTTTTCACTGTTATAAGTCTCTTTTTGCACAGTTTTCAAATATCAAACTAATTTCAAGAATGACATATAAAATACTTGTAAACTTCCATTGCCTTCCCCACCAATTTTTAACTGGCTTTGTTATAAGTGGTCCATTGGCAATGCAAGCCTCAGTCTAGCTGGCTTTTTGCACTTTCTTTCTTGTATGTCTTGTGTATTTTGATTTCATCAAATTATTTGTGTGGATTGCATCAAGCTATGGGAATAGATACAAATACATAGATACAAATACAATACAAGAAAGGCACTCCTTGTTGCTCTGAGGCCTGTTACTCTGTGTCTGTGATATCCAAATTGTTGTTGAACTACAACAGATCAGTCTAAAATGCAGGTGACCAACTAAGGGAATGTTTAGACAGGAAAAAAAATTCTACAATTTCCCGTACCATATAGCTGGCCATGCAGTCTTGGGCACATAACAGATGGCACCCCAAGTATATGGAATAACATGTCTTTTCAGGGCTATTAATCAAGTTAACAATAATGGCTAAACTGATTGCAATTTAATATACACATCGATTGTGTGTGGGTATAATTTTTTAATAATTCAATAGTTCAGTTGAGCAGTTTAAACACACGTGAATTCAGGGGTTATATGTGAAACCCATATGGACTGCTTTAATTGTTCAGATCTTTTACTCAATTAGCATGGACTAATGAAAATATTTAAACAATTAAGCATTTGATTTTATGGATGCTACAGTTAATCCTTGTGTTAAATTAAAGGCTAACACATTCACACTATAATATTAAAACTGGAAGTAACCCCCATTGAGCACAGTGGGACTTTAGGGGAAAATACACGTCAGCAGGGTGTAGTAGGGTTTGACTATTCACCTCTGACATGAAACTGAAACCATTCCAAACAGCTTGCTTGGAAGATACATCAATAGAATTTGCTAAATGCCCTTAAAGGGTTGGTTGTGTGTCTCTCTGAAATACATTAGCACTAGAGATAGAGTTCTGTTTCTGTGCTTCCCCACCCTGTCGGTTTTTTCTGCTTATTAATCATTCAAATAGTGTTTTCACACTGTGTTGGGTAGGATATTTTTACAAATTCTGTAGCAGTTGTATATCTTCTCCCTCGTGTGAACATGTTTGCTATACTCAGAGCCATCATTGCATGGATCTGTTGCAGCAAAAACAATAGTTTTGTGGCACCTTGAAGGCTAACAAGTTATGGTATAAAATTTCAGGGGCTGCAGCACTTTTCATCAGAGGCATGAAGTCTTAGCTGGAGTTGCAGAATAAATTTTATTTAAAATGTATTTGTTAAGATATCGGGCTGTTTGAGGAAGCAGCTAGATTCACTTTGCTTGCAGCTGGATACTCAAGCCAAGTGTAGCCAAACTATTTTACATGGAAGTAAATTCCATGTGGGTTTTACCAGCATTTATATGCGAAAGATTTTTGCCATCTTATGTTTACTGGTGCATACAGTCACATTCTATGTGGCTTCTGACTACCAAGCACATTTACATGATGGAAAATTTATTAGTGGTACCAAACAGGGGAGAGTAGAATTACTGCTCTGAGGGTGCCTAGATTGTTTCCTAGTGGGTACTTTTTATTGTAGTTTTCAAATTTTATTTTTCTTCAGCAGATATGGGTGAATTGAGCTTACATAATTTCTAAGTGAAGGACAACACCATCTTTATTTGCAAAACCAAAATGTTGTACCACTTTTCCAGGTCATTCACTAGATCAATTAAAGAAACCTTGATATCCAAATATTTTGGCTTTCAACTCCCGTAAACTCATCTCAGCCACCATAGCCAATGGTCCAAGACAGCTGGGAGCTGAAGCCCAACCCATTTGAAGCACAATAAGTTGGGAAACATTAATTTAAAGAATCTTGTGATCAAATCAAAGGTATCATTTTAATTTAGCAGTGGGGGTTTTTAAAGCTGATACACTAAAAATAAAGTGATAAGCAATGTTCTACCCGGAAAAGAAAGTTTTTTCTAAGATGCTCCCTTCTGTATGAATTATCAATAGAGTTTTCTTTGTTCAATCAGGAATGGGGAAAGGTTTTTGTAATGTAGGAGTGGAAAACCTGATGCTGGAGGGGAGGGGCAAATTTGGCTCAACAGGGGTTTCTAGACAGCTCTGCTCCATTTTTCCTCAGCCACTGATAGTTTATTGCTTTCCTGGCTTTTATGCAGTTCCCCCAATGTCCATGCTAAAGGGATGAAATGCCTCTCCTACCACTTAGTCACTGGCAGTAAGAGGTTTAAGCTACGATACACAGGGCATATTTGTATAAGCAGAGTTGTTTGAAAGATGAATGGGGCTGGGAATATTTATTAATTTTATTTTAAATCGGATGGAATGAGTTAGGGGAAAGAGAGAGGTTGTCTGCTGAGCCAGATGTAGTTATGAGATTTATATCCCACTTTCCCCCAACAAACTTATATCATTCTCCTCCTACTTTCAGCCTTATCCCCAGAACAAGCACCCTGTGAGGTAGGCAGGCCCAAGTCACCCCGTTGGCTCCACGGCCAACTAGAACCCAGATCATCCAATTCCTGGATCCACAGCAGCTCAAGATGTTTCCTCTTGCATGTCATTCTCTCAGGGTTAGGCTGCAATTCTGCCCCGATCCGAGGCCGGCTGCAGGGCTTGGTGGGTGCCCCACAATGGAGGTACACTGTGGCAGGCATGTGAGCAGAGCCCCTCTGAAGGCCGGGGAGAAGACTTGCTCGCAGAGCCCCTCTGCTGGGACAGAGCAAGGCCACTGCAGTGACCCCAGTGGAGCAACGGAAGGGGCAGCGGGGACTAGCTGCATCCCGGGCCACAGCCATGCCGAAGGGCCATTATACAAGCCCCGTACCTGGCGTCATTTCAGCATTGTGGCAAAGCTCTGGCTGGTGAGGAACATCTCCCAGTACTTCACGGGGCATAGGGACACCTCACTGATGTTTCGGGGGTTGGTGCCACACGCAAGCCTTGCTTGTGTGTATGGCACTGCCCAGATTCCCAGCTGGCCAGAGAAGGGATGTCCTGCTCCTCTGTTTTATCCTCACAATCAACAGCAACCCCGTGAGGTAGGTTAAGAGGCATTGACTGGTCGAAGGTCACCTGGTGAGCTCCATGGCTGAGATCTCCAGACTCCTGGTCCTGTCACCGCTATACTGCACTGGATCCCAAGCCATGCTCGTCAGGAGCAGCACCTCCTGGAGTGAAGTCCTCCGTAGGACCTCAGACACTGCCCGGTCGTACCTCCCCCATGCCGTGCTTACCTTCCACCCATTCTATCCCTCACCTGTCCGGTACCCCTCTCAGAAGACTGCTCTCCCTTTGGGGCACAGAGCTATGGGGTATTTTGATTGGGTACTCCAAGTGGCTTCCAGTGCCCAAACTTCCATTAAAAGGTCATTTTCTTAGAAGTCCGCTAGTCATGGTGCAGTGATGCACCTCAGACTTGGAGTTTCCCATCCAAGTCAAAAGTCTGTCTTGGGTTATTGCACTGCATTTGTGTCCTGCCCTTTTCCTTCTTGTAAGGAACCCAAGAGGCTTACCTAGTCCTTTGTACGCTATCTTATCCTCACAACAGCAAGTCACTTAGGCTGAGGAGGGGCGACTGGCCCAGAGTCACCCAGCGAGCTTCATGCCCGAGTGAGGACTAGACCCTGCATCTCTCAGGTCCCCAGGCCAGACCTGTCTCCACCATGCTCATCAGGTGATGGCCTCAAGGTGCTCCCATAGCTCACCTTATCCTGTCATGCCCCCTGGAGGTTTTTTGTGGCCATTGCAAGCACCATCTTGGGGTACTCCCAAAGTGCCCCAGCATTGCTAGGCAGCAAGGTTTTCTGGGTTGCTTGCACGGTGAGGCTTGGTTTGCTCCTGGTACGTCCTGAAGAAATGGAACGGAAGGGAAACGGGTGTGCCCTGGGGCAGCTGCTAATGAAGAGCAAATACCTGCTAAGACTGTTGGTCCATCATAAAAAAGACTTATTTATTTTATTGTCATGTGCCGTTAACTCATCTCCAACTTAAGGGTGACCCCGTGAATGAAACCCCTCCAGAGCTGCCATCTGTCCAGCCTAGTGCCCTTAACTCTTATGCAATCTCCCACCTTTAATTGATTAATTGCACAATCAATTAAACCTTAGGTGGCTGATCTATCAATTCAAATCCCACAGTCCTAGGACCCCACTATGGTAGAAGAGGCAAGAGTCTGTCTCATTTTCCAACATCTTCCATGCTTAACTCCTTTGCCTTTGAGGCCAGGATTTGGCCTAGAAGCTGTAAAACTGACTCGAGAGGAGACTCCCCCGCCACACACACCCCGCTTCTGCAGCGGGTCTGTCATTTGTCAGCTCGGAGCTGCCGGCGTGATTGATACCTCCAGCGCTGCATCCCCCAACCTTCTCCATCAGCCAAAGACATTCCACCGGGCCTTGCCCAGCCTGCCTGTCGCCACCAGTCAACCAGCAACACAGTTTGATTGAAATCAGGGAAGTCTCCTGCTCCCCTCCCCCACCGCCTCCCCTTTTATCATCTTACAATAACATCATCCCAATCATTTATTTTTACAACCAAGCTGGGCTGCGCTTCACCCAGCTCAGCCTAGCGGCAGGAGATGTTGACTTCTCAGGGCACATTTTCGCAGTGCTCCCTCCCAGCCTCTGAAGAAGTCGATGGCCCATTAGTAACCGCTGTTCTCCCTACAAGTTATTTATTACTGATTTTAAAAAGAATTGAAATCAACAGAGGGGGAAACAGGAGGCTTAAAAGTATTTTTTCCTACATGCCTAAGTCAGGAAGAAGAGAAATGTCTGCCTCTTTAAAATGGAATGGAAAGAGTCAAAGACAGGCATTAGAAATTCTTTGTATTTCTCTGATGATCTTAAACTGCTTGGGTGAAATTGAGATTTCTTCAGGCTTGTTAAAATCGGTGGCATTCTTCTCATTTGGATACAGACTTAGCCAAGCTTTACGACAGACCCACTGACATGATTTACTTGTGAGTTGTCCCATGGATTTCAGTGAGACCACACTAGCCATGACTAAGCAGGATCCAATCCCCTGTATTTAAGACCGATGTGAAAATCTTACAGGTTTGAGTGGGACCATTCGGTCGAAAGGGAGAGCCACAGGAACTCAGACCCAGCACCTGTCCAGTTCAGCTTTCCAGTCACGCAGTGGTCAGCCTCTGGGGAAGCCCACAAGTAGGACATCGAGGCAAGAGTACCCTGCTGCTCATGTTCCCCAGCAACTCGCAGCCCCATCGGTGAGGGTGTTCAAGGATAAGCTGGACAGGCACATGGTGGGCATGGCATGAGCACAGCTGGCTGGAGCCGGGGGTCAGACTAAATGGCCCAGGAGGCCCCTCCTGGCTCACTCTGATTCTGTGTATAGATGAGCATTCTGCCTCTGATAATGGAAACAGCATAGACTGACAGCCATCAGAACCAGTAGCCTTTGAGAGCCCCATTGTCCATTTGTTTGTCTGATCCCCTTAGCAATCCACTCTGGTGGTCCTCACCACATCTCACGAAGGTGAACTCCATGGTGCAACTCTGCACCGCATGAAGTGCTTCTTTTAATCCCCTGTATTTGCCTCCTTTCAGTTATATTTGGTGTCCCTAAATTCTACTTTTATGAAAGAGGGCGAAAAATGTCTTCCTATTCACGTCTTCCACACCATTCATAATTTTGTACACCTCTGTCAGTTTCCCCATATTATTTTAGCTAAAAAGCCCCAAAGGCTTTACCCTTTCCTAGTAGGAGAGGCATTCCAGCCTCTTAAACTCTTACACACAGTTGCTTTTTTCTGTGTTTTCCAACTGTAGAATAGACCAGAACTCCGCAGGCTATTCCAAGTCTATAAAGGCAAGATAGTCTTGGCAGTTTTATTTTTGATCCCTTTCCTAATTATACCTAGCATGAGTTGGCCTTTTTAACCACAGCTGTGCATTGGGTCAGCCTTCTGATCCAGCTGTCTGTTACAACGCCAAGATCCCTTTCTTGATCAGGCACTGCGAGCTCGGAAATAAGTTCCAAAGAAACGAGTGGATTTTGATTCAACAGTAGTTAGGAAATAGAGAACATACATGCAGGTGTGCGGTAGGAATAAAATATGGCTGGGATTTGTTTAGTGTCACAGCTGCAAGGGAAATATTTCCATTATCTCAGAGTTACCATTATTCCATCACCATCTTCTGAAAGCTCTCGCAGAAGACAGTGGCCTTGGATATTTCCCTTCGAGTCTGGGGAAGCTCATATGTGGAAATGTGTTCTTTGTAGCCCTGAGGCTTTGAATTGCACTTGGAAACAAGTTGGCGGCCAGATCTTAACTGGCGTTGATGTTCAGCATGCCTCGTTCAGGTGACTTGTCTGCTTGCTACAGTCTCCAAACCGTCTTCAAGGGCAGCCCTCTAGTGCACCTTCTGAAGTTGGCCCTCCAAGTAGGAGCAGAGCGGCTGCAAAGTCACCCTCAACCCAGCAGGTTGCTCCAGGACACTACGCCTGAAGGGGTGGAAAGCCACTGAGATATCTGCTCGTATCAACGGGGGTGTTCTTGCCCTGTCCCTCTCCTGACAGCGGCCCCCACTCAAGGAGACCAAAGCGGTCTCAGTACTGAAACCAGGCCAGAACTTCTTGCGCTAAGAAACACCTTAAATATTTTTCTGATCAAGGACTTTGGATACTTGTGCGTGTCTGCTCTTTGGCCTAGCTTGGATTGAAGCACCCCAGCTTTCAGACTGGTGCGTGGCTGGTAAATGCGTATAGTGATGAGGTACTCAGTGTAACTGTTCCGTTAAGCACATCGTTGCACCTGAATTAAACTGGCTCTGTGCTATGCGATCGATGGCACAGAAATTCTCCAGAATGGAAATACTCCATTCTGACAGTGCATTTAGACACAAGCAATTGCAATGTTGTTTCCTCCCCATTTTTTTTAGCATTTCCTGCTCTTAGGAACTTAAGTGCTCCTACAAAAGGAACTGGCTGACTCATACTGGCATAAGACCATCTTAGGCAAACCTTGTGCATCTCTTGGTCACACTGGACTTCTTCTGCAGTACTTTTCAGTTCTCTGCAGGATGAATCCAGATGTGGGGAAGCATCTGTGCAGGATTCTTGCTTGCTTGCTTTTCCCCATGCTACTCTAGGATGTCTATAGGAGAAGCCTTTTGACGTAGCTCTGAAAAAGCTGCTGACACAGGGACATGCACATGGTGGGCATGTCATGAGTGGAGCCGGCTGGAGCTGGGGGTCAGACTAGATGGCCCGGGAGACCCCTTCTGACTCACCCTGTTTCTAACACCCGGTCATGGATGCTACAGAGGTGCCCTCCCATTTTAGCTACGTCCCTGTCTGAGCATTAGAGATTTCCCCAGATGAAGCAACTCCATAGCTGTGTGCTAGAAGGCGTCACGGTGCCAACTTCCTTGCGTTGCCACATTCAGACAACCAGTGAATGCGAACAAGAGAAAAGCCAGAGTCATGTCAACTGCCCTGCCCCCAAGTTCTGTATTCTGTGTGCATTGTATGAGTCTGGGTACTGATTCTGTGTCCGTGTCTTCTCTGGGACTAAGATTTTCTGAAGGGCAGTGTGGAAAGGCTTTTTTGGGAGTCTGAGTCCTCCTGCAACGGAGAACCATGTGGGCGCCAGGGCTTTGAGGTCCCTTGGACACCTCCATGGGCCTTCCTGCTGCCGCCACTGGCTGTTGCTCTTTCGATCCCCTCTCTCACCGCTGCTGCCTCGACAATCTCAGAACCAGCAGCAGGCCTTCCAGGCATCTGCCGCTCCTTGTTATTGCCGCCACCGTTACCTGGGCCAGAGCAAGAAGCAGGTGAGCCAGCACATTGTGACAGTGTGAAGAGCAGCTGGTCCAGGGGCCTTTGGCAGCGAGCTGCTGCTGGGCCATGGGCGCAGCCTTGCCTGCGTACCCTTGATACTGGCCCCGAGTGCGAGTTCTCACGCATATCATTTCCCCCTGTAAGGTTGGACCAGGATCAGTACACCACAAGGAGGGATTTTTGAATTTCTGGGCCAGAGATAAGGACTCAGGCAACTGTGTGACCTAGTGGTTATAGTACTGGTCTGGGACTTGAGAGATCCTGGCTTGAGTGCTCACTCGGCCATGAAATTCCCTAGGTGATTTTTGTCATGGCTAGCCCAGCTTACAGGGTTGTTGTTGGTTGCAAGGATAACATGGAGAGGAGGAAAGAGTCATGAGCCCGTGTGAGTTCCCTGCAGGAGGAAGAAAATATAGTGTAAATATATTATTATGATTTCTGATTATTATTATTTATATATTATAAGGAAATATATAGATACATATTGGGGGTCTAAATATAATGGTGATAATGGTTGTATGCACAGGTACATAAACCAAATTCCACAGCATTGTTTATTTTATTTTGAAGGAAATGAAGGGGGGACAATTTGGAATGGACGTCTGATAGAGGAAGGAGTGCCTAGCATTTGATCTGCCAAATCAAATGAGTTCCCCATGCCAAATTAGGGTGTACCCCCCACATCCTTTACTGCCCCTCCAAATCAGGGGTGCCTTCCCTCCCACCCAGTCACCAGCCCATGAGAGGTCCCAGATACATTTTCCTTCAGACTCAATGAGAAGGCAATTTATAGCAAAGCAAACATATGTCAGAAAAGGAGTTCATTTCCCCTCTGCTCTGCCAGTACCTCACTCCACGTTTTGGTTCGTAAGTGGGCTTTTCTTTAGCTCTTTGCAGGTGTTCACCTGCTCATGCTTTGGGAGCCATTAATATACATCTCAGCCCCAGCCCTGCATGCCCGGTGCCCATGCAGCTCTTCCATGCAAGCATTAACAGAGTTCCCCCAGTTGGAAGCTCTGCTTAGGCATCCCACTGGAATGCAATTCCAGCCTCTTGTGCTCAGCATGCCAAGGTCTACATGGAAGTAGGACGTGGAGGGACACTAGGGATGGGTCCTACATGCCCTACCCCAGCCTGCCTGCCATGACGTCCAACAGGTGAGCAGGTGAACGCATGCACTGTGGTTCTCTCTCCTTCAGGAACCAGTGTTGGATTTGATCATCCAGCAGAGAGCCAGGTGTGATGGTGAGCATGTTGGACTGAGGACCTGGGTTCCCGTCCCCACTCAGCCATGAGGCTCACTGGCTGGCTTTCTGCCAGTCACAGATTCTCAGCCCAACCTACCTCGCAGGGTTGTTGTGAGGATAAAGTAGAGCGATGTAAGCCGCAAGAGGAAAGTCAGCTTATAAATGCAATATAATAATCATAAATCAGGGACAGGTTCTCAGTCTGTATTTGTACTAAGGAGTGTTGAATACTTCTAGACAGGTTAGAATTTCAGAAGATGCAGATTGATTTTTTTAATCATTGGTTCTTAACTTGTGCAGCTTTTAAAATGCAGCTTTACACAAGTTGTGTAGCTGTATGGATGTACTACTGTGTTCAGAATTCGTTTTGCAATTTGCCCCTCCTTCCTCTCCCCCAGCCCACCTTAGTGGCAGCCCATGAATCCTATAACAAGAATTATTAAATTTCAGGAAGAAAATGCTTCTGTCAGGGTTGAGAAAGGCCGTGTTCTGCCAGCACCTAGGACCTGCCCTCTTTCTCTGCCCTCTGCTGCCTCATCTACAAGTTGGGCCTGTTAGCTGATAATTACATAGCCATATCTGGTAGTTTTCAACAATAACAAACAAGAGCACAAATTAAATGCTTCTGCTTTGGCCGCCTTTATTTATTTATTTATTATTTAAAACATTTCTATGCCGACCCATTCGCAAAGAGCCTCGGGGCTGCTTACAAAGCAAACAACAATACACACAATTAACCTTAAAAATCCGGAGACATCTCGGCACAATATAAAAACCCAATAAATAGTCAACAATTAACAATTAAAATAACTTTTAAATAAAAAGGTCTTGGCCTGGCGCCGAAAAACAAATAACGACCAGGCCTCTCTGGCGAGTGCATTCCATAGGCAGGGCACCACCTTAGTGAATGAAAAATCTGTCAATTCCACTCTCCCAATTAAAGTTTGGGTCATTCTGAGCTTTGACAGTTTTTTTAAAGTTTGCATGCAAATTCTTAAATATTTTGTGCACTTTCCTCCTAATGCATGTTTTTGTCTGTATTTTAGCCTAATATACATCCTTTTGCAACCAACATTCCTACTATAATGCACTTCTGAGCATTCTTCCTAATATAGGCATCTTTACCTGCATTTTTGATTCAATCACGGTAGGAGCCAAGGGCCATCAGGTCCACCCCCTGCCCAGTGCAGGACCAAACTTCATGGGGAGGTGTCACTGGGGAAACTTCAACTTCGAACTTCAAAATCTGGAAATGAGCAAGTTTCGAAGAGTAGCGGAGTTTGCATAGTGCTTTGAAAGTGCAACTAGGCAAGTTCCCATTAAAATGCAAAGTGAGTGAATTTCTTCCCGTTCTCGGTGTTTCTGTGCAGTGAGTCTTTGGGATGCCCAAATGCTGCGTTTTCATCCATGGCCTCCAGTGACTCGGTTATAGATCCATGCCTGCTTCTGTCTGTCATCCTTGTGTATGTGTCCGATCATTGGCTCCAAGCCCTGATTACTGGAATTCCTCTAAGAAACAAAGCGGACCTTGCAAACATAAACTGTGCGGACAGCAGCATAAGCAAGCCATTACAAAAACGTTTTTGGGGAACAGTTCCTGGCTGGGTCAGGGGAGGGCAATGCATGGCCCTCCAAATAGTTGGGACCAAAATTCCCATCAGCCCTTGTGAGCATAGCTTACGCTGAGGGAGCATGGGAGTTGTAGGCCAAAATACTTGGCAGGCCACAAGGACCCACTCCAGCTCTAATGGAATGTGCCTGAGAAACCTGTGCATCTGCACAAAACATGCAGCTGAAGCAAGCTGCTGTCTGACCGAAATAGGTTCTCCAAGTGCCTGCTATTTCCTTCTTCACCAACCTTCCCGATGGTGAGCAAAATACCTTTGGGCAAGGATGCTGGTTGCTCAGCTCCCCTGACCCAGATGCAAAGCAGAGCAGGATTCATGCAGGGTTGTCAGTTTATATGGAAAGGAATTGGAGCAGCTACTGCTTGTCATGAAAGAGGCCCACACCTACGGAAGGGGTAAGAGCTGGAGTGGGCGCTTGTGGCCTGCCAAGTATTTTGGCCTACAGCTCCCATGTTCCCTCAGCGTAAGCTATGCTCACAAGGGCTGATGGGAATTTTAGTCCCAAATATTTGGAGGGCCATGGATTGCCCTCCCCTGGCTGGGTTCTTCATTGCACAGTAGGTCCAGTAGTGCAAAGAAGAATGTAAGGAATGAATGTTTCCTTTCCCATCTAAGTCTGGCTAAAAGATGTAGGGGTGCCGTTGTTTCCTCTATGGTAGATTTTTTAAAACTAATTTCTCCTGAATCTTAGCGTTGTTATTTCCTACCTTTTTCCCTCTTGCAAGAAACCCAAGATGGCTTATATATATCCTGGTAACATCCCATGGCTGAGCATCCCATGGAAACCAGATCTCCCTAGCTCCAGTGCTCTAGTCACTACCCTACACTTCCTCAGAATGCAAACTAGAAAGAGACACATAGCCAGTACATTCTATTTAGTACAGATCCTTGTTAGGGAAAGTCCAAGGCAGAAGAAGAAAAGGGAGATCATGTAAGAAATGGCTTAACTCCAACCAGAAGCCACATCCAGCTTTGAATTGGATGCTGTGTTTTATTCTATTTCTATTGTGTCTTATTGTTAAACTGTCCTGAGGCCAGAGTAAGGGACAGTCTAAACAAGTTTTGAATAAATTTAGACTAGCTGAGCAGGACTGTGAAGGCAGGGCATTTTGGACGGCTTTCACTCATAGGGTTGCCATGAGTTGGAGATGACTTAATGGCACATGGTAGAAAACACAGAGCCTTACGTCAGGCCAAATGCGCATCCTTTATCTGTGTTGCATCATTGCTCCTTGTGGAGCAATTCCTCTTCGTTGTTTCCTCTTCATTGTTTCCTCTTGAGAAAACTGTTAGGAAGTCGCATTATATAATTAAGGGCACATTCCACAGGGGTTGCCTGTTACTTTCCGACCTCAAAGAATTACAAACATCCTGTGCAAAGTGGGAGGAGCTCGGAGAGGGAGGTTTCCCGATGCTTCATCCTGCAAAGACGCTTGAAGGCCAATTTCAGCTGATTAATAGGGGTGCTTTGCAGTGGGAGCATTATCTGTGTTGCATCATTGCTCCTTGTGGAGCAATTCCTCTTCGTTGTTTCCTCTTCATTGTTTCCTCTTGAGAAAACTGTTAGGAAGTCGCATTATATAATTAAGGGCACATTCCACAGGGGTTGCCTGTTACTTTCCGACCTCAAAGAATTACAAACATCCTGTGCAAAGTGGGAGGAGCTCGGAGAGGGAGGTTTCCCGATGCTTCATCCTGCAAAGACGCTTGAAGGCCAATTTCAGCTGATTAATAGGGGTGCTTTGCAGTGGGAGCAAAGGAGGCTGGGGCACTGCCAAGAGATACGAAGAGTCTTGGCAGCGGCATTTTCTCCTCCTCCCTGTTTTGAGAATGCCCCTTAAAGCCATTCTTTGAGTTTGCTTTTCCTTTCTTGGAGAAGCAGCTGGTTCATGTGCAAGTGGTGAAGGTGCTCTGAGCGTGGAGTTGAGCTGGCATTCCAGAAAATCTTGCAGCTTCCTGACGGGTCTAGGGGCCACAAGACTCCCCTACAAACACACTTTCTTCTAACCATGTATGGCAGCACGTATGGGGAACATATGGACCCCTGTGTGTTGTTGGACTGCTACAACAACTTCGCCTTCATAGCCTGTGGTGAGGCGGGGGGGGGGGCTGCACTCCACCGACATCTGCAGCAGGCAACACAATTCCCATCCTTGGTAAGTGGAGTGCATTCATCTCGCCACAGCAGAAATGTGTCATATTCACAGACACTTACAGTGAAGGAGATGGCAACCTTGCTTCCCAGATGGATGACCGGACCCATCCCACGCGACTCCGTGCCTGGAATCTCTTGCTCCTCCTCCATTTTTAGCCCTGCCTGGACCTCCTTTTGACAGCCTTCCAAAGGCATAATCCAGTGCAGCTTTGTTCCATGAAGCTGCTGATCTTAATACGAGCTCTTCATACTTGACTACATCCACTATATCTTTCTTTATCATCAAATTCAAGTGGGGCTGCGGTTGTCCATCAATGCATGGGTATAACTGGAGGGCAGCCAATACAGGGAGAATCAATCCAGACCAGATTGTTGCTGGGCAGTTCATCTGCCCAGTTGAGTGGTGCGTATCCCCTTCGGGATCAGGTTCAGAGTCTGGGAAAGCTCTAGGATCCAGCATTGTCTCACCTGCTTGAGTGGCCTGTGTGGGTAGGATGAATTTGATCAACTTAGATCAAGGCTACACAACCCTCCACTCACTGCTGGCAAAAAGCACTCCTGCTGCTGGGTCTTATACTGCATTTAGATGCTAAGGATTTAATTTGTTATAAATAAGTCACTGTTTTATTTTATCCAAAGCCACTCAGATAATTACATCTAGGTGAGAGATCATAGCAACCTCTAGACAGCACCCAGGGACCCATTGGATTCCCAGATCTCTAGTCAGAGATGGGAATCGATGCTGTGAAATCCCTCCTTTGTAGGTGATGCCAAAAGAGCTACACTGGCTGCATCTCCAAGGCTGGAAACTTCACCTCCCAGAGGAGGTAAAGGAGGTGTTCTGAGGGCCAGGAGGAGATAAGACTGCAGTGAACAGGATAGGACATACCCTGTGTCTTCTGCATCTTCCTTCCTTCCTCCTCCAAAGACCCCGGCTAGTTGACCAAAGCCAGTCATCCACCAGAAATGCAGAGTGGAAGAAGCAGGGAAAAGGTGTTTGCCTTCATCACTCCTGCTGCTGTGTGCAAATGCCCATAATTCTCCAGGTCTGGAGATGTACAGACATCTTGGTTGGATTGCATTCTGCACAAAAGTGCCGTCCTATGCATGATTAGAAAAAGCCCTACCGCTCCCAGTGCGTGTGTTATGTGCTGTCAAGTTCTCTCCAACTTCTGCTCTTCCAAGTTTAAGGCAGTGGCTTCCCTGATGGAGTCCCTCAGCTCATACTTGGTGGTCCTCCTCCTCCTCCTCCTCCTCCTCCTCCTCCTCCTCTTCTTCTTCTTCTTCTTCTTCTTCTTCTTCTTCTTCTTCTTCTTCTTCTTCTTCAACTTTCCCTAGCATGATTGTCTTCTCCTGCCTCCTCATGATGTGTCTGAAGTAGGACAGCCTCAGTTTTGTCACTTTGCTTCCAGAGAAAGCACCTGGCACACCCCAAGGTGAATCACATGACTGTTCTACTTTCGGTTCGATTAGGAAAATTTGCGTTTGGATCCTTGCTTGCCCATAAACCATGCTGAATGACCTTGGACCAAACACTATTTTTCCAGCCCCATTTATTCCACAGTGTAGCCATGCACACAACCTGTCATCACCCTCTCCACCCAAACCCAGTAGGGTGGCCACTTTTGTGTCCCAGGACAGGACAAGAGAGGATATCGGTTTGTAAAAACAACTGCCCTCTTGTAGTGAGTGATGTGTAAAGATGCTAATTTAAAAGTCACAAATATTGTGTGAATAGAAATACAACTCATCTCACCCCAGTGGGGAAGGTTGTAGAGGTGGCAAGTGTTGATGCGTAACTGCAAGACCGCTCTCTCTCCTTTAAACTGGACTTGAACTGGACAGTCCTTCAAGCCGAGGATGCTTTTGGGTAGAGAACTGTCTCCTGATAGTCAGGTGGTCACCTACCCCTACACAGTGAGAGTACCCTATAGGCTTCTAATCTCCTTGGAGAAACCATAGCATCTCCTTCCCTATGTGCCTGCTCACCCCTTAAGATCTGGGTTGGAAGTCCTTCTTCAGGAGCCCTCTTTGAAGGAGATTAGGAGTGTGGCTACCTGGAGAAGGGCCTTCTCTGCGGTGGCACCTTGGTTGTGGAACATGCTCTCCAGAGAGGTGCGCCTGGTGCCAACACTTTATTCTTCTCAGCGCCAGGCCAAAACCTTTTTATTTTCCCATTATTTTAAGACCTAATTTCCATTTTAATTGGGCTTTTATTATGGATCTGATGCTGTGCTTTTGCTGTTGGGCCATCCTGAGACTTTTATGTATAGGACAGAATAGAAAAGTTTTACCTAAATAAATAAAAGCACTCAGCCATCACCATCAAATGCAAAAGTGAGGGTCATCCTAGAAAGATGTCAGTAGTTCCTGGTGCTTGGATTTGTATACCTGGATTCTAATGATTTCAGGGTCTCTGATGGAATTCTCATTTGTGCAAGAAACTTGGAGGAGCAAACGGCTGCTGTGACCCTTGTGTCAATGCACATATTGTGAATTTTCCAAAAACAAAGTAACCTAGATCTTTTCCCTCTGATATGTCTGGTGATATCGGCTGCAAAAATGCATGGAGTTATCCAAACTGGGACTATGGAGGCTTGAGTTCAAATCCCTCACTCAGCTGATATCAGACCACTTGTGTTCTCTCAGCTTGGCCTACTTCACCAGTTGGGTTTTGCTCCCTGGAGACGAAGCAGGATGTGTTTCCCTTAAAGTTATAAAGCTCTTGGCATCCTTGTATCACTCTTGTCCAGAAAACTTGGTCCCATCCTGGCCTCCTAAGGGAATGGGCAAAGGAGATACCGGAATGCTGTAGGAAGGTCATTCTGAACACTTCTGGAGAAATGATTGAGAGTGAAGTTTGCCTGTCCTTTTAATTGAGGGAGGGGGAAGTGGACATCCTTCTGCTTTGGGTACTTTTAAAAAGTGTTGGCTTGTTTTAATAACATCATCAGCATCAGAAGAAGAAAGCATTAGGCATGGAAAGAGCCTGTTTCCGCTTCTGTGCATGAGTTATCCAATACCTCCTTTCCTACATCTCTGAAGCAAATGGTGACCCAGTCTGGAACTAACTAACCATTAGTAAAGGGCTAACCATTTCTGAAGAATAACTATGGCAGCTCTCTCAATCTCATACCACCCAGGTATGCAGCACTACAATTTCCATCACCCCTGCCAGCCATGGGGGTGGGGGAAGCTGCCTTAAATGTAATTATTGTGACCCAGAAAAAGTCAATGGCACGTAAGACTCTGTCCATACGTGCCCAGCGGGAAGCATCGTTTAATCCTACAGGGGGTCACTTCCCTCCCTGATTCTATGCTCATTTACTCAGGGTTAGGTCTCACTGGGCTATCATTTTGGACTAGAATTCCCATCTGGTTGTGGTGGCTATGCTGTGGTTAGTAATTAGAAAACTGTTCATGCTGACTGAAATTGGTCAGTCTTCACTTCAAAGTCCAGTTCAGCTTACTTGTTTAATCAGAAAAAAATCACATTACAGATGAGAAAACTGCTCACTGCTGTGTGTATACCCCCCAAAGACTGAAGCATGAAAATGCATATTTTTGGAGCATTCAGCACACTTCCAAGTGCACTGAAAAAGTACACCTCTTAAATGTGATTGTGAATATGGGATTTTTTTTCCCCAAAATAAATGCACTCCATATTCAGGCATGCATATGAAGCAAGATGATTTGCAAGTTGTACTGAAATTCTCATAAATCTGTAGTTTCAGTGTCCCTTGGTGCTCTACCTGAATGGCTAAAGACTTGTGTCTTCCTTTTCCATTTCAGAATTCTTGGAGGAATTCCCTGGGGATGGCAGAGAATGTGTCAACTGTGGGGCCATGTCCACCCCACTCTGGAGGAAAGATGGAACAGGGCACTATCTATGCAATGCTTGTGGGCTCTATCACAAGATGAATGGCATTAACCGGCCGCTTATCAAGCCGCAGAAAAGACTGGTAAGAAGAGATTCCTGGGCTCTCTTGTTCTACTGAGAGATTTTCCCTTCCTCTGACTCTCCTGATGTAGCTTGATGTTATCGCTTGAGTCCTCTGGAGCTTTTGGTGCTGCTGTCATGAGGATGGTAAACACTTTTAGCTCCCTTCAGAAGCTGCTTGCCAGGGAAATGCAGGGCCTGAAGGCAGAAGGGGCTGCAGCCACATTCAAAGGGAGTGAGGCCAAAATGCCAACATTACTGGTGCTTAACACCGTAACTGCCAGCAAGCCACAGGAGAGGCATGTGAATCTTTTGGAATGTGGAAAAACTGCACAGAAGCTGGAAAACCATCAAACGATTGGTGAGCAGGGAGAGGGGTCACCCAAGAGTAGGGAAACTCAGAGGGCTGGACTGAGCCCCCGGGCCTGCCAGGCTTGGCCCCCAGGTCTGAATCCTGCACCTTGCGCTCACACTTGCCCTCTCGTTGGGGCATGCTGTGCTTCAGATTGCAGAATGCTTTGAGGGTAAAGCCTGCAGGTTGATATTCATGGAGTGCTTGTCTCATTTACTTATTTATTTGCCACCTGTTTTCCTGCAAGGAACCCAAAGCGGCTTACATATTCCTCCTCTCCATTTGATCTTCATAGCAATCCTGCGAGGCAGGAGAGTCAGGGACTGGCCCAAAGTCACCCAGTGAGCTTTATGGGCTGAGAGGGGTCTAGAAGTTAGATCTCCTGAATCCCAGTCCGGCACTGAGCCACACAGGCGCTCTCTTTCCTTGTTCTGTGTCTCATAAGTTAAATGGAAACTCCATGTTCAGATAATGTCTCTAAATAGCAGTTGCGTGAGGGGTGTGGTGGACGACAGACAGAGGCCAGTTCTGCTTGTGGGACTCCTGGAAGCATGTGGTTGGTCCCAGAACCTGAACTGGTTTTAGGCTTTCTACAAATAGAAAAGTTCTAGAGCTTTAGGGTGGTCATCTCCTGGCAAACTGGAATCCTATAGAAATCTTTCTTAGACACCAGTGCTTTGGAGGTTGACTCCCAGCATTCCTGGCCACTGGCCATGCTGGGAATTGTTTCTGGAGTGCAAGAGAGCTCTAGAGCCTCCTTGTCCAGCCCAGGTTCCTTGAGCCAAAGCAGTGTGCAAGCGCTCTTGAACCTGGGACATGGGCACCAATGTACCCACATGTAACTTTCAGAAGCACAAATATTTTGTGACCAACTATGATAGCTATTTTTTTACTGGTCAATCCTCCTTAAGGTAGCCATTTTGTGAGAGCACCCATGATACTTTCTCAGAATTCCCCATGTGCTGACCCCAAAAGTTTGGAGAACCCTGTTTCGGGGCTTCTTCTGAGAGAGAGAGAGAGAGAGAGAGAGAGAGAGAGAGAGAGAGAGAGAGAGTTCAGGGACAAAACAAGAGTAGGGTTTTTTCTGACCTGTATTTAGCCCCATTCCTTCCCCTGTGATATCACAGCTAGGGTGTTAATTTCAGGTATCCCAGGCCCCATAAAACCTATGCACTTTCTTCTACTGTAGTGAACGAACTAACATTTGTTCAAAGGCTTCCTATAGCCAGTAAGCAACAGAAAGATGGTCAGGCAGAGTAAAGTTTGCATGCAGACACAGAAACCTCTGAAGCCGTCCAAGTCAGCCATTTCCAGCCTGGATGTTGGAGACCATAACTGCCCACATTCCAGCCAACATGGGAATTATGGAAGCAGAAGTCCAGATCAAAGAAGGGACTGCAATTCCCATCAACTCCAGCAGGCCTGGTCAATGGCAAGGGATGGTGGAAGTATCAATTCCTCAATATCTGGAAGGCCACAAATGCCTTTTTGGCGCTGTCTTGCAGCCACTAGTTCAAGACATGTTGTGGCTTATTTCCATTAGCAAGGGGAGCTTTGTGACCATTGGTTGTATTTACTAAATGTCCATGGCAAAAGCTTCAGTTCCTTAGTCTGAACTCTGTCGGTGATACTTCTGCTATTTTAGCTATATTTATAGCTCCATATCTTCTCATAAGCATTGTAAAATGGTCATTTATGCCACTGCCTTTTTGTTCCCTTTTAAATCTTGAGAATGTTTTTCTCATCTGTGCCCCCAGTACAAACAGAGAGATCATTGCGGCTGTTTTTCAGGATTCAACTCTGGGGCTTCAGCTTCAGTTTTTGTGGCAGAAAGTCAGGCTTTCCAAAAGCACCTCTATCCCAAAATCAGCCTGCTGAACTCTGATATCCCAGGATAGGAGGTTATTTGTCCATGTCTGAATTTAAGAACTTCACGCTTCATTAAATTTATAGTGTGTGTCTGTCCCTTCTACTATTACTCAAGTATAGGATTTTTCCTCCATTGGTTGTTTGGAGAATAGATCATGCACCTTTGGCGGCAAAAGTGTTGACTTGTCCTTGGGACGCCACACGTATTCCCATGAACTCTTTCTGGCTTTGTTGTTGGATTAAAAACCGAAACTACCCAAGCCCTGGATACATGGCTTTGCTACGAGGCAAACCTGCCTTGGTAGTGGCAATTTTGTGTTTGTACACAAGCTTGGGATGCACGGGTTTTGTTAAATCCATGCTATGTTTCATGGATTGTCCGGCATCATGGAATCAGATTTTTTTAACGGATGTGCAACATTCTGAGCCCGCTTCCTCAAGTATGCATTAAGCAAGCAGGCATTTGCCCAAATCCCTTCCGCCCGTTTTTCTTTTAAACAGTCCAGAAGCCTCTCTGCTCCAGAGTCTCTTGAATCTGTTGCAGATTCCTCCAACATCTCTCATGCAAACTTGGACACGGTCTGAACTGGGTAGGAAGAAGGAGAGTATTGGGCAGGGACTGTTCACAAAAGTATGAGCAGGTAGCGTCCAGAGTTCTCTCCTTTAGTCCTTCCTCTCCAGTACTTTTCTTCTAACCCAGCAGGGCTGGGAACAAAAGTCTCTGAGGAATCAAGCAAGAGAAGGGAGACCTGTATCCCATTCCCAGTTAAGATGGGCCTACTTGTCTTTTCTATGGTTCTGGACAAAATGTAGGCTTAAATGCACAAAGCAGCTGTGATCATACACAAGGAAAGATTTCTCTTTTTCTTCCCGGACAGATGGGAACACAGGTTGAAGCAGATAAATGGCAAGAAGGGAAAGGGGTCAAGGAAACCCTTTATCTCTCCCCACCCCCTTCCTTCTCTCTGCACTGCAAGCTTCTTTGCTTTGATTTTTTCCCAGTTGTATGATGGAGGGACACACTCTTCTGTGTGGTTTCTTTTTTCTTATTTATAATCATGGTTTTATTGTAGTAATCCAATTATTTTATGTTGCAAGCTGCTCTAATGTTTTCTTTCAAAGAAGAGCAAGCCCAGATTTTCCTTTGCTTTTGTTCCCTTTTATTTCAACAAACCATTGCAGGAAAGGATTGCGCAACTGAGCATCACATGTGTGGCTCCAGCCCAAGGGAGGCTGAAATTATCTTCACCTTGGAACATTTCTCTGGGCTTGCATTTGAGCCGTCCTGTGAAACTTTCCAGCATGTTTTGAATAAATACTTTTCAAAGTCCACCACTCCGAAAGCTTATCAGCTGCAGTTGGCTGCAGAGGGTGGTGTGTGGCGGGGTTTCTGTTCAGGGCCCGGTCCAGTTTTGTATAAACAATCACAGTGGGGTGCAATATTGAAGTCAACAACTTCCGAGCCAAGGTCAAAACTCCACAAAAGCTGTGTGGAATAGGAAAGAGGAGGGATTTGCTTTCTCTTAAGAGAACATTTGGAATATTTGCAGCACTCTGCGCTTCCCTCCCTTCTCTACATCCAAAACCCCCCTATATCTCTTTCTTTTTGACACCAGTGCCAAAACCTGGGGAGGATGAATGGAAAATGTAATTTTTCTCTGGCAGCATAGCACTTTTCCTTTAAAGCAGGGCTGGACAACCTCAGATGCTGGGGCCAAATCTAGCCTTCTGTGGGTCCCAGTCCAGGCCTTCTTCAGAAAGCCACAACCTCTTTTGCCCCAAGCCCTGATTGTTCAGTTTCTTGTATTTTATGCAGCTTTACCCCTGCCTTACAGGGCTGAAATGCTTCTCCTAAGGCTTAGTTACTGGGTTAATTTAAAATATGCTGGTATTGGGAGGGGGCTTGGCCCTGGCCCTTTGGGCTTCAGCTTCGCCTGTCCCAGGAATGCCACTCCTGGCAGCTGCTCTGAAATGGAATCCGGCCCTTGGACTGGAAGGAGCTTGCATGCTGCGTCAAGTCTGCCAGAGCATGGCTGCATCAAACCCCATGCCAGAAAGTCTCTCTCATTCAAGTTTAGCTTGTGCCATGTGGGCGGCCTTAGGCCCTAGGCCTTCCGCTGGCCAGCTGGGATGCACAACCATTTGGCCCTAAGGACCATACTCGATGCTGGTCTGAAGGTCGCAGGCAGGAGGCAGGTACATGCAGCTGTATGTGCATTCACACATGCTCTTGCACGTGCAAATCCGATGCAGAGTTTCCTTTCCTCACGGCTAGCAGCTGCATATTAAGAGCTCCCTGTATTAAGATAACTGGGGGAGAAAATGAAGAGTACAAGCTATGGGGAAACGGGCAAGAGTGTAGAGATCCACCACCCAGGGATGGGAGGCAACGAAAAGCTGCGTAAATGGCACTACTGGGTCACAGTGTGACTATGATGAGTTACCAGCATCCATGCAAATATATTGCTGAAAGAAAATTGCATCACTGAGTTCAAAGAGGGCCCCAGGTCTGCAGAGGCTGGCAACCACAACCTTCAGCAAGTCATCTGCTGGTCTGGGTGGACCCCATGCCTTAGGCAAAGTGGGGTCCTCCCAAATGCATCTTTGGACCACCCTCTGGGATCCAGACCAGTACACTGGTCTGTTTTAAGCGACTGGGATGAGATCCCAGAGATACTGCTTGAAGAGAAGGCTCTACAGCCAATGATAGCCATATTTCCCATCATTATCTTGAAGTCTTAGTAATCACAGTACTCATCATGATCTCATTGTTTTCTTTTATCCATAAATTATAAATCTGGGTCATTGGCCATTTTTGCTGGTGCTACTGAATTTGACCTGTCAAAGGATGAGCATTGACCCTACTGACTCCATATTCACTATTTGTCATAAAAATCATATATATTTTCATAGTCTGCTTCTCTCAAATGTGCAGGTCTGCTAGATTCCTTTCTTACAGGGAAAGAAATCCATGATCATAAAGCATTTTAGAAAGAGCACTCGAACTGTTCCCAGAATCCCTTATCTGTTCCATACTGAACTTGTAGCAACCCCAAAGAGACTAGGAAGTTTCATGGAACTTGTATGGGAGCTGCATTATATGGCGTGGCACCGAGTCCAGCTGTTGGCCCATCTGGCTCCGCAGGGGCAACCTTTTTGGGGTGATCAGATGAGTTCACCAAGCTGAGAAACTGTTGAGGGCACCACCACAAAAAAACTGCTGGAGGAGCTGTGGTTGGTCGTGAAGGAAAAGTAACCGGTCCACAAGACTAAGTTTATTTATTTGTTTGTTTGTTTGTTTGTTTGTTTAGAAGGCTTCTATGCCGCCCCATTTGCCGAAGCCTCGGGGCGGCTCACAATAAAAGCAGAGGCAGGGTCTGACACTGACGCGCACACAGACACGCACACACACATGGCACAATCCTCTGTATATTCAAGCAGGAAAAAGGCCTACAACTTTTGGGGGGGTTCTGTCTAAAAATACACAGGACCACACACTAAACAGTCCTGTAACCCACACTTATGAGCACCGGCTCAAAGCTTTTTGCTATTTTTGTTTAAGTGGCCAGGTGTCTGCAGGCTCCACATTGTCTCTCCCTGGTGTAGCACCATGCAGTCTACACAGGTGGGCAGCAGTTCTCCAGGGTCTTAGGAGCTTCTCCCAGCTCCCCCCAGAGATGTCAAAGCCTCGTTTCCAAAAAGACTGACTCCTCTCGCCCAAGTTCAGTGGCTTGTCTGGCACTTAAGACCTCTCACACCCAGAACAAGATCTGTGTCCACAGACCACGAGTGGGTATTCTGTGGTTCTCCAGATGTTGGACTTTAGCTCTGTCATCCATGGCCTTTGACCATGCAGACTGGGAGGAGCAGGGGGGCTTAAAATCCACAGTGTCCAGAGGGTGCTGGCTTGAAGAAAGGGCTTTATCTTGCCATGTTTCCATCTGCAGTGGATATGTGGATATGATCAGCCTGATAAGTATAACACTTCAAGCAACTGAAGTGGGCACGCATCCACAAAAGCTTTAGCCAAAACAGATCTGTTGATCTTAAGAAGCCTCAAGGTTCAAGCGCAGATCTTTTGCAAGGGACCATGACCCATGTCACAGAAGAGAAGCCTAGAAAGTGACTGCAAGCATGCTCTTTTAACGACGGCCTTTGCAACTGGAACATTCAAGCATCTTCGCAGCTTTCCCAGCCTCTTCCTGAAAAGCTGAACCCAACAACACTCTTTGCAGTGATGGGCATCCTTTCGTTCATCATTTGTGGTCCCAAGTTTTTAATAGAAAAGTAAACAGAGATGAACTTCATCATGTACATAATTTTCTAGGCAGCTGGATGGTGATTGTCATGAGCTGATAGTTTCTTCCTTTGAGGCTGAGAAGCGTTGCTGAAGCACCTCAAAGTTGGTGGAACACACTTTTGGCCAATGCACATAATGTATTTGCTGCAGGACTATAACACATCAAACTACCGTTTGGGGGTTCCACACGTTAGAGTCCTCCTTCCTCAGCCAAACCAAACATGCCATAGATATTTTAAAAAGTACTCTCTATGTAGCACATGATGTGACATTCATTCAGCTGGCACCGTTATGTCAATCTACCTAATTCACACTTCACTCAGAAATTTACAAACTCAGTCATGCTTATTGGTGTTTGCACTGCGCTGAATTTTGCACTGCAGTTCTCCGATCTAAACCTGTGTGCAAGAGAAAGATGCATAAGAGATGTGTATATATTAGTGAAAATAATGTGCAGAGTTTGCATTATATTAGGGGACATTGCTAGCAAAAATAGCTGGAAATCATAGCAAAAATAGCTGGAAAACACAGGAAATCATACATTTGGAGGAAAATGCATGCTAATATGTGTGGATTTCCCTGTAGACTTAAAAACATGCTGAAATCAGTCATCTAAATGTTTTGAGGTGAGGAGAGCACAGGAGCAATCCTCACCTCTACTGCTCCCAGGCTTGACTGGACACCCGAAACCTTCCCAGTTCAAAAGTTACAAGCAGCCTCATAGAATTCCCCCCCTACTCTTGGATTTCATCTCCCATGTGACGCAAATATAATAAATCTCTCCTGTGCCCTGCAAGACTTTGCCTGTGCATTAAGCCAATGTGTTTTCCTTGTTTTTCAGTCCTCATCTCGCCGTGCTGGCCTCTGCTGCACCAACTGCCACACAACCAACACCACACTCTGGAGGCGGAACGTGGAAGGGGAGCCCGTCTGCAACGCATGTGGATTGTACATGAAGCTCCACGGGGTAAGTTGCTGAGCTGTACACCCTAGCGAAGGCTTGTCCTTCATATTCTGCAGGGGTGAAGGACTGGGGGATCCAAGACATGGTAGGAGCAGCTTAAGGAGGTATAGCTCAGTCATGGAGTGCCAGCTCCTTGTGCAGAAGTTCTCAAGATCAGTCTCTGGGATGTCCAGATAGGAATGAAAAACCCCTGCCAGAATCCCTGGGGAGCCCTGGTCAGTTACTGTTGGCAATATCAGGATTTTGGGACTGGTGGTCAGACTCAACAGGGAGCAGGAGGACCAAAGTTCCTGTCCTCAGCTCTTATGGATGGAAATCCCATTGAGCTCGATTGGACTGACTTCTCATCTGGCATCCTCAACTCGACACCCCCAAGATGATTTGGAGTACAACTCCTAGCATCCCCAGCCAACATGCCTGTGTTAATGGCACTGGGATGATGGCAGTTGTGATCAAATCCTTCTGAAGGTTACCATGTTAGGGAAGTCTGCATCAGCCTAGAAACATTCCGTGCCTATGGCAATTCTTCTGAACCCACTAAAATGCAAAGAATTTATGTATAGTTATAATTTGCTCAGGAGTCTTCCCGATATCGCTCCTCTCACATTTACGAGCCAAGGACTGCTAATGAGAAAAATAACTCCTGTGAAGGACAAGGACAACTTGGGTATTGCATAAATACAGTAACCAAAAAAGGAAATGTGTGTGTGCATATCATATAGAAAAGCAGGTCTAAACTGTCATCTTGCCCTTCTGAACGTCAAGGTACCAAGACCTCTGGCAATGAAAAAGGAGAGCATCCAGACGAGGAAGAGGAAACCTAAAAATATCAGCAAAGGCAAATCCTCAACAGGTAGCTCCTATTATTATTATTATTATTATTATTATTATTATTATTACCATTGTTATGATGTTAGCAGTGCTCATGCTACTTTACAAAATATCATTGGACAGGGCTATGCTCCAAAGAGATTCCTGCTAAATTTCTACACAGACAAGACAATACAGGAAGGCTAACATTTGTGGAGGCAGGGTTCTCTTGCTCAGTTCCTCCTCCTCTCTTCCTCTGATCTCCAGCTGAGCCAAGATAATAGAGTTCTATCAGCATCAACTCCACCTATTCCGAAAACACTACCCATTCCCAGTCTGAGTTGGGGCATTCCAGCAAGAACGGTTTCTCATAGTTCTGCTGATCTCCTGGCTTGACCCTGAGTGATGACAAAAATGGCCCCAGAAAGAAATCAAAAGTAAAGGTGATTTGACGGGATGGTGAAATGATGCCAACAAAGCTCAGGGGCAAAGACAAGCGGTACTTGCAATGAGTGAGAAGTTCTGCCATCAGCTTCCATGGAGACTTTCAGGAGACCTTGGAAGAGAATTCTGTTCAGTTGTTTTGTGATACTTTGTAACCTGCCTTGGAGAACTCGACCAAAAAGTGGTATATAAATGATTAAATACACAGCATGCTACAGCATGTATTTAGAAAAGGAGCAGAGAGGACGACTCAGATGATGAAGGAGTTGGAACAAGTCCCCTGTGAGGAGCAGTTCCAACAGTTTGGCTTAGAAAAAAAGAGGAATAAAGGGAGCCATATAATGGTGTTCTAAACTATGCATGGTGAGGAGAAAGTGGAAAGGGAAACTTCTTTCTCCCTCTTCCATAAAACCTAGAACCCAAAATGGTCATCCCACGAAGCTGATTGGTGGGTGATTCAAGACAGAGAAAAAGGACTTTTTAAACATTTAGTTAAACTTTGGAATACACTGCCAGAGGATGGAGTGGCAGCCCCCAATTTAGATGGCTTTAAAAAGAGCATTTTGAAACTCAACATTAAGAAAACTAAGATCATGGTATCCGGTCCTCTCACTTCCTGGCAAATAGATGGGGAAGAAATGGAGGTAGTGACAGATTTTATTTTCCTGGGGTCCAAGATCACCGCAGATGGGGACTGCAGCCAAGAAATTAAAAGATGCTTGCTCCTGGGGAGGAAAGCGATGGCAAATCTAGATAGCATACTAAAAAGCAGAGACTTCACCCTGCCAACAAAAGTGCATATAGTCAAGGCTATGGCTTTCCCAGTTGCAATGTATGGCTGTGAAAGCTGGACTATAAGGAAGGCTGAGTGCTGAGGGATAGAGGCCTTTGAATTGTGGTGCTGGAGGAGACTCCTGTGAGTCCCTTGGAGCGCAAGGCGATCAAACCGGTCAGTCCTAGAGGAGATCAACACTGACTGCTCTTTAGAAGGCCAGATCCTGAAGATGAAACTCAAATACTTTGGCCACCTAAAGAGAAGGAAGGACTCCCTGGAGAAGAGCCTAATGCTGGGAACAATTGAGGGCAAAAGGAGAAGGGGACAGCAGAGGATGAGGTGGCTGGATGGAGTCACTGAGGCAGTTGGTGTGAGCTTGAGTGGACTCCGGGAGATGGTGGAGGATAGGAAGGCCTGGAGGAATGTTGTCCATGGGGTCGCGATGGGTCGGACACGACTTCGCAACTAACAACAACAACAAAAAAGAGCATTGGGCAAATTCATGGAGGAGAAAGCATTCAAAGGCTACTGGTCCTGATGGCTGTATGGTACCCCAAGCATCAGATGCAGTGTGCCTGTGTATACCAATTGCTGGGGAACATGGGCCAGAGGAGGCTGTTTTGCTCATTGTGGGATCCTGTGGGCAGCTGGTTGGCCACTGCATGAGCAGAATGCTGGACTAGGTGGACCTGGTCTGATCCAGTGAGGCTCTTCTTGTGCTCTTTTGAAGTGCCAACCGACCTGGCCCTCCTACAGGATGTTCCATCCATTCCCTCCCCACCTGCTTTTTGTGGGCTTTCACTCTCCCCAGTTGGTCTGTCACCACCGAGCATGCTCAAAAGGTATCACTGAGCATGCTCACAAAAGGGAAAAATCCTGCGTTTAGGACAAAGCCTAAAAGGGGGCTCCTTAGGGTTTTCCCTAAAGTTTTTTATACTTCTGCAAAACATGGTGATTCCCTGGGGCTCCCGATGGCTCTCTGACACATGCATGCTGCTGCTTGGGCTATGTAAGAATCAGCACTTGGAAGGCTGAATTTGCCCACAAGAAGGAAACGTGAATAAGCCATTATGATCAGGGAGCCTCCCTGGTGGACTGTGGGAATGCAAGAGCTTTTGACAAAGTGCCCCATAATGTTCTGATCAGCAAACTAGCTGAAAGTGGGCTGGGTGGGAATTTAGGAGAATCCACAGTTGGCTCCAGAATCAGATTCAGAGCATGCTTATCAATGGCACCTTCTCCATTTGGGGAGAAGCGGGGTTCTGCAGGGTTCAGTCCTGGGCCCAGTGCTCCTCAACATCGTAACTGATGCTTTGGACGAGGAGGTGTGGGGGATGCTGATCGGATTTGCAGATGACACAAAACTGGGTGGGATAGCTAATACCCCAGAAGACAGAAACAGGATCCAAGGTGATCTTGATAGGTTGGAGCGCTGGGCTGAAAAGCACAGAATGAAATTCAACAGGGACAAAGGCCAAGTTCTGCACCAAGGAGAAAGAAACCAAATACATTTTTGCAATAAATACGTGTAACTTGAGCCAAGGGAAATACTTGGCTCGCAATACTACAAGTGAGAAGCATCTTGGAATGATCATAGATCACAAGTCAGCCCTGTGAGGCGGCTACAAAAAATAAAACAAAAACACACACAAATGCTACATTGGACTGGAAGCAACGCCTTAAGAAGAGAGATTAAAATAAATGGACATGTTCAGCCTGAAGAAGAGAAAACTGAGTGGAGAGAGGATACCATTCTGCATGTTCTGGAAAGGCTGTCATTCATTCAGAAATGGGCTAGGACCTCTCCTCAGTCTTCCCAGAATGCAGGACATAGAAAAATGGGTTCAAGTTACATGACGCCAGATTCTGGCTGAGCATCGGCAAAAACGTCCTGACCATTAGAGCAATACAGTAGTGGAAGTGATGACCTAGGAAGGTGGTGGGCTCTCCCACACTGGAGGCATTCAAGATGCAGCAGGACAGCCATCTGTTAAGGATGCTTGAGGCTGGGGTCTTCACTGAGCAGGGGGTTGGGCTCAGTGGCCTTCCTGGCCGCTTCCAACCCTACTATTCTGATTCTACAAATGCTACAAAAGGTATTGGTGATGTGATCTGCCCTGGCCTTTCACTGATGTACAATTTCCTCTCTCCTTCAGGTTCCACGACTTCAACCACCAACTCCCCTTCCTCAGCAAGCACAGTCACTTTAAAAACTGAACCCGTGGTAACATCACAATATCCAGGGCAATCCATAGTGTCAGCTTCCCAGGTAAACTATCACAGGAACTACAGAATTCCATGGCATGTATTTTTCCTTAATTTAATTTTTATTCCACTATTCAGTTTACATTTTGCCAAAGTCAACTGCAGTATAGGCAGCCAAAATGCTCAAGACAACTTAAAACAATAGTTCTGCTGTAAAATCAAAGATAGTTGGAATCGCCCTGCAGTCTATTCTTTTCTGATGAGCTTGAATGGTTCCTCAGATGGCAGTATAGTCACGTTTCATGAAAGGAAGGAAATGCATTGCCAAAAAAGAAGACAAAAGATGGTGCAGATTTGCATCAACTCTCCATGTGCTAATTAGAAATGATGATTGATTTAAAGATAGAACTGTGACCAGTTGATGTATGTACTTTATTTAATTATTTAAGACTTTTTTAGACCATCCCTTACTGAAGTCTCAGGACAGTAAGACAAAAGAATATATATACAGCATCCTGATCAATTTCTGACAATAAAAGCCATATTAAAATAGCAAACCTTAAAATATTGGGAAAATAAAAAGGGTTTAGCCCGGTGCCAAAAAGAATAACGTGATGGCACCAGGGAAACCTCTCTGGGGAGTATATTGCACAGTCGGGGTGCCACTGAAGGAAGACCCTCCTCCTAATCTCCTTTAAGGGAGGGCTCCTGGAGAAGGGCCTCCAACCCATCTTAAGAGGCAGGCAGGCACATGTGGAAGGAGACGGTCCATACCTTGCCCAGTATGCTCCCCAATTGGTTTTGATGGTCTCCTGCAAGGCCCAGCTCTTCCTTCTGGTGGTTCTTTATCCTTACATTAGCTGTGGACTGGGCAGTCCTTTTCCTCCCATCCTCTGCAAAGCGAGATGTGTGTCCACCATACTGGCTGAGATGAAGTTGTCCTTTACAGCAGAAGCAGCCCTGAATGGGGGAAAAGTATCTCCTCACCATAACACCCAGCACAAGGATCTTTCCCACCATACAGCTGATCCCTGTTTCCATTTGTTTCACCCAGACCAGCTCTCGTCCTGTGCATTCAAATGTCCACAGAAAGGCAGAAGCTCTTCACACATTAAATCCACCGTTCAGACCTGCTGGGTATTTTCTACTGCATGGCAAATATCCAACAGACCTGGACTGTGGATCTAACTCATGTAACGCTTCAGCTTGTTTATTAAAATGCTTACAAACTCTCTGGATTGTGGGACAGCCATGGCAAAACCTGCACCCTGATGGCCTCAAGCCAATTTTATGCCAAAGGCCTGGGATAAATTATTCTTGCCAAGCTGGCTCTTTCGCAGCTGGCCGAGTCATCTCCATATGCTGATTGCATTAGGCCAGTGTACCTTTAGTAACTGGAACCTGTTAAAAAGTTATGCAAGAGCTACACTGGGACAGTGGATTACTTTTTGTGCTCTCAGCAGAAACCATGCTTCAAGTAAGCATCTTAACAATTTCATGAATAAGCTGACCATGGAAAAAATCATTCTACCATGACACATGTTTAAGTATTAGAGACATTATTCTTGTAATAAAATACATCCTGCTTCTTTGAGTGTTCCATGCCTTATGCTAATATTATCAGCTTAGGCATGTGAGAAATGCAGGAGGAAGACCCCAAGTTTACCTTTTTTCCCCCGGGCATCTCTCTGCAGCCCTGCCCTTCTCTGTTGTCTGTATGAGATGGGCATTCTTACCCAAACTGTACACAAGAGCTTGCCAACCTGTTGAAATTGGTCAAGATTGTTGATTGCTGAATGGTCAAGCAGAGAGATCCAGGGAAACCTCAAAATGGATTACCAAGCCATTAGCACAAGGGGTTGCAGTAAGAACCGGATGTAGGACTGCCGCTTGGACTGCAGGGGCAGGGGGTTGATTTGAAGTAGCCAGTTTCCTACATGGGTTTTACAATGTGTGAGGAATCTAGCTGGCAGGCCAAAATCTGGTTGATGGGCTTAGCTTGATTTCCCAAATGATGGTCCATCTAACCAAGCACTGGCGCCAACACAGGTTAGCATGAGGTCTTCACTTTTAGAGCAGGACACGATGTGTGCCTTGTTTTGTCAGAGCCAGTAAAACCTGCATACAGATTGGCTACAATTTGCACCACTGGAGTAAAGTCCAGCCACCATTACAGCCCAACTGTATGCAAATTCCTCTGGCTTAAAAAAAAAAAAAGCAAATTCCAGCCAACTTCAAAAATAGAGGTCTGAGAGGGGAGAACCCTGACTCAGTCCACTTTAAACTGTCTAGTTGGCAAGTCCCCAAACCATGAGTCCCCCATCGTCACACAATTAATCAACCCATGCCCTTTGATGGTGACAAATGTATTCATTTCCTTCCTGTACATCTCTGCAGGGTCCAAGCCAGTCTGAAGATACACTGACTGATAGCCACCCCCAGTTCAAGTATGAACCAGAGGATTACAATTTCTCTCCAGGCACCATGACACCACAGCAGTCGGGACTAAGCGTTCCCCTTCGCCAGGATTCGTGGTGCGCCCTGGCACTGGCCTAGGAAACCAGTCTTCCTTGTAAAGTAAGATGTGCTGCAGAGAACAACCTTTTCTTCTTATGACATTAGTGGCTCGCAGATGCAAAGGACCTTCCTGCATGGCCACTCTGGATCAGAGAATCTTCCTGTAATCAACAACTGTTGTAGGTTGCAAAGACCGATTTCTTTTTCTGCAGAGGCCTCGGTGTTTGAACACCGATTGTGCTTGAGGCGTCCGACCCTTCTGGTAGTTAAGGATCTCTTAAAGCTTTTTACTCTTAGCCACACCAATCGAGAGGAAGAGGAACCTGGACCTCTTCTCCCAGGGGGAGGCCTTTTCTGTGATCCATCCTAAAGAAATGATTCGCACAATCTATGTTTTGCTCACAGTGATTCTCCCCTGCCCCTTTTTATGACTCCTCTGTGTGCAATTTTGTTCCACTTTCCAATAAAGACTATGATAGAATGTAGCACCAAGTCACTTAATTTTATTAAAATGTAAACAGCGTTGCTTTGCTGAGGTTTATTGGCAGTGGCAGGGCAAGGAGCAGAGAAGGTGGGGGAGGAAATCCTATTTTAAAACACCGACGGCTTAATATTAACAGCAATCCTCTTAATACTGCTTTCTCTTCTGGAGTGCCTAATTTATCACCTTTTAGAAACAAGTCACACACTCAGATTCCATCACATCGCTTCACTCTGCTGTTGAAAGTCTCTCAACATTTCACAGTACTACCAGGGAAAGTCACATTTTTTTTTTTAGCCAAATGCCCCTTGTGGTCACATAACATTGTTTCAGGGCATTCTGAGCAATTTTAAAATGGGTGGCTGGAACAGCAGTGAGTCATAGGGGAATACCAGTGAATTCCTTGACCCCGGAATACCTCCCTCAAAAATCATAAAAGAGGAGGTAGGCTTGCCTTCTCTTTTAATATCAACTCCACCACACCCTTGGGAGTGGGAGGAAATTGAGCCAAGCATTCAATCTATTGAAAGATGGACTCCAAACTAAAAGGAGCGCCCTTGTTTCTCAAGGGCAGAAGCTGAGAAGTTTGGGCCCTCCACTCGAGTGCATCCCTTTCTTCCATTTAAGTCTTCATTTCCATGTTCTCTCTACACTTGGGGATGCTGAATCAGTCCTCCACTTTGACCAAGGTCGCATTGATTGGATCCTGCACAGAAGCATAACAGGAGTAATTGCAATAAGCAAGGCTGAAAGCCAACGTGAGGGCCAAACAATCAAGTCATAACTAGGAACTGTGTATGAGAGAAAGTGTGTGTTTACACTAGAATGGGGTGTGGACCCAATCTGAATCAGGATCCTAGTAGCGGGGGCAGGGGCAGGGTCTGAGTGGGTTCTGGCCAGATCAAACCTGAACTTTCCCTACAAGCCAAAAAGAGAACTGATGTTGTCGTGCTTTGGGCACATCATGAGAAGGCAAGACTCATTGGAGAGGACAACCACGATAGAGAAAGTCAAAGGCAGAAGAAGGAAAAACAAGTATGAGATGAATTAATTCCGTAAACAGCCCTGAATTTAGAAGAGCCAAGCAAGGCTATTCTGGAGGGCATTCCTTCATAGGGTCACCATAAGGTCACTCTAAGACCCTTGGGCTCTTGGGCAGTATAGAAATGAATGTCAGAGCCAATGGCACACAACAATAGCAAAGGGGTTTAACCCTTTCTGCACACGGTGGGCCTAATCCAGAGGTGGGGTACACCTACTTGCTTGAGAAACAGTGCTACCCATAGGGGGCAGGAGGGGGAAAGCTCCCGCTCCATATGCCAGGCCCCAAAACAGATCAGACATCGTGTATCTACTCTCAAGCCCAAATGAAATGGTTATAGCTGATTTGGTCTACATAAAAGAAATGCTGTGGGTAAACATATTCAAATTGTCTATGGGAAAGGGAATGTTTATCCAATGCCAATAAGATGGTGAATTTCCCTGGGGAGAGGGGTCCAGTAAGAATTCCCAGAAATGGCTGTGCCTCAACTGAGATGGAATAAGTGCATTCTGAACCTGCATAAATGGAGTCATACTGTCCAGTTCGTGAGAACAGTTCCACTCGATCCTGTGCCTGCTATTCTGTAATCAGCTGCATCTCATGACTCTGCATAATCTGGAAAGCAAGTCCTACGAAGAATTCTGGGAATGTGAATTTTACTGTGAGACATGACAGTGGTCTTCAGCATCTGGACTTCTTTTCTATTGCTCCAGAGGGCAAGACTAGAACCAGATGGTGGATACTGCATTAGGAAAAACCTCTGAATGGCAAGATCTGTGCCACAGATGGCCTCCGGAGGTGGTGGCTAACCTTCACTGCAGGTATTTCAGCAGTGAGTGGAAGGCCAGCTGGTTTGGTGTCCTTCCAAGACTCTCGCCCTGAGCAAAGAGCAGAGAGCTTCCAAAGTCCCTTCCAACTCCTCAAATTCTATTATCCTTTTTCTGCAATTTTACCCTTACATGCAGGCACCATCCCTCAACCAAACAAACCTGGACTGATGTCCCTGAATTCAAGTAAACACGAGCATCTCCAAGCTTTCTGCAAGTGTAGGGTGAAGGGTGTTCATAGCGACTGACCTCCAGTTTCCTTGCCAGTATCTGTAAGCAGGGAGCACCAAGGTTATTGAAAGGAGGCAGGAAACAACATAAAGAGGGGCCTTTTCTGTTGCTTTTTCTGAACAATTATTGAAACCCTATCCAAAAAAAGGAAGAGCTTGGGAAGAAAAGTGGTGGAGTGTCATGAATTCATTATGACCCATTCTTGAATCCCTTTGCTCCAACGTAGCACAAGTTATTTATAAACTGGAAGTTGTCAAGAAATAGCTTGCTCTATGGAAACCCAACTGGCACAGGGCTTCCTGCCGTAGTTGTTTTGCTTGTCAAAGAGAAATATGTGGTTTGTTTTGTAATGTAAGATGCTCAGCGTGTCCCACGGTACTGTTACAGAGAGGAGACGGATGAGGGTTCTGAACTGTAGAGACCTGGTGAATCATGCCGTTGGGATTTAAGCCCGCTACACCCAGGCAGACATGGGGAGAATGAGAGAAGAAACTGGCCAGTTTGTCTGGTCTGGTAACACAGAAGCAACCTGCCAACACTTTACACAGCGGATCTGCTTGCTGCAGGGAGTACCGTCAAGTGTGTGATGGAAAGGACTGGCCGTTTTACTCGGAGAGTGGAACAGGGCAATATGAAGAGCGGGTGGCAGGCAGAGGTGGGGTTGTTATTAATTTTGCATTAAATGTATACTCCACCTTGCTTCCGCTCACAAAGAAACCCAAGGCAGCTTATGATGTTCTCCTCAGCTTCATTTTATCCCTGTAACAACAACCCTGTGAGGTAGGTTTGGCAGAGAGTAAGTGACTGGCCTAAAGTCACCCCGTGAGAGTCATAGCTGAGTGGAGACTAGAATCCAGATCTCCAGAGTCCCAGTCCCACACACTCACCACTAGACCACACTGGCACTGCAAGTCCCATCATCCCTGACTATTGAACCTGTTGGCTGAGGCTGATGGAACTTGGAGTGCACTCACTGTCAGAGCAATAAGGCAGTGGAACCAGCTGCCTGGAGAGGTGGTGGGCTCTCACACTAGAGACATTCAAAAGGAAACTGGACAGCCCTCTGAGTGGGATGGTGTAACGTGGTGTCCTGTAACAGCAGGGACTTTGACCTGACGGCCTTCTTGGCCCCTTTCAACTCTACTGTTCTATGATTCTATGAATATTTATTTATTTAAAACATTGCATGCCGCCCGATTGTGCCATAGCACCTCTGGGTGGCTCACAACCACAAGATAAAAGCACAATAAAACATAATAAAAACCAACAACACATTAAAAACAACAATAAAATACAGCAAAAACAAAACAAAACAAAGGCCTCATGGCAGTTAGCTATTAAAATATTTTTTTAAAAAGCATTCGAAATATCTGGAGGGCCACATTTCCCCATCCTCTGTTCTGGGGTCAACATGTGCAAGGGCCTTGAAGAAGACGACACAAGATGTGGTGCTGATAACAGAAGTAAAAGCACCCAGGCAGTGCTTCCAAATACTGACAATGGAAGCAGGTAAAGAGAGAAGCAGTGGAGAGCGGATCCCGTGAGTGTGAGGAGCCCTCTACTTTTCCAGGAGGAGAGAGGAGCACCAGAGGGGTGAAGGAGGTGCTTCCTCTTGGAGGCCCTTCCCTTCCTTGGATTTTTTGTCCTGCTGCTCCCCCCACCCCCCCCAACACATCCTTTCTCCTGTATGCTTAGAAGTTCTTTGCATTTTTGCCCCTAATTTTTCCCCCTTCATACTTGATGGGTTATAGTTAAGCAGCGTGCAGAAGGAAAGGGGCAAGACGTCAGCTGAAGATGTGGCGAATATGATGGCGCAAGGGGGCGAGGGGCGGGTATGTGGGTGCTTCAGGGAACAATCTAGCAAACACAAGAAAAAGGGGTGGAGGGGGTGGGAAGGAGGGCCAGTGCCCAGTCCTGCTGGAAGATGACGACGTTTTCCTTTTTCCTCCATATCCCGTTTTCCTTGTGTGTCGTGTTACTTAAGATTATAAGCCTGCAGACAAAGGCTGTCTTCTTTGAAAGACTGCAGGAGCCTTTTGAGCTGGGGAACAGGATTCAGATACTTTAAGTAAATAAAAGGAATAATAGGTAATGTCACGTGTGTAATGCTAGGAGAGCTATTGGAATCCAGTGATCATGTTGTTTCTGCAGCAGAATGACATCCACAGACAAAAGCCACACCACCAAGTACTTAACATGGTGCGTTGACCCCCTGTTGCCATGAGTCATTCTCTAAAGCAAGCGCAGGGACCCAAAACCTTCGCCAAGAGCCCGACACCAATGGCTCCAGCAAGGTTATTTATGGACTGCTGGTAAATGCAGCTCATAAGCTTGCAGCTCAGCAAAAGATGACAACATGGGAAGAAATGAAACAGTTGCTCTGTGAGTTTGAACTGCTGTTAAACGGGCTGGAAGAGGACTTGGGACAAGACTCCGTTCTTCACACCTGAGTTATGTGCAGCCTATCCTCACCCCAAGGTGCTGTCAGGAAACATTTGGCCTTGCGACCTTTGTGCATACCTGGAGTGAGTGTTGCAGAATCGTCTTCAGTCCCTTTCCTGTTTCTTGGAATGTCTGTGAATCCTTTTGGGATGTGGACGAATAGACATTTTCTTGTTTCCATAGATGGAGCACAAACAACCCATTCCCAACTAAGCCAGTCTCTCTTTGGTGTTGCATAGAGATACACATCTGGGGTGGAAATAGGGCGTTCTTAAACTTTATTTTGATTTCTGTGAAGGTGCAAAGGAAAGAGAAAACTACAGTCCACTGTAACTCCATCGGCCTCTTCCACTGAGCACATCGCTTTTTTTTGCGAGGGGGGGGGATGCACATGACTCACTGGGGGAGGAAAGGGACCCCCCCCCTAGCCAGCCAGATCAGCCAAATAATCCCGGGCTGTCAGTAGGGGGGCAGCCAGATCACCCTCACATTTCACTGCAACTAGAAACATGAATCAGGAGGCTGGGACTGCTCTAGGCACACTTTCATTGAGCCAAGTGGGACTTGCTTCCGAGTAAGCATGCATTAAATTGAACTATAAATTTGTTACCATCTTGAGACACTTCAATTCAAGGCTGCTAGTATGTGCACTTCACCATGCCATTAAGTATTTCTAATCATATGGTCCAGGATTCTCTAAATGAAAGGAAACGAGCAAATAAGGAGAGAACTGCCTTCAAAAAGAAAACTGAAGTAGGACAATTTGTCCTCTTTGAAGTAGGACAAATTGGATACACTACTTAGGAGCTATTTGAGTTTATGCCAGCATTAAGAGAAGAGCTGCACTAAATTTCTGCAGATGGTATGTATGAAAACGGATTTTCTGAAAAATGTACCTGTCCCTTTTTCATGCCTATCTTGAGTTACACAATGGGAGAAAAGTGGGATATAATTAATAAATTAATAATAAATGCATAACCGCAACCAGAATGGGATAATGTCATGCAGCTAATCAGATTTGGCTATGTGACAGAATCAGTGAAGATCCATAAAGCAACATTGCCCTCCTTTTAAAACCCAGTTTCAGCTTAAGTCACATCAGTGCACATATAGAAGTCCCTATTCTATTGAAAGCAAGATGGTGATACAATTTGAGAACTGGATGCAAACAGAGCTTCCTGATCGTCTAACCCTCAAGCCAGTGAGAACGCCCTCCTCCCTGATGCTGAGTCTTCTGAGTGTGGGAAGTTCTTATGAGGGAGCTTCCCAACGTGTGACTTCTTCTCCTTCCATCTACAGACCAAGAGCACCTTGATCACGTGAAGATCTATTTACCTAGTCAGACTGATATTTTCTGCCTCTCCCGTGCAGCTCTTTGTTGCTTATGCACAACTTCGGGGCCTAGCAACGCACTGCTGCCACTTCTCCGTAAGGACAAGACCCCAGCGCATGTCAGCCTCCTATGCTCTTTCACGAGTGTGCCCCCGTTGTTGCGTACACCGTGGCTATTGCCTCTGCTGATGTCGCACAGCTGCCCTCGGGCTATCCATTGTGGCTGTCCAAAGGCCACCTGCCCAGATGGTTTTACAACATAACTGCAGTGCTCCATTCATCCTGCCCCTTAAACTGATGCCTCTGAATTTTTACTAAGTCAGCAAGTAAAGTAATGAAGCACTCACATTTATATCAACACAGGTTGTTCTTGTTTATGATCACATTAATGGTGCAATAAATCCTGCACTAACCCAGAAGACTTTTTAAAAGTTCCCTGTAGGGAAAAATGAAAGTTGTGACTTCAGTTCCACCAGGTACCTTTGCACCTTCGGAGTAATCCACGCCCCTTAATTTAATTAAGGGCAGGGGCACAATCCACCAAAAAAATTTTTTCCCGGTATAGCACACTGAAAGGAACAAGCTCTGTACAAAAACACAAGCTTGCTCTTGGATTATCTCTCACGCATTAAACAGGTTTAAACACAAGACGTTCGTGGTAGATTTGTCCCAGGTGTCCAGTTTAAGCATTTCCAAGCCTTTATGCCTGATCACAATAAATACAGGATGATTCTATCTCTGTCGGTACAGAGCTAGGTTTCCTTTGGATGAACATCCCCATGAGTGCTGAAAAAATGGGCCAGCTGTTAAACTTTAAGACCCCTATAAGAGGCAATCTTACACTGTCTGCAGCCCTCAGTCCATCAAGCCAGTGCCTTACAGCCTCTTTTGCATCTCCAAGAGCTGCCTTCCTAATCTTGCTTTAAGGAGTTGCTGTTAGTATTACTGAACCAGACTCAGGGTTTGGCTTGGACAGCGGTGCAGAGCATCACGCGTGGCAGCTCAGTTTGGCCCTTCTGCGTTCCATAAGTTTCCCGTCACCAGCCGCCCGGAATGCTTTAGTGTTTAGTGACGGCAGTGCTCAAGGCCGATACCTTCTCCATGCAAAGGTGTGCTGACAGAGTGGCCATGCAAGCACTTGTATAGAGGCTGGCCTCTGTCTGAAGGGCTGCTGAAGGAATATTTGAATTTTTTTTGAAATTTTTTTATTAAAATGTTTAAACCAATACTAAAAACATCAGTCATTGCATACATCAGATTTACTGGGTCAGCCCCCTACTACATATTTTTTAACATTCTATAGTCATATTTAAATCAGTTTATAATAACTTGAAAACTTCTCTAAATTTACACCAAGTCCCGTTTCTCCAGCCAATTATAAAAAAGATCCCAAGTTCAATAGAAGTCAGTATCCTCTTTCTCCTTCAACGATAAAGTCAATCTATCCATTTCTGCGCAGTCCAAGACCTTTCTTAAAATCAATCCGTCGGTGGGATGGCCTTCTATTCTATTAAAGGGCTTTGCAATCCAAGTCCAGCATTAAGCCACCTACAGAATCCATTTGGATTAGTGGGCGGCATACAAATTGAAAAACGGATAAATAAATTAATTGATTTTTAAAACCCAGGAGGAAGAACTGAGCCTTGACATTGCCCATCAGCTAAGCAAAGCATGCAGGTTGTCTTGGTCTCAGCTTCCCATACTATAAGCCTATTAAAATTTAAATCTTCATGTCCAAATTTGTATCTATATATAACTAAGCATATGCTACATTTCTGAAAATCCTTGTCCTCCTTTTTGGAGATGCATGTCCTGTTTTGGAGGGGTAGGGGGTGGCCATTCACAAGCAGCCATCTTTGGGCTCTGGTCCTCCTTGCAGCTTGCCTGATCCATTCAAACAACCCCAATCCTTTGACTGGGGTCGAGCAGGCCAGCAACTAAGCTACAGAGAGGAAGCATTTGCTGCTCCACTGAGCAACACATTCTTCATCACGGGGCTTTTCCTCACTCCTTTTCTTTTATTCTACCTCATCAAGATGTTTCCTGTGTTCTTCTCTGCCCTCCTCTGGAGGTTCTTCCCAAGTCACCTGCATTTGAGCTCAAAGCTGTGGATAACTATGGGGGGGGGGGTTAACCCAAGACAGCCTGTTTCCACACAGGAGCAAGTGCACCTGTGTGGAAGCCGGACAGGTTGGCCTAGGCTGCTTCACCTGTTCACCTTGCCTCATTTTCAGCTCCGATTTGCCTTCTGCAAACTGCTTTTTCACCCATAGGGGGAAAGATATGAGGAACCCCTGTGAGTCGCGTAGCCTTTCTCCATGCAGGAGAAAAGGCTGCTTAATGGTAGAGTGACCAGAAGAGACAGGGAGAAGACAAAGGAGGACACAGATTTGCATGGTGTTTTAAGATGCCGATACAGCTTTCCCCAAACCTTTGTGTTCCTCTGGATGTCCTGGGCAGCAACTGCCCTGCTCCCGCACATCTGGACAGCATCAGGCTGGGGAATGAAGTGCTACCCTAGAGGCATAGGTGAACGTTTAGAAATAATAACTCTACTTTAACCCAGGGGTGAGGAACTGAACTGGGGTGGCAAGCCAGATCCACCACCCTAGGCTGAATGATATCAGAGGGCAGGATCCCCGCCTGACGAATGACATCATCCAACATACGGCTTGGCTCTGATATGGGGAACCTTGAGCCTGCAGGTCAGATACAACCTCCAGAGTCTCCCTTTGGCCCGTGAGCCTCTTCTGCTGTTATCTGCTGAGCCGCCCTGAGGCTTTGTTGCGATGGGGGCAGCACAGGAATGTTTCAAATAAATGAATAAATAAATAAATCTCCAATGACTGGTTGGAAATAACAGGGCCTTCAGTGACAGTTAAATCATAAATCCCCTGCCAGGATTGCACTGTGTGTTGCCAGCCTGAAAGCTGTTGCACTGGCGCTCATTGCTTAGTAGACTTGCTTATAGTTGAGCCATGTTTTATATACTTCGGCCAGTGTCCACACTGGTAGGAACTGCATTTGTTCTTGGTCTTACTGCACACCTATCATCTCACCTGCTCTTCGAATGAGGCTCCCAAGAGTCTTCCCAAACTGCTCCTCCAGTCTCGGTGCACCTTCATTATTCAATGCCAATCTCGTTATTGCTCCCTCTGCAGGAATCCCGATTCTTCAGATGTGCACTGTGAATAAAATGACCATAGTTACCCCTGTCATTTCTGCTCTTTTGATGAATAATTCTCAAATCACAAACATAAGAGGAGAATTTCCCTGGTAGGCTGTTGTTAATACTTCAAGACATTTAAAAATAAATGATAGTGTTTCTTTTCACCTGACAGCTTACATGGGAACCTACTGAGAAGACTGTCCGTTTGTTTGGGGGCTGTCAGAAAGCATTTGAAATGCATTAAATCATTCCAGATTAGGTGGCATTCAGCTACACCCTGCAATTCAGCTGTGGTCACAAGGCACTGAACATCTTCCTGCTGATGGGACAACACATCTGGCTGCTTGTTTCCAGAATTGATTAGTCCTGCAACTCAGACAAAACACACCCCATTCCTTGGGCATACCCTCCTGGCCAGGTGATGCAGTCTGATTCCCAGTTGCTGAGATCGCAACATAGGGCGTTACTTTCTATTGTGCCAAACCGTTGAGCCATCTAGGTCAGTATTTGGAGTGGTCCCATTTAACAGAAGGCAGCCCACTATTTGGACTGGAGCTGCCACTGAGATGGTGCTTCCTCCTGTTGCTACCCTTGGAGCCTCCCCTGGAAGTGGCACTTTGAAGATGGCCTCAAATATTGATCATGATGTCTGGGTAGATTACAGCTGGGAGCGGTGCATCATCAAGCACTAAGCATGTAAAGCTCTGTAGGTTAAAACTAGCACCTAGACTTGAGCTTGGAAGCATATAGGCAGCTAAACCAAGCAGGCCACAATTCGGACCTTCTAGTCCTTGTTTGCATGTGGATGGTGCATTTTGCCCCAGCTGCAGTGCCTGAACAGTCTCCCAGGGCAACCCCATGTAGAGTGCACTGCAGGAATCTAATTTAGAGCTTGCTGGAGCATAGACTGCTGAGACCAGGCTCTCCCTGCCCAGACAGGAGCATAGCTGAGCCACCAGCCAAGCTGACAGAAGACACCCATGGCACAGAGACTGCCTGAGTTTAAACTACAAGGAACCTTAAAAAGAGAGAGCAAGAAGTGAGACTGGTCAACAATCAGCATCAGGAGGTCCAAGGCCAGGCCAGCTGATCACAGCCTTCCCTACTAGGGTGGGATATATATTCATGATTTCTAATCAGCACATGCAAATTGCTGCCCCTTTTGCCTTCTTTGGTTGACTGCTCTTTGACTCCTTCTTGGATAAGCAACAACTTTCCAACATGATCTTTCCAATCTATTAACTGGGGAGGTCCGAGACTGGGTTGAGAACTTCTTTATCCAAAGCATGTGCTGTTCCTCAGAAATCATTCCACTCCCTGAAGGAAGATAGACTCAGTACTAGGAAAGTTCCTCAGTGAAGGTGCCCAAGGAGGGGATGATGGTGGGATCCCAGGCACAGCAACAGCTTGGTGGGCAAGATCAGCCCTCTTCCCAGGCTGAAGCAATCAGCCTGGGGACCTTCTTCATTCCTTCATGGTCACCACCACAGTGAGGTCCCTCAAAGTTCTGTTCCCAACATCTGCAGGGTGTGAGCTGCAGCAGTTTTATCTTCCCTTTCAAATGCCTTATCATTGCCTGGGATTAAAATGTGATTAGAAAGGATTTAGCCACTTTGGGGCATGAAATATTAATAGCTCATTTATTTCAGTGTGTCAGTTTTTAATCACAAGGCTCAGAGATGGCCAAAGGCTTTGCCCTGCAGCAGTTGACTTTGACATTCAGAGCATGCCCTTCTTACCTTTCAGAATTTGCAGAAGAGGCAGACTGGCGATTTGAGACCATATTATTCCCCATAGTGAACTCCTCCTCCAAATAGGTTCACCTCTATGGAGCATCATAGATAGGTTCTATGAAGCTCAGAATAGAAGTTGCAGTGGGTAAAGAGTCCCACTCACATGATTCACCAGCCACGCCACTTCCAAGCCAGAGGACATGGCTTAACCAGATTCCATGCAGCAGTGGGCATCCCCCTGATCCACTTCTTACCACCCTCACCCTGAAGGAGCCAATGGATGCAGAACCGTACAATGGCTCTTTAAGAAGCAGCTGATCCCTCAAAGATGATGGAGCCAGCTGCAGGTCCAAACACACCAGCCTTCAGAAGGCCTCTGCTGGTTGCTGAGACAACTGCTCTCTGTGGATGAATTCCAGCTAGTGATCTGTCCAGAGTCCTGACCTGATCCAGTCCAGCCCAGACTGCTAGGAACCTGCTTTGCCTAACCTGCCTTGCCTTACTCAACATGTCCTTACTGTACAGAAGTGATGCAGCCTTCCAGGCACTGCTGCTGCTGCAAACCTGTCACCTCTGGGAGCCCCATGCCAAGCTAGGACAAGGCAGATACAGCAGGATGCAAGATCATCGTACCCTGCTAGTGAAAAGTTGATGGAAAGAGATGGTGATGGTTTTGATGGTGAAGATTATAGTGATGATAATCCCATTCATTCAAGAACAATCTACCTCTGGATATCAGTTGCTGCAGGATAAACAATTCTGAAGTATTTTTTCACACTGTGCCATGTACTTACCTCCTAGAGGCATCTGACTGGCCCCAGAAAGGAGCACTAGATGGACTTTTGCTCTGATCAACAAGGCACTATTTAAATTATTTAGCCCAGCACCCACCGATAACCTCTTAGACCCTCAAGAAATATGAACACACCAAAGAGCTTTTTCATTCCTTCCAATCTCATGCCAGGACAGAGGGTAAGAAAGAGTCACTTTTCCCTTATATGAACAGATAGGGTACTTGACAATAAAAACTAAAAATGGAAAACGTGTTCCAATTTAACAGCAGCTTTTATTAGCTTGTGCTTGTCCAGCCTGATTAATGATCATTTCCCTTTGAAAGTACAAGAAGGAGTTTCGAGGCACCAAGAATAAGTGGGTTCCTTCAAATGTCCGACTTCCTCCAGGATTTACTGTAGAAAGATTTAATACAATTGAGCACAAACATTTTAACCTTTCCGTCTAATGTGTTGAATCCAACCATTTCCTGAATTGGCATAATTTAAAAGACTGCCCTTCCCCGGGTCAAGTTCTCGAAAGCGTTTTACATTGCCGGGCTGCTCCCAGGTCCTTTAAGAAAACATGGAGTGAGTATACAGTCTCGTTCAAATAAATCAGCAGATGTTTATTTTATGAATGAAAGAGGAAACTGAATACCCAAATAAAGTTCTACATCTCCAGAGCAGGAGCTAACGGTCCCTTTAAATTTCCCTGCTCTCCCGACGGAGGCCTTAAAGGTGATTTACGAGGTAAAGAACCTTTGGATACTGCTGAGTAAGATCTCTGGGGAGCTTCCAAGTTAAAGGAGCACCTTCTGCAACATTTTAAACGTTGCTTAGGTGAAACTCTGTCAAATATTGCCAATATCACGAGTGGGTGTTTGTTGCTGCTTCTGCTATTTGACAAATGTTGCACTTCTTGGGTTTGGTCTCTAGAGGGGGACAATGAGTTCTCACAAGGGTTTTGGGAAGGTAATGCCTCCTTCACAATCTCCCCATGAACAGTGAAATTTGATGGCAAATAGTTCAGCCATGATGGCTTGTACATACATGCTTCATTGGTATCAACCTTACACCTTGTCTAATATGTCATGTGTTCCGGGCCAAAGGATGCATAAGGATCCTACTTGATTTTAATCCATGTATCCTCTCCATAATTCAATCATCAGGAGTTGCCTTCATGTGAGTAAATAAAACATTGGAACTGAAGATAGATGCATACATCTTTCTAATGTCTGCATTGTCACCTAATCAAACAACCCTCAAATAACCTGCACATTGACCACTCCAAAGTCTAGGATTGACATCTTGGTAGGTTAATGCATTGCCTGGGAATTCATCAAACTCTTTTGTTGAATTCTCAGGGACCCTCATCCTCATTGTCCCATGAAAGTCTGGCTTTTGTCTTGCACACATCAGATAACTCAAGCAAAACCCAAACTCAAGGCATCTGTGTAAGGCTCCTGAGCCAGGTTATCGAATCCTTTCTTGTCCCCCACCTGGGGTATGCCACAAGACTGCGACTCCTTTGGCCTGATTTCTATATGGGCTGATGGATCTGGTCTCCTGAGAAAGAATTCTGAGATCTTCTCCGGACAGACACTATGTGCTGTTGATGCTGTGATTTCCCCAAGGCCACCTGGCAGGCCTGCCACTCGTTCATATCTCTCTCTCCCTGCACCATCCCAGGACTAAACTCATATTTCTGGGCTCAAAAGCTTTTGTCTTTGGCTAGTGCTACCTTGTTGGCTCAGAGACACCAGTAGAACTTTGCTGCTTTCAGAATATGTCTATTCCAGTGGTGCTACCCCATCACACAAGGAGCTTGAAGAACTGCCAGGCCTGCCCAAAAGACCTTCACACTACACGCACAGCTTCAATATGGGGAAGGTCAATGTTTTGCATGTCACAGGGGACCCAGGAAGCTCACATTTCCCAGTGGGACTCAGCAGCATGACTGTGAAGGATTGCTGACTCAGCGGTTTGCTCTTCCTCCAGCCAAATAAAGAGCACCAACATTGTATGCAGGTCCCCCTGCTTTGCACGACAGACTGCTAGCTCAAAAACAAGCAAAATGACCACCCAGAGGCCATCCAGTTGATAACTTCTTTAGCTTTAGGCTTTTAAAAATTAAAAATACAGATTGCATAGATTTAATTATTTAAAGATTAGACATGAAATATCCATCCACACATATACATATACTGTTTATGGAACACATTTTAAAAAATGAACTATTTCAGTATACAACATTTTGGTACAAAATTTAAAAAAATCCCTGTGTGTATTTAACATTTTATAGCTATTTTGAAGAATTTTTAATTGTTATTTTTTAATCTATGAAACACAGAAACACAGCAAATCAGAAGGGGTCTCCGGGGCCATCTCTTCTGACCCCCAGCTCCAGCCAGCTCTGTTCATGACATGCCTATAAAATCTTAAAGATTTTAAATCAGTAAAATGTATACTTTATATTTCTTTCAACTCCAGGTGAAAACAATTTTATTTACCCATCATTTTAAGAATGAGAGATTTTAATCGGTTTTAACACTAACAGTCTCTTTTTTTGTTTTTGCTTTTGATATTGATTCTGAATTTGATTTATTGCTGCTGTTGTTTTATTGTTGTTTATGGTTGTCATCTGTTGTTGTTATTGATGGTTATAATTTTTGTAAGCCATCCTGGGATGTTTCTTTCATATAGGACAGGATATAAATATTTTAAATAAATAAAAATACACTGGATATTGATAGATATTCTTGCTAGTTTTTGGAGTAGTGCACGATCCATCTCACATCACCTGCCTCTTAGTTACCTTTAATAGGTTGCCTTCCTTGCCTCTGTCCTCCTGCCGCTCTCTATGAGTTATTTTCCTCAGGATAATCAGCGACCAAGAAAAGGCATTGCATTATTGCCCCATGTTCCAATATCTATATTTATCTGCAGATGCACAATGAAGTAGTATTTAGATCCTGGGTCCTGGCTTGGGTCCTGGTTACCTGAAGGAGCCCTTACATCCATATATGCCCGCCTGCCCCCTGAGATCTGCGGGAGAGGCCCTTCTCCGGGAACCCTCTGTGAATGATATTAGGAGGGTGAGTACCCGGAGGAGGGCTTTCTCTGCGGTGGAGCCCCATCTATGGGATGCGCTCCCCAGAGAGGTCCGCCTGGCGCCGTCGTTATTTGTTTTTCGGCGCCAGGCGAAGACCTTTTTATTTAAGCGTCATTTTAATTGTTAACAGTATTTGCTTATTTTATCTGGCCAGGGCGACTTATTTTATATTGTTATTTCTTTTATATTGTTATTTTTGTATTTTACTTCACGTTGTGAGCCGCCCCGAGGCTTCGGTGAATGGGGTGGCACAGAAATGTTTGAATAAATAAATAAATAAAAGCCCAAAGAGCCATTGCTCTCTATGGGTTTCCTAGTGACTGACCAGTGAGTAAATGCAGCCCTCGGTGCTCTCTTTCCTCAGAAAATACACCCAGTCCAACGTGCATCCTCCTCTCTCCTGATGTCCTTCTATATTAAGGCGGTTGCAACTTGTAGACCAAAGCTCGAGAAGGGCTACAGCTCCCATCAGTCCTGGCCAGAGGTGAGGGGACAAACACTTGGAGGGCCGCAGGTGACCCATTCGTGCTGTAACTCTGCGCCACACTTCCCTGGCTTGGTGTTCTTCCCAGTAGCCTCCGTCACCCCAGCCAGTAAGTTTTCCAAACTTAGAAATGTTGACCAATATTCCAGGGGTGGAATTTGTATTCCAGCCGGGAAGGTTTTACCGGAGCGCCAGAACTACCCTACCTGTACAGCAGCAGAAAGCAGCAGCAGAAATGCCAAGTTTCGAATATGAAGCCAAGTGTGAGTCCAGGTCAAGGATGTAAGTCAGTAAGCAAGCAGCTGAGGCATTTTGGATGAGCTGTGTGCAGAATGCCAAAGACTAGAGGATGACACTATCGTATCCACGTCCTGCTTAGGGATTCCCAGCCATCAGCCGGGTGGCCGCTGCATGAACAGCTTGTTGGATTAGGTAGGACTTTGGTCTGATCCAGCCTTACATGCAAAAGCGATGCATAGAGAAATGTATACATCTGTGCATATTGCAAACTGCTGCAAAATGTCATCAACCGGCAAGTCTTTTCCCCAGGTGTTCTTAGCTGCTGTTGCCTTGACTATTCAGGGTGCATTGATGAAACAAAAACCCTTATTTTGCTTAAATATAAGTGATCCTTTAAAAAGAAAAGAAATAATGTTAGAATGCATTTCTGATAATACTTTTCTATTATGCAATTTGCATCTTTACAAAAGATGAAAAGTGCCTCTTTGCATAGTGAAAAGTACCCTTTAGAGTTCACAAACATGTAGGAGAATTCCTTGAAAAATGACTGCCAGCATCTCCAGTTAAAAGGATCGGATAACAGGATCTCTGTGGAAAGTTCCAGAGAACTGCTCGAGAGAGAATGCCCAATGCTGGGCTAAACAAATGGACAAACAGACTGAAATTGGAAGGTACTTTCTTATTAATATTTGTCTCTTTCTGGTAGTTACCCTATGCTTTATGGCTGATCTGATACAGCTTAAAAATCACTCCCACTAACAGCACTTTTATAGAAAGTAAAGCACCTTCTCCCAGGTGAGAAACAAAAGGTGACAGAAATAGGGTCAGAATTCCGAGTGAAATATTTCAGCAATGATCATGTTAGAGACAAAAGGAACTATTGTACTGACCAGTGTCATGAAATCGAAGAGAACAACAAGAGGAAGAACAAGACACCTCTTCTAGAAAAGCCAAGATTTCAAAGGGAAATTCAAACCAACATTAGGACTGCTGGAACCGGAAACATACTATCTGACCAGGAAAAATAAAGAGAAAGCAGAAACTGAACAAAAGAATGATGCAGAAGAAAGTATGACAGGCTCCTTCAGAGACCCTACAAGGAAGAGCCTGTAATAGGAGAAAGCAAAGTGAAAGCTACTACGAAACTTACTTGAAAGGAATAAAGCACCTGGGGTAGATAGGATATCAATAAAACTATTGAGAACTGCAGAGACTGAATTAATCTAAATTCTAGCAAGAATACAGGCAAATATGGAAAACAAAACAATGGCCCAAAGACCAGAAACATCCAATATACATTCCAATCCCTAAGAAAGGAGTTGTAAAGGACAGCAGCAACAGACCATTGCAGTTTTTCCCTGCAAGCAAAGCAATGCTCAAGGCATTGCAACAAAGAATTCTACCCCGCATGGAACAAGAAATGCCTGGTGTTCAATCTGAATTGCAAAAAGGAAGATCATATTACAAATTTGCATTAGCTATAGGAGAACACCAAAGAATGGCAAAAGAGCAGTCTGTGCATTGCAGACAACAGCAAAGTCTTTGATTGTGTAGATCAAGAGAAGCTGCAGATGGTCCTGAAAAAAATAGATGTGCCTCAGCACTTGATCGTCCTGATAGTAACCTGTAATGTGAGCAAGAAGTTATGTTAGGATAGAATATGAAGAGAATGGTTTCCTATAGGCAAAGCTGTCAGACAAGGATGTATTTCATCTTCCTATCTATCTGATCTGTATGCAGAACACATTGTAAGGAAAGCTGGATTAGACTCAGAGGAAGCAGGAGTGAGAACTGGTGGAAGACGTATCAATGATTTAAGATGTTCACATGATACCATATCACTGTCAGAAAGCAGCAATTGATTGATAGGACTCCTGATCAAAGAGAAAGAAGTGCAAGAGGAGCACTGCAGTTGGACAATAAGACAAAAAAATCAGGACTGCAGAAGAATTCTAAAACTTTACTGTCAATGATGAAGAAATGGAAATTGTGAAACATTTTATTTACTTTGGGTCAATCACCAGTTCAAAGGGAGACTGCAGCCAAGAAATTCAAAGACTGAGACTTGGAAGGGCAGCAATGAAGGCACTAGAAAAGATCATTGTGTGGAAGGACACCTCCCTGGAGGCCAAGGCTGAGGTCAGGCACACTATTGTATTCCCAGTCACTATTTCAGGTGAGAAAGCTGGATTGTGAAGAGAGCTGACAGGCAGAAAAATGAATAAACGCAGTGTTGGAAGAGAGCTTGGTGAATGCCCTGGATGGACAGAAAGACGAACAAGTGGATTCTTGATCAAATCAAGCCTGAACTTGCCTCCTTCCCAACCCCAACCCTTTCATCCATCTTCTATGTAGCAATACCCTCCAATGTTTGAGGAAAGAGAACTGGCACGTTTGCTTTACACCAGGGTTGGAGAATGTGTTGTGAGTTCAGCTCCCGTTGTGAGATGGCAGCTCCCGTTGTCCTCACCCTTGGCTATGTAGCAGCATCTGATGGGGCACACGTTCTCCATGGCTGTGTTACAGTAAAAGTGGACATATGAATGTGATCATTGCATTTCTATTTAAATTCCAGTAATTCTATTTCTAAATGTGCATCTGTCTCTCTATTGGTACAACGTATAATACAGAAGTAATAATATTTTTATACAATATGCTATGTGGTCATTCATTTTACACCAATCAGTATCATCTTTCTTTGATGATGCATTACCTGGCGATGGACTAATGGGCACTCTGTCTTGCCCTAGCAGAAACCTGCTGCGAGATTTTTCTATATAACCTGTACTACTTAACTTGATTACAGTGCAAATCTTTTGCTCAGGAGTATGTATGTTCACTAAATTCAATTGGGTTTATTCCCAGAAAAATGTGCCTAAGAATTTGCAGCTTTACTAGCTAAAGGCTGTACAGAAGCCTGAATCAATCAAGAGTCAACTCTGGTCATATGCCAGCAACTCGCTCTGACTTTGCCCCAGAAATCCCCTCCTCCGTTAATTCTGCTCTGCTCTGGAAACGGGAGATGAAGCCATTCTGCGAGAATGATCCGGTTTTCCTCAGCCCTCCAAAAGTATTCCCGCCCCCTCCCCAGCCCTGCTTGCCCTTGCTGGGAGGGTTTCCTTTCGGTCTCTCATCCTGCTGTAATAATGAATCGCTACAGTAATGCGGATGTGATTGACACATTAAATGTCTCCACTTGAGCCAAACAGATTATTGGATGATAGATGTCCACAGGCCCATGTAAACGGTTTGGATTTCCTCCTCTCCAGCCCCTGCGGCTCAGCGTGCTCCGTGCAGCGGGGTCAGGCTGGGTTCGTCTTTCGGCTTCCCCTGCCAATTCTCCAGCCGAGCTTGGCGGATAAATGAGGCTTCTGCAGCTACGCCAGAGCACTTTGGCTGCGGAGCTCCTTGCCGGAGCATATGGCTTTAATGTTTATAAGCTCGTCATTTGGCACACGATATTTCAGCTCCGTGTCCAAACACAACACTTTGACATATAGCTTTATTTATGTAAAGGGACGTTTTCAAAGTCTTTTCCCGTCCCGTTGGCTGCCAGTGACTTAGGCTGGGAAAGGGGGTGGATTTCTCTGCTGCTGATACCGCTGCTGCTCCGGGTCCAGGAAGGGTCTCCATTCATCCTCAGTGGCACCAAGAAAGCTCAGCAGGCTGTGAGGAAGACGGAGATACCGTCTTCGGTTGTATTCACACAGACAGATAATTCTTGGGTGAGCTCCTCAGGAAGGCCTGATGGCCTTTTTCTCCTCCTGGCTTCACAGAGAAGTCAGATAAGGGCATCTCAGAGGTTTGTTCCATTCCGTTTTCTTTGGACAAGGGGGGTGGGGACAGTATCAACACCCCCACAGACCCCAGTCTTCCCAGGGTGTTTCTCAGCATCTAGACCAAAAGTGCAAAATAAAAAAAATGCTTATTTGCCGGCTATACGCTAAGTATGCAGTTACCTATTTCAGCTCAGACAGGTAGGATGAATCCAGCATCTAGTAGCCGTTGGTCATCAACAGCCATTAAGCATGTGAAGCAAGCAAACTATTCAAAGGTCTTGAAATAGGAGGGGATGTCATCTTTTTAATTTTAATTTATCACTTGATGACCCTGCTTGGTCTGTAGCATCCACTAAGGTGTAGACAACAAACACAATTGCTCCACACAGTGGTTGCTGGCCTGCAGAACTGACAGGAAGCAGAGAAAGTGGCGGTGATTGGAAGTCTTAGCAAAATTCCCAGGGTTTCACCTTACACAAGCATCTCACATAAGCCCAAGGAGCAAGTCTGCAGGATCCCTTGAGAGGCACCACTGAAGGACTTAAGGCTTCCAAGGGAAAATCATCAGCACTGCAATGGATACAAGTTCCAGGAATGCTATTTTGCAGAACAGATGAAAAGAGGGACATGCTTGTAACACCCTATTTGCATAAAGCTTAAACACTTCCCAAGACATATTAGTGAAGGTCCTGTCTAACTCAGAAAGGCCGAGGTTCACAGCTCTGGCTTCTCAGCTTCAAAAGATCAGGTGTCACAGTGGGCGGGAGAGACATCTGATGACTGACACCCAAAATAGAGGCTGGCAGTTGGAAGAGACAATACCGGGCTGGGTGATCGTTTCCAACTCACCAAGGGAGGCTGCCTAGGTGGCACCACTGGTTCTGTTCAAGAGATGCTGGAAAAAAGCATGATTCTCCTACCAGTTGCTACCAAAAGTTCTAAATGAGCCCCAGCAGGATGGAAGTCCTGGCACCACTTCATTTCTGACATTCGGGTTGTGGCTGTCGCTGCTTATAAAGCCCGAACAGCACCTGGAAGGCAGTATCAGCAGGTTTCGAGAATCTTCTAAATAAGTAAGTAGCGGTCCTATCCATGTTTAGGCAGCTATATGTCATGCAGCTCTCAGCATCCCCCACCCAGCTTATCGCTGTATCAACATGCACAGGATCATGCCCTGAACAGCTTTCCCTCTCAGGGCAGCCTTATTCGCAGTCCAAGAGTCCACAAGAACAAGAGCAAAACCAGGGCACTTGCCTTGATCATCTTTTAACTGCCAGGGAATTCTGAGTCACGGTATTCGCTGAGATTTCTCCATCACACCCCCATGCCCCAACATAGCTGCAATTCCCAGGCTTCTCCTATGGACTCAGTGTCAGCCTGGCGCATGCCAAGAGAGCTCCAACGTTAGAGTGTTGGACGGAGAGGCTGAGTTCTGCTTTCTAGTGTCCACTCGCAGAGAGATTTTGGGCCAGCCAGTCCCTCCCAGCCTTACTTCACAGGGCTCTGGTGAGGATAAAATGGAGAGAAGGAAGATCTTGTAAGAGTTCCTGGCAAGAGGAAGAAAGTGGGAGATTCTTATTAGTGCTGTTATGACTATCATTATTTCTCTACTAGTATGTTATGCTAATAATAAATACTGCCCTCAAATTGTGTTGGCAACAGTAGTAGTAACATGTGAGGAATAACTGGGGATGACCGCAACTTATTCTAAAAAACAGATCGTTCATGCAGCATGGGGTGAGCAAGGCACGTTCCTGTGGATGGCAGATGCTAGCTGGCCACCCGCAGGGAAACGGGGAGTCCCAGCTCTGACCTCAGACGTGCACTCCGGAGTCAGACTCCGAATGCAGCCTGCCCCACCCCTGCAGCCAGCACAGGTCTCTCCATGCTGGCTGCAGCTCTGCAGTTGCAGGACTGACCTCACAGCTTTCTGGGGAGCGGGGAAAGGAGGAGTGAAGCTGTACCAGGACGTGATGTCTTCTAGCAGCACCCCAGCCTTCCTCCTCACCAGCAGGGGCAGCAGCCATAGCTGACACTAGCCGTCTAAGTCTTCTGCAGAGCAGAAGAAGGACAGGGGTGACTTTCCCTGCCACCCTCCTTCCATCTTCAAGAGGATGCTCTAACCTGAGTTTGGAGGGCCGCGGGCGGTCCCATTGGATTGCACTGACCATGACTAATAATGAGTGCAAAGGAACAGAACTGTCATGCAATTTGCATAAGTCTTTTTGGATGTTGCCGGGTTAAGTTCCTCCTGGTGCCAACAGTTTGATTAATGTTTGACTAGACTTTGGTGCCATCAAGTCTGCCAAAGCAGAGGAGATAAAGGGAGTGGTTAGGAGGCTGAGCAGACAGCCAGAGAGATAAGAAAGTGTAGAGGGGATTTTGTTTACATTATCGTGCCAAAAAATCACCAAGTGGCGAGAGGTAGTGCCAGTTTTGCCCAGTTTTGCCAAGTGCCCCAGCAAAAGGAGCACCAGATAAAGGTGAGCTCTTTTGATTCATCAGTTACAAGGGAACAGGCTTGCTTTAGCATATAAAAAATGGAGGCAAAAGGTGAATTTTGAGAAAATGGCAGGCTGATGTAGAAGGTTGGAAGGAAAGAAGAATAAAACAGAGAAAGGAAATCAGAAATGCCGAATGCTTGGAAAAACTGAGAACTTATTGCTGGGAAGTATACAGAAAATAGGGACACAGTCTAGTCAGGAATAGCAGGCTGTGTTTTCTGGTTATTTTCTGACTCTTCTGTTCTTATGATTTTGTTTGCTTTGTATGTGTTCTAACCAGTCAAATATTAAAATTTTTCCTAACAATAGTAATGGTTTTTCAGTAAATGTTTAAAATTTTGTTGGTTAAACTTCGAGAGCTCTTTTATTTTGTCATTGGGTTTCCCATTCCATGCCTGACAGCCAAACCACACAGCACCTAAAGGGATTTACAAAAGGGAGTTTTTCAGGCAGTTTTGCAGGAGGAAGAAAGGTAAAGAATTCAATCTGATGGCAGTGGAAAGGTCATAGGAAAGGAAGGGCAAACAGAAATGGAGAAGTTAGTTGGTTTGGTCTAACTTCCACACACATATCAGGGCATAATTGGTCCCATGAGAGTCACGATGGCTGTATATCATGGCCAGGTAAAAGACAGATAGGGATCTCCTGGTAAATTATCTCGTGGTGAGTCACAGGAAATCAACAAGATTCCTGCCCTTCCAGCTTCTTGTGGTTCTTCATGCTAACTTTCATGACCAAATAAGTGGTGTCTTTGTGCAGTGTGCCACCCAGATGATGACCCATTGACAGGCAACTTCAAGGCCCATCCTCCCCCTCCTTGTGTTTCTTTTTCTTCAAAGAACTTGGAGCCAACAGCCCTTCAAAGAGAGAGGTCCTCAAATGCACAATTGCCTTCTGGATAACAGTCTGTTCTCTGGATGCCCTTCATGCTAGGGAAAGTCAAACGAGAAAAAGACCAACTATGAGATGGATGGACTCCATCAAGGAAGCCATGGTCTTGAGTTCACAAGAGCTGAGCAGGACTGTCAAAGGCAGGGCATTCTGGAGAGCCTTCATACATAGGGTCACCATAAGTTGAGAGGACTCGAGGGCACATCACGAGATCATCTCATGCTCCTGAACCTGCTTCCAGCGTTGCCCTTGCTCGTGTTGTATGTCTTCCGGCTCCTGCTTCTGCTCCTGTTTTTTCCACCTAACTCCTCCTGGCCAGGAACCTGTTCCTTGTTCTGTCTGACCTCACATTATTTCTGGACCTGCATTGCCTTGCTTGCACTTGGCCTCAGCTTGCCTCTAGAACTTGCCTTTGGTTCTGCCCTGCCTTGTCAGAATCCAGTCCTTGCCAGCTCCTGCCAGCTCCTTGCCTCTGGATCTGCCACACCTTTTTGGTATCTGATCCTTGTCTGCTTCTGCCCATGCCATGTTCTGGACCCTCACCTGTTCCAGATTCTGCCATTACTTCTGTGCCTGCCATGCCTTGTTGCTATTTTATCTTGCCTGCTCTTGACTCTGCGATGCCTTTGAGTCTGCCATGCCTTCCTGGGCATGGACCTTTGCTGGTTCTTAACTTTGCCTTTGCCTCTGGTCCTCCTGCCTCATCACCAAGCTCCCCATCCTCCCTGGTCCTGCTATCCCACCCATAGACACCAGCTCCCTGCATCCTGGACCTGACGATACAACTAGACCACAAAAATCTATGTCCATGAATATTCCACCAGAACTTCCTTCTCAAAGCAATTAATTGTAAAAGCATGACGGGCTCCTCTATGCGTCCTAATCCATGCTGTACACCACAATGTCAAAGCAGACAATAGAGGCTAAAAATATATCCCCATGACAGGAATTTGCCAGTGATGTTTTTCAGCTTGGTTGACAGAGAGGTTATATATAGTCATGAGGAAGAGGCTAAATATGGTTTGCTGGTTCTGTGTATGTGGAAGAGATCTTATTTTTATGTCTATAGCACTGGGTGACTTGTGTTTATTCTTTAATACTTGCTGCCATGTGCCTTTGGGGGAAAATTTCAGACAGCAATTGCATTAGTTACCATAATATTTCACTTAGCTGGAACACTATGCATAGAACACCTTCCTTTTACCAATAAATAAGTCTGGAATGACCGAAAGATGAACAAGTGGATCCTAGATCACGTCAAGCCAGAGCTTTCCCTAGCCGCAGAAATGACAAAACTGAGGTTGTCATTCTTTTGACACATCATAAGAAGGCAAGACTCCTGGAGAAGACAGTTATGCTAGGGAAAGTTGATGGCAGAAGAAGACGAGGAAGACCAGATATGAGTTGGATGGACTCCATCGAGGAAGCCATAGTCTTGAGCTAATCAGGGTTCCTGTGGATGGGATGGTGGAGGGCTTCCATCCATAGGGCCGCTATAAGTCAGAGAAAAGTTGACAGCACATAACGACAAAAGTACAATACCACCATTCCACCCCGTATATCCAGACTTAAGTAACATGTAAAGCCTCCAAGAGGTGGTTCTGTGACCCTGAAAGACAGAACTATGTCAGAGCCTGTTTACATTCTGGTAAATGTGTATTTGTTTTCCATTTTGGGGCTCCGTTTTGCCTACTTTGTGCTCAAACACCTTTTATCTGCAGAATAAAGCTGTTTCCACCTCACACCCTGGAATGCATGATTGGCTACTGCGCACCGTAGGACTGAATCCCACTTTTGTGGACAACAATGGAGAAAAAGCCAAAATGCTCATTTCTACTGTGGCTCAGCCTTTCCCCGAAAGTGGCCCTATGACCCGCTCTTGCCCCCTGGGCAGAAATGAAATGCAAACTGAAGGGTCAGATTGAAGTTTAAGATTGATGAACAAATGGTCAAAGAACACCCAATTTCACCGAATGGGTTCAGATCTCCTCAGACTGATGAACTGCATCTTAGAGAAATAAAGGAGCTGACAGAAGAAATCTCAGAACCACTGTCTTTGAGAAATCACGGAGGTCAGGTGAAGTGCCAGATGATTGGAAAAGGGCTAATGTTGTCCCTCTTCAAACAAAGTGCAAAAAGAAGAATCCTGGGAAATGCAGACCAGTTAGTCTGATATCAATCCCTGGAAAAATTCTGCAGAAGATAATATAGAAGACAGTCTCCATTGTAGCCAATGGAGTGATTGCTGGAGGCCAGCATGGATTTATCAAAACCAAGTCTTGCCAATCTAATTGGATATCATTTTTTGTTTGGGTAACTTGTGGACTCTGGGAATGCTATGAATATCATATATCTTGAGTTGAGCAAGCTTTTGACAAAGTCTCCCAGGACATTCTGATCAGAAAACCAGCTAAAAGTGGGCTAGGTGGAACAGCTGTCAGGTGGATCCATAGCTGGCTACCGAATTGGACTCCGGGAATGCTTCTCAATAGCACCTTCTCAAACTGAGGAGAGGTCATGAGTGGGCACTGCAGGGTTCAGTCCTCTACTCTTTTGATTAATGACTTGGATTAAGAGAGGTTTGCCTGGCACAGAGCTTATACTTTTTTCGGCACCAGGTCAAAACCTTTTGATTTAACCAGTATTTTAAAAACTAATATGAATGTAATAGTCATGTTTTATTGCTTTTACCACTGGATTGTTTTAATGTATGTAATTTTATTGATTGCTTTAATGTTTTGACTGTGAGCCATCCCAAGATGCCTTGCATGGGGGACAGCAAAGAAAAGTTTTAAATAAATAAATAAGAGGTGCAGGGCATGCTGATCCAGTTCGCAGATGACACAAACCACCCTGGAAGGCACAAACAAAATTTAAATTCACCTTCATAGGCTGGAGCACTGGGGTGAAAGCAACAGAATGAAAATCAGTAGGAACAAGTACCTAATTCAACACCTAGGAAGATGGAATCAAAGGCACTTTTCAAATACTTCAAGGCTGTCCCACAGAGGAATGCCAGGATTTCTTCTCAATCAACCCTGAGTGCAAGGCACAGAATAATGGGTTCAGGTTAAGGTAAATTTTCCCCTTGAGACTAAAGTCCAGGCATGCCTGACTCTCGGGGGTGGTGCTCATCTCCGTTTCCTGGCCAAGGAAGCCAGCGTTTGTCCGCAGACAGTCTCTGTGGTCATGTGGCCGGCATGACTAAACACCGAAGTGCACAAAATGCTGTTACCTGCCCACCAAAGTGGTACCTTTCGATCTACTTGCATTTGCATGCTTTTGAACTGGAAGGTTGGCAGGAGCTGGGACAAAGCACGGGAGCTCACCATGTCTGCAGATTCGAACTGTTGACCTTTCAATCAACCAGCCCAGTGGCTCGGAGGTTTAACCCACTGCGCCACCGCATCCCTTGGGTTCAGGTTACAGGAAGCCAAATTCTGCCTGGACATCAGGAAACATTTCCTGACTGTTAGGGGACAGCGATAGAATCCATGACCTCCATTGAGCAGGGAGCTGGACTCTATAGCCTTATAAGCCCCTTTCAACTCCTTGGTTCTATGAATCCTCAGCAGAGGAAATACAGCTCAGGAACAGAGCTTTTCACAGAGAAGATTCCAGTTTCATTCAGTAGCCTCTCTAAACAGCAAAAGGGCCAGACAGGAAAGCCCCTTGGCTATGTCTGATCCTGACAAGCCACGGCCATTCCAAGCGGACAATTCTGAGCTGGAATAACAGCATAGTTTGACCTGGTATAGACTACCTCCCAGTAGGGTATTTCAGGGGCCCATAAGGGAACTGGATGGAGGTGTGTCAAGGACAAAGCATAGAAAGTACAAGCAAAGAGAACATCTGAGAGAACCTGATTCTGCCCAAGGGAATCCTGGATTCATGTGGAGCCTGGTAAGGCCTGAGGTGGCCTGGCACATATGTCCCAGAGACCTTGCATAGGGGAAGATCACTTGTGGTCAAATATAGGCCAAAGTATCTGCATGACATCATCTATCATAGTGGTGGCGAACCTATGGCAAGTGTGCCACAGCTCGCATGCAGAGCACTCTCTGTCAGCCCATGAGCCAAGCAGACCCAACATCGTGCCAGCAGCTGAGCATCGGATACTAGCACCCAAAGGAGACATGCGCCTGCTTGGAAAGGAATACTGGCGCACCAGGCAATGATGTCACGAGCCACGACTCATTATCTGCCATGCATCCGAGTTTTCACATGGCCAGTCAGTCCACTGCCAAGGACACACACACACACACACACACACACACACACATTTGCTTAGACTGGCTGGGCATTGTGGTTTCTAAACTAAAACCTCACTTTTCAGATTTTATTGCAGTGTTGGAACGGTGTGAAAAATAAGTGGATTTCAGGTTGCGGCTTGAGCACTCCGTCTCTAAAAGGTTCACCATCACTCGGTTAGGGTTAGAAAGATGAGGTGTCCTGGTAAGGTTTTGATGTTTGGAATGTGTTTAGAGTGGACAGAAATGATGATCTGTGCAGAAAAAGCTCCTCAAGGAAGGCTTCTTCAAAATTGTCCTATTTTCAATGGAAATATAGCCCTATATGAGGGTTAGGGGTGTGCACCAAGGTAGGGTTAGGTTTTGGGAAACGAGGTGTCCTGGCATGGTTTTGATGTTTGGAATGCGTTTAGAATGGGCAGAAATGATGAGTTGCACAGAAGAGGATATTCATGGAAGGCGATTTCAGAATAGCCCTATTTCCAATGGAACTTAAGGCCTATGTTAGGGTTAGGGGTAGTCACCAGGGCAGGGTTCAGGTTGGAAAACAAGGTGTTCTAGCATGGTTTTGATGGTTGGAATATGTTTAGAATGTGCAGAAGTAACGAGCTGTGCAGAAAAAGCTCCTCAAGGAAGGCCTCTTCCAAGTCGCCCTATTTTGAATGGAATTTTACCCCAATGTAAGGGTTAGGGGTGTGCACCAGGGTAGGGTTAGGGTTAGAAAAACAAGGTGTCCTGGCATGGTTTTGATGGTTGGAATGTGTTTTGAATGAGCAGAAATGATGAGCAGTGCAGAAAAAGCTACTCAATGGATGGTTCCTCAAAATTGCACTTTCTCAATGGAACTTCAGCCCTATATTAGGGTTAGGGGTTTTCACCAGGGTAGGGTTAGGGTTGGAAAAACGAGGTGTCCTGGCATGGTTTTGCTGTTTGGAATGTGTTTAAAATGGACAGAAATGATGAGCAATGCAGAAAAAGTGACTCAATGAAGGCATCCTCAAAATCACCCTTTTTGAATGCAACCTTAGCCCTATATTAGGGTTAGGGGTGTGCACCAGGGTAGGGTTGGGGTTAGAAAAACCAGGTTTCCTGGCATGGTTTTGATGGTTGGAATGTGTTTAGAATGGGCAGAAATGATGAGCAGTGCAGAAAAAGCTACTCAAGGAAGGCCTTTTCAAAATCGTCCTATTTTCAATGAAACCTAACCGTATATTACAGTTAGGGGTGTGCACCAGTGTAGGGTTAAGGTTAGAAAAACGAGGTGTCCTAGCATGATTTTGATGGTTGGGATGTGTTTAGAATTGGCAGAAAAGATGAGATGTGCAGAAAAAGCTACTCAAGGAAGACTTTTTCAAAATCATCCTATATTCGATTGAACTTAACCCTGTATTAGAGTTAGGGGTGTGCACCAGAGTAGGGTGAGGGTTAGAGAAATAAGGTGTCCTGGCATGTTTTTGATGTTTGGAATGTGTTTAGAATGGGCAGAAATGATGAGCTGTGCAGGAAAAAAAAGCGTTATTTTCAGTGGAAATTTAACCCTGTACTTAGGTTAGGGGTGTGCACCAGGGTAGGGTTAGGGCTAGAAAAATGAGGTGTCCTAGCATGATTTTGAAGGTTGGGATGTGTTTAGAATGGGCAGAAATGATGAGTTTTGCAGGAAAAGCAACTCAAGGAAGGATTTTTCAAAATCGCCCTATTTTCAATGGAACTTAACCTTATATTAGGGTTAGGGGTGCGCATCAGGGTAGGGTTAAGGTTAGAAAAACGAGGTGTACTGGCATGATTTTGATGGTTGGAATGTGTTTAGAATGCACAGCAATGGGCAGGGGGGGTTATAAACTAAAACCTCATTTTTCAGATTGTATTGTAGTGTTTGCACTTTGCAATAAATAAATGTCTTTTGGATTGCAGTTTGGGCATTCAGCCTCTAAAAGGTTCGCCATCACTGATCTATCACCACTGACTATCCTCTGTTGTGGTTGTGGGTATGGAAATCCAATGCATCTGGAAAGCCAAAATTTCCCACCTCTGCTAGTGCAGAGACAAAGGAACCATCTTTCCGTGAAGGACTGTCAACTCACAGGAAAAGTGAATCAGCTGGTGCTGGGAGGAACCAGAGTCAGAAGTGGGTGGCGTTTGCAGCTGTACAGTATTCCATGGCTTTCCCTCCCCATTGCACCCCAACCCACTCTTTTAAGATTCTCACACAAGAATCTTTTTGGGTCATAATTCCATGAACATCATGCTATGAGAAGTGAAGTAGCATACATGTGGTTAAATTTAGCATGGCCAAATTTGTTTGTTTGTTTGTTTGTTTGACAGTGGGCTTTTTCTTTTCAAACAGAGCCCAGAGTCTTAAGCTAAGCCCCATCTGTTCCCTAGAGCAACTGATCCAAAAAGTTTGCATGCAACACGCATGCCTGACTGTCTTGAGGGCACTTCCTCCTCCCCCACCAGTGGCCAGAGAGAGGGTGACCAGGTGGGAAGAGGATTGGATCATGAACATTTAATAATTGTGTAGAAAAGGGAATTTCCTCAGGTGTATCTGTTATGGTGATCTCCACCTGCTGAGATTTTATCTTTTACACAACTATGAAAGGTGCAGAAACATTGTTTCCTTGTGCATTTGGCACTCCAGAAGTGGGCAAGGAATTTGCACTCTCACTTCAGTTGTGGGAAATCTGAAGCTGCAGTCCAGTGTAGGCTTACCTGAGAATGAGGTATATGGGAAACAGCAGTCCTTACTTCTTCTAAGAGAGCATGCCTGGAACTACATTGCATGGATAGCCAAAAAATAATAGGACACAGATATAGGAGTCTTCTTTGTTCTGCCATCCTTGTAATAAGGTTCCCCAGAAATCCCTGGGGCTATAGATTAGATAAAAACAAGGAAAGAACAAACTGGGAATGAAGTTATAAGTAAAACAAGGAGTTTAGAGGAGGAGTTTAAATGTGATATTAGAGTGAGCATTTCTTAGAGGCTGAGTATCGCAGGGCCGGCCCTACCAATAGGTAGAGTGAAGTGGCCATTTCGGGCAGCAAATTTTGGGTGGTGTGGAGGGGCAACAGCAGCAGCACCCTGGTTGTTCCGCCTGCTGATGGTAAGAACAGTGTCTATAAAGCAACTGCCCTCAATCCCCAGACGTGCATACTATCCTCAGGAGAGGCGGAAGGTGCAGTCCTACCACGAATACGGGAGTAAGTTTCAGCTGCCAGTTGAGTCCACTTCTGTAGCACTATAATGGAAGAGGTGGGGCTGGAACTCTCAGAGCTGAGCTGTGCCCTAAGACAATGAAGTAAAAGTGCTTGGGCACTTGGGAGGGACAGCCACAGGTCTATTTCCCAAAGAGAAAGGCAATTCGGAGACACAGCGAACGGCCACTAAGTCCCCAAGAGCAGCAGCATCTCACAAAGCAGGCCCAAAGAACGCCTGTAAGAAAGACTGCCCATTTACAGAAGACACATGACTAAAGGAGTCCTCATGCAGGGCCCTCCCCAGGAGAAGGACTTCTCAGAAAGCTCTGATGTGCGGCAGTTGAGTCCTGGAACTCCAGCTTAAAACCCTCAGTCCTAGACAGATGAGGGTCAAAGGAACACCACCTTGATTTTGGTTCTTGGTAGTTTGTACCCAACTTTCCTACTCCCTTGGACTGATCGCTTGTGCTGTTGCTCCTGGATTCCTGCTAAAACCTGTTCCTTGGATTGCCCAGGTCCTGAACTGTTTGCCTGCACATCTGCTCTCTGCCTGCCTTTCACCTTGGAAATGGGTTTGCCCCAATGATTGTCTCAGGACTGGATCTGTCCAAATGAGGTGACGAGATGAGGTTTCCCAAGTAGGTTAATGTCTTGTGCCAGGATAAAATGAAACGTAGGTTAAAAAAATAGTGCTTGCTTGCTTGCTTCACTTCCACACCTCCCCATAGCCCTAAGGCTTTCTGGGTGGTTTACAGGTTAAAAAGCATTTTAAAAAGCAATAAGATCACCATATTCCAATAAAACAATGAACAATAAAATCAATACAACATGATCCTCAACAACCCACACTGACTATAATCAAATTAATACATGGCACAATAGCAATTATAATAACAATATTAAATCTGACAATTACCTTTTAAAATATCTGGAAAATAAAAAGGGTTTCACCTGGCACTGAAAAGAAAAAAGGAGATGGCACCAGGCAAATCTCTTTGGGGACCATGTTCCAAAGACAGGAAAAGGCCCTGGTCACCTCCACTCGTAAAACTCATGATGATGGTGAGAAAAGATAGGCCTAGCAATGGCCACTAACCATCATGGTGGTGTAGCTACAACTGCTGTGCTCAACAGCTATCTGGACCTCCTGAGCTGGAGAGGCCAGGAACTGAACATGGCACCGTGTGTATGCAAATCAGTGTCCTCATAAGTAATGATCCCCTGCTTCAGAGGGGGCAGAATGTGGACTCGTGTCCAGCCGTGGCACCTGAGCCACAGCATCCCCTCTGGTGGTCACATGTGTTGGTCAGCTCAAAGAGACACGGTGTAAATCCAACAACTTGTGAGTCCAAGTGTTCGTGGACCTAGGCCCAACCCCTGAATCTATTTTCCAGGTCTGGGATCTCTTTCTCCAGAGCCCTGAGCACCAATCGGCACCAATGGATGAGTCTTTGTTGTGTTTAGCTTAATTGCCATGCAGGGAGCAATTTTTGAAAGGAATCACAGCTAGTGAGGGAACGATTAGGTCTCCCACATCTATCCTTGCATGGCAATTGAACTGAGAGAAAACTTGTTTGGGCATCATCCAGTACATTCCTTGAGGATATTTATGTATTTATCATCAAACTTATATTCTGCTCTATTAGCCCATGAGCTCTTCCTCGCTCTCTCTCTTTAAACTGGAGATTCTTTGAATGTGAACTCTGTTGGTTTGCTTTGCATCTTCTGCTTTTCATGTCTAACCTAGTAATCATTACACACCTGCATGTGTTGATTTATATCAGTCTGTGCAATTTTTATTTAGATGCTGTCATTTGAACCTGACTCCCAGAACTTTTAACTGGCCAGCAACACCCCCGACATGAGTTGGCCTTTCCTTGCTCTCCCTCCCCTTGCAGCTCCCCCACTCTGACCTCCCTTCCAGATCAAATCAAGAGGGACCCCGGAACAGATAAGGAGGTATATGGGAGGCTGCGGGAGGAAGGGAGGGATGGAGGGGGAAATGCTCCATCGCAGTTTCCATTCCACTGGTGAACAGGTACCATCAGATACAACTCCGCAGTTGCATGCTGCAGGCTAATCAAGGTTGCATTATTATGTTGTTGTTGTTATTACGTTGGGTTTCTGTCCTGCATTTCTTCCTCTTGCAAGGAACCCAGGGTCACGCACATGGGCGGACTGGAGTGTGCCTTCCTTGACATTGGCTGAAACTGCGGCTCCCAGTGCTCTCTGGAGCGGGCCCTGACTTCCCTCTTCGAGGACCAGATTTCTCTGCATCTCCCATTTCCGACAGGCGCAGGGTGCTAAACCAGGCAGGAGGCGTTCAAGTCGTGCAGCCTCATCATAAAAGGCTAGAGTGAATGTTCATGAAGGAGAAAACCGGATTGAAGCTCCCTCTGCTGCCTGGTTTTGGAAAGTGCTCTCAAAGTCAATGTACCAACAGCAAATACAAATAGAGAAGGAAAAGAGCCACAGGATCAGCGAACAACCCCTTGTTTCCGATTGCCCTCTGCCTCCAGGGCAGGTATTGCCGAGAAACCCGCAGGCTCTCAGACTGGTTAGAACAGCACCAATTTCTTTCTTTGTGCATTATGAACATTAATCAATCCATTTATGATTAGGCAGCTTTCTTTTAATGTATCAATTGCATGAATGAATTAAAGAGTTGCCTATTACCAGAATATCAATATAGGTTTGGCTTTTTTAAACACAATTTAATAAACTACTGCATCTGTTAGAAGAAAATACCTGCTTTTTTCATGCCCTTCTACAAACAGATAGCAGGACCGAAGAAAGGATATAAACAAGTTTGCAGTCCCTGTATATCAATTAATTAAAGTTTGAGTCATGTAGAATGCATTACAGATGTGTCTTTAAAATGTATGGATTTAGGAAATTTAGGAAATTCATGCACGCAAAAGTTTGTGCAGATAAATGCAGTGCTTCAGTGAACATCTAGAAGGCTCACCTCTGTATAATGTAAGACACTTGGCAAGTAGTCCAGTATTGTTTGCCCTCCATAAAATATACCAAAGCTCACTGAAATCACAGCTCACTTTTGTGGGTGTTGAATAATGCCCATTGTCCTTATTCCATTATTCCTTGGTTTCTGTTTATAAAGGGTTGCACAGGCTGTATTCATGCCACCAAGCCTGCACAACTATCCAGCAAAGCTCTTCCTGAAAGTCCACCCCTCCAAGAGGTGGCCAGTGCTGTTAGGAGTCAATGCCCCAAGGTGCCTGGAGTACCTTGCAGGAGCCATTCCCAAGTTTCACTGAGCTTCACTTCAGGGCCCACCGAACACCCTAAGGTGGTGTCTCAGTCCCCATTGAGAAAGGACTGAGGTCCACCCCTCTATCGTGGAGCTGCTGTCTCAAGCACCCTTCCTTCCCACAGAGGAGTTTGGAATTCCCCAGTTCCCAGCCATGATGCTCCTTTCGGCCACTGGCTGGAGCAAATCGCAGGCGGAATCTATGAAATCTATGGAGCGCCTACGTCCATACATACGCTCCCGCTCCTTGAGATCGGCGGGAGAGGCCCTTCTCCGGGAACCCTCCGTGAAGGATATTAGGAGGGTAAGTACCCAGAGGAGGGCTTTCTCTGAAGTGGCGCCCAATCTATGGAATGCGCTCCCCAGAGAGGTCCGCCTGGCACTGTCGTTATTTGTTTTTCGGCGTTATTTGTTTGCCAGGCGAAGACCTTTTTATTTAAACGTTATTTTAATTGTTAGCTTTATTTATTGATTTCATATTGTTGGCCAGGACGTCTCCAATTATATTGTTTTTATATGTTTAATATGTATTTATTTATTGTTCTGAGCCGCCCCGAGGCTTCGGCGAATGAGGCGGCATAGAAGCTTACTAAATAAATAAATAAATAAACTGGTTCGTTATGAGCCTAGCCGCTCACCCAGCTTTGATAATGAATGAATTGGTCATCCAATTCTGGTTACATATGCAGAATTCCTTCCAGCTGATCAAGGTCGTTTTCTACAGGCATTTCTGGAGAACGGTAGGCGGTGGTATCAGCAAAAGGGCCAGATCCTCCTAAATTTCCTGGGAGAATCTGCCTCAGTGGAAAGATGGAGAAAGAAGTGAGTTTGAAGCAAGAAGGATGGCAAGAGAAGAAGGCAGTCCCAGTGGCTGCGAAAGTAACAGTACCCTAAATGCAAGAGCTGCTTCATTGTTGCAGCTGCATTTCAAGATATCCCCACCATTTTTAATCTCCTGGCAGGAATGTGGTATATAAATACTAGTTGAAACTTAACTCTCACATTTCTTTACTGTCTGAGTAACCTGTCCTTTGGAAGTTGGAATCTCTGGGGTGCCTTGACTTTCCCAGACAATTAATGATCTTCAAAGGTTGGAATATAAAGATTGAGTGGTAAACCTCATTCCAGTACCAGGGTACTTCATTATTCATGGCAGAATAGAGTCTTGTTGGAACAAGAGTGGCCAAGTGTCTTTAAAACTAGAAGCAGCCTAGGATAAGCTCCAGGTTTCAACAGTAGAATGACTTGCGGAAAGGGGTTACTCAACTCTTCCATCCATCCAGGGATTATTCCCTTGTTGGGAGGAAGAGATATACTATTTCCTGGCTACTTAAAGGACCATCTGCTCCCATATGTACATACCTACCCATTAAGGTCTGGGCAGGAAGTCCCTCTAAAAGAGCCATCTCTTAAAGAGGTGAAGGGATCAGTAAATAGAAGAAGGGCCTTCTTGGTGGCTGCTCCTCAATTATGAAACAGGGTCCCCAGAGAAATTCACCTGGCATTAACCATGTTTTCATTTTGGTGCCAAGACACTTCTTTTCTCTGAATACTTTCAAAAACAGACTTGAAATTTGTTTTTTATTCTGACATCTGTTGTTCTGCTTACTCGGTATAATTATGATATTTAACTTTTAACTATTTCATTGAAGTGTTTTTATTGTTGTTTTTTACTGTTTTACTGTAAGCCACCTAGAAAATCCATTTGGGTTAGTGGGCAACATACAAATTTAAAAATAAATAAATAACAAAATAAAAATGTCCCACCTTTTTTCCTCCACAGAACACACATTGAATGGAAAAACAATTGGAGGAGAAAATGTTATGCACCCCTTTGGGTTTAAACAAAAACCACCGGCAGAAAGTGTCAACCCTCTCCATGCCATGGCTCAGCCAATTCAGACTCATGATGCAACGTTAAAAGTCCAGGCCTTCCACGCAGCCGTACTGGTCTCCATCTCCTTACAATGCCAGCAGTAACATGCTGCGAAGCACGGCTTCTGCAAGATAAGAAAGACAAATAAGATAGATTTGCACTGTGGTGGTACATGCAATATTAGTCCTTGTTACTGATGTCATCAATCATGCTATGTATTATTCCAAATGCAAACATTCTCCAGGAGTTCCTAATCATTTATATACACACAGTGCTCAAAAACACAGTGGCCCCGTCAGACTTCATTCATCTGTGTGTGGGTTGCATCCGGCATGCCTGAGTCAGCCAGGGGCTTCTCTGAGTCAGTCTTTCCTGCTCTGTGGTCCATCAGACTGCTTCCGGTACTGGTGGCCCATGAACCTGAAGTGCTAGTCAAAGCAGCCCTCCGCCTTCCAGGACTAGATGTTTCAGCTAATGCTGGGCTTCCCCCCATGACTATACAGTGGGAATCATCTTGCAGAGTAACTTTAAGGCCCAAACTACAGCCTGAATATGATGTTTGGCTGTAGCTCTGTGAACTGAAAGTCGGGTCTCACTGAAAAACTGCTACTAAGTCCAAACGGATGTGAGGAAGTGTTTGTGGACGTAGGCCAGCAGAAGTTAAGTATCTCCAGCCACATGCTGCTACCTGGAAGCACATCTCCCTTTTTACAGATCCATTTTACAGCTCTTTGTTACAACTAGTGCTGGGCCAACATCTGTCTTCCAGTTTCCCAGAAGTTTCTCTCCCCATGAAAGGAGCTTCTGTTTTTCTATCTCATCCTGTGTTGGTGGCATTGCTTATCATTGTGACATGGCCAAGTGTGCTGTGCGTTTTCTTCTTCCTGATACACATCTCTCCGTCACTCTGTTGCCTCCCTCCCTGGGAAGTGGATGAATCTGCCAGCTGTGCAAGAAGAGGGATCTATACAACGAAAGAGGCCGTTCTGAGCCAGCTCATGCGTAAAGCAAGTACAAGAACTGCAAATCCTACCTGTGAGAATTGCTTTGCGATCGCCTTCTCCTTCAAGCATCATTAAAGCATTTTTTCTATCAAACTGAATGAGAAGAGTTAAAAATATGGAGAAAAAAATTGGTGCAACACAATGTACAACACATACTTTAAGATGTGTAACAGAATAACATCAGGATTGGATGTAATGGCAAGAAATCCATGCTTTGTTTTGATTAGCACAAACACAGCTATAGGAAGAGGGGCCTCTTGGTCCTCAAGCACATTGTTCGGAGTTTGTCTTTGAGAATCCCCTTCTCAAAACCACGTCCAAGTGATGTACTAAATTGTGCACAGTGTGGAGAAGGTGAATATGGAGACATTTGTCTTTCATAATACCAGAAACCAGGGTCATCCCATGAAGCTGCATGGGGGGAAATTCAGGACAGATAAAAGGAAGTCTTCCCACAATGCATACTTAAACAATGGAAGTCACTTCCACAAGATATTATGATAGTCGCTGATTTGGATAACTTTAAATGGAGACTGGACAAATTGCTGGAGGAATTTGCTATCTGTGGCTATTAGTCCTGATGGCTCTATGCCAGCCTTCCCCAACTTGTGCCTTCCAGACATGTTTGGACTGCAGCACTCAGAATTCCCAGTCGGCTGGATGGGAATTCTGGGAGTTGTAGTCCAAATGCTTCTGAAGGCCATCAGGTTGGGGAAGGCTGTTCTATGCTGCCCCCAGCCTCAGAGGCAGGATGTCCTTATACTCTGGTCCACGTTTGGAAGCAGGGGAGGTTTATTTATTTATTTAATGGATCTATATGCCACTACAATAGCCCATATTTGGACTCTCTGTATGACTCACAATATAAAAACAACACAGCATGCCAAAATCAGTAACATTAAATCAGCTTATTCAGAACATATTAACAATATATTTCAAATATAAAGATCATATATCCAAATACAATATAAAATATTAAATAAAACAATTTAAACTATAATCAACTAAAAACATGGGGTCCATTTTAGAACCAAACAGACAATAATATCCATTGTTAAAGTAACAGGAGGAAAGTCGAGTCTTTGCCTGGCACCAGAATGCTAACAGCCTGGGAGGCAGATGCAACTCTCTGGGTCTCCTGTTCCAGAAGTGGGGTTCGAGTGCTGCAAAAACCCTCCTTGTTGCTAGTGCTCCTTTAAAAGAAAAAATAATGGAAGTCCTCTATGAATTGTTGTTGCTGTTGTTAGTTGCGAAGTCGTGTCTGACCCATCGCGACCCCATGGACAACATTCCACCAGGCCTTCCTGTCCTCCACCATCCCCGGAGTCCACCCAAGCTCACACCAACTGCCCCAGTGACTCCATCCGGCCACCTCATCCTCTGCCGTCCCCTTCTTCTTTTGCCATCTATTGTTCCCAGCATCAGGCTCTTCTCCAGGGAGTCCTTCCTTCTCATTAGGTGGCCAAAGTATTGGAGTTTCATCTTCAGGATCTGGCCTTCTAAAGAGCAGTCAGGGTTGATCTCCTCTAGGACTGACCAGTTTGATCACCTTGCAGCCCAAGGGACTCACAGGAGTCTCCTCCAGCACCACAGTTCAAAGGCCTCAATCCTTCGGTGCTCAGCCTTCCTTATGGTCCAGCTTTCACAGCCATACACTGCAACTGGGAAAACCATAGCCTTGACTATACGCACTTTTGTTGGCACGATGCTGGCTCTGCTTTTTAGTATGCTGGCTAGATTTGCCATAGCTTTCCTCCCCAGGAGCAAGTGCCTTTTAATGTCTTGGCTGCAGTCCCCATCTGTGGTGATCTTGGAGCCCAGGAAAATAAAATCTGTCACTACCTCCATTTCTTCCCCATCTATTTGCCAGGAAGTGAGAGGACTGGATGCCATGATCTTAGTTTTCTTAATGTTGAGTTTCAAGCCAACTTTTGCACTCTCCTCCTCCACCCACATCAAGAGGCTCTTTAGTTCCTCTTCACTTTCTGCCATGAGAGTGGTATCATCTGCATATCTGAGGTTGTTGATATTTCTCCCAGCAATCTTAATTCCAACTGGTAATTCATCTAGCCCCGCCTTTCTCATGATGTGCTCTGCATGTAAGTTAAATAGGCAGGGTGACAGTATACAGCCTTGGCGAACTCCTTTCTCAATTTTGAACCAATCAGTGGTTCCGTGTCCAGTTCTCACTGTTGCTTCTTGACCCGCATATAGGTTTCTCAAGAGACAAATAAGATGGTCTGGTACTCCCATCTCTTTAAGAACTTGCCACAATTTGTTGTGATCCACACAATCAAAGGCTTTAGCATAGTCAATGAAGCAGAAGTAGATGTTTTTCTGGAACTCCCTAGCTTTCTCCATGATCCAGCGTATGTTGGCAATTTGATCTCTAGTTCCTCTCCCTCTTTGAAATCCCACCTGTGCTTCTGGTAGTTCTCAGTCCACATCCTGCTGGAGCCTAGCTTGTAGTATTTTGAGCATCACTTTGCTAGCATGTGAAATGAGTGCTATGGTGCAGAAGTTTGAACATTCTTTGGCATTGCCCTTCTTAGGGATTGGAATGTAAACTGACCTTTTCCAATCCTGTGGCCACTGTGGAGTTTTCCAAATCTGCTGGCATATTGAGTGAAGCACTTTTACTGCATTGTCTTTTAAGATTTTGAATAGCTCACCTGGAATACTGTCTCCTCCACTAGCTTTGTTGTTGCTCAGACTTCCTAAGGCCCATTTGACTTCACATTCCAGGATGTCTGGCTCAAGGTCAGTGACCACCCCATCATGGTTATCAGGGAGGTTAAGCTCTTTCTTGTATAGTTCTTCTGTGTAATCTTGGCGTCTCTTCTTAATCTCTTCTGCCTCGGTTAGGTCCCTGCCATTTTGGTCCTTTATCCTTCCCATCTTTGCATGAAACGTTTCCTTCATATCTCCAATTTTCTTGAAGAGATCTCTGGTCCTCCCTATTCTATTGTTTTCTTCTGTTTCTTTGCACTGTTCATTTAAGAAGGCATTCTTATCTGTTCTAGCTATTCTCTGGAACATTCAATTGGGTGTATCTTTCTCTTTCTCCCTTGCCTTTTGCTTCCCTTCTTTCCTCAGCTATTTGTAAAGATTCTTCAGACAGCCATTTTGCTTTCTTGCATTTCTTTTTTTTTTTTGGGGGGGGGATGGTTTTAGTTGCTACCTCTTGCACAATGTTGTGAACCTCCATCCATAGTTCTTCAGGCACTCTGACTATCAGATCTAATTCCTTAAATCTATTTGTCACCTCTACTGTATATTCATCAGGGATATGATTTAGGTCATACCTGAGTGGCCTAGTGCTTTTCCCTACTTTCTTTTAAGCCTAAATTTTACAACAAGAAGCTCATGATCTGAGCCACAGTCAGCTCCTGGTCTAGTTTTTACTGACTGGATAGAGCTTCTTCATCTTTGGCTGCAGAGCACATAGTCAATCTGATTTCTGTGTTGACCGTCTGGTGATGTCCATGTGTGGAGTTGTCTCTTGGGTTGTTGGAAAAGAGTGTTTGCTATGACCATTGTATTCTCTTGACAAAATTCTACCAGCCTGTGCCCTGCTTCATTTTGTACTCCAAGGCCAAACTTGCCTGTTATTCCGGTTATCTTTTGGTTTCCTACTTTAGCATTCCAATCCCCCATGATGATAAGGACATCATTTTTTGGAGTTAATCCTAGAAGGTGTTGTAGGCCTTCATAGAACTGGTCAACTTCAGCCTCTTCAGCACCAGTGGTTGGGGCATAGACTTGGACTATTGTGATGTTGAATGGTTTGCCTTGGATTCGAACTGAGATCATTCTGTCATTTTGGAGATTGTATACCAGTACTGCTTTTCCTACTCTTTTATTGACTATGAAGGCGACTCCATTTCTTCTGAGGGATTCTTGCCCGCAGTAGTATACCTGATGGTCATCTGAATTAAATTCACCCATTCCTGTCCGTTTTAGTTCACTGATTCCCAAGATGTTGATATTCAGTCTTGTCATCTCTTGTTTGACCACATCCAGCTTGCCTTGATTCATGGATCTTACATTCCAGGTTCCTATGGAGTATAGATATTAGCAGCATCAGACTCTCCTTTCACCACCAGATACATCTGCAACTGAGTGTCCTTTCGGCTTTGACCGAGTCGCTTCATTCTTTCTGGCACTACTAGTACTAGCCCTCTGCTCTTCCCCAGTAGCACGTTGGACACCTTCCAGCCTGAGGGGCTCATCTTCCGGCGTCATATCTTTTTGCCTTTTGGTACTGTCCATGGGGGTTTCATGGCAAAGATACTGGAGTGGGTTGCCATTTCCTTCTCCAGTGGATCACATTTCGTCAGAGCTCTCTGCTATGACCTGTCCATCTTGGGTGGCCCTGCAGGGCATAGCTCATAGCTTCATTGAGCTACGCAAGCCCCTTCACCACGACAAGGCAGCAATCCATGAAGGAGAACTATGAATACAGTGAAGCAAAAACTTTAAGGTGATCCATGATGCCATTCTATACCCACTTTCCTGGTCCTGGGTCCCACTGAATATAATGGGACTTATTTTCAGGTCTATTGCACTGTGAAACTCTGATCCAGCCTGCACTGAACTGTATGCACACTGGCTTCCTACATGCGTACAGAGCTCCCTAGCACATTATCACCACCTTCAGTCATCAGTGCATCTCCATCTGTGCACATGTCACTTCTCAGTAAGCAGTTCTGGCATGTCCTACTCAAGGAGCTTATAATTTAGAACTGATACGGAGAAACAACAGTGGAAGGTTGAATTGGAGCATGAGTAGACAAGGCCGGGAAAGGATACATAATGACTTGAGCTGTGTGTAGTGTGGCTTAGTGAACAATGTATATGAGGTTTCAGTGAGGGCAAGCAGCTTGAGGGACCAACCCAGAAAAGTTTCATGGGCTGTGACTGCCATCTGGATGAAGCAGAAGGAATTTCAAAGGGAGCAGGTGAAGGGAAGCAAGGTGGCGGTCTTGTGTTTTGGTTACTTGAGGCTCACAGGGGAAGCTGGTAACATCCGAGGGCAGACAGATCAAGGTAAGTCAAGTGTGTGTCCCCCCGCCCCCCGCTGCAAGTAAGAAGGTCAGTTCGCAGTAGGCAAGATCAGATTAACCAGGTATCTTGTCCAAAGAGGTGAGCCAAGGACCTGCAGGCCACATCAAGGCAGAAGGAAACAGGGCTTCTTCTTTTGTCTTCTTGGATGCCCAGTTGTGACCTCAGGGAGACAGCTGGCATGATTCTTCTCATGCAAAGTGAAAAGAAGATGGGGTAAGGACTTGGCCTTCAGGGTCTCAGGACCCTGGAGATGAGGCTTCAAATAATCCCTACCTCCAGATCAATGCACAGGGTCACAGGCTGAAGTTGTTCAATGCAAAAGGTGACAAGGTGGCTCTCATGCCATTTCAGAATAAGTATCAAACCAGTGACAAAAAAGAATGTCTTCTTGCAGGTCAGTGGTCCCATGGCAAGGGATGGACTCCCTCTCATGCATGGCAGAGATTGAGGGGAACTGTGGAATGATCCCTTGGAGGAGCCAGCGTGGGAGCTGCCCACATCTCCCTGTCCACACCCAGGAGAGGGTGGTGTCTCCCGTATCAGTGGGGTGGTGCATCCACTCCAGGTTTTCAAGGGAATGCTGAAGAAGCTGCCCATGGTGCTGCATCTATTTGCAGGTTGATTCCTTCAAAGTTCAGGCTGTAGCCTGACACTGGTGCCGGGAGCTTCTGGTGGGCATAGCCCAGTGCTAGGGTGCAGCACATACATTGCAAGAAGCCGCCCCGAGGCTTCGGCGAATGGGGCGGCATAAAAATGTTTTAATAAATAAATAATAAAATAAATAAATAAATACATTGCAAGAAGAAGGTTCATGGTTCTGCCCTGGCCATCACTATCTGAAAGTGGCTCAGGTGCTGCTGATGGAAAGACCTCTATCCACAGGTGGCGCTAAGAACTGAAAACATCCACATCTCAGGCCAACAGGGCAAAAAATGGGTGTATTGGCATATCATGGAGTGTTCTTAAAGAAGCTTGTTTCCTAAGGACACCCCCATTTGTAAAGGAAATGTATGGACAGGAGAGAGAATGGTGTTAACATTCAGGAAAAAATCTAAGGCAGAAAGGTTGGGTGGGCAGCGCAAGGTTATTATTTATTATTTATAAATAATAAATAAACAAGCCCAGCAAATCCAGAAACAATAGTCTATCAGGGTCCCCATGCCTTTACTTCAGCCAGTGTCCATGGTCAGCAGGGGGGTGGGCCAGAGGTCCTCCCAGAGTTTTGGGGTGAAAGATTTGGGGCTCCTGCCCTCATGGGCATTCTCCTCGCACTGCTTCCGCCACTTCCAGAGATCCTGGAGAGCTATTTTCAGTGAGACGAAGCAATACTGGGCCAGGGAAATACTTAAATCAGACACAAAATGGCTTTCAGTATTCACCTCTTCCATGTCCATCTGCAACCAACTTCCAAGGTTCTTTTCTTGGGAACATCATAAAGGGTTGTATAATATTTATAGGGGTGCTCAATTAATTATGAATGCTTTATTGTTGCTATAAGCAGCTAACACCTTCTGGAATGACATCTGTTTTCTTTTGAGGGACACTCATTTTAATTATAAATGGTTCCCTGGCCTCCCCAAAGCCACTTAGAGTGAAATGTGTAGCACTTAATAGAAAGCAAAACCATTGGCAGCAAGTGCTCTGTTGCCATAACTGTTTGTCATAGTAATGACTTGTGCCAGACTTAGATTGTTCGCATTCCAGAATAGCTTTATGGATGATATTTTCATACCTGTTCAGCTCAGTATATTGCAAAGGAGCATGGGCGGCCATTTAAAAGGTCTAATGAAAAGCTTCCATTGGTTTGATCAGAAGATTAATCAACTTAAAACCTAAGTTGATTAATTTGGGCTGTAAGTAATCAAGGAGGCTGGGCGTTAAGGACATACCTCAATTTTAATGCTCTTTCCTATTGTAGCAAGAAACAACAATACAGCTTAGTGAAACACACATGATGAAACTAGATAGGGGCGTGAGTGCAGTTGGAATGAGGAGGCGGAGCAGGAAGGGAACAAGAAAACTGGAAGAAGAGGAAGAAGAGAGTTCAGGTAGAATCTCAGTGGGTGGAGGAGGAGGAGGAGGAAAGAGAGAATCCCTTCTGTCTTGATTTCACTTTGGGACTCTGAACTTGAAACAATTGGGGCACTGTCCAGCGGGGTCTCTCTGCTTCCCCTGGTTCTGTTGTGCTTGTGGACACCACGGCTTGTTCAAAATGCATTTACGCTTCTAAAGGTGACCTTGGAAATGATCCAAACAAATCAGTGAGCTTTTCTTCTTTCTAGAACTCGAAAGCTCTGTTGAGCAAGCTGAGTCTCATGAACACTCCAAGTCAAGGGATGGAGCCAAAATGAAAAATACAAGTATATTTTCACTAAGTAGTAGGAGAGGCACTTCAACCTTTCATAATAGGAGAAAAATCACCAACACTGGGAAACTAGCAGGCAATCCGGGCAAAGAGCCACTAGCCTTGCCAGCTATGTGCTGCCTCCATTATAAGAGACGGCCTGCCTACATACCCCAATTGCTGACGGTCTTGCACAAGTGGAATTCTTGCAGATATCCTGCTTGTGTGATTCTGTGGGCAACTGGTTTGCCACTGTGTGCATGGAGAGCTGGACTAGATAGACCTTGGGGCTGATCCAGCATTGCTTTTCTGATGTTTTTTAGGGGGTGGGGTCATGGGAATGGCTTTGGCCTCCTGGAGAACCTCCAAGGACTCCCTGGCCTGAGCTTCTGCAATAGGTAATTCATAGATTGGATGTCAAATCCTGCTTGCCAATTCCTATTCTTATGTGAGATCACACACAAAAATCCAACTAACAATTCATGAAAACCTCCATCACATGTGTCTTGCACCTGAATAACCTCACCATTAAATATCCAACTCAAAGAAAAAACTCCTACAATACCACTGAAAACTTTATCGTATGAACAAGAGAGGAAAATTCCATGATTGTAAGCTAAAAACTCTTCCTGGAAATAAAAATGGCAAAACGGAAGCTTCAAATTTCAGGCACATCATGAGATGGCAAGACTCACTGGAGCAGACAATCATGCGAGGGAAAGTTGAAGACAGAAGAAGAGGAAGACCAACTCCGAGATGGATTGATCTCATAAAGGAAGCCACAGCTTGTAAACTCAAAGCTGAGCTGAGCAGGGCTGTCAAGCATGGTGGACTTTCATCACAGGGATACCATATGTCAGAGATGACTTGGCTCAACAGTGCAGACAAAGAAAAAGAACTTGGAGTTGTTGTGGACAAATATAAGCCAGCAATAAATGGAAGCATCACTTCCAGAACAAGAGAGGTACTAGTTCTCCTTTACTCTGCACTAGTCAGACCTCACCTGGAATGCTGTGTTCGGTTCTGGGCACCCAGGATGCAGAAAACCTGGAAAGGATTCAGAGGAGGGCAACAAAGATGATTCAGGGTCTGGAAACTAAACCCTGCAATGAGAGGCTGAGAGAGTTGGGTATGTTCAGCCTCAAGGAGAGAAGACTACAAGGGGCTACGATAGCTCTCTACCAGTACCTCAAAGGCTGTCACAAAGAGGAAGGAAAGACCTCTTCTCACTCATCCCTGAGCGTAGGACATGGAACAATGAACTTACACTGCAGTGCACCAGATTCAGGCTGGACATCAGGAAAAGCTTCCTCCCAGCCAGAGCAGTACAACAGTGGAACCAGTTGCCTGGAGAGGGCATGGGCTCCCCCACACTAGAGACATTAATGGCGAAACTGGACAGTCATCTGAGTGGGATGGTGCGACTTGGTGTCCTGCACCAGTAGGGAGTTGCACCTGATGGAGTTCTTGGCCCCTTCCAACCCCACTATTCTATGAATCTATGACTTGATGCCACATAACAACAAAAATGCTGGCAGAAAATGCTCCCAGGAGTAGTGGGATCCATGCTGGGTATATATTATCCAAACTGAGTTTGGATACAAACTGTTTGTTTGTTATATTTCTAAGTTTTCCTCCCCAGGAACTCAATTCTCCTCCTCTTCTCAATCTTATCCCTGCAACAACTGCCCTGTAAGGCAAGTTGGGCTGAGAGTTCATGACTGGCCCAAGTCACCCACTTGGCTCCCTGCCTGAGCAGGGACTAGAACCCAGATCTCCTGGGTCCCAGGCCCACGCTCTAACCACTACACCACACTGTCTCTCAATTGAATTATTTAATTTTACCCCATTGCAGATTGGTTCCCCAACATGCAAGCTGTCAACCTGCAAGGAGCCTGTGCGACAAAGGGAACATTCCACCAAGTGCCCCCATTGCACACATCTGTGACTCACTAATCCGGATTTCACCGCACAAGCACTGGCAGGTTTGAATTGACAACAGCAGCTTCACCTGCTCTCGGAGCCAAGTCACTTGAGAGGGTTAAACTTCATTCTCAGAGGCACAGGAATGTCCTTCAGAGGGTCTGTAAAACGAGTTCAAAGGTTTACCCACACACACCAAAAGCACACGGTCGTAAACCAAAGTGCAGTGCCAACTAGGAGCAGCAGCGTTAATTATCATCAAGGTAGCAGTAATTCCATGGGGGTTAATAATGGGAAATTAAGGTTTATTTATGGTAGCACTACAGACCATAAAGCCTCTCTCAGCCCAATAGTAAGGCCCCAGTAGCCACAGTGGGGACAAGGGTTAGAAAGAAGTAGAAACTGGATTTCTAATTGTCACTATTATTATTCCATAATGAATCTACATAAATGTTGCTTCTTGTAACGGACTGTACTTTGCTCTTGGAACATAGAAAAGGACAGCCTCCATCATGTGTTCTTTCTCATTTTTGCTAAAAGTATAGTGAAATGTCCTGGCACCAGGATTGCTCAAGAATCGCCTCGTCCCATAGATAACCATTTAGGAACTCCATGAAGCTTGAGGCACTTCTTACGATCATTCCACTGAAAGTGACTAATAATATTTAGCTGGTAAAAAGTGAATAATATTTAGCTGGTGAAAAGCAAGGCCTTTGCATGCACTGCTAAAGGCTGCTACATATAAATTACTAAGAAGAGGAAACACCTCTTCAAAAGAGACAAAATGGGATTCCTCTGTGCATCAAGTTGGAATGCCCTGTAAAGGCAATATTGGAAGGAATGATTGCAATAGAGATCTGCTCCAGAGCACTTCCACAGTGTGGAACACTGTGACCAGGTGGCCTGCGAACAGGAGCCTGTCCTTTGCCAAAGGAGGTCACGTGGCCATCCACCCAGACTATGGAATGGCAGCATGCACACATCCGTCCAACTGTGTGATGCCTTCACAGGACTCCGGACCACAGTGGCATAGAGGCAGCCGGCCATGTTCAGAATAGAAACATAGAAGCTGAGTGAGTCAGAAGGAGCCTCCCGGGCCATCTAGTCTGACCCCCGGCTCCAGACTGGCTTATTGCTAACAAGTTCATCTCTATTCAGAACTATATTCAGAATTCATGCTCCAATTCATGTTCTGTCCTCTCAAGACCTGGCTGAAACACATGCATGATCTCACTTTGTCTACTGCTAAGAACACTACCTTGGGACTGCTTTTCAAAAAATCAGTCCACAAAGACAGTTGGTGAAAGCTGATGATAGACAATGGCAGGCTATGCTTTCTCCTAAAAGAAATTGGTAGGTACTATGAAAAAATGCAGGCATAAAATTACCAGGAATGATATGACAAATCATGTGCATTACTAGCACTGCACAATCAAAGGGTAACCACACAAAATGTCAATAGGCATAACTTGCAGCCTTTGTCCTCTGCTAGAATACAGGCAATTGTGATTTAACAAGAAAGCTAAACAGCTTCTTCTCTCCCCTGGTTAGTCAGTTATTTCTATTACCTATTACATAATGAATCAATATATAATCAGTAAAAGCAACAAAGGAAAAAATAGAATTAATCTTAGAACTGAACAAGTCAACATCTTTTCAAGGGGATCAATCCTTCTTTGGATGCTGCAAAGCAATTGAGAGGAAAAGAAATGCCTAATAATTCCTTTCAATTATGTCCTGGTTCAGTTCTGGTCCTGTGGAATTATTGAAAATCCAGTCTAGATCTTCACTGGGGAAATCTCAGCACCTTCACAAAAGCGCTGTTGCCAAGCTTGCTTAGGAAGCCACTGAGGCTGATGAACCAGTGTCTTGAGACCAGTTCAGACCTTGCATTACAGGTGCACTCTGGGATCAGATATTGCATATTCTAATTCAGCAGGGATTTCCAAACCAAACACTAAAACTCAGAAGGGATTGTGTGGTTATGCCATCTTTTCTCTGCATGAAAGTTCCACAGTACCAAAAGAATAAAAAGGATGGCAAGGGTGCACAATACCTTCTAATTCCCCGTGCAGAAGGTATTCAGGAAGAATTTAAAGAATCATCTGTTGGGTATGCAACCACTTTGGAATTCCTGCACTAAGCAGAGAAATCCACACCATTATCCCAGTATAGAGAGAAGTGGAAAAAGAGGTATTTTTCTCCCTCTCCCAAAAAACTAGATCCTGGGGTCATCCCATGGAACTCACTCATGGGTGTTTCAGGAGAGACGAAAGGAAGGACATCTCATAGTTGACAGTTAACGATGAAATTTGTTCCCAGAAGACAAAGAGTTGGCCACCGAGTTGGATGGCTTTAAAATGGGCTTAGACCAATTCGTGTAGGATGTGGTAGTCCAAGGCTGTTTGTCATGATACCTCCTGCAGTATCAGAGGCGATATTTCTCTGCATGCCAGTTGTCTGGAGTATGAGAAAGTCGGTGCTGTTGTAATCAGCTCCCGCTTGTGGGTTTCCCACTGGGGCCACTGGTTGGCCACTGGGTGAACCACATATTGGATTGAAACGGCCTTTGGTCTGGCGCAAGAAAGCTCTTGTTGTGTTCTTCCATTCTTCACACTGGACTAGACGGCCACAACACCCTCTCCAGCTCAGTGATTCTACTGCAACATATATTGGTTTTAAAATGGTACCCTCCATTTTCTCTCAGGACGTGAAAAGAGCCGTGCCAGATCTGATCAAGGGTCCATCCAGTCCAAACCAGTCATAGTTGTCTATGCCTCTGCCACGTCTTCTGAATGGACAATATTCACACAGCCCTGAGGAAACCCTGCTCTGAGTGTTGGATTTGAGGGAAAAATCCATATTAGTTTTAATTCAAGACTCGGCACGTAAACCCCCCACCCACCCACCCTATCCACTAGCTTTAAAATTAGGAGTAATGCGTTTGAGCATACCCATTTGGAATGCGGAATCCTGTCTTCTCCCGGGAGAGTCATTTATATTGCTCAGCCTTGCCTTGAACTGATTAAAATGAACAAGCTTGCCAACTTCCATTATCTCAGAAAGCCTTAAAGGTAACGCTGAATCGGAGTGAGGGCAGGCGGTGTTGAGTGATCTTTCCCAGGTGCCCTCCTGGCATTGTCCAAGCATGCAAGATTTTCCTACTGTGATTGTCTTGGGATAGATTCCCAATGCGGTCATGTCTTCCGCCACTGCGGACGTGTGGGAACGTCACTTCTTCTGACCACAGTGACAAGGACCAGTTGCTTGCTGACAGCCATTTCGCCAGTCTGTTCTGCAGTGCCTTTTGTAAAAACACACACAAAGGTTATATATTATGCAGTGAAAGAACTATTTTCTCTCCTATGAACTGTTTAACATGTCTGTTATGTGGTGATGTCAGCAAGTCCACGGTGACATTATTTATTTATTTGTTCAGTCTTACACTAAAACATGGAAGAAAAGAGTTTTGTCATTTGTGGCACTCTATTTTCGTTTCAAAAGTTATGCTGGCAAAGTGCATGTCAACAAGGGTGGCCCCAGAATTTACATCAGCTAAGCCTGTGTTCTTTGGATGTCCTTTTTTACCAGAAAATTCCATGGAATGATGGTGGGGAACTCTGTGATGTTGTGAATTCAGAGTCAGTTTGATGAAGGGTTCTAAACCCTTAACTAGAATGGAGAGGCAGGGAAAATAGGTTCAAATTCCAAATTCAGCCATGAAGCCCACAGGTGTGAAGGGCTGCTAGTCCCCATCTCTCAGTCTAACCTACCTTGCAGGGCTGTTGGCAGGGATAAAACTGGACAGGGAGAAGAATCACATATGTGGATCCTTGTTGGAAAGGCAAAATATCCATGAATACAACCAATTCCCCCCGCCCCCAATGATTCTGATCCCCCTATGATTCTGATCACACTTCCTGCTATAGAGTAACCTTCCCCAACCTAGTACACTACTGATGTTTTAGGCTACAATTCCCAGCATTCCTAATTGACCATGCTGGCCACAGCCAATAAGAGTTGATGTCACAGATGAATTCAAAGGCACTGCACCTTTGAGACCAGTTTCTGAGCAACATGAGTGGGAATATGCTGGAAGTTTATTCCTTTTGCTCCTGCTGTCTACCCGGTAACCGAGGATGCAGGCAAAATCCAGTGACAGCACCCCACAAAGCCTGTTTTTAAATACACCCCCTCCAAAAAAAGATAGGCAATCAGGCCAGGCTGCCTCCCTGAATTGCTGCCGAGGATACTTTTCCAAGCAATGTGGCTTCCACTCACTCCAGGAGAATGGGCAAGATTAGAAGTGGGGTAGGGGGAGAGAAACAGAGGTGCAAGGTGTGGGGGGAATGGGGTGGAGCCACTGGGAGCTTGGTGGGGCAGAGAGTTTCCAGCATAGCTGAAGTGTGGGATTCATTCCTGCAAGATGCAGAGATGGCCACCAATGCAAGAGCAGACTGGGGAAATTCATGAGGCATAAGGCTACCAGGGAAAGCCAGTCGCGATGGCTCTAGGCAACCTCTGTTATTGGAGGCAACATGCCCATGTGCACCAGTTGCTGGGGAACTTGGGTAGGAGGGTGCTGCTGCACTGATACTGTGGGCAGCTGGTTGTCCACCATGTGTACAGAATGATAGGCTGGATGGGCCATTGCTCTGAGTCAACAGGTTTCCTCTTATGCTATTCTATTCTTGTGTTCAATTGCTTTCCAACACAAGAAGAGGGTGGAAGAGGGAAAGAAAAGCTGGGGGAAGGATGCACAACCATGCAAGGAGCTGTTCATGCATTTCTCCATTATCCTTTTACTGTATCCTAGTTTCATGTGACAGAAGCTTTTTCTCCAGAAGAGTATTTTTGGATTGATGTTGATGGAGGAAAAGTGGACAAGGTCATGGAGCAGTTATACAGATTGGAATGCCTGGAATATTCCATGAAGTGGAACAACCAGAAATCCATTTGCTTATTATTTATAAAATGTATATCCCATACCTTGAGCATAAATTTAGGGTAGAATTCTGTTGGCGTAAGTACTCACAAAGCTATCAGTGGAACTGACACAGGGCTGTATTGCTTAGGTTCTTACCAGAAGAAGGGTGATAGTACATTTCAGCTGATAGCAGCCAAATGTTTGGAAGTACTGAAATTATTAACTGTTCTTAAGGAAGTGATCCTAAGGACCCTGAGAGAATGTCTACAGGGAGGTTGGAAATTCCTATTCATTCGTTTATTTATTCATATCCGAGTCATTTTCCTTCCAAGAAACTCAAGGCAGCTTACTCAATCCTCCCATTCTCCTCAATTTTATCCCCAGAAGAACAAACTCAGCCAGTGAGCTCCATGGCTGAGCGGGGACTAGAACCTGGAGCTTTGATAGCCCCAGTCCAACATTCTAACCACTATACTGCACTGGCTGTAGCAGCCACTGCAGCCTCAAAAAGGGAATCCAAGCCATGCTTGTTTCTGCTTTCCCTTGCAGCCAGTTCAGAAAGCACCATTATGGCTTCCTCACTACCCTCTGGAACATTGGCCTTGGGCAAGGATGCAATTCAGGCAAAAGGCATGTGGTGGGGAGACACTGAGGCACTATAACGTCCCAGCGGTTCCTAGCCTGCTGCCGTGCTAGACACTCGGGGAGGAAAGCAGGGAAAAGGAAGGCAAAGAGGGGGAGATGTCTCCATTGCTCCTTCTGTTCTGCCATGCCTCTGCTGGCAGAATGTGGGCTTTCAGATCACCCTGGCGTTGCAGCACTCCTTCAGAAAGCATAGGAACATTCTGCCCAATGGAAGAACAGAAATGTGTTCAACCTGGCATCTCCATGGCGAGAGCATTCCAGAAATGAGGAGCCCACCACCCACCTAACTTTAGATGGTAGAAATACTGGAAGAAAGGCTGGAGATAGACTCTACTATCATGGCAGGGCCAACACCCAGCCTGAAAAAACCGTATTGGTCTCAGACCATATCAAGCTAAGCTTGCCCTGGAAGCAAACATGCCAGAATTGAAGCTATTATACTTGGGGCACATCCTGGGAAGGCAAGACTCATTGGAGAAGACAATCGTGCCGGGGAAAGTCAAAGGCAGAAGAAGGGGAAGGGGAAGAGAGGAGGAAGAGGAGGAGCACCAGCAAATATGAGTTGGATTTCCTCCACAAAGAAAACTACAGCCTTGAATTTAGCAAGCGCCTGGCAGGGCTGTGATACGCGGGGCATTTTGGAGGCCATTCCTGGGGTCACCATAAGTTGGAGATGACTTGACAGCACATAAGAACCACAGAAAGGACACCATGGGCCATTTCATGCATTGCGAGAAATTATAAGTGCGCCTCATACTAGTGGCAAGAGAGACATGCTTCTCTCATTGGGTGAGATTTTGAAGAGCCCCTAGTCTTTAGCTTTGCTTAGCATTGTGGCGAATACAGCTCTTTTCTTCTCAAGTGCAATGAGCGGTTTCAAACTGTAGGCTCCCAACAGGTTTTCCATCTCTTGGCCATGGACGCTGGGAGAAAAGCACTTGCACAAATACTCCTTGAAGATGAAAGTCTGTGACTTCCACTACAAATCGCCTGCGCCTGCCTGACATCATACAAACACGCCATCCATCACGTTTCTATTCTTAATGCACAGTCAGTGTAAGAGCTGTAGCAGCTAATTAAATAGCATCTCTTGAAACGGATCTGAAAGCATCGCGATCCATTGCTTGAGACTCCTGCGTGTGAGCCCCCAGAAGCCACTGGCCAAGCTCCTGCGGAGGAGAGTCAACGTGGAGCCCACCTTCTTCCTTGGAACTGGGCAACCCGAGCCTGCGCCTTAATGTGACCCACCCACGTTAAAAGGGAGAAAAGGAAAGGGGGAAAAAGTGGGGAGAGACATGAAACGAGGGAGTGATTAGTGAAAATCCGCTCTCATTTCTCTTTTAGGTGAGTTGTATACTTAATGGTGCCAGCCAAGTCCAAAAGAGGGGGCCAGGAGCCATCCTCTTATCTCTGGTGATAAGACTCACAAACTCCGTTTGGTTATTACACACAAAATAACCTCTACATTTTAGTTCTACCACTTGGGCCTCTGGTTCATATCAGGAACTAGGCTCAATACTTGTTAAAAGAGAGTGGGGCTGGGGAGAGAGAGAGATTTAGCAAAACAGGAGAGCCCGTCATAGGGGATAAGTGGGACCAAGGGAATTGTTAAAACAGCCCTGTTCTCCCTTTTATGATGAAGGAGCTAATGGCTCGCACCAGTGTAGCACACTGACCTGGAAGCCCCCAGCTCAGTTTTCACCTCCACAGTAAACACATGCGCCAGATACGCTCACAGCTTCCTATCTCTGATGTATAGGCAAGCGGGACCTAGCACCTTCGCTAAAAGGGGACTTGTACGTATGTGTTGCTGAAGCAATGCAAGTGAAGTGAGGACCTTCTTCTGAGGGCCTGATCCAGCCAACCGAGAACACTTTGAAGGCTTTGTGAAGTAATGCTGATGCACGAAGCCCTTTGCAGCTAGGAGAGCTGAAGGATGAGGCCTTTCCTGAGGTTCTTCACCTCCTTCAGCCTTCCACAGCTTGACGTCCAACAACTCTCATGCCCCAGCCAACCATGCTGACTTGGATAGGTTGGTAGTTGGACCCCAGTGCAAGTGAAGAGCACCAGGTTGGTGAAGGCTGATCTACTCAATGAACGTAGGGTGACCATGTGTTGGCCTTTGCGGAAGACAGTTCTGCATCTGAGGGGCCATCCTGTCCAATAAACCACCAGAAGGAAGAGCTGGGCCTTCAAGCTTCTCATCAACATCTGGCACCTGAAGGCAGACTGAGCAAGATGCACAGGTCAGTTCATCTCTGTCTTCAATCCCATGCTTCTATTTGAATCAGAATCAGTAGTTCTAAATTTCCCTCTATGCCTATAAATCAATATATACAAAAGTTGTGCACGCTTGTGTCTCCCTTTTTTTTTTTTGGTCCTCTTGATGCATGTCCTCATTTGTAAGTGGCCAGGTTCCTAACCCTAACCTAAATGCATCATGAGAAGAAATGTTTCTGTGCAGGCAGGTGAGAAAGCCTGTGGGGAGACTGGTTAGCGCAGTGTCCCAAACACACAGCCGGCCTCCTTCATGGGGCATATTAAGGCTCTCCAGTGGCTGGACGGTGGCTCACCGGGTTCCCAGTGGAGATCACGCTCAAGCTGGAAATGACATGGTTCAGCTCAGTCTCTTCACCCCAGCACAAGCACTCCAGCATACAATACTATGCACGGTCATTATGAGTCAGCCAACCTGTGCGCTAAGAATGTAGGCTGTCAACCCATATACACACCGGTCTGACCAAAGTCCACATGGGTGAGTACCTTGCTCTCATGCCCTGCAAAAGCGTGGCCAGAGCCATATTCATCAACGCGTCTGACTCATTGTCAACACACAGCATGCCTTGGGCAGCAGCTACGGCCGCAGCGCCCCACCCGGCCCTGCCATGGACCACTGCTCCTCGGGGCTCCTGCACCGGAACATGAGAAGATCCCTGGTGAATCTGAGCAAGGGCCTACCAAGTTCAATGTTCGGTTCACATGCAGCCAGCAAGCTGCCTGCCCAAATGGGGAGCTCACAAAGAGGACATGAGTGTAGCTGGGAGGGACGGAGAACTGCCATTTTGGTTTCCCACAAGGCACAGGACACGATGACTAACTTAAATGGCAGCTCCCTTGGCAACTGCCAACATCAGCCAGCCAGGATTAGGGGAAGCTCACCAGAACGCCCCTTCGTGGGGGTACTGGCAAACCTGAAGCCACCCCGGCACAAGTGCCTGGCAATCATCCACCAGTCTGGGGCAAATCCCTCTTTTAAGCAAGTGTCCGCTCTTCTTGCTTGTGCAAATGCCTCCGCTCCTGAGATGAGGCTTGGTCTGCAGCAGTCATTAAAAGAGACTGTTGGTTTTGCCCCAGCCTGGCAGGATGTGTTACGCCAAACATACACGGCTTCCCAGGAGAGGCAGCCATCCAGTCTGACCATCCAGGCCTTCGCAGCTCCACCTTCCCACCGCCCCCTCCCCACATTGTTCCATGTGGGCTCCAAGACAAAGGGTTAAGTAAATGTTTTGAGAAGATAAGGTGCCTTGTTGACAACCAGCAGGCACCAGAGACCTTAACAGGAGCTCTCCCAGCTGTGATAAACCAGGGAGGTTTTCAGAGTAGAACTGGTAGGCGCCATGAGAGAAGGCTGCTGACTGGTCGTTCCTGGCACTTAGCAGGGGAGGTGGGAAGGAATCTGGACGTGGTTACAGATCCCACACTTTGGGGTAGCTGCTATCTCCTTCTTTGTATAACATGAAGGACGGGGGAAGATTCCATATGTTTGGGTAATGGGGAAGGGGAAAGGCCTTCTATCAGCCTTTGAGAGACACATGTTCTAATTTTTGCATGATGTTCAAAGAGGTCCGTTTAAAAATGGACCAAATGGGGACCTTTTTAGGTTTCCTGCCACTCAGGACTATCCTGCTCATGATTCTTCTGTAAGCTTGGCTTAATGTCACATGCATTTCTGGCACGGTAATGCATGTATTGGTACCTAACCAGGAAACCACTGTAATTCTGAGCAAAACGGTCAGAAGTCTCATGTATTAGTGGAACATCCTTTAAAACTGGGCTATTGTCTGACTAAAAAGATCTTAGCTGAGCAGTCCAATGAATTTCATGCAGTTAATCTGTTCTGAAGACCAATTTCTTCAACCGGGCTTCCCTGATGGACGGTCCTGCCCAATCTATTTGTTAACTACGTCACATGGGCTACTTGATTTTCCCAACTTTATAAAAGTTTTATTTTAATGTATTCCTTTGAAAACAGCTTGGAGATATTTTAAAATATGACGAGCTATACATTTATTAAATGAATTAAATCTGCATAATTTTGCATATGAGCAACATAATGGCTTTGGGACAAAGCAATGCTTTTAGATGGTGCCAGAATAAATTGTCACGGTTGCTGTCTTATGTTGCTTGTGTTCCCCCCTTGAGAATTGTATTTATGTATGTATTAGTTGATGATATTTATATAGCATTCAATATAACAACACCTCTAACGGCATAATCCATTAAGGCTGCCCATGGGCATCAAGGGGAGGGCAGAAGGAGGAAAAAGTTGGAGGTTCCCTCCAGCTTCCCTTTGCCTGGCTGACTTCGGCCACCTAAGTGTGTGACTCGGGGTGCAAAGACAGGAAGCTGAGGCGTGGCCGGGAGATGGTGTACGCCAAGCCAGCCTGTGTCCTCCACTCTCTGCCCCCAGGAAATCCCAGAAAAGCGGCCTCTGATGTTGCTTTTGCAGCCTCGGAGACGCAGCTGCCCTGGTTCTTTCTGCACTGGCTTCTGAATGCAAAGTCCAAGCTCTGATCGTTGACCGCATCTCTAAGGTAGGGGCTAAGGTCCTGATTCTCCTCTGGCCACCTAGAGAGCACTGAGAAGCCAGAAGGTTGCACCTAAGTGGTTCACTTCAACCCACCACATTTAAAAATAATTCCAACTACAAAAGCAATGCCCGACAAAGCATGAAAGGCAGATGGAGCAGCATATAATTCCTTGCAACTAATTACAAACCTGGATGAATTATAATTCAGGATAGATTTAAAATATACCACATTTTTTGTCTCCCAATCTGCATGGTTCTCCAGGAGGTGGGTGCTGCCACGAAGGAGGGCCACCTTTGAGATATTACGTGCCAACATTCTAGCCAACATGAAGCAGCTAGCAAGGCCTCCTCTGAATTTCTTACAGGCAGATTGATTATACATAAGGAAAGTGAGCTGCTAGCAGTCCCGTTCCCAAATTATTCAGAGCGTTGTATGCCAACCGCAGAACTTTAAACATGGCTTGGTAGGGGTGATATGTCTTCTGAGATGGTGCCATTGATATATTTTCTAAGCACTTATATTAAAAATAATTAATGATTAGTAGGAGAAGAGATTGTTAACCAACAACCTGTTACAGTTTTTAGCCCTACGCAACAGATTTCCTAAAAGTTGCAGAGAAGCTGGGAAATCCTTGGGAAAAGAATCCCACAACATGAGGGTCACCACCAATAAAGTTGAATCTCTAATGCATGTTTCAAGGATTCCTGGCCCCCTCCTTCTGGCCAGTGGCTCCTCTTCCAAGTGGTTAAAAAAGAGCCTTTTAATTGAAGCTGAGACTTTACCTGGGCAACAACTTTCCATATTGGCTTGGGCCACTAGGAGAGCTGGCAGTGGGGTCAGCAATGCTGGCCACCTTGCAAAGCCAGTGCCCCATCTGGGGGTCCACAGCCACTCTTTGGAGTTTCTCGGCCCTGCTCTTCCTCCTCCTCGCTGCTGCTACCTGCTCATCTGCCCTCTCTGAACATGCAGGCAATGCAAAGAGAAGGAGACGGAGGTGCTTCCCCTCCCATGAGTGCATGTCTGTGTCTGTGAAGAAGGATCGTTTGGAGAGCTGCAGAACCGTGGCCGTTTGCATGTGTTGTCCATGCATACACTGAGGATGGTGTCGGACGGTGTTGGTGGCCCCACCCCAGTGTCACGCTTGACCCCCACAAGCTCACACATCCCACCTGCTCCTTTGTTTACAGTGCCTGTGTGACCCGGTGGTCAGAATGCTGGACTGGAGACTCCAGAGATGTGGGTTCTAGTCCGCACTCAGCCATGAAGCGCACTAGTGACTTTGGGCCACTTGTTGAGAGAATAAAAACGGAGTGCAGGAGAACTGTGTAAGCCGCCTTCGCAAGAAGGAAAATGGTGGGATGAAAATGCAGTGTAATAATAAATTATATGCACACTCACACAGATGCAAACATACCTAAGTGGATTCTGGAGAAGAGGCAAATTGAAAGATAAAAGCGTTATAAATGTTTACTTAAAAACAAACACAAGGAGTATAAAAAAATCCTCATTGCTCGTCAATCAAGGAAGTCTTCCTGAAATAAAGATGTTTTCAGAAGGCACAAGAAACAATTGGTGTTGGTGCCAGTTTGTCTTCCAGAGGTAGGAACTTCTGCAAAAGGGGAGGCAGCACAACGAAAGCTTTTCTCCAGGTGGATTCCAGGTGGGCCAGAAGTCCCTGCAAAACCACTGGGGGCTGGCAATCAGTGACCTCAGTAGCCAGGTGGATTGATCATGCTGAGGATGTCAAGCAGAGGGGAAGCCTATGCGAATAGCGCTCTACACACCTGGACATTCCCACATGCAGATGTCCATATTCTCAACATGTGAATAGAATCATAAAATAGTAGAGTTGGAAGGGGCCATGAAGGCCATCGGCTCCAACCCCCTGTTGGTGCAGGACACCAATTTACCCCAACTCACTCAGATGGCTGTCCAGTTTCACCTTGAATGTCTCCAGTGTGGGAAAGCCCACCACCTCTCCAGGCAGCTGGTTCCACTGTTGTATTGCTCTGACAGTAAGGAAGCTTTTCCTGATGTCCAGCCTGAATCTGGGTTGTTGCAGCTTGATTGATTATTCTATGTCCTACACTCTGGTACCAGCAAGAAGAGATCTTGACCTTTCTCTTTGTGACAGCCTTTGGGGTACTTATAGGGGGATATCATGTCCCCCCTCAGTCTTCTCTTCTCAAGGCTGAACATGCCCAGTTTTCTCAGTCTTTCCCCCTAGGGCAGTGTTTCCAAACCCTGGATCATTTTTGTTGCCCTCCTTTGGACCCTTTCTAGTTTTTCTGCAGCTTTCTTAAATCTTGGTGCCCAGAAGATGCTGGAAGGCAGGACAGGGAGCTGCATGCAACTGGGAACCGAGCCACCAGGGTGGTGCACTCTTCCTCTGCAGGAAACTAGAAGAAGCAGAGAGAATTAAACTCTGGGCTGGCAGATAAGAAGGTGGCTTGCAGCACAGGAATAGCTATAGCTCCTATGTGGGGTGGAAAATCGGCGGCTGGGTAGCAGTGTATGCTATCCTCCCCCACTAGAACACCATTAAGATGCCAGTCCTCTCCCTCTTACCCAGAGAAAACCAGACCCAGGTTGTTCCAGCCCTAAAAATGCTCCACACCTGGGGAAATGATGAATGCACAGCCACTTCTACAGGTAAGTTCGAAGCCCGTGCTGCTGTAGACCAGGGACCGCCACAGAGAACATGGGTAGTTGTAAGAGGGCCATCTGGACTCCTGTGAGCAAACTGGGGCTCAGCCAGGTGGAGCTGGTCACAGCAGTATCCTTCCTTGCTTATCTTTTAAAAAGTAGACTGGTTGGTTGGCATGTCCCCAGTGACGGACAGGCATCATTATTGCTAAAATATATTAGCTCTTTCTACAGATGATGCTTATTTTCACATTAAAGTGTTTTGCACTAATATAGCAGAAAGATTGCAGGATTCCATTTCTGTGGTCGTCATGGTGCTACGATTTCAGTGAGTTTACAATATGAACTGGTGCCTGCTTGGAGGATTTCTGTCCTTACAAGGCTGGCAAAGACCATTTTTGCTTGCTGTAACATGCCAGAAATGCAGAAAGTAAAGCATGAAAGGTGGTGGAGGGAAAGAGAGAAAAGAAATGATAGTCGTGTCCACAGGAACATTTAAAGGAGGGCCCAAAGTCTATGGAACCCAGGGTCTAAAATTACTTGTCTGCACCATGGTGCACAACAATCAAGGGGCAGTGTGGTGAAGTGGTTAGGGAACTGGGCTATGATAGGGGAAACACAGATTTAAATTCTCATTCAGCTTGTGGGTGACGTTGGCCCAATTTCCATCTTTCAGCCTACCTCCCATGGTTAGTGTGAGGATTAAAGGGGAGCAAAAACAGCATCTCCATGCTAAACGTCCTTAGAGGAAAAGTGGTATAGCCATATAATTATTAAATAAAACACACAACCAGCCAGTAGAATGCTGACACGGATGATCAGGGGGGACCCCGGTTCAAATCTTCTCTGACATCCCCCGGCTCATCCATTTCAGAGCTCTGTGTTCTCAGGAAGGAAGTGTGCGCGACAGCCTATATATTCTTGCGTTTTCCTAGAGGTGCTCCTGGGAAGCCAGCCAGGCAAGGTTAAAGTTGAGCATAAATAGGATTTAGAGATCACAGGGTAGGGGGTGCAAGATTGCCTGGAGGAATTTTGATTGAAATTTTATAATGCAACGAAAATCATCTGCAGATAAATCGGGAGATTGTTTAATAAACAACTGGACAGATTAAAATTGAAATAAATCCAGTGCTAATCCATTCCCCCTCAAAAGGGGCAATATGAACGCTGTGCAAAGAGTCTGTCGGGATGATTGCAGGCACAAAACAGAAGGCTTTCCAAAAGCATAAACATTTTGGGAAGGAGGTGAAGGGATAAAAATAAGCAGAGCCCAGTAAAAAGGCAAACTGGAGGAACAGTGGGGAAGAAAATAGTGAAAACTGTCTGCAAACCCCAACAAGGACCTCTGCAAATATGTGCTAAGCAGAGCACAAGGGCGGAGGGGGAGGCGGGAAGTCAGGCCCTGTGTGAACCTGAGAATGAAATAAGAGGCAAGAGCAAGACGTCTGATTAAACTATTTTGTAATTGTTTTTATAACGAGTCATGAGCAGGCCGGGTTTATATTTCTTGGCACAGCACAGGAGGAATTGGAAAGCGTGAAAAGATAGCAACACAAAATACTTATCTCAAGATGAAAACCTCTGATAAGGCAGGGGCTAGAAGTGCCTTCCTCCCTCAGATGCTCCAACACCCCCGGAAGGGGAACATCATCCATCCTGGAATCCCCTTCTTTGCCAAGGACAAAAGAAATTATAATAAATTATATTTATGTGCAGGGTTCAAAGTGCCTAACTCCTGTTCATCTTTACCATACTCAGAAAAGCCATGTGTCCTCAGTTACAGAGGGCAGTCCTTGGTTTGAAGGGACAGTAGAGAACCAAGCCCTCTCTTGAAGGCATCTCTATTTGAAGGGGTGTCCATTCGAAATAATGAACCGTCCTAAGGGAAACCTGGGGCGTGAAGGTGCCCCTCCACTGTGTCTGGATAGCAGATGGAGAAACTTCACAAGTCACCTGGTGACAGTTTTTCACACAGTACCAAGATGATAATTATGATAATTATTTATACCTTTGCACTGATACCTATAAAATAGCGCATGCAGATGTTAGGCGGAGGCTCGTGATGGCCTGCATCCATACTGGCCTCCTCCCTTGCTCACGCACTGGAACACCCTCTTTTCTCATTCTCCCTGGTTGCTTTTCCCAGCTGCATGGGGGGGAGTCGGTGCCGTTCTCTCCACACTGGCCATAGTGGGGTCAAGGTTTGGGATTGGATGCCCAACTGCCCCTTCCAGACCCGCACTGCTGCCTCCAGCTTTGGTAGCATGTTCCAAAGCACCTTGTGGTCACGGGAGCCTGTGCCTTTCAGCACACCCCCTTCAGGTAGGTCAGAAAAACTGTCCCCGTATTGCAGGTACAGGGTTGAGAGTGTGAGCTGGTGTCTTTCTCAAAAAGCCACTTAGGGTATCGTGGACAGAGTCAGATTCAAGCTGGATCATGTTCACCACCACCCTTAAGTCCTGCACATATAAAGCAAGGCCTAGGCTCTGGAGAGGGTCTTTGGACCACTTCCAAAGGCCACCGCCAACGACGGTGGGCTTCGCTCAGTTTGCATGCTCAGCTTCTGCCCCACAGTCCTGCCCTGAACACTCCATGGCTTTGCTGAACCCCAGGGCAGATGCACTCTAATTACCCACAATGCCCCAGAGCAAAGCCACGTTGACAGCAAGTACACCATCAAGCACGTGGTCCTCACCGGAAGGGTGTTGGTGCCACCTCATCACTTCTACCACCACTTCCTGCTTCTTCTGGGAAGGCCACTGACCCGCCGTCTATGTTCAGTGAGAAGATATCAAAGCAAGAAGAGGCCAGAGCAAGCTATAATAGGAGGCCACTGACAGAGGGAGATTCATTTTACCGATTTTGATTCTATATCTCCAAATAGCCAAAGGCTGGCTTGCAAAGACAGAGACCTGAAAAACACACCATGAAGCTCAATATATACACAAACATGCAAACTTACAGCACAAAGAGAGAGAGATGGATGAATATCTAAGAACAATTTAAACATGTTAAAGCCCTCATGCTCCAAAACCTGAAGCCACATCAGAAAAAGAGACCTAGGGGAGAAATGCCAGAATACTGGTCTGTACAGAGCAGGTGGATGAAAAAAGAGACCTCCAGGTACGTTGCCAAGGTTGCAGTTCGGTATGAGTCAGCAACATGGCCCATGTACCACTTCTTCGGTTATGAGGCGGAGTAGGGACACACAAATTTAGCTATACTGTTTTCCGGGACGGCTGTGACTACCCATTTCCAATGAGCATTCTAGGAGCTATGACCCATTCCCTTCTTAATTCCTCAGCATCCTAGGAGTATAAGAAGAACACAGCAGAGGCCTCTCTAGTCCAGCCTTCTGATTGCATGGTGACCAACACCAACCAGATGCCACAGTGTGTACCCCCAAGCAGACCATGGCACAGAGGTCTCATCCCATTCACGTTCCCCATCTACTGGTATCAAAGGCCGTTCCACATCTGGTCACCAAGAGCCATCAAATATTCCTCCTGAGTTTTATTCCTGTCCAGCAAAAATCAAGAATCAACTGAGAGCAAAGCACCATCTCTTTTATATGAAAGTTACGTTACCCTATCGAGCCTTAGGAATAGAGCATTATATTCAACTATATTTGGTTTACATGCATTTGTATTTGCATCTGCATTTGGAATTGACTTGTTGGTACCCAGGTTAATGCTGGCATTCCCCCCTTCTCTAATAGGATAGCACATTTTTCTAAAGTTCACCCATGTGGCATGAGCCATACCTACCACCAGATCTGTGTGATAAGTCTGCCAAAAAGACAGTTTTCAGTAATAATGCTTAACATTTCTATACTGCTTTCTAGCATCCCAAGCGCTTCACATTCATTTCCCAGTTTAATCCTTGCAACAATGCAGTATTCTTGGTATCCACCCAATTCCAGATGGAAGGGCTGAGGCTTAGAGGAAGAGGCTTGCCCAAGGGTTCCTTGTGAAGGCAAGATCCAAAGTCGTGGCCTGCTGAGCTTGAATGCTCTTGGTGCATGGTGACTACGATTTTGCAGTGCAATCCTATGTATATTTTCTCAGGTGTAAGACCCCCTGTGTTCCATGCAACTTACTGCAAGGTATGACTGCACATGGAAAGGTACGTTAGCCTGTGATTCTAGCTACACCTACCAAAGCATAAGCCCCGCGAAACACAGTGAAACTTACTTTTGGGTTGGCATGCATACCATTCACTGCTGCATGTCAGAAAGACACTTCCTCCAAGTCCCATGGGGCACAGTGAGATTTACTTGGAATGAAATGTGTGATTTTTTTATTTCTAGTTCGATCATTATTTTTTGCCCTTTACTCTGAGAGCAATTGTTATTGGGCAGCTAATAAACTGAAAGTATTATTAAAGAAATAAAATGTATGGTGTTCAGTATACATAGACTACATGAACTCAGGAACCCATACAATAGCCCTCTCTGCTAGTGTGATACTTATGGATGGGATGGCACCCCAAGTCCAACCCCACTTTCCTTGCTCTGTGATTTTGCTCAGCCTTGGACCGTATTCCTCCAGGAGTCCAGCTAAGCTCAAAGAATTTCTAAAACTAGTCTCGGAATTGTCCTGCAACTCAGTTCTTTTGCATCTTTCCCCGTCTGTGTTGTCTGCACATACCTAGATAAAAGGATCAGGGGTTAAACTGCACTATGTTAACCACATAGCTGTTCCTAATTTTATTTTTACCGTAATGTAAGCATACTGGACCCTAATCAAGATCAGGCATACAATATGGAAGATGGGAGGTAAATCTCCCCTGTTCCTCATCCAGCAATGTTCCTCCTGAGTCTATAACACACACACACACACACACAGCCTGCATAGGGACCATGAACATGCCGTTGGCCACATTTAAAAAGGGAAAGCAGCTGAGCGAGAAGGTTTAACCCCACCCCACCTGCATGGAGTGTTCCCAAAATGGATTGGGACCCCACAAGCTTACACTAAAGTAAAAATGTTAGGATCAGCTGCATATCCATATTTAAGATGGCCTTTAATCTTTAATCCTGGGACAATAATCTTGAAGTGATTGAACCCCCTGAGTAAAATAATAAGATTTCTTCCCTGGAAACAGAGCTCCCCATTTTCAAAGAAGCTTTCACAGCCACTCTCCCACTCCCCCAGCCCAAGAAAATGCAGCCCATCTTCAATGATATCACTTTGCTGAGGAGTGAGTCTCATCCCACCCTGACAACAGAACTGCGGCACTGGATTGCTTTAATAGCACAATTACTCACTTAAGCATACAGCACAGCTTGGCTCTGAAATCCCATCTCCTCGGGTGTATTTATCGATTACACAGGGCTGAGCTCATTCCAACTTATCAGCTTGGTGAAGCTGTCACAAAGAGGAGACGTGGAACTAATTGAAGCACTCCTTGAAGAAGAAAGCATCCAGGCCAACCAACTCAGCTCTTCATTGAGTTGGGTACAGTCCCTTTGGGGAGCTGACCGTGTGTGGAAGCCAAGAAGAGTGATAGCAGACCAGGCCAATGGTCCGTCTGGTCCATCCTTCCATTCACGCACTGGCTGATCCGCTGCTGACAGATCCCTGCCAGTGGGACATGAGTGCAACAGCACCATACAGCCATCAGGTTTTGTAGCTATGGATAGCCTCTTCCTCCAGGAATGTGTCCAATCCCCCTTTAAAACCACCCAAATTGATAGCCATCACTGCATCCCGGGCTAGCAAATTCCACAGTTTAACTACGTCCTTTCCTTCACCTGTGCTGAATCTCCCCCACAGCTTTGTGGGATGACCCTACAGCATCCTAGGATTATGAGAGATGGGAGGGATAGCCTGTTTCTCCACACCATACATATTTTTGTACATCTCTATCATGTCTGCCCTTCCTTACCCTTTTTTACAAGCTAAACAGTCTCAACTGAGGTAATTTTTCCTCCTACAGAAGTTTCTTCAACCTCTGGATCATAGTCATTGCCCATTTCTTATTGTTGTAAGCCGCCCCGAGGCTTCTGCAAATGGGGCGGCATAAAAATGTTTTAATAAATAAATAAGTAAATAAATAAAATTTCTGCCCCTAGGTTCCTGCACGACGTGCTTTTCCAGGTGTGGAAATGAGAACATTTTAAGTGTGGTCACTCCATCCATTTGTATAAAGGCAATATGACATGGGCAGTGTTTACTTTATGGGCTTCCACGAGAGGTCGTTGAGGCCCCATCAGTGTGGGTGTTAAAGATAGGCTGGAAGTGCAGATGGTGGGCATGTCGTGAACGGAGCTGGCTGGAGCCGGGGGTCAGACTAGATGTCCCAGGAGACCCCTTCTGACTCGCTCTGCTTCTATGTTTCTACTTCAGTGGCTTTCCTAAGATGCTGAACATGGAACTGCCTTTTTCATAGCAGCTGCACACTCATTGAGCTGCCCAACACAATCCCAAGATCCCTTTCTCAGTGCATCTTTTGGGCTCTGCAAACGGAACAGCTTTCCCCCTTTTCCTAGCCTTCACTGTCCTCAACAGGCTCAGTTTCATCTGGGATCAAGTTCCTTGGAATCCGCTTAGGAGCTGGAAGTTGTTACATTGGTGATTCTTGATGCCGTTGCAATTTTTCATGGGACTTTTTAGAGTCACTCATCTTTTTGGAGGGAGGGAATGGAGTAACTTTTCTCTCAAAGCTCTCTTTTCGTATTAACCACAAAAAGTGCCATGTCTGATCCATAGAAGCAGAAGAAGAGAACCACCCACCGATGAACTGATCCTAAAAAAGATCTTGGACAGTGCAGAAATGGATAGATTGACTTTGTCATTGAAGGAGAAAGAAGATACTGATTTCTATCAAACTTGGGACTCTTTTTATTATCGGCTAGAAAAATGGGACTTCGTATAGATTTCAATCTGTTTTTAAGTTATCGTAAGTGGAAAAAAATGTGGGGGCGGACCCAGCAGGTCCGATGTTTCTGATGATTGATGTTGTTTTTAGTTTTTCTTTGTTTTAGGGTTATAATTTTGAATAAAACTTATTATAAAAAAGAAGCAGAAGAAGAGGTGGGTCATGAAACTAGCAAAAGGGACCAGGAGAACACGGTGGACAGCAAGCCAGTCCTTATGACCTCCATAGCCCACCATGGCTTATGGAAATTGCGACACCTGCCAGCAACCACTGTGAATGTTCACGCCTTGGTGTGTGGTTGTCACACCTTACTGAGACATGTGAACGCAGTGCAGGGTGGATTCTTGCTGCAGTTAACCACGAAAAAGCCCACAGAGTGTGGGTAGGTGGTTAACCACAAGAACAACCCACCGTTGTTGGGTTCTCACATCATGATAGCCAGCAGCAAATGGCTGCCGCGGCTTGAAAGCTCATACTCAGCAACTGCATGCACCACAGCCTCCCGTGGCAATCGTATGAATGAGGCCACTACATAAATAGGGCGGTGAAAGGGATTTTTCTTTTATAATCGCAGATCTCAGCTCATTGCTGTTGCATTCAGAATTAGCAGGAAGAACTCCATGTTCACATCACTAATTTATTTATTTTATATCCTAGCTTTTTTCCCTTCAAGGCAGCTTACATAGGGCAGCTCCTCCTCTCAATCTAAACCTCACAACAACCCTGTAAGGTAGGCTAGACTAGGCACCAGTGGCTGGCCCAAAGTCACCAGGTGAGTTTCATGGACAAGTGGGGAACTACAATCCAGAACTCCGGTATCCCAGGCTACCATTCTAACCGCTGCAATACACTTGCTCTCAAACTTAGGGGAATTACTACCACAAAATATGGCCAAGACAGACTGATCAGACTAGTCTTGTCCAACTTATCTCATTCCAGATGTGTGGCATGGCCATGCCAGCGGGAAATGATAGCAGTTGCAGCAAATGACTTCTAGAGGGTGCTAAGCTGAGAGAGGCTGGCTTAGACAAAATCATGCGGGCTAGGCCTCACATTGATTATTAACCTTTATTTGTTTATTTAAAGTTTTTATATGCCGTCCCATGCAAAAGTCTCTGGACAGCTTACAAAAAACAAAAACCCAAAAACAAAACAACCATGTACAACAAACAACTCACAACACACTGCCTCCAATAAATAATGATAAAATCAAACATAGAACCAATTAACTGTTAAAATAATTGTTCAGTAAAACCTCAATGTATAGAGAAAATGTACCTGTGAGCATGAGATGCTGGGACCAGACACCAAGAGGAAACTTTCTGCACATGAATTTCCATACTTGGTTGGAAAAAATAATGTTGGACTTCAGTTTTCATTTCTGTCATCCAAATGATCTTAAATGCAAAAAGAACTTTTTTTTCCCCAAGAAGGAGTGAAGATCGGTGAAAGATACATCAATAATTTATGATATGCAGATGGTATCTTATTACTGGCCAAAAGCAGCAATGAATTGAAACAACTCTTGATGAAAGTGAAGGAAGAGTACAAAAGCAGAACTTTAGCTGAAGGTTAAGAAGCAAACTCATGAAAAATGACCTCACTTTAATGTCAACAATGAAGAAATTGAAATCGTGAAAGATTTTTGCATATGTTGGCTCAATCATCAATTCAGATGGAGTTGGCAGCCAAGAAATTCAAAGAAGACTGAGACTTGGAAGGGCAGCAGTGAAAATCATCAAGTGTACGGACACTCCACTGCAGTCTAAGGCCATTTCCATCCACACTATTGTATTCCCAATCATTATGTCTGGTAGTGAAAGCTGGACAGTGAAGCAAATTGACAGGAAGAAAACGAATGCCTGAAAACCTGGTGCAGAAGAAGAGCAAATACTCTGGTTAAAAGAAAGACGAAACGGCTGGTCCTATAGCAAATCAAACCAGAACTTCCCCTGGAAGCAAAAAGGACAACACTGAAACTGTTGTCCTCGGGCAAATCATAAGAAGACCAAGACCCTGGAGAAAACAATCATGCTGGATCAGTTCCATGAAGGAACCCACAACCTTGAGTTTAGAATTGATGAGCAGGTCTGTCAAGGACAGGACATTTTAGAGGATGCTCATTCACGGAGTCATCATAAGTCGGAGACAACCTGATGCCATGTAATAGCAGCAACATCCTGAGCATGTTTCCTTAGAACTAAACTTTATTGATTTGAATAGTACTTTCAACCAAATTAAAAAGCAGTGCAAAGTGATGTGGTTGAAAGCAGCTTCCTTGCCTTGAAAGTGCACATATTTTGAGGTCTCCATGTTTGCTGTTTATGGAGGAAAGGCTGGCTAAGGTGGAAAATTACTGGCCCGAGTCCATCCCATCACTCATCTGCTCTGCCTCTACAACCCTTGAAGCCATCTTCAAATTTTAAAACATTTATGCTGGATGGGGCAGGAGAATAAGTAATGCAAATGAGAAAATGCATAGATAGCACTTCATTACTTTGGAGGTTTGGAGGGTTTTTTAAGGCACTGCTGAACTGCTGGAAAGTTCAGACTCAGGAGCTGCTCCAGCGTTCTGCTTGTGTATTTGCTTGGCAGGCTGCAAGCTGGTCTCATCCTTCCAAGAGCCACAGTTCAAAGGGTTCGCAGCTCTCTTCCTCTTGTGTTTAGAGTTGCAGCTTCAGGGACAAACTGCAGAAGACTCCCTCTAAACTCACACCCATGGCTGCTATTTGCCCCATAAGCAAAGCCCAACAGGGAGAAATATGCTTTCGTTTATGGGGCAAACAACTGCTTGAGTGCCCAGTTTATTTCAGGAGCACAGCACTGAAGAAAAGGACCCTCTTGCACCCAGCACTCTTGAGCCAATCATTCCTTCCGGTAGTGCAGCCAGGCTGCAAGCCCAAGGCTACGGTCTGGACCCTGCAGCCCACAGGGAGGTGCAAGGACCACCCACAGCATGGAAGGGGGGAGAAGCAGGCTCCTCTTCCTGTCATGCTGGTGCTATGATTGAAGTGGATTGAAAACACAAAACTGCACATGCTCAGGATATAGTAAAACGAAAACTCTAGATTAGCAAATAATGTTGAGGTTGCTGTTCCAGGAATGTAGAAGCAGTTTCAAAGCACGGAGTGGTGGACAGGTGAGGAGGAAGAGGAATGCGAGTTGTGTGTCTCATATGTCCATCTAAAGGAAGCCCCCATAGGATCGTTAAGCCCGGGACCCAAAATTAACTTGTTGCACCCCTGCTTCTTCCCTTCTCCATGCCACAACCCCAGGAACACACACACACACACACACACACACACACACACACACACCTTCTATATAGCCTGAAGTGCTTGCCCCTGCCTAATCTTGGAAGCTAAGCAGGGTCAGACCTGGTTAGAATCTGGAAGGGTGACCTGAGTGTAGGAGTCTAGGATTATTGCTGCAATCCACCCAGGGAGCTTTGGCTACGGGTGGTATAAAAAGGTGGTGGTGGTGATGCGACAAGAGGACTAAGCATGGATCCCCAGCATCTCACCGATGCCCACCTAGCATCATGTGAAAAGGGAGTCACTCCAGAGCATGTGCGTATGAATGGATGGCAGAGACAGCTGGTATCACCACTACCTCCTGGAGCCTCTGAATAGGAAGTGGCCCTTGATGGGAAGACAGGAGAGTGGTTAACTGTTGGGTCTGATGGCCCTGACAATGTGTCCTTTCCCGTGGAGGGGACGGGGACGCCCAGTTGCCCAGTGGCTGCCGAACTGTCTGGTCTTTCCCATTGACAGTTATTGTGAAATGGAAGGAGAGAGGCAGCACCTTCTCCCTCCTTATCAGGTGACCATGGTCAGTGTCCTGCTATCAAGGGTCTGCGTAATTTGTGTCACAGCAGCCCCCATGCTAACTTTTCTGCCCCAGTGCCTGGTGCAGCTGACATCAGACAGACAGACAGACAGACAGACTCCTTTGCGCCTCACCAGCTTTCTTCTTTCCATTCTGTGGTGCTGCAGTGTAATCAGGAAAAAACAACACAGAAGGTGTAAGAAGTCCAGCCACGGACAAAACAGGCTGGTCTCCTGCAGCCGGCACGGGCCTGACATGGGAAAGCTGATAGCGGTTGCTGTCAGAGCTGCAATTCTAGAAGGCTGCTGCATTTCGAGAATTACAGCAGAAACATTGAAAGGCCAGCGGTTTCCACAGACGATTTAGTCTCCCACACACTAAACTGCAAGAGAAAACATGGCAGTTGGGGCTGGGGCGAGGTACCAAAACGGTTTAAGCCTCCAGGTCATAAATGAGAAGCACACATTGGCATTTGTGACTTTACATACGCTCTCAAATCTCTCCGTTTGTGTGCCTTGAAAGGAGCTTGTCTTCTAAGGGCACCCCCTATTTGGAAAAAGGGGGTGAAGATAGGGAAAAGGAGGCCATTTGATCTCAGGAAAAGCACCTCAAGCACAAAGAATTGGGAGGCCACAAGGGAAGGCCCTGTGGGCCAGAAGCTGGGCAATCCAGGGGGACCAGGGGCAAGAGCCTTCGTCAGAGCCCCGTCCCTTTGTTTGCGCAAGGGCCATGGACAGCAGGGGTAGAGGGCCTCCCAGAAATTTGGGGTTCCAGATTCAGGGCTGCAGCCCTAATTGTACCTTCTAGAGTCACAAAGCCTGTTTGTCTCAGCATCTCCAGCTCTGGTTTGCAAATCTCTCAGGAGTCATAGGAAGACGTAAGATTCTGCCCATCTTTTGAAATCAACTTGAGTATCTTGGAAGGTTGCAAAGCCTTTTTCAGACCAGAAGTGGAACAACCTCCCACAAAGACTTAAGGATGCTAAGCCGTGTGATTTCTGACTGCTAAATCCAATGTTGTCTCATATAGAACAAACCACAATGAAATGGGTGGTTGTACTTTTAAAGGCCCACAAGCCTGTTTTGGTAGCCATCAAATTCAATTGTGCACATTTTTATTTCACTGTATTTATATCCCATTTCCCCTAGTGTGAGGAACTCAAGGTGGCTTACAGAGCACCATTTTATCGTCACAACAACAGCCCTGTGAGGTAGCCTGGGCTTACAGTAAATGACAGGCCTAAAGCCACCTAGCTTCCTGGCCAAGTAGACACCAGAACCTGGATCACCCAGATCCCCAGTCCGATATTGTGAACACCACACTGGCTCTCTAATTTATATGTTGCAAACTGGAAATCAGGATTATAAGCATGACACAATGGAAATCTTCAAAGAGAGATTTGAACATAATCGAACAGGGACATAATCATGAAATTGTGACTTTCTGAGGTCAGATAGGTTTGGGAGGGACAATTTTTGCTGAGTAAAGCAGCAGAGTGGTCAGAGCATTTTTAAAAAGCTTCACTTCCACACCCGAGTCCCAATCCAAACTGGGGATGGATGTGGATAGTTTAAAGGAAAGGGTTGGAAACAAGGGACCAGTTTGAAGCCTCTTATTTTAAGTGTTCTTTACATTATACGTAGCTTGACTCATGATCTTGCATCTGACTGATCTAGGCTCAGATTGCCCAAGTTCACTTGGTGGGTTTATCTCACAACCTGATCTTCCTTATAAAACAGATAATATGGATCTTTCCTCCTCCTCTTGATTTGTTTTGAGCTTCTGGAAATATCTTGGCTGGTTTTGGAATCAGTATGCTGGTCTGGATGGACTTTTATCTGGTCTGACCTATCTAGGTTATGTTCTTTCAAAGACCTATAACTGCCTTTTAGGATAAACCCTCCCAACAAATTTAAGACACAACCTGTGGTAAGAAGGAAGAGCAGGAGATGCTTCTGCTCCATTGCCATCAGTCTGTCCAGCAAGCAATTGGTAGTGAGGAGGAGAAAGGGGCCACCAGTGGTAAAAAGGTTGACTTGCTGAGGAAAGGGACCATGGAGAGTGCCTTGCCCAGGAGCCCTCAGAAACCTGGAGTCAGCACTGATGGACCACAATCAAGCACTTGGCATGTAGACACATACACCATACACCCACCCACACGCCATTTTGCTATCAGAGGTAGCATATGGACCCACCATTTGTGGTGCTTGGGCCATGCTTGGCTTTGTGGCTCAATGGCTGTTCAAGCCTGGTCTAAGCCATGAAGTCGTAGTTCTTTGAAAACAACTGCCCAACTTCTTATTTTCCAACACAGCCAGGCAGGACCTGGTAATGATGAAGCCATCAGTCCCCAAGAACACTTTCTTTTGATTCAGTCCCAAAGCTTTCTGTCCAGGAAACACAACAAAGCAAGCCTTTTAATGTTCGCCAAGCTTTTGGCCTTCCCAGTTGAAAACTGCCTGCATTATTTCAGAGAGAATGATTCTCATCTTTGCTAATAACTCACTCAAGTGCGTCTAGAAAGGAAAAGCCAAATGTGAGCATGATAATAACATGGCGGCTTCTTTGGACAACTCCATCTTGATATACACCCATGGAAAAATAAATACCAATCGCTGGTTTCTCCCTTTTCCCAGCTGAATCATTTGTTATCATTACCGAGCAAGGAAACTTTTAACTGTTTGGAACATTTCAAGACAATAGATTAAAAGCCTCAGACTATCTCTTCCTAAATGAGCTGTTATTTTCAATTTGCTTCCTCTTTAATCCAGGCTACGCCTCTTATGAATATCCCCCTGACTGACTACATTTTTCTCAGATAATTTTTTTGAAGAAGCCTCTCCACCCAGAAGCAAATGATCAAAGGGCTGGTTCTTTCCTCCCTTCATGGTAAAGAGCACCGCACCCAATTAAAGTGCCGCCCAGACCAGTGAAAAGCCCTCATGGCCCAGACCAAAGTTGCATCTGGTTTCCACAGTGGTCCACAAGCAGGACTGGAGCATGGTCCTCTTCCACTAACCCCCTACCAGCAACTGGAATTCAGAAAGATGCTGGTCCCTTCCTGGAGGGAGATGCAGCCATCCCAATGAGCAGTCATGGATAGCCTTCTCCTCTAAAAATTCCCTTTTTTTTAAGTCCATCCATCTTTGTGGCCATCACCCCATCTTTTGGAGGCGGGTTCTTGCAGTGGTAGCATTGTGCCTCCGGACACATGAGGACCCATCTCAGTCGGACTTTCAGGCAGGACACAAGACTGAGGCTGCTTTGACTGTCTTGGTGGATGACCTGTTCTGAGAACAAGATGGGGAGAGGGTGATCCTGTGGGCTCTTTTGGGCTTCTCAGTGGGATTTGATATATTAATCCTGTATCCTTCTGGACTGTGGCAGAGGCCCTAGTGTTTTCTGTTGGATCCAAGCCAGAAGGTGAGACTCGGGGACTGGGATTTAGCCAGCTCTGGAAGACGTTGCGCGCACTCTGAAAAATCAGGTCTGAGGTCGGGGAGTTGTCCTTGATCTTACGTCGCCCCTGGAACTTCAGGTGGTGGCAGTGGTGGCAGTGATGTCAACAAGGACTGCACTTGCGCCGTTACCTGAGTTGATGTGAGCTGGCAGCAGGTATCCATGCCTTGGTGACATTGCACCTACACCACACACAAGGAAGCTTCAGCTAGTGCAGAAGAAGACAACTAGTTTGATAAACCACACATGGTACAGAGATACTTATTATGCCAATCTTGGAAGACTTCCATGGGTAGCCAATTGCTTTCTGGGCCCAGGTCAAGGTGCTGTTTTTGACCTTTAGAGTCCTAGACAGCGTAGGACCTGGCCTCTAAGGAAGCACCTGTCTTGCTATGAACCTGCCAGGTAGAGCACCATTGCCCTGAAGGATCTGTTGGTCAGGTGCACACACAACTGCTTCTTACTCTCCTGCTTTTCAGAAAGAATGTAAGAACATGAGAACGGCCCTTCTGGATCAGACCTTCTAGTCCAGCACACAAGGTAGCAAGCCAGTTGCCTTCATGATGGGTGCAAGGCCTTTACTCTAGCCTTTTAAACTCTGCTACTGCTTTATGCTTCAATGGATCCATTATGTTTTGTTTGGATTGTTTTCTACATCTTTTTCAGCTCTAATATATGCTTTTTGATTGCAGCCACCAGATCTGTATTCCAACTGAACTTGCTCCATAAAAAGGAAAGTTCTAGCGGAAAACCTCTTCTGGAACTCCTTCCATGCAATGCAGTGATGCCTACCAGCTTAGATGGCTTTCAAAGAGGACTGAAAAAATTCCTGGCTCCTAGTTCTGGTTCCTGTATGCTTGTCTCCAGTATCAGAGGCAGTATGCTTATGTACTCCTCTTGCTGGGGAACATGGGTGTTAGGCAGGTGCAGTTGCATTCCAGCAGTGCTTGTGGGTTTCCTGTGGACGGGTGTCCCCTTCACCTTGTGCAACTCCCTCTCCAACCGCCGATTGTGTGGGGTTTCCAGACTTTTCTGCATCTTTCCCCATTCTAAAACTGTCGTCATGCCTGGACATAAAAGTATAAAATTACAGTGAGCCAGTATTTTGGGCCTACTCCTTTCACCTTTTTCCCTGTCCTTTACTGAAATCCCACCTACCCTCCTGGCCCAGTGTTCCTCTGAAAAGCAGTTCAACCCATACGCTGGAAGAGGCTCAGCGTTCCCGGTGTGAAGGCATTGTGATATTGGCAGGTTTGAGCAGGAGTGGAAATTGAGAGCTTGTCTCTCAGTCCAGGCCATGTGGCATGAAGAAATCGTGGCTTCCAAAAGCGCCAGCAGATGGGGTTTGCCAGACATGCCAGAGCATGAGGCCTGCTGGTCCGGCACCAGGTCTCAGGAGCTTCGGGAGGCAGGAGCTGGGATTGCTCACCCCGACCCTGGACCCAAGCATGATGACACAGCATATTATGCCAACAGAAGAAACAGAAGTTAATGTTCTCCTGCTGGCCCTCACTGGGGAACCCGAGGCTACAGTCCTTGCCAGCCACATCAATGGATAGGATCCTGGCCAACTCAGTTTACGCACAATCATTTTTAATTGCACGGGTATGTTTTGCAATATACAAACACATAGGGGTATGAGCAATTAACAAGGTTCCTTTAAAAAAAAGTTATCCCCAAAAAGCTGTCATGTTTAAATTAAATTTATCTTTTTTCCCTTCTTTTTCTCTGCAACATGTGGTTTAGGTTTTGTTTTGTAACAACCATTTAAAAAAATAAAAATGGGCTCTGACCAATTCAACATCTGAATCACAGCAAACCAACAAGAGGACATCCAAACTAGGAAGGAAACAAAGCTTTGGGCTGAGGGCTAGTGGAGAAACTGTAGGCAATTCAAGGCTGCAGAAAAGCAGGAAGGAGAATGTTCCTTCCTCAGAACTCAGAGTTCAGTTCTGTAACGAATGATGTTTCGTGACAGGAGCAGGTTTTGACGCAAGGGCCAGTTCATTCATGGTTCATTGTCATAACTATGACATGGTGGCCATATAGTCAGGTTCAGTCCGGTGCAGCGCAGGGCCACAAGGTTGGTGGTCAGATTGTGGGGGAAGTTGTATGAGATGAGACTGAGGGAACTGAGTCTTTTCAGCCTGGAGAAGAGGAGACTCAGAGGGGATCTGTTGGCATCATACAGGTACGTGAAGGGGTGTCACACAGATGTGGGTAGAGACCTGTTCTCCCCTGCAGAGGAAGGCAGGACGCGCTCCAATGGAGCACTGCTACAGTTACCAAGGTTCAATTTGGATGCCAGGAAGCACTTCCTGACATTAAGGACTCCAAAGGTGTGGAATGGGCTTCCACGGGAGGTCGTTGAGGCCCCACCGGTGAGGGTGTTCAAATGTAGGCTGGACATGCACATGGTGGGCATGTCGTGAGTGGAGCCGGCTGGAGCCGGGGGTCAGACTAGATGGCCCGGGAGGCCCCTTCTGACTCACTCTGTTGCGATGTTTCTATAAAACACCATCTCCCTTGTCAACCTGCCTGGTCACTGAAGGCATTGCAGGCCATTCTCCTAGTGGTTTCACATGGATCTTTGACCCAGTTGGAGTCTACCCAGAGAACAGCCTTCAGTGTGGTGACCCTCCGGAGATCAGGCAGCTCCCAACACTTGGTTGCTTTTGGCACCTCCTGAAAACACTTTTTGGTGTAGTGGTTAAGCACATGGGACAGGGACTCAGGCAGTCTGGGTTCTAGTCCCCACTCAGTCATGGAGCTCACTGGGTGACTTTGGGCAGCCCAGCCTACCTCACAGGTTTGTTGTGAGGATAAGACTGAGAGGAGAAGACTACGCACTGCCTTGAGTTCCTTGGAAGGAAAAAAGGCAGGATATAAAGATTATAAATAAATAACCAGCCATGATTCTACTGACATATTGTTTTATTCTTATACCTTTTTTTTCATGTCCCCACTCGACCAAGAAGTTCATGGGGGGACTTCTGTCTGGTCACTAACTCTCCATCTAACAAAACTCACACGGTTGTTGCTGTCAGAATAAAAAGAGAATAATGTGTGCTGGTTTGCGTTTCTTAGAGAAAACAGTTGGATATAAATTAAAGAAATACATAAAATAATGTTTTGATTCAGAAGGGTCCAAGTTTTGCTCCTGGCACTTCTATTCAGAGATGGGGATAATGGAAGTTAGAGTCCAATGCTGCCATAGTGAACTAGTTTGGAGAAAGCTGGTAAGAAAGGGTTAACAACTAACATCATTCACTCAATAAACTTCATTTGCTGAACCATGACTTGGCTAGACATGGCCTCCTCTTAGGTTTTTGACAAAATCCCAGAGACATACAAAATATTTTCTCCCTCCTTCTCTTTAAGGAGATATTTATGATGCCTTTGATGTCCTGATTACACACACACACACACACACACACACACACACACAGAGAGAGAGAGAGAGAGAGAGAGAGAGAGAGAGAGAGAGAGAGAGAGAGAGATGCTTCTGCTTATTCTCTGGCATCCAATTGACACTTGTTTATTCATTTTGAAATCACTGAAATTCATGTCAAACATTCCACATGTTAGGAAAATGTTTATGAAGTTGTTATCACAGTTTATTTTATGTCGAACGTTTTGGGGAAAACCAATATAAAATGATGGACCACACAGAGCTATATGCAGACTTTTCTAAAAAGCTCCAAATACACAGAATGTTGTGTCACTGACCCCAACATGACCAGAAAGCCTCGCCTGTTACCAGGCAGAACTTGTGATCCAAACACCACACCAGCACACCAGCCGTGAACAACAACCCAACAAAAGCTGGATAAATATCCTATTTTTCTGTCCATTTTGAAGCAAGGGCTCCATATTCTTGACAAACCACAGTGCAAGCCTAGTGGGTCATGCAAATTAATGGGTCACCATCCGAAACAGGAATGAAGTGGAGTAAAACTGCCCTTCACCCTAGACCAGCAGTACTGAACATCTTTCAACCCAAGAACCAATTCTACTTCAGAGAAAATTTTGGGGAGCCACGTTCTACAGATGGCAGGAACTAAAGGCAAGAAGAAAGGGGACAAAGCACTGTAAACACTGATTTTTCTTCCTTTTTTGCAGATTTATTTTTGTTTCACTCAGATCAGCTGCATCTCTGAAATGAATGAGTCTAACTAGGGTGTGGAATGGGCTTCCACGGGAAGTGTTTGAAGCCCCATCAGTGAGGGAGTTCAAGGATAGGCTGGACATGCGCATGGTGGGCATGTCGTGAGCAGAGCAGAGAGAAAGAGCAAGGATGATGTTAAAACCCGAGATTTGGGGAAAGTTTCTGTATTTTTATCATGGCTATGAAGGCCCTTGCAACTTTGGCATTTCTTTCTAAATGCCTGTGTGGCAAATGTCAGTCTCACTAGATTACAGAGGAAGGAAAACAGTGGTGGTCTAAGAACAGAGCATGCAAAAAATAAAAATGGGAGTATGAAGCATTTTAGGTCTGCAGTTAATGTGAGAATAAACTACCGCATTTGTTGGTAATGGTAGGTGTGAACAGAACTTTAACCCAAGAGATTTGGTATGCCTGGAGGAAGCACAAGCAAAGGACAACAGCATCTATTAATATAACGCTCCATTTAAAAAAATCTGAAACCCACCGACTTTCCTCAAAGGCAACTCTGGCTTACACAGCATGAATATTAACACCTCATTAATATTTACAATATGCAAACATCATTTACTCCACATTAATATTTATAGTGGTCACATCGTGTTATATTACTCTTTCTTCCCCAAAGGTAAACTTAAAGACTAATCCATATCAACAAGCTGCATTTTCGTAAGCAAAGGATGCTTTACAGCTTGCTTGCCCACGCTGGCTGGAGCAGGTCCTTCTGCACAGCCGCAGGAGACTGGCAGCTGATGCAGAGCGGCCGACATTTTGTGCAAGGAGCAGTGTGAAGGGGCACCCGAAGGGTGTTGGGGCCTCACTGCAATGCGTGGCTCAGACAAGAGCGAGGCACCCAGTCATGGCTGTAATGCGACCCCAGTTCCTACACCTGGTTCCTAAGTGCCAGTAACGTGACTCGCACTATTGGGCATGCGTGTGGCCTCTTTCGCTCTTGCTCGCTCTCCCTCCCCACGCCCTCTCTCTCACATGCATGCACACACAGTTCCTTGTGCTAGAGGAGTGATCACAATAAAAAAAGCATACAAGCTATTTGCTTGTTCTTGGTGTTTTGGGATTTTTAAGCAATTAGTTGGTACAATAATGGGTACCCTTCTTTTAACTGTTCTTGATGAACCAGAGAGTCTTGGATGCAAATAAGGATCACGGGGGGCAGATGAGAAGAATATGACATAGCAGCTAGTTACAGTGTAATAACTTTCCTTTTTAGCCTGAGTTACTTATGTATGAAAAGAATAGCATGTTCAGTGTGTCCTATGGTCATAGTAGTGATGGTGGTTTCATTCTTTCAGAATTCTGGCCTGTTCTGTACTGCTACCTTATACCTCTGACTGCTGAGCCAACAGCTGATTCAATACAATTTGCCAAACCCTTCACCGTTTGGATTCAGATTCTTCATTTGGACACACTTCTGTGAACACCTGGAGGGTTTAATGTGAACTGGGTCTTCACACTAAAGAACATATATGTCCATGCAATCCATCTTCCCCACTTTTATACTCACCTATACATACATATAGGGACTGCAGGTGGCGCAGTGGTTTAAACCGCTGTGCTGCTGGGCTGGTTGATCGAAAGGTCGCCAGTTCGAATCTGCACAATGGAGTGAGTTCCCGTTGCTCCGTCCCAGCTCCTGCCAACCTTGCAGTTCGAAAGCTTGCAAATGCAAGTAGATAAAAAGGTACCACTTCAGTGGGCAGGTAACAGTGTTCCATGCACTTCGGTGTTTAGTCATTCCGGCCACATGACCACGGAGACTGTCTGCGGACAAACGCTGGCTCCCTCGGCCAGGAAACGGAGATAAGCACCGTCCCCTAGAGTCAGGCATGGCTGGACGTAACGTCAAGGGGAAACCTTTACCTTTATACATACATATATTTAAGCCCCACTTCATAAGAGATGCCAGGCTCATTTGTGCACCTCACTAAAATACTCTGCTCATTGGAACTACAAAGGTGAAAATACTAAGAAAGCATTCAGACAGAAGCTTTGTCCACAGAAAGAGAGAAGACAGAAGTAGCAGAAGGAAGACAGAGAAGAGCTGAAACTAGAAAGTAACATTACCCAAGCACCCACCACCACAACATTTTGTGATTTAGGCAGGGCAACGGCATGTAAACCTTGTCTAGGAAGGCATTCTTGAACAAGCCCCAGTAAAATCACAGGGCTCGCAAATGCTTGCAATTCCGTTTTGGTTTTGTTTCACTTGCAAGTCAGCTATGCAAAGACGATGAAGAAGCTGGCAGAGAAATGAGCCGTTTTAATGAAGTATCCAAAGGGTGTAACTGGGTAAGTATCCATCGTGCACCCTAAACATGCAGTCCACAACACCACGGAGATTTCATGCTAACTTAAGTCCAGCTAGTCCTAACTGGCTGCAACTGGATGAACTGGGCTTAAATGAAGACACTTGTAGGCTGTAGTTGTGCATTCCCCACAAACACCTTAAATATGCATTTTATGCATTTCAAAATATTATACAGGTTGTAGTCTGCATTCAACCCATGAAGCTCACTGGATGAGTTTATTTATATTTTTAATATTTTTCTATACCATCTTATATTCTCAAGATGGTGTACAAAAGGATTTAAAACATTAGAACTGGGCAACAGTGCTTGACTTAAAATACAATAGACAAAATATATATCAAAAATACAATTTTAAAAACTGGGTAAATAAAAAAGGTTTTGGCCCGGCACTGAGAAGAATGAAGAGTTGGCACCTCTCTGGGGAGCATATTCCACGATCGGGTGCTAAGGCTGAGACGGCCCTTCTAGTAACGGCCCTCCTCACCTCCTTCAAGGCGTGCTCTTGGAGAAGAGTCTCTGCAAATGAATGAAGTGTCCAGGCAGGAGTATATAGAAGGAGTCATTCACTCTCAGCCTAGCCTACCTCACAGGGTTGTTGTGATGTGATAAAATGGAGCTTTGTAACCTGGGTTTCTTGCAAGAAGAAAAAAAAGGTGGACTATAAATGCAATGTAATAATAAAAATTAAATATTTCATTGACAATGAATACATATGGAATACATATGCATGTATAAGAAATAGGCTACTGTAAAAAAACTATGTATAAGTTTCAATGAAAGCAAGCCAACTATCTTTGTATTTATCCAAGCTTCTAAATATTACCCATTAAAAGGTTGAAAGAGTCAATACTCTTTGACCACTGCATTATCAAAGGTGGCTGTTTATCCTTCCAGTGTTGTATCATCAGCTGTTTGGTAATCACAAGACTGCAGAAAATCAATTTACGTTAACCTTGCATGAAATTTCAAGAAGCAGGTAAATATTTAAGTAAAACATGCACATCTGTAAATATGAAAGCATTCTCTAATACTATTTGCATTCCTACAATAATCAGTTTCCAGAAAAAGTTAACTGTTGGGCATTGCCAAAACATATGGGTGAAGGAAGCATTAGCTGTATCACACCTCCAGCAGCATGCCAACTTAATTGGACTTTATTGAAAAGACGTTGTGGCATCCAATATACATGGAACAGAAGCTTTTGCCAGATAGGACTTAAGCTAAGATCCAGCCACACTTCTGAAATAGATGTTAATGCAGCAGTTCATGACATGTATTTAGGGCTATATTCAGCAAAATTTTGTGGGGAAAAAGAATCAGATGGTTAATTAATTAGATTGTGCAATCCAGCTGCCAATACGGCTGAAAGGGAAAACCTCCAAATCAGCTTTGCATCCAGAATGATACACAGCGCATTTAGGGGGGATGAAGGATAAAAAGAAACATTTTCCTGCAGCATTAAAAAAAAACCCCAAATAAACCCTGAACTGTGATTGATTTCCCCCAAACTCAAGCAAAAGTTTGAATTCTTATGTTCTTAAATGCACGTACTTTTGGCTGCAAAACCTTGGCACTTTGCTCACAACAATCAAGTAGCTATATTAAGAACTTTAAAATATGTGTTTAATAGCTTGCAATTCTGTAAAGGATTTCTTAAGATCAGAAGAAAGCTTCCCCAAAGGCTTGATTCCATTAGTTAAAGGGAACATGAGGTGATTTATAATAATAAAGCAATGACATATTATCACCTAATAAAGAAGACGCAGTAGCTGCCACTTTTCCTAATTCACTTCCCAGGTAATCTCCAGCATCATTAATCTACTGATTCTCCCAAGTAGAGAATCAGCAGTTTATCTTCCTCAGCCTCCCATCAGCAATGTGGGGATAATAACAATGACCTACCTTACAAGGTTGTTGTAAAGATTTCAACAAGATAAAGTATCTGACACAGTTTTAATCTTACACAAATGATTGTGCTGGGGTTTTAATTTCCTCAAAAGGCTGAATAACTTTTCGGGCAATCTGATCATGGGTAAAGGTTATTTCTTTGGTTTTTGCCTTGCCTTGTTAGAACATTCCAGATTTCAAAAAGAAATGACAAAGAAACGGTGCTTCCACAAGCAAAAATGTTTCATAACTTCAATTCCAGTCAATTTGGCATTATTCAAAGAAACGTTTTGGCTACTTGTTTGCCTAAATTTTTCTCTCTTGCTCAGGTGCAAAAGATTCAGAATGATTTCCAAAAAACAGCAAAATTCAATCATCTATTTTTGACGATCATTTAAAAAATAGCACTGTTTCAATGGTTCTTTTGCAAGTATTTAAATGAAGGAAAAATTGTTTTTAGGCTTGAACTAGATCTTCACACAAGTATATTCATTATCAGATTATATATGAAGTGCTACATACAGAGCCATATCATTTATTGTTTGCTTGTCTATTAAATTTATATCCCACTTTTCTGCCAGAAATGGACTATTAGCCTCTTCCTGTATTGTTTATGCTGCCAGTCAGAGTAGTGACCTCTTTGGCTGCATGAGCAACCCGGTACTTTGCCAATTTGTTGGACTAAAACTGCCAGAATGCCTGACTATTAATCATGCTGGCTGAGGATGATGGAAGCTGAATTCCAACCTATCTTGAGGATGCCAACTTGAGGAAGGCTGGTTAAAAGGCATCTCCTTTCAAGTCTGAGCAAGCCTGCCTGCATTTTGTAAACTGTCTCGGGAAATTTATTTGAGAACAGTCTTGATGCAGGATCCTTCCCTGCCCTGGTGACAAGTCCCTCTAAGGAGGATTCTGGGGAGAAATTGTAGCTGTCAATTAAGAGGTGCCAGTTTGCGCTCAGAAGAGGTGGGCATGGGAGACAAAGTGGGCTGCCAGCCAGCCAGCCAGCCATTGCTAGGAAAACCCACTACCTCTGATAAAGCTCACACGCACCCCACACTTGAAGCTGCCAGCCCAGAAGGAGCCCTGAAGTCCTCTTCACTTTTTGCAGGCCCCAGGTGACGAGGGCTGGCTGAAAATGTTTTGTTGGTTGGGCTAGAACAGCAAAGGACAATGAATGCTCACGCAGATGTGCACACCCCACAAACCAAGGTGCTGGGATTAAAGCCTGAGAGAACAGTGGAATTGTTGCCGCCAAATCTCCTTGGGCTTGTTGGGATCCCGTGCATGGAAGCCCGCCAAAATGACCTGTCCTTCACAGCCCTGAGCAGCCCTTGTGAACTCCAAGTGCTGGCTTCCCTTAGGAATCAACCCATCTTGAGTTTGGTCTTGTCTTCAGTTTTCCCTAGCATGATTGACTCTAGTGAGTCTTGCCTTCTCATGGTGTGCCCAAATAGGACAGGTTCAGTTTCAACAGCTCTGCTTCTGGCCTGATTGGATCTAGGACCCACTGGTTTGTCCTTCTGTCTGTCCAGGGTATTTGACCTAGGTAGGGTTCAAAGCGGCCAGTAAGGCCATGAGGCCCAGCCCCCTGCCAATGCAGGACTCCAAGTTCCAGCATCCCTGAGAGGTGCATCCTGAATGCCTCCATCGCAGACCACCGCTTTCTGCCCTAGGTCATTGATTCCATTGTTACATTTCTCTAGTTGCCTAGTTCCCAAAGCTGGCCAAGTGATTTTGGCACCCAAGGCAGAGAAAAATACAATAAAATGGACTAATGAATGCAGTGGCACCTTGGCTCACGAACTTAATCCATTCCAGGACTCTGGTCATGACCCAAATTGGTTGTGAGCCAAGTTAAGTTCCCCCATAAGGTTCAATGTAATAAGGTTAATCCATTCTGTAACTTTTTTTTTAAAATCAGAAAAATGAGAAGCAAAGTGACAAAGAACAACAAAGATCACGGCCATCTTCCCCCCACCACCCCGAGCACGAGCGCGGCCATCTCCCCACACGCCCCCAGCACGAATGCGATTGCACCTGTCATCCCTGCACGCACCCATCATCCCGGTGTGCTCAGGGGGTGGGGGGCGACAGGCGCAATCGTGGGTGCGCTGGGGGCGGGGAGAGACAGGTGCTAATGCAGGCAAGCTCAGGGGAGGTGGAGATGTGTGCGATCATGCTGGGGGGCGGGTGGCCTAGATCGCGGTTGCGCTCGTGCAGGAAAGACGGGCGCAATCACGGGCGCACTTGTGCAGGAAAGACAGGCATGATCTCGGCCATCTCCTCCCCCCCTGCGCCCCACACGATTGTGGCCATCTTCCCACTTGGGAGGTGGGGAGATGGATGCGATTGCGGTCGCCACCCAATGTGGAGTTCACGACCTGAGTCAAAATGTTTATGAAATTTTTGTTTGTGACCCAATTTGGTCGTGAGCTAAGGCGTTTGTGAGCCGAGGTCTCACGATAATTTGCTGCCGTTTCATGATACTCCAGTCTCGGTGCCTAAGTCAGGTGCCCCACAGCGCCTTGACAGAGAGACCTCCAAAATGCAACCTGGGGACACTAATTTTCCCAGAGAAAATCTCGGCAGATGCCGCCCCCTCTGCCTGATGGTTGCTTTATTTATCAAGCTTTTAAAAAAATAATTAACCAACTAAATGGGAGGGTGACATGCCCAAACAGAGGGTCTCCCCACCTCCATCTGATTTCTAGAGTTGATTGGTGCTTTGGAGCTCAGACCCCACTTCTGTATTACAGTTAGGTTGTCTCCCTAGTTTGACTTCTGGGAAATGCCTCATTTTTCGCTGGCCATGTCCATTCTGGCAGCTATTTTATTTATTTATTTATTTATTAATTTATTAAAACATTTTTATGCCGCCCCATTCGCTGAAGCCTTGGGGCGGCTTACAACATTAAGTTAAAATACAAACATTAAATTATAACATTAAATGTAAATGTTTGTAAAGTGCGAACATTAAGTTAAAATGCAAAAAATAACAATATAAAATTTTGTGAGATTCCACAAGACACTGAGTGTCAAACGTGCCCATTCACCCAAATGTTCAGGGCCCAACAGACTGAGGAGATGGCTGGCTCTTTTCATGACTTCCATGCATGAATAAGTCATTAGAAACCAGAGCTAGTGGACAGAAATTTCACATCACACACAAGCTTTTCAGTGGCGTCAGTTCACACTTTAAGCAGTGTGTCACGTCATCCCAAACTGAGGAACTGAGTGATATGCATTCATCTATGAATCACGCTTCATTTTGGCCTCTGAGAAAGCCCTTGCGAAGTGAAACCTACATGTCCAGAGGTCTCTTTAGTCTTTTCAAGTGATATTTAGAGGGAATGTGTTATTTCTTAAATCTCCTCCTTTAGGGGAGGGGTGTGTGGGAGGGGAGGTATGGAAAGAAGTTTGGATGAGCTAATCCTTCAGCCGCTGCTCTGCCTTTCCTGACTTGCTGTGTTTTTTGTTCTTCTCGTCTCATAAATGGCCTAATCTTTCTTCCTCATAAAATGAAAACAAACAAACAAACAAAAACCGAGCCGGGAAGGCCCATGAGCACCGTGTGCCATGAATGTGTCTTTATGAAGTGCGACTGATCCCTTCAGGCTGGCTGTTTTATGGGGCCAGCTCTGCCTTTGCAGCATTTGTCCCTGTCAGCATTTTTAAAACATTTTTAAAAACTATATTGGTTGTTTTTCACAGCACCAGATAGTCCAATGGATCCTTCCTTTGTTTTATGTGATGTGCCAACAGATGCCCGAATTGTTACTTCTTGCATGCGATGATCTGGTCATCTTCCATCTCAAGATGTTTCTTCCCCCGCTCTGCTGACTTCCCCCACCATTTGCTTTCCCCTGCAAAAGAAAAGGAGAGGAAAACATGGATCAAGTTATCCAGCTAGACAGACAGACATTTATGATCTCCCCAAAGAGCCAAATAAATTCCAGCGGATCAAGAAACCCTTCAGGACTTTTGATTCCACGGCAAAAAAAAAAAAAAAAACCAGGCCTGGGATGAAGGCCATTCTCGTTTCTGTAGAACGACTGCTTACTTTGGTAGAATGCCTTACAACAATGGCACCCCGTTAAAACAAGCGGCTGTCTCCTCAACATGGCTCACCACTGCATCTGGCATGGTGTAAATGGGAGTCCTGCAACAGCAGGAGGTTGGACCTGATGGCCTTCATGGCCCCTTTTGGCTCTACTATTCTATGACTCTATGATCTCCAGAAGCAACGCCATTTGGGAGGAGGCAAGCAGGGCGGCCCGTCCTCTGTATTTCAGACTGCCGCAGGAGCACTGCGCTTTTTCTGGCAAGCTGGTCGGTCATCCACTATGGCCGCGTTCACACGTAGTGCTAACCACGCCACGTGGTTTCCTAGCTGAGGAAGGCTTCCAGAGGACTGTGTGGTTTCCACACATTTGGGTTCCACCTTTCTGCCTCATTCCTCTCTCACCGGCAGCCTCACAGCTGAAATTCAATCCCAGAGTGCACTGCTCGCTCCTACGTCACCTGCCTCTTCCTCACTGGTCTGCATATAGAGTCTGGATGGCTAGGTGGCTCCCGCAGTTGCCGCTCTTTCCACCAGACTCTGTGGTAGCCACCTGGAAACCACACTTACGGGTTAGGGCATGGGTCCTCAAACTACGGCCCGCAGGACAGATCTGGCCCACCATGGCTGCACCACCGTTCGTGGTGCACGCTCGCTGCACAGGCGGGGAGGTGGTGGCTTGCTCACTCGGAGATGGTCTCCGAACAAGCAAGACGCTGCTGCCACCCGCCCCCCGTACACACGTGCTCGCCACTGCCTTGCCGCGCAGGCGGGGAGGTGGTGGCTTGCTCGCTCAGAGATGGTTTTGGACTCGCTGAGAGATCTTCGCGCGAACGAGCACTGCCACACGTGCCCAATGCCACCTCGCAGACGCCCGATGCCACCTTGCCCACGCCCCACAGCACCTCACCGGCCCACCCCCCAGGCACCCCCACCTCACCGGCCCGCAACGGGCACCGCAGCCTTTCAACTGGCCCCCTGTTCCAAAAGTTTGAGGACCCCTGGGTTAGGGGTTTTACATTTTTGTTGGCTATTATTTTTGAGCTATTATGTGCTAGCAGCTCTGATACAGTGGCTGATAGTTACATACTGGCCTCCCCAAAATAATTTTTGCAGCTTGCATTTATTACCCAACCGCAGCAGAACCAGCACAAATCCCGGCCCATCAAGAGCAGCAGCATTCCATGTTCCACTCCGTTGGGTCACTGAACATTTTTCCAGCAGAGAGGGAAGGAGGAAGGAAGAGCATTGCATGAGCGCAACTGCATTTTGGTAACGTAATGCAAGTGGCAGTTCCTCCTCCCCTGGGAGATTTTGCTCTTTGAAAAATGCAGACCTTACAAAATTCAGCTGCATCTCCCTGTGTTTTGGGGAGTAATTTGGTTTCAGCACAATTAAGCCTGACAAGGTCAATGCACAAGCATTCTTTTGTGGAGCTCTCTTTTCTCCTCCTTCCCTTCTCCACTGCAGGAAAAGCAAATGAGTCTGTCCCGCAATGGAGGATTAATGACAAGAAGAAAGTGATCACCAAGCCCTAGGTCTAATATTCCTTTGTGATAATTATTCCTTTATATCCCACCTTTCTCCCTCTCGCAAGGAACCGAAAGGGACTTGGCCTGTTACTCCTGCTCTCTGTTTTATTCTCACAACAACCCTGTGAGGTAGGTTAGGCTGAGAGTCAGTGAGTCCCAGCCCAACTCTAGTCATTAAGCTACGTCAGCTCTTGATTGTGTTATTTGTGCCAGCTTAGCCTGGTTCATTCTTAGTGTGCAGGCTGGCGAATATCAGTTTCCACTCTGAACCACGTTTTGTGACCCACATTTTGTGTTGCACATCAGTCCTAAACATGCACTATCTGGCAAGAATGCAGTTGCTGCTACTGACACACGCAATTCACCTCCAGTGCCCCAAGTCTTCCTCGGTATCCTCTTAGGGGAGCTCCTGTCAGCTGAGTCCTCCCTTTTAATAGAACCATCAATAAACCGTATTCAGACATCAAATGGCCGTATTCAGACATCAAATTAGCTATGGTTGCCTTGGAACAGGAATGGACAAACGGTGGCCCAACAGCTGCATGCAGAATTTGGACTGATTTCCAAATCCATTTGGCAAGAGCAAATCTCTCTCTGCCCTGGCAGTCCAATAGGTGGGGGGGGGGGGGGGTGAAGGAGGGGGGGGGGAGAGAGGGAGAGAAGGGGATGGCAGAGAGACAAAAACAGAGAGGGAAGGGTGACACAAAGAGAAAAGGCATCAGCCGGGGATGTGTGAAGAATCCAGTTTTGGGTTGGAATCCACAGGATTCCCTCAACTCAGCTTCTCAGATCCCAGCCCACTTTCTCTCTGCCTTAAGTCGGCCTTGTGCTGAGTGTCTGCATGGGCATCCAGCGAGAAGAAGGTGAAGCAGAGTTCTCCTTCTGCCCATCTATCGTGCGGGGTTTGCATACTCTGCAAAAACAATCCACGGGCATTCCCAAGTGCGTGCAAACGTGATCTCAGCTTGGCTTGCTTCCTGGCCAGGGCCAAGTGTGGGAAGGAAGCTGCTCAAGTACAAAAGAGCCAGATCCTGACCCACTCTCCATGCCCTAGTGTCAGTGAGAAGGAGCAAAGGGGTTCAGAGGCAGAGAAAGAGAGAAACAAGGGATGTCAGAAGGAGAGAAGAGATGGCTGCCCCCACATTTAGCTCTTCCTCTGCCCATCTTTTGTCCCGGGGTTGCCATTGTCAGGCATGTGACCCCCCCACTCCCAACAGTTTCACCCCAAGGAAAGGTCACCCTGCATAGAAAACCCTTTCCCTATCCTTGCCTTACAACAAAGGAGCTCATTTTCCTGCTAATTAGCAGTCCAAGTCTGCCTCCCCAACAAGATGATTGAGTCTGGAATTCCTGTTGGCCTTCGGATAAAGAATGTTCTTCTGGGCTCAATTCCCAGTCTGGAAAGTGGAAATAAGAGAGGCCTGCCTTACAGGCATCCCACCTCTGTCGACGTTACGTTAAAATCCTCCTCATTTGATTGATTTCTCCTGAGCACAGCAAAGGGATTGCTGGTGAATAACCAAGTAATTGCCCTTCTAAGCAGCTTCTATTTCGGTTGGACGTTGGGTGACATCAGTCCCTGCAAGTTTGGGTTTTTTTTTTTTAAAGCAGACACAGTTGGGCAATCCAGACTGGGACTATGGTTCGGGGGAAAGGGGGCTACAAACCTTTGACCCTGCCATGGCCCCAGTCCGTGCGTTCCCACACCTGTGTTTGCCCTGGATGTAAAGCTCTCACTGACAGAATCATAGCATAGTACAGTCGGAAGTGGTAAATAAGGCCATCGGGTCCAGCCTCATGCTCAGCGCAAGCCCAATGACAATTTTCCTCCCATTACAAAAGGGGATCATGGGATGGGCAGTTCTGCAGAGGCAGGCAGTTCTGACCTAATCAGCCTCTGCAGCATGGCAGCCTCTTCCTCTTCTGGGCTGATGATCTAACACGGCCCCAGTTTCTGTTTTGACTGCTGTAGGGGGAAACCCCTTTCCAGAAAGGGATGAGTTTGTGATCCAAGGGAAACTCTCTAAACATGCTCCTCCTTGAGTCCATTTGTTGTGAGGAGGTTCTGGTACAACCAGTGGGAGTTGAGATTTTAATAACTATTTCAGTCCTGTGACTGGATTTAATGTTGTTGTTGGAGGTGTTTCTTCCAGGATTGTCTCTCTTTAATCTGACTGGGAATTGCTGTGGGTTCTGTTTCTGAATGTCTAGAAATAACAGATCTCAATTAAATCTAGGACTATATCCACCCTGCAATTCTACTTGCTCAATACATGGACATATGTTCTGCATTACATATGAGTGGGCATTTACACCTGATGTGTCTAAAGCATTTGTTATACTGTAGGTCTGTTGTATGCCGCAACATCTCTTTAAGATGGGTTTGCCCAAGTCAGCTAATCGCGGGAGGTGTAACCTAGCTAACAATTTGTAGAACCTTATGATTCCACACTGTCCAAGAATTGGGCATCTGGAGGAGGAGATTATTATACAGATAAAATTTGTATTGGAACATTCTATTTGCTGCTGTACATGTCCACTTCCATTATCATCTACCTGCCTCCTGGAAGTTAATGCACAGTTAGAGCAAATGGATTTTCTATGTTCTTTTGGCTACTAGAAGCCAGCTATTGCAACATTGGAAGGATAAATGCTCACCTGCTGTAATGTAATGGATTGAAGACCTTACAACGCTTTCAACATCTGAACAAGTAATGTACAGATAGCACTTGAAGTGGATACATATCTGGATATTCGTTCTGCTCTTCATGACATTGCTTCTCTGAGACATCTGCCTTTTCTGGATATGTGTGTGTGTGTGCATGTATGTACATTTAATATGCAAACATTGGAACTGATCAGTGCTTTTTTTGTAAAAAAAAATGGTGCCGGAACTCACATCTTGGGGTCACACTTTTACACTAAAAAAAGATTTTCAATTCACCAACTTTTTTTGAAATAAAGAACTTATTTACCTTTTGCACTTAGCCAGTCACTCTACACACACATAAACATAATGGTCGCCACCGGTAGTAAGCATTCAGTGCGCGACCACACACACCAATTCCAAGCCGAGCAGCGTCCCAAGCTGAGCAGCGCCCTCACAATCAGCGCCGACACACAAGCAGCCCGCAGGCACTATGTTAATGATTTTAGCCTCTGGCCTGCTATGCCCAACAGGGCCATTCACAATCACTTGGAAAAATCCATCAAAAAAAGGTGCCGGAACGCCGTTCCGGTGCATTCTATGACAAAAAAAGTCCTGGAACTGATATATTCAAACCTCTATAGCTGTAGTGAGCCGAGGTTCCTCCTCTGGGCAGTCAAAAGCCACAGACCATTTTTCTGTAAAAAAAATTTTAATTGTTCCCAAGTACAAATCACTCAGAACAGACCTCTGAGCATGCTCGAAGCAGTTTGCTGAGCTCAGTCTAGTGTTTACCTTCAGGAGCTCCCCTGATGAACATGCTTGGCCCCCGTGCCCGCAGGAGGGGCCTTCTGAAGGCAAGCACACCTCCTCTCCACACTGCTCATTCGATTTGGCCTCCCACCTCTGCTGACGCCTTGCCATGGGTCAAGAGCAGGGGGACCTGGCCGGCCTCTGAGAATTCCTCTTCCACAGAGAGCTCTCCCACTGGCTGTGCATCTTGGTCGCTCCCAGAAACTGCCTGGCTCAGTGGAGCGCCTGGCCTTGAGAGAATCACCTCCACCTCCTTCATCTCCGAATCTTGACCTGACCCATCCTGCCCAATCTCACTGGAAGTTGTTTCACATTCCAATTCTGAAGACTCATCTGGGATGCAGCCAGCAGTTCGTGAAAATGATTACCCAAGACTGGCATCCTTCTCGCTCTCAACAGGAGCTTCCTTCCTTCCTTCCGTCCATCTGTCCGTCCGTCCTTCCTTGCCATCTTTCTTTGCTATTGCTTAATGGTATAATAAAAATAATTGAAAAAAACAAGGCAGAGTCCTCTGTTGCAAGACATTTTTTGGTTTGAAAGGCTGCCCAGTCCCAGTCTGGTTTAAAGATAAAAGGCTATAAGAAGGGAGAGTCCGGGATTCTTGCAGAGCTTCATCCACTGTTAGCACCCGCAGGCTAGGACCGCAGGCTCAGTGGGCAATGCATGCAGCACCTGGCACCGGTCTTCCTCCCTAGACTGAGGTGCCCAGCACTTCTATTTAAACCAGGCATGTTCAGCCTCATTCAGTCCATAGGCCAAATTCAGTCTTGCACAGGGTCTTGGGGGCACATTTCAATGGGGAGGAGGACAAAAGGGGAGGCGTCAAAGGACAGAAAAGAAGAAGAAACCAGCATATTTACATTAAAGCTGCTATTACCATTTTATCATATTTCTAGCCTGCCTTTTGTCCTCTTGTTCTGACTGATCATCTTAGGAGGAGTATTTGAGCATTTCAGAATGGGGAAACACTGCAGAAAAGCCAAGAATTTTCTACTTCTTCACCTCTGAATAGAGATTAACGCGTACTAATGTTATTTCTAGACCTCTTCCAGAGTTCACTCAGCCTCTCAAGGAGCCCTGCCCCAAATCTTCAGGGCTGGACATGATCATTTGCCACCAGATTTTGGCTTTGGGGAATTTCAGCAGCATTCCTGATGATTACGAAGCCTCACACTTTGACACAAAGTGGGCCACACTGCAGAAAAAGTCCACTGCAGTAAAATAAACAGTGTGTTAGCAGTTACTCATCCCTATGACATTTCTGATATTAATTTACATTCACTGAAATCTGACTGTGCATGTGAGGCCCTCCATTGGTGCTGCTGGAATTTCGTGCTTAAAGAAAGCCAGCGCTTCTGGAGGGCTGTCCTAATTATATATCGTTCAATCCTTCACATTCGCCCTGCTTTTTGCTGTAGAAGCTAAAAGGCCACGGTGATGCACCGTAGCAGATTCCAGTGACCTTAACTAGGCAGAATTATAGCAGCGTACTATATCACTCACTCACAGCATCTCGGCCATTTACTCAGAGGTCCCTCCACAAATTTAGAAGCGTAGTGGCCCGTGGATGCCAGGAAGGGGTGTTAAGTACGGTTCTGGTGTCAGTTCCTCGGTAAATGGGCCCTCAAACGACATGATTCCCCCAGATAATTTTGCTGGGCTCTGCCTTCTGGAACACCCAGTTTAAATGCCTTTGATGTGGGGAGGAAATAATTTGACTTCTTCTTTGTTGATGTTGTTAATGCCTTTCAGCTATATTTAACGTTTGGAAGGAAAGGGATTCGTGTGTGTGTACACTTAGACATCTCCATGGAGCCAAAACAAAAACTCCCCGAATACCATGTAAATCCAAGAAGCTGTCAGCTGGGAAAGTGAGACTCTGGAACGTGGATGAAGGCATCTGGAGCTGCTGAGAGGCAATTCTGTAGGGCTGTAGCCACTAAAGGTGCAACCCAAGCATATGTAGAATGGAAAAACGACAGTGCACAGCATTCCCCGTGTTTTTGTCTTTTAGCTGGTACTTGACCTCGACAGCCATTCTGGTAGAGGATACCCTGACATACAGAACTGGGTGCAGACATATGGGTAGACTGCAATTATACCCTAAAGCCATTCACACAAGATGGATGTACATTAAATGCAGGTCCTTAGAACAGCGCAGGAGGCCCTTCTGCGAGAACTACCCCTCAGGGAGATGAGAGGGGCGGCAACCAGGCGAAGGGCCTTTTCTGCTGCTGCTCCCCATCTTTGGAACTCCCTCCCTCGGGAAATTCGCCTGGCGCCATCTCTAGTTTCCTTTCAGTGCCAGGCGAAGACATATCTTGTTAGGAATTTTTTAACGTTTAGCCTGCATGCTGTGGCCCTTTTTAATTGTTTTTATAGATGTCTAATTGATTATGTTTCATTTGGTTTTTAATGTGTTTTTACTATCAGTATGTTTTACATTGTAAGCCACCTAGGAAGGCCTCCGCAATTATAGGCAGCCTATAAATTTATGTCAGTAAATAATACATTTCAATGACTCTGACTAGTTTGGGGTTCCTGCGAAAAGCAGTCACAGGGACACGTGACGTGATCACAGGTGCTCGTTCCTTATACACGGGTAGTCGGAGCCACGCGGCTGGCACTCACACGGGATGCCGAGTCGCTGTAATGTGGAGTCCTGAGCTGCCAGGGGACACCAGCACGGAACCGGCTAGTCAGAACTGTGTGTCAAAATGGCAGACGCTTGTCATTTCCATTCTGCAGGTGGAGAAATGGAAGCTGAAAGAGGGTGAGCTGGCCAGGGTCACACACTGGCTAGCTGGCTGGCTGGCTGGCTGGCTGGCTGCTGTCCTGGCTTGCTAACCATGGTTCAAACAGCTAGGGATAAATATTCCCCACCTCCTTCCCTTGTGTTAATCCAGAATTCTCATTACATCTCTGTGGTTCTCCAAGTTTTAAGATGAAAGGACTGAAAAAAGCAGTAATGTCAATAACGTAACCAAGCTCTGGACAATATTCTCTTTTCTAGCAGTATCTTTTCTAGGGAAGGAAACACAACACCCAGCAAGTGAACCAAAGAAAACACTGGCTCACATAAGATTTGCTCATAGTAATTTCAGACCACAGATGAAAAATTAGAAATAATGACTATAGTTTAAAAGGAAACTGAATACTTCTCAGTTCAGTAGAGAAGACTGTGACCAGGTGACCTGTGTACCAGCTTCTCAGCCTGCTATTTGGGACTAAAGGTGTGCTTTTTCAAAGGCCCTACCTGCTCTTCCTTCTTATGCAACTTTATCTTTAAACCATATACTGGACAACCCTTCAAGGAGAGGATGCCTTGAAATGATGGACCGTCCCCTGTAAACTAAGATCCGTGTCCACCCACAACAAGCCTGTGGATCCCTGACAGGTTAATGCTGCAGGCCCAGGTGACTTGACCTGGACTGACTGATTTCATTTTGCAGAGATGTTCTATGTGCCGAATGTCACATGGAGGAGAGAGAATATGGAAATCCCCACAGAAGGAGGCCCGCTATGGGTTGGAATTGAGGAGCAGGCAAGTATTCTGTTCTAAGGGACGGTCCTTCACTCCTCAGTGGAAGAAAAGCACAATACCATCTGAGCCTTTCCTAAAGGCAAAGGGACGCCAAAAGATCTACGAAGGTCGCTGGCAGTTTATAACAGATGCTCAACAAGATGGTTTTCTAGCAAGCTGTCAGTTGGAATGACATCTGCTCTGGATAAGCATCCTTTGGTTCCTCTTACCGTATTGACTGGGAAATAAATAGAACCTGCTACAGAAGAACGAATTCAGATTTTAACTGCTCGATTTTGCAGTAAACCTCAGCTCAGTAAATTGATTTTCATAGCCATAAAAGCTGAACACTCATAACCCCAAAAGCGATAAACATTTTATTGCTGTTTGGAATGTATATTTTATTACAGGTCTCTCTTTTTTTCTTCCCCTCTTGGATATACCCTAGAGGGGGAACTGGGGGGAGTCTTTTTATGTGCAGTTGTGGAAATGATCTTAGTGTGAATATTTTTTATTATTTGCCACTTGCCATCAACATTTCTATGCATTCTCGCAGGACTAAGCATATTCTTTAAATTATTCAGCATGATCTTGTGGTACTTAGTAGATTTCCTAGCTTGCTCGGCTCTTCAAATCACTGTTCTCTTGAACCAGCAAGCATCAATACGGGTGCATGTAGAAGCACAGGGAGACCGTCAGATCCACTCTTGCTTCTCCAAAGCCATTTTCTTGCACCCTTTCCCCCATTCTGCACTGAGAGCTCTTGCAGTGCTCTAGAGCTAACCTTGGCAAGTCTTCCAACAACCCTGCAAGGCCCATATTGCAGAAAGCTGATGCAGAGAACAGAGGGTTACCGCAGGCTGTTTAAAGAGTGCCAGCATCTCCTGAGCTTTTGCTTTAAAATATGGTGAGGGGTGGAGCTGGCATCCGGACCTGGCATCATCAGGTATCTGTCAAGCTCAAGACCCTGGAGACCTCTTGCCCCACTGCTGATGTTCCTCTTCTTTTTGCCTCTTCTCCTCCTCGGTGTTTCCTTTTCTCCTGACCTCTCCAAGCATGCAAAGTGCTCAGGCAGAATCAAGGACATGAAGCAACATTCCTGACTTGCTTTGCATTCCTGGGAGAGTGCCCAAAAATGAATGCTGGGGATAACAGCAAGAAAAAAGTAGGTCACCCCAGAAAAGGGGACCTACTGAAGGCATCTTGCCCAAGAAACTACATCATGCTCTTTGGGGCATCAGGTGAAGTCCTCCCCATTTTCCTTAACATTTGCAGAACTCCTTCAGTACATGCCGATCTTTGTACTTTTTAAATCTATGCATCTATTTTGCTGGAAGTTCTAATGGGGCTTTATTGCAAGCTGCACCATTTTTAATCCACTGCTGGTTATGTGACATTTCACTATTTTATCTTGCACTCTTCTACTGCTGTCTTCTAGTGATTTTATAGCTTAACTTAATTTACCCAGACACTGCTGAGAGAATGCTGGTAATTGGGCAGCCCCCAGTCATAATAAATAAGCTGCAGAAGAGGGGAAGAGGTGGGTACCACGGAGGTGCCTCTCCTTTTCCTCCTCCGCAGCTCATAGCGCCTTTGGTTGGGGGAGGGATTGAAATTAAGGCTATCAATCAGGCCAGGGCTGTCATTCCTCCAAGGCACAGAATAAGATCCAATCTGCATCTTCCATGTTGCACCTTGTCCAGACCTGAAGTGAGAAATGAGGCTCACACTGGCATCTAACTCCTTGTTCACAGCTCCACTGTTAGTAATTGCTCCAGGTCACAGGAAAGAGGGCACACAAGTCTTCTCTTGAGCCAAAACATGCTCAGACTGATCCCTGCAATGCAGAAAGAAGCCATGCAGAATATCACTGAGACTGGGCAGATTACATTTATTTCTTATATTTATAGTCTGCCTTCTGCCCTGCAAAGAATTCGAGGAAGCTTACCGAAGCCTCCTCTTCTTCCCTATGTTATTTTAACAACAACTCTGTGAGGTGAGTTAGGCTGAGTCAGTGGCCCAAAGTCATTTGAGGAGCTTCTGGCCCAGTGGGACTAGAACCCAGACCTTCCCAGTCCCAGTCCCAGTCCTACAACACTAGCTCTCCCACACCGTTCTCTCTTATGCCCAGACTATGTCACTGCATGGAGAAGTGAGAGCAATCAAGGCATTATGTATTTATTACCATTCTATCCTGCCTTTTTCCCTCTTGCAAAGAACCCAGAGCAGTTTACATCACCTCCCTTCTCACCATGCTATCCTCACAATAACCCTGTGAGGTAGGCTAGGCTGAGAATCAGTAACTGCCCCAGTGATAATCATGGCTGAAAAGGGGACTAGAACCCAGAACTCCCGAGTCCCAATCCAACACTCTCACCAGCTCACATATCTCTTGGCGGGCAGCATCTGAGTAACTGAAGCCAAGCCCTATAGTTAAAGCAATGAGCCCTGAAGAGAACCAAAGCCTTTTGCAACCTGGTGCCTTCCAGATGCATTGGAATACACATCCCATAAACCCCAGCCAGGATGGGGAAGGCTGCTATTCTTTTATTTTTTTATTAAACATTTTTATCCCATCTTTTCTGATGAATAGCTCAGGATGGCTTACAATGATTAAAATAAAATATAATAACACAATAATTATAATTATAGTAATTATAATTTTATTTATTTATTTATTGAAAACATTTGTATACAATACAATAATTATATACAGTACAATGATTAAAACAATAGGTCATAGGCCAACATAAAACAAACACTTTCATAAAACTAAAGAAAAGAATGGAAGGAATGCTGTGGCACCCAAAGCCAGCCATAGAGCCTGGACTGGGGACTGGAGGCATCAGGTGCTCATCCCCACAGGGCTGTAGGTCACCTTGGACCACTCGCTGGATGTTACCCTATAGGAATGTTATGTGAGCCTCTGAGAATACAGCTGTCCGCTTGGACTCTCTAGAAGGATGACGGTTCGCAACCGTGACTGAGTCTGTATGCAGTTCAAAGCAGTAACCGATGCTCAAACACCTGAAAAAGAGTTCTGCCCAACTCTGTAATTTAAGTCTAGCATTTTTAATATGAATCAGTCCTGTGAAAAGTATGAACTTCCTTTGTTTTAATGTACCTAGAGAATGTAACTAGCAACCAAGTTTTGGACTCCAACTCGCATAAACTCCAATCAGCCTGGTCTGTAATCAGAGATTCTGGGGGCTGTACCCCAAAACCACTGGACTGCACCTACCACTGATCTAGCAGTCGCCTAAAAAAATGATCCTGCTCTTGGATCCTTACAGCAGAGGTACAAAAATAATGCTTGACGGGAAGCCAAACTTGCCCCCACGCCTGGTTCTGTATGCTGATAGTACAGCCCACTCATTTTTGCATTTTAAGAAATTCCTGCATCTCTGAGAATGGGAAAAAGGACTTGGTTAGTGCAGGAAGGAAGCCTTGCAATAACCAGAGAAATCCTCTAGGGGGCAGAAAGCCATGGCACCTCGGGGGCTGCCTCAGGGAGAGCTGCAGCTCGATGAGGCCCTCAGGGTGGAGGTTCTGCACTCTTGCTTTACATCCTGATGGCCTTCATTAAGCAGGTCAGCTTTTCCTCCCCGCGCATTTGAGCCTGCCGGGCTGCTCCTGAGTCACAGAGGGCCAGGGCAAGAAACATGCCTACCTGCATTACTCTGTGGCTGTCCTGCACATCACATCCTGTGCAGAAATGCTAGAAGTGTAATTTGGATTGAGAGAACAGAGGGCAAGGAACAGGCCAATGCCCATGGAGCCAGCAAACACAAAGGGCGGAAAGCACCGGCTCTGAAAGAGTGAATCCTACCATATTCAGAAACCCATTAATAAGTTACTCATTCATCTGATACTAACAAATACTGTTTGCAAGTATTTGGCGGGCAGCGATTCAATAACACCACTCCATGTTATCTGCTAATCACGTAACACAAACATTTATGAAACTACATTTTTGAAGGCTTTTAAAGGTGTATTTAAAATGTGTTTGGCTTTGAAGGCTTATCTTTGCAAGCTCACATATGCTGATAAGGGCCACAGAGGAGCTCAGCAGGGAGCCAGCTCCAAGCCCGTCTGTGCCAAAGATATTTCCTTCTCCGAGGCTGGAATAACAGCAGCGGGGCACAAATCTCAGGCAAAGAGGAGCAGATAAAAGAATCTCAGAGGAGAGGCATGTGCTCAGGTCAAGTACTCCAGTGTGGGTGGAGCCAAAGACAAAGGGGTGGGGCCAAATCCAATGGGGCAGGGCCCAGTACCGTTTCCCTTCAAGCTGTTCCCACCAATAATCCAATTTAGGGAAGGAGAAGAAACCAACACTGGGGGCGGGGAACACACAAAAGCCAGGAAAGCATCCAAGGACGGTGGGTGGGGAATGGAAGGGACAGAAGAGACATGCGTGTCCATCTGGGGTTCCCTGCCGGTCCAGATTTGGCCAGCAGGCCGGCACCGCTAGTGTAAGCCATACACTTACATACAGTTCATGCACTTGGATTTCTGGTATCACTTTGGAGCAAACTCACAGAGCTCGTAACAAGAGTCCAGGAATCTGTTCTGCTGTAAATGGAGCCCGGAGGTTGCCAATACTCATGTGCTCTTCGTTGCAAAGTGTTTTCAAGAGTGCGTTTCTGTAGTCGCTTATCTAAGATTAAGCCTTTTGGACTCAGTGGGACAGATCCCAGGATTCATATGGTCCGGGTGCAGCAGACAGAGGTAGGCACCCCACTGCCCTCCAGATGGTTTGGACTTCAGCTCCCAGCATTCTTGATCACTGGACATGCTGTGTAAGGCTGATGGAAACTTATTATCTTCTGATAATTATTCCAAATTATCAGAAGAATACCAGGTTGATGAAGGCTATATGGAACTACTTGGCTATTAGAATCTCCATGTTCAGGGCCAGTATATGTCTGAAGGCCATTTGTTATGGGTCAAACAGCAGAAGATGGACCCTTGTGTTGAAATAGCAATGGCAGAGATTAGACAAAGGAAGGTACAAGTCAAGGGTGGATTTGTTCTCTTGTAAAGCAGCTAGTAGGTGAAATAGCCAAGAATATGCAAGTTTCAGAGCTCAGTAAATCTCTGAGCAATGAGTGTCCAAGAGATGTGGGTACAGGCAGGGCTCCCAAAGGAGGGGAAATGTTGCCTAGCAGCAGGTTTCTTATCAGCCAGGGTTTCTTGTTCATAAAAACACTAGGATGTTCTGTAGTAGTCGCAATAGAAGTGGTGATGGTTTCAATCTGTTCAAAACCTGTTCTGCTTTATGCTTCTGCCTGCTTAGATAGATTACTGTTTGTGACTTAAGATATAATCCTATGTAAGTTTAAACAGCAAAAAAGGCCTAGAACTTCCAGCATGCTTATAACAAACCACCATAAATCTTGGTCTGTTTTAGGGTAGTAAGTAATGGGTTAACCAGCCTAACAACTAGCCCTCACAAGGGTTGAATGATACAACCAGTTGCAGTCATGGCTTCAATATTTGAAATTGAAATAATAGCTGGCTGGGACTGTCAGGAGTTGCAGGCTTTGCTTCTCACTCAGACTGCAACTTAAGTAGCCATTTTGCATGATCAAGCAGCACACCAAGGCTTAGTGAAGCCACGGTTAACTGCATTACATGCAGGCAACCATTTTGATTATTCAAGCCACGACGGCAGTTTTCTGTATGGTTTAAACCTTGTGAGTCTGGGATTTTACAATGGTTAATGAACCAACTGCAGCCCAAAGACTGCTAACCACAGCTCTTCCTCACCAAATCAACAACCCGTGGCCATGGCTTGAATATTCAAAAGCTTAAATAAGCTATGTCAGGTGCATTGATTGTGTACACCTGGCCAGTGAAATAGGCCAAGCCCTTCACTTTCTGGATCAAGTCTGTTCCATTCAGCCATATTTGCTAACACCTCAACAGAACAAGCAGGGTGCTTCTTATGTTCCAATATTTTAAGAGTTGCCTTTCTAAATCTGTAGATTAAACTACCCATGCATATATATTTTACAATCTATTTCTCCTCAGACTTGAAGGCAATTCTATCCATATTGCCATTTTTAAAAAGAATAATAATTAGGAAGTAACAAGTTCAGTATCTCAAGCAAATTGGGATTAGAGATGTTCTTTTCCTTGGGATTCCCAGCCTCTCCATTCAGCCTTCCACTGTCAGAAGAGACTGTGCTAATGTGTTTCATACAACATGCAAAATTATTATAATGAAGCCTGTGCTTAAGCACAGACCACCTTGGTTGACCTTTTCAGGTTTTTATCCATTCATTTCCCCAAAATCATGGGACACAATTGCCTAAACATATGCTTCTCCCGATAAGCCTTCAGCAGCCCTTGGAATAAATTGATTCGGTCATAATGAAAACTTTCTTTGTTATTATTTAAGGGAATGGAAGGGATAAAAGTGGAGAAGGGGGGATGGAACAAACGGCAAATACTGAAATAATCCATGGGCAGCAGTAAGTGACCCACACCTGAGAAACATCTCCTGGGCCCACCTTAGCAATCAAAATGGGTACCTGCCAAGCAGACAGAAGTTAAAATGTTTGCCTTGAATTTCTGTTTACATATTTATGGACTTCCAGAATTGTAGGCATCAGCTGTATTTGCAGACAAATAAGAAAGATTAAACATAAGCGGAAGGCCAAAAATGAGGAGTAACACGTCCCTCAGGTTATCCTTTGGCCCATCCACAAAGGGAGAGAGAAAACAACTTTCTGAGCCAGAGAGAAGCATTTTTAGGAAATGATTATGTCTTGTTTATATGATCAATTTTTCCTTTCTGCACCTGGAATAATAAGCTCTGACCAACTCAAGAGCAGAGCACTGCTTAACCTAAGACCTTCATAGTAAAGCGATTTTCTGGGAGCTTCCAAGTGTGCCTAGTAGACTGATCTTGCTGCTAGCAGTATGTGTCTGAAATAATAAAATGAAATGAAGCAAATAAAATTCTGCCACTTCATGGAAAAAGCAGCACCCCATAGGGCAAGGGCAAGAAACTGCAAACCAACCTTGGGAGCCCAGCCTTGTTTAAAACCCTGCCTTCTTTGGAGCAGATTCCACCCACTTTGGACTCCAAAGTCCAGCTCATTTCAAGATTTATACCTGCCTGATACAGCTGCTCCTCCAAACTCTTCTCAGTCTAGGCCACCTTTCATGCTCCCTTGAGCAACTCTGCTCACTCACCCACCCACCTGCTATTTTGACCAGAATGCTCTCTCAGAACCCAACCATTTGCTACCTCTGCTCAAATTTGTCTTCAGCATCCACCTCTTCCATGATACCTTGGCTTCGTAACTTGCCAGATTGCAACTTCCTGACTGGGTGAAACTATCCATGGGCAAGCACAGTCTGTATGCATTTAGCACCATCCCGGTCTGTGCTGCTTTACAATGTGCAAGAGGAGAGGTTTCTACACTGAGGAGCTGACAATTTAAAATTTGACAAAGGGGTGCAAAGGAAGGCAAGGCAAAAGTAAGCGGAGCAACCATGCGCAGTGGGTCTAAACCTTCTCGACCAGCCACTTCCCTCACCACTAAACTAACCTGCCTTCCAGCTCTAGGGCTAAGAAACAAACACTCCACTGGGCCAGTGGGTTTGCTGACTTTCTAGCCCCCATGCAGCAAGATTTGGGGGGGGGGGGAATGACTGCATGGGAAGATTTAAACATCCACTGCCCAGCCTGTGCCCTCCCCTCTCTTCCGCCCATGTGCAAACTTAGAAGTTAAAAGCCAAAGATCAGCTGCATGCTGTGTATTGAATATAAGTGCAATTTAGCCCTTAGTATGAGTTACAGCTGGGTATGGGAATTCGGAGGTGGTGCCAAAGGCGTCACTGAAAACTGCAAATATCCAGGCAAAATAATGCAAGAAAGGTCTGTTTTGGCTCACTGCTCTTCCGTACAAATTCAAAGACTAAAAAGCTGGTGTTCCTGGGGAAGCTTATCTTGAGCACTTCTGTCCCACATAGTCAGGGCAAAAGATTTGCACACGCGCGCGCGCGCGCACACACACGTCATTTATGACAAGGATATGTCATTAACCTCCAGAGGTCAATAAGGCATATACGCTACCTCTCCCTCTGGATTTTTGTCACTTTGTGTTCTCAACCAAGAAGCTGTGGAAACAGCGGTTCTCTGAAAGGGTTCTCAAGAAGATCCTGTTGCCCATCCAGCTCTTGGCTTCTGTGCCCGATAGAATCTCGTTCATAATATCATGTGCATTTCCACTGGCTTGGAGACCCATGGAAGGGCATCGCATCCTAGACCCTGTACGAAAAAGGTGCTACAGCTGGACGGGTGAGCTCCTGTGGATACAGAGCAGGGGGTTAGATTTGATGAGCCCCTTCCAACTCTACTCCTGTTCTAATTCTATAAAGACCTAAGGAGAACTCTGCTGAGACAGACTAACGACTTATCTAAGGCAGCCAAAGAAAAGAAAGAGTTCAGGACCACTCCATCAGCTCAGCTGGGAGATGAGCAACTTTGAGCTCTTCCTCTCCTGCAGCTTTTTCGGTTCTAGCTGGTGCTTCTAAAAACCTTATGATTAAGAGCAATTAATACGAATTAATAATGTTATAGTATCAGAAAGATAAACAGCCCCCTACAATAACACAATGGGTGTAGAATTGAATGAAACTTTCCATTTTTGAACTGGTGGCCTGTAGGCATAAATTATTACAAATGCATAATTACATGGAAGCTTGGGGTGCCTTTGTTGAAGTATATACATAACTATTTTTAATTATGCTATGAAATGGTATTTATATATGTTCTGTTTTATACCTCTAACATATAGAGATATATAATATTCATGTAATTAGTGCTATGGATCTTTTTATAGTTTATTCAAAAATCATAACGTTTTAGTTTTGTTCCTTGGCTAATGGTGTGTGTGGGTGGGTTGTATTGCACAATAAAACACTAATGAAAAATAATAATGAAGATCTATTTACCTCATTTGCTTTTTTGCTTTTTTTCCCCTCCTCCATCCCCAGCTTTTTTCTTCTATGTTGTCAGATTGTAAATCTGTAAACCACTCAAATACTCCCTTAATGTTACCATCTCTACCTTGTAGGCAGGGATGACATAATAGGGATTGTTGAGATAATGTAGCTAGAGAGATTTGAACAATTAGGAAAAGTGATAAATAAATACCTGAGGTTATTATTATGGCTTAGGCAAGCTACTAATAAGCACCATTCAAATACAGGAAATTCTATATACTCTTGGAAGATGCTGGGATCATTGTGCAGGTAATCTAAGCAGGGAGAAAGAAGGAACAAAAGAAGAAAAGGAATTAGTTGCAAAGTGCACAAGTAACCATTGGAAGAGTTTCTACCTGGCGTGTTTATTTATTTATTTTTTATTTATTAAAACATTTCTATGCCGCCCCTTGCCAAGGCCTCGGGGCGGCTTACAACATCAAATACAAAATACATTAAAACAATAACAATTGTTATTTCCATTCTCTCCCTTCCAGGTTTCCCAACAGTCCTGCTGACCCAAGCCAGAACGTGGCAGTTTGTTAAGGACACAATCCTGGGGCCTCCCAGTCTGATCCGGGTGTCCTTAGGACAGGTCAGTGTCCCAGCTCCATTCTTGGAAATGGCGTCCAAGGTTGGAGCTGGGAGTCCAACCTCAGCGGGGCCCCCACTTCACGCTCTGAGCCAGTGTGGTTCTTTTCATGCCTGCCAGCCTCCAAAGAGGAAAGACCAACATGGGTGGGGGAGAGGGCATTTTGAGGGATGAGAAGAGGATGAACAAGGCAACACAGTCCCCCAAGGGATCCTGAACGGTGCTGCAGCCTTTCTTCCACAATTGGAGAGGGAAAACTTTTTGATGGCCCTAACCAATGATCTAAATGTCTTGGAGGGTGACGGGAACGTAGAGTCAGTTCCAGCCTCCATGGACCTCCTCCCTTCCATTGGATGTTGGGATTCCTCCAAGTCTTGAGGGGTTATGAGTAACCACACCGGAGGCTGTTAAGGCCTTCTTAGGTTACTGAAAGACTCAGAATGTTTCCATATTCAGGAAACAGAATTCATGTTTGCTGTGGTGGAATAAGCACTCTCTTGCAAAGACAGCCTTCAACTTCTGATCTAAACTGCCCAAGACAGCACCATCCAATACACACAAAAAATGAAACCTCATAAAAGGTTTCATCCTTTCTGCCAAGCCAATGCAAATGGCCGGAGTCCAACACAACATTGCATAGCGTTGAATAATGCAGCAACTGTGTTGGACTTGTATCCATTTGTGCTGACCCAATGGAGAAAGATAGCTCTTGACAGTGAATTCCTGAGCTGTTTCTACAAATCAATAGCGTTTTGCATTAGGATCAGGAGCTCTGTAATGATTGCCCAAGTTTGCAAGCTAGCACTTTGCCCTTTTCTCTAATGTACCATTGCTGATCTGTCAAAATGGTAAAACCTGCAAACAAGCCGGTGGTGCCCACTGGTTTTATTGTGCTTGCAAATACCAGTGTTCAGCAGACCTTAGCAAGCATTATTTCTCTGATCATGGGACACAACAAAGCACTGGGCAGTATTTTTTTTAAGTTGCCACAGGAAATGTCTTGTTTTTCTTGGTTTTCATTTGCCAACTTCCTACAACATTTATTCTGCCCTTCGCAGCACTGGCAAATTGCTTTTGTGTGCAACACAAGACCATGTTTTCAACACAGTGGAAGCTGTGCTGCCTGCATTAGCATGTGCCGCAACAATGACAAATGTTATTTACATAAAAACAGTGGCAGAGTTCCCTGATTAACTGAACGGACTCTAGTGAGGTTCCCTTTCTGGTAAGCTGGGCAGGCATCGCCAGCAGAAGAGGTCCCTTCCCGCAGCTGCAGAAGAAACAGCAGAAATTATTAAGATGTTGTGTTCAGAGAAATATCTCTTGGAGGAGGAAGAACAGGAGGAGACGAAGATTTCCACAATGCACAAGTTAGCTAGTGTGAAGGAGCAGGTTTTTTTAAAGCACTGCATAGCTCTTTCCTGAAAATTAAAGCGGCCCCATTCCCACTCCAAGCTGACTTCATGGAGGAAAATGAGACTTATTCCGAGGAGACAGAAACATCAAGGCATCATCTGCTAGCTGGTCCTGGGCTAGCTGTCTAGTTGAACCACTGAAGTGACTTCTCATCTCTCCAGAACAGTACTGCAAGTTTAGCACACACCAAAATATATACAAAGAAAGATGCAACATTAAAAAGTTGTGATAGAACTAGTCCAGGGGTCAGCAACCCGCGGCTCCGGAGCCGCACGTGGCTCTTTCATCCCTCTGCTGCGGCTCCCTGTCGCTCAAAATATGCGTCACAACCGCCAATGTGCGACACCCACCGGCACGCGATTAGGCCAACCATGGATAAATCCAAGAAAAGAAAAGTTTCAGAAGAAAACAGAATGTTTAATGGTACGTGGGCAGATTCATTTGCTTTCACTGCTGATGAGGTTTACCAGTGTGCCCAATATGTTTTTGTTGCATGCAGAAATAAAAATGCATTTTCTCTGTATCAGTTCATTGATTTCATAAATGCAACACACTATAGTTTTTTTATACATAGCATAAAGGTAAAAAACGATATATGCAGTGTTATCTTCATTTAGATGTCAAAGGGGTTTTGTGGCTCCTGGTGTTTTCTTTTCTGTAGGAAATGGGTCCAAATGACTCTCTGAGTGTTTAAGGTTGCCGGACCCTGAACTAGTCTGAAGAATGCAGGATATCATGGCAGAAATAGGGCAAAGAAGATGATTTGGGGTGTCATGAGTCAGGCCTTATAGTGCAGTAAAAATACCTGACCTAGGTCCCACCACTCCCAGGGGTAACAGTAGCAGCAAAAACAGTAGCAGCAAGCAGTAGCAGCAAGAAAAGAAAAAAAGACAGTGTAATGCACACTGCTGAGAGTACCATTCCTTGGGCAGCTTCCCAGCTTTGGAGCCCTGAACCTGTACCCAGGGGTCCAGCAATGTCACTGTCCAGAGTTCATGAAGACAGTGTAGTGTAGTGGTTAGAGCACTGGACTGAGGGCCTGGGAAATCCAGGTTCTAGCCCCCCCCCCACCCCCCAGCCATGAAGCTCCCTGGGTGTCCTTGGGCCAGTCACAGACTCTCAGCCCAACCTACCTCACAAGGTTGTTGTTGGGAGGATAAGATTGAAGGGAGAAGGAGACTTATGTAAGCTGTCTTGAATGCCTTGAAAGGAAAAAAGGTGGGATAGAAATATAATATACAACAAAGAAATAAAGGCCGAAACCCGGCTTTGCTGCAACCGATGCGCCAGCCCGTCGGAACTGGACCAATGGACCAACTTGCCGTGCTAAAACCTCCCTCTTCCCTCCAAAGCTGGTCTTAACATTCTGCCTCCACAGCTACTGGGTGGCGCATTGCCAACATCGCAGGATATTTTGCCCTGATTTCTGTGAGACAATGTTGCGCACACACCGGCTTCCGCACGGGAAGGGTTTCAGCAAAACAAATCGTTGTTTCCCCGCTTGAAAGTGGCGTGGGGCGTACGGATCTCTGCGCGGGACGTGCCTCTGCTCTTCTCTTCTCTGAAACGCAGGATTCAGAAATGTGGGATGCGCATACTTTGCGGGGGGAGAGTGCCTGTACGTGTGCAACGCTCTCCTTTGCTTCTCTCACCTCCGTAGCTGGGAGGCCTTGCTTTCTCCTGAGCGCAAACAAATTCCCCTCGAACACGCCGCGCAACTACGGAGGAGCAACGAAATAGTGGCCATTCCGGCTGGCTCAGAAGCTGTCTAGCGGCCCCTGCTGGACAGTCATGCACACGCCACTGGGGCTGCGCGCCTCATTCATCTCCGCAGACATGCGAGTAAGATCTGTGCTTAAAACTGTGCTTAAGTTCCCTGTGCTTAAAACGACTCTGCAGACCCGGGGAGCTCGTGGTTCGGGATAGGTGCAGATTCCCCTGGAAAGCTTTGCTGGCTGGGGGAAGGGGCCTGAAGCAATGCTAGGAAGCCGTTTATCAAAATTCACCCACTGTCGCCCAAGAAGCATCATTTTGCATAAGTGTTGAAAGAGGTGGGCTGCAGAGAAAGTCCACTGTCATACTGGTTGGGGCTGATGGGATCTGTGATGCTAAAAATCTGGGCACCAGCTTTAGAAAGGTGGATCTAAGACGGTAGCTCCATTGTACAAGACTGTGAATGCAATTTGAAAAGGGAAGGAGTTCCAATCAGACAGAGAGTGGATCTTGTACTCACAGTTTGCTCTTTGGGTGCAAAATTCCAGCAGAGGAGAGATTCCTTTCCTTTCCTTTCCTTTCCTTTCCTTTCCTTTCCTTTCCTTTCCTGAAATTACTGTTCTAGTCTAGGCTTGCATGCACTTCACTTTGACTCCTGGGTGTGTACAAAGCCATAATTAAGAACAAATCCTCAAATGTAATTCCATACAGAAATATAGAAAACGATAACATTGGAATGCAGGCTCTTAACTGCCTTGGGTGCCATTTCCTGGCGGGAGGGTGGGGTGCACAACGAAGACATAACCGCAGTTAGCAGGATGCCGAGGCCATGGGTGCAGCGCTTGGAAGAAGCCGCACAGTTCAAGAGTAGAACCGCTCATTGTATCCGGTCCGTGGCTTTGAGCTAGCAGTAAGCACTCCTGCTCCCTTGTTCCCATCCCCTGGAGGGGTCTTCCCTCACTGCCCCTTCCCTACTGTAGCCCGTTCTGTACCAGATGGTCACCTAACTATGAGGAGCAGCTGTTTGTAGGATGGGGCCTTTAAATGGATAGGGGAGGGTCATCAAAATACATGGAGAGGCAGTGCTTCGTAATGGTTAGAGTGTTCAACTGGTGCTGATCCTCTGCTGGCCATGAAGTTCATGAACTTTCAGCACCAGCTACTTTACGGGGTTGTTATGCAGATGAAGTGGCAACCAGGAGGATTATCTAGGCCACTTTGCATTCTTTCAGGAAACAAGGCAGCACACAAACATAATTAATTAAAAAAACCTGTACGGAAGGCCCTGAGTTCAATCCCAGGCATCAATAGTTCCAATGTAGAAGGGCTGGAAAGATGGAATACTGGTCTGCCTCCACTTTGTAGAGCAGCGGCCAATTCAGTGTTCAAACATGACCTTCCAGCAACAATATTGAAAGCAAACAAAACAAAAGCAAAGCCCAATCCTGAACCTGCAGGAATGTCCTCAGATATTTGGGCACCAACCCTTCTTTCTCCTCTCCCCTCCCTGTTGAGTCATGGCTTCATTGACTGCTCCCAGGCAAACATCCTATCACCTCAATTCCTTATCCGTAAAATGCGTACATCTGTGGCCCAACATAATTTCCATGCAAACGTAAAGCACCTTCTGCTCAAAAGGAAAAGATCCCTTGGCCTAATGAGGATGAGAAGGGGGATTCTACAACTAAACATTTCTCTGTACAGCAAAAGTATGTTGACAATATTTTTCACATGCTTCCAAGACAGCACAAAAGCTTCCAATACTTTATAAATTTGGAAATCTCTCTCTCTCATTTTCTCTCCCCCTTTCTAAGTACATTTCCTTTTCTAGAAATTGTCCGCAGACCAGACTGCAAACTCTGGATCTTCAGAGAACAGCAAAAGTCAGGTGACTCTTTGTCTCTTTACAAATCTCCTGGTTGTGTAAGGAATGTGACATTGGGCTGTAGCAGATGGAAAGGTAGTTATTCCTCACCATCTTGTATAACTGGCTGATGCGAGGACAATGAAATGACCAAGCCAAGAGGGTGACATCAGGCTATTGCATAAGGAACAACTGGGAATTCCACTCCAATGTTTCATGAAAAATAAATAGAAAATGGCCCATAGCCCACTCTAAAATTGGCAAGTTTCCCAGCATTGTCAGACCTGTGCATATTCCTGATTTCTGCAAAAAGTGCCGGGTTCACGTCTCAATACAGAATTTAGCATCTCAGAGTGGAGCGGCTTGCAAAGCTCTCCCTTGCTTTTAAAAGCAAAAAGTGAGTTTCTAGCCCTTACAAAGTAGGTCCCCCAGAAAGTTTTGGGGACAGTGGGCACACTTGGAATTTGGAGAGCATCTTCTCAGTTTAAAGGATGCGTACTGCACGTGGTAACATTTCAAAACTTGGAGGAAGCAGGACTGAGATGGGTTTCCAGTGCCCTGCAGAGTTCCCTGCTCTTTCTTATAAAAGCAAAAAAAAACCTAGTCAAGATGAATATATAATATATATGGGGTTTTTTTACTGGAAAAATGTATACAGGCCACAGCCCCAGATTTTTTGGCTAGAATTTGGAGTTCTTTTAGAACTGAGCTCGCATATTTGATCATAGCCTTAAATCAGCATCCCAACAGTGGAAGACTAGAAGGGGGCATGAAGCTGAGATCTGTTTTGCACGGACTTAGCCAAGGCTGCCAGTGTGATTTGTGTGTTTAAGTCATGTGAAGAGTGGGACTACCCTAGGGGATCATGTGTCCTCCTTGAGAGAGAGCAGTCCTCTCTTTGAAGCGTTCCCAGATGCCTCTGCCCCTTGCACTGCTGTCCTCTGTTCAAAGGAGGTGGGGGCGCTTAGAGCAGGCAGTGGATGCTGTGAGACGGAGGTGCCAGGAGAAGGACACCTGCGCATCTATTCAGCCTGCCCTGTGCCTTCCGCACCAGCAGATGTAATTTTCAACTGCCAGTCTGGTCCATTTCTGTCCCGAGAATTGGGGAGTACCATCTTGTGCTTCACCTGAACAGCAAAATATCTTGGACATACCGTGTACTTCAGTCGCTCAGGAAGCCAAGCTGTGCTGTGGGACTACGTGGAACTAGTCGGGACTAAACTATGCCATACATGAATTATGTAGAGTGCAACCTGGTCTGATGGTATTGTTTGGTTCTTTTTAGCCTCTCTGTGGCCGGGGGCAGGGGCAAATATAGATAAAATAGTGATAGAGGGGGCGAGGGTTTTAAACCTTCTCAGGGATCATTCTTGGTGTCTGGAACCCTCTGCTAAGATCAAGGAGGTTGGCCACCTCTCTGTGCCAAGAGCAGCAAAGATGCTTTTATTCAGGCATGTAAACCGGTCTGATTCCATCGCAGTTTTTATCAGCCAGGTGCTTTTTATTTCTTTTGTTGCGCTTTTAATTTCTTTGGTTTTATGCTGCACTTTAATTAAGGATTCATTTTACCTAGATTTTGTTAGCTACCTTGAGCACCGTCTTTTTTTTTTTTAATGGAAAGGCAGGATAAAAATTAGCTAAATAAAAATATACCTCCTTTATTTGTGGTTTCCATGCAAGTAAAAAAGAGAATGTACATGTTGTACTCTGTATTTAACACACTGAATAGTGAAGCTCTTGGCCAAACCAGATCTTCTCAGGTAGTGAGAATTTTCAATGCACAGAAACTGGTCCTTACTCCTGGCTGGTACAGGCTGTGTAGATGAAACTATTATCCTCCAGTTTCACTTCTGTTTTTCCACGGCACTTGCCTGTGGGTGGTTTAGAACACAGAAAATGTGGTATTATATCAGAACAGGCTTGAAACTCAACATTAAGAAAACTAAGATCATGGCATCAGGTCCTCTCACTTCCTGGCAAATAGATGGGGAAGAAATGGAGGTAGTGACAGATTTTATTTTCCTGGGCTCCAAGATCACCGCAGATGGGGACTGCAGCCAAGAAATTAAAAGACGCTTGCTCCTGGGGAGGAAAGCTATGGCAAATCTAGACAGCATACTAAAAATCAAAGACATCACCCTGCCAACAAAAGTGCGTATAGTCAAGGCTATGGTTTTCCCAGTTGCAATGTATGGCTGTGAGAGCTGGACCATAAGGAAGGCTGAGCACCGAGGGATTGAGGCCTTTGAATTGTGGTGCTGGAGGAGACTCGTGCGAGTCCCTTGTACCACAAGGCGATCAAACCGGTCAGTCCTAGAGGAGATCAACCCTGACTGCTCTTCAGAAGGCCAGATCCTGAAGATGAAACTCAAATACTTTGGCCACTCAATGAGAAGGAAGGACTCCCTGGAGAAGAGCCTGATGCTGGGAACAATTGAGGGCAAAAGCAGAAGGGGACGGCAGAGGATGAGGTGGCTAGATGGAGTCACTAGGGCAGAGGGTGTGGGCTTGGGTGGATCCAGGGGAAGGTGGAGGACAGGAGGGCCTGGAGGAATGTTGTCCATGGGGTCGCGATGGGTTGGACGCAACTTTGTGACTGACAACAACATCAGAACGGGGAAAATGCCTTCCTTTCTCCTTGCGCATTGGAATCCTCCACTCTAGTAAAGGACCACTTAGAATCAGTAGCAGGAACACTGGAAAGGAAGAGCTCACTCAGCTCTCAATCCTGCAATAAAACCACATTTCCTGGAAACTTCCCTGAACGATGCAAACCTTATCTTGCCCTCCTGCATCTCTGCCCCACTCTTCTGCTTTTGCTCCAGACTTTTAGCTGCCAAGCTTTTGCACACTTCCCAATGATTATTCTGCATTGAACTGAATGGGATCAACTTCTGAGAAGGCATGTGCCTTGTCTTCTTCTGACCTGCATGCTGGCCCAGTTTTTCTGCACTTACAGAAATATGTCTTAGGATGAAATCCAATGCATGTTTAGACTGACTGGCTGGCAAATGCTGAGAACAGCAGGATTTATACAGGATTGCACCATTAGTGTATTCTATGGCTCCACTGATACCAGCTGCTCACTTCTAATATTCTGCTAAAGGAAAGGCAGTCAAGTTTTAAACCAAATATATACATTTTCTCGTGACCACACTGCTCATATGCTTCCTAGTGGTTGTGGTGACATTATCCATTAACAGAAATGGAATACAGATCTCAACCAGAAAATGGTTCCTGATAGATGCAGGTCCCGGGCCATTTAAGGGTCTAATGTCCAGACCTCCAGTGTGACTTGCACCACCAGACACAACTTGTAGGTCTATGTTGTCCTACCAGCCTCAGATAAAATACTGGCCATCACTCACTGCAGTGCCCAGGCAGCCTTCAAGGGCGTCTCACAGAGAACGTATTGCATGAATCCCAGCTGCAAATGATTGGAGCATGACCACTGAGGCTAGAGCTGGTATTTCCAGAAAAAAATCACAGCTGCCTATAGCCGCTTAACTATCTCGGATATAAAAAATGTTTTCCCACCTATATCATCTTCCAAATGCTTGCATTTAAAGTGGGATCTATACCACTGATATGCCCAGTTCCCTACAGAGAGCCAGTGTTCTGGGTTGGTTGGTTTTCCCTTCTGAAAAGAAAGGCTGCTGCTTAGGCTTGGCTTTTCAGCAGTGGAAACAACAAGGGCAAAATTGGCTTCTGTGCTCTAATCAAGGCCTTCCCAAGCCAGCATTCCATTTCCAAAAGCCACGGGCCACACGACTCTAGGAGCCTTTTGCTACCCAGTGCCCTCCATGGAGGGGTCTGCGTCTTTTCCTCCTGCAGAAGAGGAGACTCCGAGGGGATCTTGCAGTGACTTATAGGTAGGTGAGGGGATGGCATGTGGAGGAGAGCTGTGAAATGGTCAACCCTGCAGTGGAAGGCAGGATGTGTTCCAGTAGGGCAAAGCTCAAGGAACCAGGCTTCAGGTTGGATGCCAGGAAGTACTTCCTGATGGTTAGGACCCCTCAGGTATGGAATGGGCTTCCAAGGGAGGTGGTGGAAGCTCCATCAGTGAGGGCGTTCAAGGAAAGACTGGACAACCACATGTCGGGGATTACATGAGTGGAGTCAGCTGGAGCCGGGGGGGTCAGAGATGGCCCAGGAGGCCCCTTCTGACTCGCTTTGTTTCTATGTTTCCATGTGCTTTGAACTACAGTTTCCATAGTACATGACCGCTGACCATGCTAACTTGGATAATGGGAGCTGAAGTTCAAAGCATTGGAAGTGTCTCAGGTTGGGAGAGCAACTGCAGGTGTTCACAACAGGGAATTCATTCATTTATTTATTTATTTAGCCGTTTTAGAGACCATCTTGTAGCCACATGGCTCTCTAGGCGGTTTACATAATAAAAGCATATTAAGGTTTACATATTAAAGCAGTACAGACCGTCTGCAGTTATCCCAACATTAAGTGTCTGCAAGTTGAATGCCTCATTCTGAGCTTGGTCCCGTGTTTCTCTCCAAATATATTTGGAGCCCTACCTTTAAAAATAACCTATAGACCCTATGACTGTACTTCCATAAATTGCAGTCCCACGGACACTCACTTTCAAAATCTCAAAGTTCACAGAAGCCCAGCAAGTTGGTACCAAGTTCAGAAAGCTGATATTCTTCTACCCAGTGTTGAAAGAGGGCAGGAACAGGCAAGACCAGAGTCCCAGCCAAACATTTCGGGAGGTAACATGCTATCCGCTTTGATCACTGATTCTTCAAGTCAAACAGGTACCTTGGGAGACTATGCTGCCTGCATTTGGTATAAATTAAAAACTTAGCTGCAGATGATACACATAAAAGAAACCATTCCAAAGGGCTGTGCTCACCTTTGCTGATTTAGGTTTCCAGCACCAATGCAGTGCTTTCACTTCCCCCAGAATGTAATTCTCTCTCTTCCAAAACGAAAACAAACCCACCCCCACTCCAGGAAAAGAAAGAAAAAAAACCTCTCCCTCTATCTAAGAAAATCCACATATCTTCAAGCCAGTTCCCATATCCATTGTTTGCCTTTGGCTTCAGTCTCAGTCCTGCGCACCTGCACCCATCCCTCTTTAGAGCCTCTTTCTCGATTATGGATGATCCCAACCAATCAGGGATCAAGCTTGCATGTGTTGCCACTGGGGGAGAGCCCTGAATTCTTCATTTGGAGCCGTCCACCCTGGACTTATGGAAATGAGAGTTCAGCCACCTTGCCAGTCCTCCATGGGTTTGCTAGCTTTTTTCCCACATGTGCTGCCCCTCCTGCCAGCCCCATCAAATCTGCCTGCCTGGTCTGTTTGATTTTTCTGAAATCAGACACCCTCCTCCTCCCTGCGCACCATCTCTTTTTCCCAAATAGAGATGTCCTTAGAAGACAGTATCCTTTAAAGAGACACACATGCACCCTAAACTAGCGTGCACAAATTTATGCATTTTCCTGGTCCCATTGGCCTGGGTCTTTCCAGTATCTAGCAGTGCCCCTGCCCGGCATTATGAAGGCAGTCAGATCTGGTATTATGCTGACATCACTCAGGGCAAGCAAGGCAAATTAAGAGTGAGTACAAAGGTTCCTGGACTGGTACCTTGGAGATTCTTCCTGAATATGCAAGTTCTTTTGTTCTTCTGTAGCAATCCATGAAGGATAATTAAAAGTGGGAAGGGGGTGCCTTCTATGCTCTGTTGCAGAGTATCACCTCCTTTCAGCTCAGCCCTAGATTAAACACTTGAAAAGGCATCTTGTTGTGAGTGATGGATTCCCCAAGTCGGAGGGACAACTTGGGGGGTGCGTTCCACATTGTCATTGCTCCTCGGGCCCCTGAGAGGGCAAGATTAGCATAAAGGAAAAAGATGTGCTGACAACTGGAAGGAATAGAAATATGACCATTTCTGGTCATTATGCAATTCAAAAGATTTCACTGCAAGCAAACTTGGCCACATTTCAGCATTCAAATTCTATTGCTTGAAATTTGAAGTCAATTTTTAAAAACTTGATGAGCATTTCTGTTGTCACTTTTCCAAACAGAAAAATTAGACTTTGGAGTGTTTCCACTTCAAACTCTTGGCGTTCCCTAAATGAGGTGTTTGTTTGTTTGATTAAAGCTTTTACAATCCATCCCATTACGAGCATCTCTGGACCGTTTCTAGCATCTCGGGACAGTTTAACCTGGGGCATTTAACCCAGGACTTTGCCAAGGATTCTTCTTCTGTTTGCTTTGAGGGAAAGAGGCTGTTCTTTTACGCAAGACTATTTTTCTGGAAGTTTTCCTTTCTGCTTTTTTACAGGCTTCTCTACATGAGATATTTATTGTGAGCTTGCAATCCTGCAACCCCAGATGGAAATTTGCAGAGCATTCTCACAGCACTTCCAGCTTCCAGAGACTATTTATTGTTTGTTTGTTTGTGTGAGCAAAGTGCATGTGCTTTAGAAGCATCGTGTATTTCAGAATTCCAGACAGTGCTACCTTGCGTTTTGTAATGAAATTTATGGAAAGGAAGAGAAGAAAACCCCCAGGAGGGAGGGAGGAGGGAGGGGGGAAAACCCCTCCTGTGAAGAACACTCTAATCCTCCAGAGAAGAAAATAGAAGAGGAAGCTTTGCTAAGAGTCTCCTTACATGCCTCATGCAGAAAAGGCCTCTGTTTGCCTTGCAGGAAGAACATCCTGCCAGAACTGTGATGCAGCTACAGAAAAGGCAGATGCTATTTTTGGCTGCATTAATAGGAGCATTGCTTCCTGGTTCCTCTCTATCCTGCTCAATATCTGCCTTGCATGTCATGTCCAGTTCTGGCCACCACACTTCAAGAAAGATGCAGACAAACTGGGAAAAGTTCAGAGGAGGCAACAAAGATGATCTAGGCTGGAAGCAAAGCCCTGTGAGGAAAGATTGAATTGCTGGGCATGCTTAGCCTGGAGAAGAAAAGATTGAGGGGAGGCAGAATAGCATGTTAGAAGTACATGAAAGGCTGCCACAAAGAGGAGGGCCAGAATCTCTTCTCAGGCATCCCAGAGCGCAGGACACGGAATAATTGGTCAAGTTACAGGAAGCCAGACTCCAGCTGGGCATCAGAAAAAGTTCCCTGGCTGTTAGAGTAGCACAGCGATGAATCAGACCCAACGAGGTCATGGGCTCTCCCACACTAGAGGCATTCCAGAGGCAGTTGCGCAGCCATCCGTCAGAGATGCTTGAACCTGGAGCCTTGCGCTGAGCAGGGGGTTGGCTTAATGGCCTTATAAGCCTCTTGAACCTGGAGCCTTGCACTGAGCAGGGAGTTGGGTTAATGGCCTTATAAGCCTCTTGAACCTGGAGCCTTGCGCTGAGCAGGGGGTTGGCTTAATGGCCTTATAAGCCTCTTAAAACTCTCCTGTTCTATGATTCTCTATATGCAGTTCCCCCCCCTCAAGTGGGTGTTTTCCTCTTTGCCTTTCTGTATGTTCCATCACATAACACAAGGTGGCGCTGTGGTATAGAGCACAATCTAACTTTACACGAGGTTTCTTTGGCAAATGTTGGCATCAGGCAGGAAAATACTGCATTATCCTTTCAGAAGGAGGAGGAGGAGGAGGAGAGAAGCAGAAGCAGCAAAGACAGCTGGAGAAGCCCTGGATGCACAGGATTCCATGAGTCCTGGGCACACAATCAACACCTTGTGTAGAAAAGCCCACTGGAAGCCACAGCAGGCAGGTGTGAAGTATACAGCAGCCTTCCTTAAAAGTAAACTGACAAAGCATGAGAAATGAAGGGTTAACCCAAGTGGTATTTCTAAAAGCTCCAATTATGTAAAAGGAAATAAGATTTCCCATCTGAATGGAAGATAACTTACTGCGGGTGGGGGGGAGAGAGAGAGAGAGAGAGAGAGAACTGTTTTGTTTGAGGTGATTGACTGATTTTCACCAGCTACACGAAGCTGTAATTATGGGAAAACAATCAAATCTCTATGTGGCGTTTGTGGCAAACTGGTCTGGCCACTTCTTTGTATTATAGCAGAACTGGTTTGGCAGATTCGGATTCAGTGAACCACCTTCCTGCTGATGGGTTAAAGAAACGCAAACTGGTACAGCAAGTTTGACCGAAATGCACACACACCAAAAAAAAATAAAAAAATAAAAAATGGCTTATTGTCTCTGCAAATGTACCTACCCTGTGCTCTCCTATCTCTGCTGCGTTCCCCAGCGTTTTTTTCTCTATCATGACTTGATAGAGCAGCACAGGCATTAAGGACGGAAGAAAGAGAAAGAGAAGCCAGGGAAAGAGGCTGCGGTAACCTGATGTGAGTATTGCTGCCTTGGGATGGAGTTTCTCTAGAATCTTCCTGCAATCACACAGCATATGGCTTGGGAGAGTAGAACCGACTTGGAATATAGTTCCCATGCGATGAAAACATATCCAGGAAAAGGGCTGATGTGCCCAGTGCAAGACATAAGCCCTTAAAGGTGAGTGAGTGCTTCGCTCTCAGAAGGTGCATGAAGATTTGCGTGTGCATGATGGGTTTGGGGGGTTCTCTAGCAGTTTGATCCAGTTGCCATACAAGATATTGCTCACGGTGTGTATTTTATATGATTCGATAATGTATGACCAGACCAGCCACTGTTAGAACCAAGAAACTTGGTCAGACCTTGATTGAGCTTGTGAGTCAATTACTATGCTCTTATCTTTTATATATATTTGGAGAGTACGACATTTCCTGATTATGCCACTACCAACCTCAAAAGATAGCAGGAAGGTGTGTTTTAAAGCAACCTTGCCTCCTGTGCACACTGAAGAAATAAGCTGGCTTTTGATTCTGCCAGGAAATGAATTCTGTGGCATACAAAAGCCTGCATATTCTTAAATGTGTGGGAAGTGGTGCTGAAAATAATGCCACACTGCCACAGTGCCTAGTCTGGGTCCGTGGTAGATGCAGATACTTGCAAAAATAAGCAGAGCGCTGCTGGATGAGACAACGGGTCCATTGACTCGAACCCTGCTCCCTCCAGGAGCCATTCAGGTTCCTCTGGGAAATCCACGAGGAGGTCATGGAGGCCCTGTTTTCTCCCACGATCCCTTCCCACCTCTGCATCAAGTGGTATTCAGAGAGGTTTTATTTATCTCCCACAAAGCCCTAACAAATGACCACAGTAGCCCAAACATCCCTTTAATTTTTGTTTCCCAAGGGAGACTGCAGACAAGTATAAACCTGATCAGTTTGCTTGGGTCAAAATCAATCTGGATTCATTTCACCGAGTTTTTCCATTTGAAAAGTGTATTTACCAGTTTATTGTTTATCTGTCTGTCTATTAACATACTTGCCACATAGCACAATTCTCCAAGCAGCTCAGAAAGCAGATGAGACATTCGCCAAACACAATGCCATACAATGTCTGACATAATTAAAACTGAGTCAATTAAAACATGCCCTGGACTATCAGGCATTTATTGTTGTTCTGTGCCATCAAGTAGTCACTGACCTTGGGTGACCCTAGGAATGAGTGTCCCCCAGGAAGCCCTGGCCTTCGCAGCCTGGCTCAGCTCCCGTCGACTCGAGGCAGTGGCTTCCTTCATGGAATCCCTCCAGCTCATCGTCGCCTTCCTCTTCTTCCGCGACGCGACCTTCCACTTTCCCTCGCACGATGGGCTTCTCCAGGGAGTCCTGCCTTCTCATGAGGTGCCCAAAGTAGGGCAGCCTCAGGTCTGTCAGTTTTGCTTCCTGGGAAAGCTCCTGCTTGAGTATGGGGCAAGTGTTATTTAACAGGGCTGGCTGATTACAAAAGTCTTGACCTGGTGCCCAAAAGCCCATACGGATGGTGATTGGTGACCCTCTCTGGGAAGAATCAGGGGCCCACCAGAGAAAAGGCCTTCTTCCCGGTAGCTAACTTCCTCACTGCATATGGTATGGTATGTGGAACTTGGTTAAGTCTGCTAAAAAATAATTGTTTTTAATATTTGACACATTGCACATTGCACAGTCTTCCCCACGCCCACCACACGTTAGGCGCTGTTCAGAAAGCAGACGTGGAAGAGTCCCTACTCAGTTAAGCTTCCAAGGCGGGCATAATCTTTCACACACCTGGAGAAGCAAAATATATGACACCAGAAGTCAAACAAGGAACTTCTGCTTCCCGCATTCCTTTGAAGCAGGTGCCGCTCGCTGGCACAGGGCTGTGGAAGGAAACAGCTGCGTTGCTGAGCTGAAGCTCCTACTCAGCAGCCGGCCTGAAGTGTCTGAGAAGCCCACGTCCTGGCAGCTTGCCTTCTCCCATTCTTTGGCCCCTAACTCAGATTCAGCGATACACTGTCCCTGAACACGGAGGTTCAGTTCAGCAAAGACAGCCATGTAGCCAAAGAAATTTCCTTTATTTGTAAAAACGCAGCACACAGGTATTGAAGCAAGATGCATGCTTCGGCCAGCAGCAAAAGCTTCGAACACAGGAGTGTCTGCCATCAGCAGGACTCCATCCCTTCTCCACTCGCCACTTGGCAACTGTCACGGACCGCTGAGAGCAATCCGTGCCATCCATCTCTTCGGCTTTCCTCGGCCGCAGAAGCACGTGGCCCTGCTGCATGCTGTGTGTGAAGGGGTGGGGGGCTCTCTGGGAGGAGGAGGCGCTTTCCTCGGACTGCTTTTGCAGGACTTGAGACTCGCCATGCAACTTTTCTCCGGCTTGCCTCCCTGGTTATCGTTAAGATGGAAGATTGCCCTGATGCATAGGCAGTGCAGAGCAATAGCACACCTACTGGGTGGGGACCGATGAACAGAGGCTTTGGTAGCCTCTGCTATTCCTGCTCGGTGGCTTGGTGCTCGCTGCCTTGATCAGCGGCCCCGGCGAGGTCTCTCCGTCTGTCTGCTCTCCGAAGGTGGGCAGGCAAAGGCGAGGTGGCTCATTCGCTCAGGAATATGCTCTTTCCACAAATATAGTCAGTCCGACAAGACGTGATGGGAAGACTCTGCTCACTCCACACTGCGCTGATGCCATGAAAGGCGGCCATCCGATTTGTGCCAGGAGACGTGCCCTGAAGATGGGAACATGGACGCCTCTACTCAAGAGCCCTGTCCCAGCCCTGAGCACGTGCCGGGTGGGCTTGTGCGAGGCCCCTTTCCCTGCGGCCATGCAAAGGGGGAGAAGTGAGCGAGCCCAGGACTGCTGTGCTGGCGTTCGCAGAAGTATCCAAAGGCCTTGGCACTTCGCTGGTGCTGCAGGAGGGATGGCGAATGACGAGGCTCCAGAAATGGCCGGCCGGCTTGCACTCCTGGGCGTTAGAGCCCCAGATAGCTGGGGCCTGAGGGACCACCTTCTCCCATAGGTATCTGTGGCAATTTGTGGCAATGCGACACTCCAATTTACATGGAATGAATAGAATGAGGCTCAGTGTACAAAACCTTAGGAGTCACATTTGCTGTTGCAGCACCAGCCTTGTCAAATGCACTTCCCAAGGAGGTCTGACAAGCCCAAATACTACATAGTCGTGGAGTATTGTGCTCAGTTTTGGGCCCCTCATTACAGGAAGGATCTAGCCAGGCTAGAGTCAGTGCAGCCAAGGGCCACAAGGTTGGTGGCCGGTTTGCAGGGGGTGCCGTATGAGGCGAGATTGAGGGAACTGGGTCTCTTCAGCCTGGAGGAGAGGAGACTCAGAGGGGATCTGTTGGCGACATACAGGTATGTGAGGGGGTGTCACACGGAGGTGGTAGAGGCCTGTTCTCCCCTGCAGAGGAAGGCAGGACGTGCTCCAAGGGAGCAAAGCTCAGGGAACCCAGGTCCAACTTGGATGCCAGGAAGCACTTCCTGACAGTCAGGACCCCGAGGGTGTGGAATGGGCTTCCACGGGAGGTCGTTGAGGCCCCATCAGAGAGGGTGTTCAAGGACAGGCTGGACATGCACATGGTGGGCATGTCATGAGTGGAGCCGGCTGGAGCCGGGGGTCAGACTAGAGACCCCTTCTGACTTGCTCCGTTTCTGTGTCTATGTACTGGGCTAAATCCTGGATCCTCCAAGTAGTCATTGGGCTTATTTTTATATCTGATTTTTTAAAAGCGTCTTCTCCTATTTTCTGTTCTGCTATGCTGTTCAGGTTTATAAGGATTTGATTGTCCTGCTCTGAATTTTTGTTTTGCCCTGATGGTTTTTCCTCTTGTTTATTTTTGTACTGGTTATGTAATTGTTCCGTTTTGGTTTTAATGATATGGTGTTCACTGCAGCAATGCTCTATTATAAGAAAAGTAGGCTTTTTCTAAAGTATGTGTTTTAGATGTCATGTCAGAGCACCTGACTTGCAGGAAATACTTATTTATCTTATATCGCAGGTGGATCTGGTACCAAACAGATGGAGTGAGCAATCCCATGGCCTCAATATCTTGTCTGGAGAGACAGAGGAAACTGGGATTTCTCGCTCCTGACTCAGAAGGAGAATCAGCTGCTGTAGGAAGCAGCACCCTGGCTGGCTCTCAGACACAGCGATTGCCAGATGGGCAAAAACACTTGCATAACAAAACACGCAGGACCGGGAGGCAAAGATTTCCAGCTCTGCACTGGGTGGTCCGAAGCCCCCAAGTTCAGGGGCTTTGCATCCTTAGTATTAAGCTAGAAGTCAGGGCAGCAGGAACTGGATGTACCCCAACCAAATACACTCTTGATAGACTTCCACTGATGCATGTTTCTGCACTGTGCCCATCGTATCGATTGCTGATTTGGAACATTCAATACTTGGTAATGTTCCACCAAGAAACAGACAAGAAGATCATTTGAGGGATCATGTCTAATGAAAGCAAAGGGAAATCAGAGGTCTGAACAAAACTGTTAATTTTGCATGCAAGTTACTATAATTATCTTATTAACTGATATTAAGTTAATAAGATAACCGCATTCACAAAAATAATGCATAGAATGCAGCTAAAATTGTACAACAGAAGGTGCGAAACTGTCCATTTTAGAACAATTTCACAAATGTACAAGAGTTACACCAACAAACATTTCACAACTCTATTACAAGATCCATTGTCTTAAATCACAAGGCCCAATCAGTAGAAATTAGCACTGTTGTGCTCCAAATATATTCCGTCTGGACAGTCTTCTTCAGTTGCTGTTTACATGACTTCAGAGGTATATTCTTTGTGGATCCGAAACACTGGATTTCAAAATTATTAGCAATGCATGGAGGGGGTTAAAATAAAGAAGTATTGATCTGTGCGCCAATGCAAATAATGGTCTTTCCCCATTAATTGTAAAACCCTATTAATTTAGGACAGTTGCTGCAAATGATCTCCTAGTCTGCACTGCATATAAGTTTTAAATTCAGATTCAAAGCAGCATGCATCTATAAAAGCAGATTAAGCAAATTCAGTTCTGCACTTTCCCCATATCAAAATTTGAAAATAGCCCAATTTCATATAAATACCCCCAAATATTTTGAATCTCCGCTGTGGTCTCCCTGCACTTCCGTATCCATGCAAAAGAGACTTGGGATACAATCCACTGGGGATACCTGTAGCCCTCCAAACTCTGAGGATTATGTCTGTGGTGCTTTGGACGGGAGAAAAGGCTGAGGCAGTGCCAGGATATCTTTGCACTGGGCTGGTACCAATCCCCATTCCGGAAGGCCTGCAAAATCCCTTCTCTGAGATCACTTTTGCAACCTTGCAGCTGTTGAGTTTCTTTTCTCATGGGGAGGGGGATCTAACTCAGATCCCCAGATGAAATTAGAGCTCTTTTCCGAGCTTGGATCTTGGAATCCAAAACTCTTATGTTCTAGGATTTGTGAAGTTTAGCGTATTTCCCCGAAAATAAGATTGGGTCTTATATTAATTTTTGCTCCAAAAGACACATTAGGGCTTATTTTCAGGTGATGTCTTATTTTTTCATGTACAATAATCTACATGTTGTTGTTGTTAGTCGCGAAGTCGTGTCCAACCCATTGTGACCCCATGGACAACATTCCTCCAGGCCTTCCTGTCCTCCACCATCCCCCGGAGTCCACTTAAGCTCATGCCAACTGCTTCAGTGACTCCATCCTGCTGCCTCATCCTCTGCCACCCCCTTCTTCTTTTGCCCTCAATTGTTCCCAGCATTAGGCTCTTCTCCAGGGAGTCCTTCCTTCTCATTCGGTGGCCAAAGTATTTGAGTTTAATCTTCAGTATCTGGCCTTCTAAAGAGCAGTCAGGGTTGATCTCCTCTAGGACTGACCGGTTTGATCGCCTTGCAGTCCAAGGGACTCACAGGAATCTCCTCCAGCACCACAGTTCAAAGGCCTCAATCTACATGTATTCATGTACAAAAATCTACATTTATTCAAATACAGTCATATCATCTTCTTCTGGAACATTGTCATAACTCTTCAAACCCTGAATTGTGTTGCAACGGACGTACTAAATGCTTCCGTCTGGCTGATGATCTTAACTGGGGCTTATTTTTGGGGTAGAGCTTATATTACAAGCATCCTGAAAAATAATGCTTGGGCTTATTTTCCAGTTAGGTCTTACTTTCGGGGAAACAGGGTACATAGCAGTGACCAAAGAGAATTCACCTGAGATGTATTAGACCATTGCACCAGTTCCTAAAAGAACAGGTCACTTGAATTTAAAGGCTTTTGTCTCTTAAAGAGGCTCCCTTTTAAGCTATCACATATATAATCCCATTAAAACCAAGCCAACAAATGATACAATGCTAGGTGATATTTTTACATTGCTGTTACATGTATGCAAAATTTGCAATGAAGGTCTTGCCCTAGATATGGCACCTACCGATCCAAATTGAAGCAGCCCCTGGTGAATGAGGCCATGTCTGAATGCAGGCAAGTCCTTGACTGAGTTGCGCAAGGGACCTGCACAGAATGCCCATTCGCATGACAGTGGTACAGCGTGCAAGCGGGTTCCCCGTGTGTGATCCCATGCGTTGTGGTTGTGCGAGAACCAAGAAGACATGAGTGGAGGCAGGTGCATGGGTCTTTCCCGTCCACCAGTCATGTGGCTTGGTGCAGGAGAAGCGATCTGGAAGGCAAGAGGGGTCGGGATTCACCGACATGGCACATTAGGATTCCAGGCGGAAGTCGCTCACGTACCTCTCCAGCTGGATGCGATGGCCAACGGTTGCTTGGCACGTCGGCAGCCCCAGCCCTGGATCCTGCAGAACCAGGAAGAAGTGCGGCCGCAGCATCTTTATTTGCATAGGCAGGAGTCCAGGTGGCAGGCAGAGAGGTGGGGAGGCATCATTCCCAGAAAGTACCACCCGTCTCCTCCTGGATCTAAGCCATGGGAACCAAAAGGATGGACATGGATAATTTCGTTCCATCCTGCCAAGGAAGCCAAGATGCTGTGGCTCAGTTCCTTTTCTCCCCACGTTCTGAAACCCACCCATCTCTGTTCCTCCATGAGACCCTGCTTCTTTATCACAGGGCTCCATCCTCTCTCACACACGTACACATGGTCATCAGGAATCGGGTTCCAGCGACCTCTGTTGCATTCCGGGTTCAAGGACAACCATTGCATATCCCTGTATAAGGTCCTCCTAGAAAAGCCATTGTCCTGCTTGGCAGACAATAGTTCTCTATTTAAAGGTCTGTCAGAGAACAATGTTCTTTAGGAAGGTAACCAGTAACTGAAGGGCTGTTTTAAAGATAAACGGCATGAAAAGTAGAGGTGGTGTATTCCTGCGTACTTTTTATCTAGATGCACATCTATGCCTATAAATTGGCATCGTGAAACGTTACGCAAGTCTGCACACTCTTTTCCTGATGAGGCATTTCCCCCTTTTTTGGAGAGTAAGCGGCCACCCTAAACAGAGACCTAGATTGCTCTGTCTGGACCTAAACCAATCTGGAGCCTGCCAGAAGTGTTGGACTACAACTCCCATGTTGTCTGAGGAACGATAGGAGCTGTAATCCAACATATATTGAGGGTGCCAGATTTCGCAAAGGCTGCCACCAAGATATCGTGCCCAATTCTATGGAAAGCACTGCAGGTGAAAACCGTTGTGTGACTCCAGAGTGCAATCCATTTGGGAGGCACAGAACTGACCGGTGGGAAGAAAGGAGCTTCTGTCGGCCACACGCTTCTAAGAATCATGCTGAGCGCCTCCCACACACACCTGTGGGTCGAATTCAACCTGCTCCAGCTTCCCCAGACTCAGCTTGGTTGCAATCCTCTGCACTTACCTGGGAGTAAGGCAGCTGAAGAAAGAGAGGGTTAAACATGCACACAGCTGCGTCATGAGGGTGTACTTCAGAAAGAACAGTTCGGGCACATTTATTTATTTATTTATTTAAAAGGTTTCTATGCCGCCCCCATCGCAACAAAGCCTCGGGGTGGCTCACAAAAAATACAAAAAAACATACATAAACAATAACAATATAACAATTTAAAAGGAAAAAAACATTTAAAACCCCCAGTGCATTCTCGGCTAATTTAAAATCCTAATAAATACAATAATTTAGCAATTAAAATAAGTTTTAAATAAAAAGGTCTTAGCCTGGCGCCGAAAAACAAATAATGATGGCGCCAGGAGGACCTCTCTGGGGAGCACATTCCATAGGAAGAGGTTTTGGGAGCCTCAATGCTCGATTCTTCATTTTTCCAGAGTCATTTTACTGCTAGAGGGGTCAAAGCTTGGTGGCTGAGCACTGCCGTTTTGCTGTGCCGTGCTTTGCTTTGCTTCGCTCTGGAAGGCCAGGTTCTATCCCTGGCATCTCCAGTTAGGACCAGGAAAGAATGCTGCCTAAAACACTGGAAAAGCACTGCTGCTGACCCGTGTTGACACTACTGGGCTAGCCAAACCAATTGTCTGATCAGCACAAGGCAGCATTCCATGTCCCCAGCCACCTGCCACTCAAAATACGCAGCTTGCCCTGCTAAGAGCTGCCAGGGCACTACCAGAGAGCCTGCCTCACTACTCTGAAGAGTCCCAAGGTAGAAAAGAAGGACAACAAAGGCCCCCCACCTGCAGTCTGGTGTTGGTGAGGCCCAGGAGTCCTTCCGCAGGAAGGGCATTAATCTATAAGCCAATGAGAAAGTATGGAACCCAAAACACCAAAAGTCTAAATTGCTTGAAGTAATTTAATGTATGATATCAGTTTAATTAAAATTAAGAACTATGAAAGGATCTGCTGCATCTGAGCTAAAGCCTGCCTATGGTGCATCCAGGAAGTCCTTGGGACAAATCTGAGCGTAATAGCAGCTCGGAGTTGTGCTTCCCAAGGAACTGCCTCTGACAGTGGAGCTGGCATCTAGCCCTGAGGACTAGCAGCCGTTGACAGCCTTCTCCCCCATGCAAATGCCTAATCCCCCTTCAGAGCCATCCAAGCTGGTGATCGTCACGCCATCCTGTGATAGCAAATTCCATCCTTTAACTGGGTATTGTGAGAAGGACTGCCATTTCTCCATCCTGACTCTCTCTCCACTCCACTCAATCGACCTACCTTCTCACATTGCAAAAGAGGAAGAAAATCCACCTGCATATTTTTTGTTCATTGTTGCTGCTTCAATAAGTCCAAGAGCCTTTCCTTTCCAAAAGAGAAGCAATAGGCCGGCAAGGTTGGGCTGGTTCATGCAGGGGTAAGACAAGGACTAGGGAAATCTGTATTCGCATGAACACTGAGACATGAAGCCGACTAACTGATCGTGGCCTCGTTGCTTTCCCTCAGCCTGTCCTACCTCACAGGGTTCTTGTGAGGATAAAAGAGCCACTTTGAGCCCCTTTAGTGATGTAAAGGTAAGCAGCCAATCAGTGCTGTGGTGTGTAGGAAACGGGTTGCTTTGTACTGTGCAGCTATGCCATGTCCCATATTTAATGCCAAAGTCCTGCCAGAGCAGTGGGGTCAATGCAACAGCAGCAGAGAAGCCGTGCCCCACAGATGCTTTGGACTACAGCCCCCATATTTCCCAATCATTGTCCCTGATGGCTGGGGATGATGGGGTCACACCTCAAAACCTCTGTGGGCCACCCAGTGAACTACACCTTCCACTGCAGCAATGCCAGGGTCATGGCCACCATAAGCCACAAGCCCCCCCTGTGAGCTGTGCCTTTAAAGCACCCCAAAGCAGTGACAAATTGCTGTGAGGATCAAATGCAGCAAGGAGGAAAGCTGGAATATCACTCCAGTGTAATAGCACTGATTTATCTCCATGCTATGAGGCTGGGAAGGTAGAGACCGGCAGAGGCAAAAGAACATGGCCAGATGGTGGGGCTTGTTTTTGGCGGCCGGTGTTGGTAACCCTAGCCAGCTTGCAAATTTAGAATGCCTCCTCGGTTGTCCAAGGCAGTAAGAAGTTGCTGCACAGATCTGGAGCTGGAATTGGCCCTTCTGTGTTCCCTGTGCAAGCCACACCTTCGCCACCTATGCCCTCCGGGCAACCTGCAGCAGGCCAGGATGGTAGCATTGACGGAAGCCGTTCCCTCGCTCCTCTTCTCCTGAGCTGGCACCGCATGCGTGTGCTTCTGCGGAGAGTGCTTGGCAATAAAAGATGTGCCCACCAGCTCCTGGGCTTGCCACACTTCTCTGAGCAAGAGTTCTCCCCCACAGCTTAGCCAAGAGAAGATTTCTTTGTCTTCTTCCAAAGGAATATTTGGCATAGCAGTCTACATTTTTTCATAATTGATTTTCACTCCCCTAGCAGTTAAAATTCTCCAATATTTGTTTTAAAGGTGTTATACTTTTAATTGGATTTTCAGGGAAGAGAAGCATATAATAGGCATACAAATTGATACTGATCGGGGGTTGGCCATTTGCTTCTCCATTACTGGAGGAGAGCCAGTGTGGTTTAGTGGTTAAAAGTGGGATGGGACTTGAGCAATCTGGATTCTGGTCTCCGCTCAGCCATGGAGCTCACCGAGTGGCTTTAGATCAGTCACTCACTCTCGGCCTAGCCTACCTCACAGGGCTGTTGTTGTGACGATCAAATGGAGTGATGAAAGTTGCCTTGAGAAAAAAGGCGGGATATAAATGCAATCATTACATAAACAATAACTTGGTTCCTTGGCCCACATCTTGCAAAAGAGGAGCAGGGATGGACGATGGAGTAATTCACAGACGTTCACAGGCTGGGGCTGAACTCTGAAGTTGCCCAGATGATCATAAAGCGGCAAGGTCATTATGAAGGATCCCCGAAATCCTGCAGCTCCAATGCTAGCAGAATACGCACCATTGCGATCCTGTGTTTGTATGCAGGTGGAGAGGGGCTTCTGAAGAAGGAGGGGCACAAAGGTTTATTTTTTATTTAAACGTCATTTTAATTGTTGATTTTATTTATTGATTTTAACAACTTTGGCCAGGATGTCTCCAACTGTATTTTATTATATTGATGATATTTACTTGTGTTGTAAGCCGCCCCAAGGCTGAGGCGAATGGGGCGGCATATAAGTCTGCTAAATAAATAAATAAAGAGATTTTTAAAAATTTCATAGAATCATAAGTTGGACAGGCCTAGAAGTCCACTGGGTCCAACTCTTGCTCAGACAGGACTCAGGTCTCCCATCCAGATTCTAATCGGTCTGGACCCTGCTTAGCTTCCAAGATTAGGCAGGGACAGCAACTTCAATAATAGCAACAAATCCCCCCTTCGCCTGCAACTGAGCTGCTAGAATCACTGACATGCAGTAAGTCAGACATAAATGTGCATTTATTTGGAGAGCATCCCATGCATGGCTTATGGGAAGCAGCAGGCCACTGATCACTGGTACTGGGGAACCAGGTGCACAGGACTGGAGCGCCTTCATCTGCCACCACCTCCGTCAGAACTTTTATTAAATTCATTTATACTTACCTCTCAAGGAACTCAAGGCAGCTTCCTTCATAATTCTCCTCCTCCTACCAGACTTATCCTCACACTGACCTGGAATCCATACAGTCACCTGGTGGAAATGAATTTGCCCAGCAGCAAAATATGGTGCCTGCTGTCGAGCAAAGCATTTTGGGCAACCTGGCCACCCATGCCCAGTTCAGAGAATCGGTTTGACAACAGACCCGTTCCCAGGAGAGATGGAGGTGGCTGGAACCAGATTCTCGGATTCACACAGCTACCTTCCTTTGGGGACTTCTCTTGAGGATGCGGCTGGGCGTTCTGGTGACGGTCCCACCCCACTGCAGCATCTGCTACTGCCTGAACCACAGTTTTGCATCTGGCTGTGGCCACATCCCAGGCATTGTTTAGTGCCTGACTTCAGTTGATGGATCACGTTTTCCTTAAGGAAAACCCAAAGTAGATCCCAGAGGTGTGAAAGCTGCTCCGTTCTCCCATCACCACCCCCAAGTGCATTGGTGTATTTTTCGTTGTATGAGTCAGTCGTAACCACTTAGTTATGTTGCGTACAAGTGAAGAGGTACTTTTGCTATAACCCACCAACCCAGGACAAAGAAATATCTTAGCAGCTTTGCTTCTCTCATTTCTAGGAGAAATTCCTGCTTATATTTCAGAAAAGAACTCCTGTAATCACAGTAAGGCTCTGAATATGTGTCCTGAAGGATTTTTTTTGTTTGTTTGTTTTGGTTTTGGGTTTGGGTTTGGGTTTGGGGTGTTTTTGGTAATCTGAGAAGGACTTGGTGAATCACCTTGGGCTCCTCACAAGGGGATAAAAGGTTGGATTCTGATGCAATGCAGTAATGAAAATAGTAATCCTAGGCATTTCCCTGTATACACACACTCATGCACACACACGTTAAAGAATTTGGTGCAAAGCATAGGAAACTATTTTCTCTTGCTAGTCAGGGTTGCCAGTGAGAGGAGAGAATTTTGGAGAAAGAGTTGGATCGGGGCCATTCTGCAGCTGTGTTTAGTCCTAGAACTGTAGTGTTTGTCTCGCTGAATAAGCACATAAGAAGCTCCCTTGTCCTGGCGCTGTATCCCCCTCCGTATTCCTTCCCCACCAACATTTATTTTATTTATTATATCAAGCTTTTTTAGACTGTCCTACTGGCATCTCAGGATGGTTTACAACAAGCAACAGATAAACTGGCACAGCATCCAGTAATTCAATAATATAATATAACATACAGCTACTTCCTCGAGGATCTACTCTGCTTTCTGTGTAGGATATTATCCTGCATATTCCAGCCTAGGGTAGACTCCTAGAGTTTTCTACAAGAGGCATTTCTTGTGTGCGCATCATTCCCTCTTCATGGTGCTTTTGCAGGTTCTTCTGACTCCCAAGTGCTTCTATTTTCAATGAACTCTTCCAGAAAGGGTGAGGGGTAGAATTATTTGTGAATGGAAAAGAAAATGCTTTTCCCATTTTTGTATTTGTGCTATTCCACCCAACTACACTTCTACCAGGTGGTTACATAGCAGAAAAACTGGAAGGGTAGTGCTCCTCCTGTAGCGCTTTGATCTCATTCTTTGATGGCACCAAAATAGGTACACTGGATTAACAGCTTCGTGTAGAAAAGCCCTTTGTTGTGGGAGTAACTGTAAAAGCGTGTAATCGGCTGTGCAGCATTTCCTGTACCTCTTTTCCCTCCTCATCCCCTCCTGTGCTTCTACTTTGCCTGGATTTTGATGGGAAGGGCTGGCAGAAGCAGCGAGCTATTTCTGTTGGGCTCCCTTTCGTGCTGTGCAGACAGAGTCCCACAGCCATAAATAGCCACAGAATCTATTTTTAAACCTGCAGCACTGTGGGATCAGACCTGGTACATATTTTAATCTATTATGGGGAGTCCTCTCTATTACATTTTTCCAAAACTTATACACGCACACATTTCTGCCATTGTTGTTGTTCTTCCAAGCTGGCTGACTGCTCCCTCTAGCACAGGGATGGTACAGTGCCTTTTTGGCTGTAAAGCTCTCCACACTCACTGATGAAACTGAGAAATAAAAAAGTAATAATAATGATAAGTGGACTCAGTTCTAAGACCACGTCTACTAAGCTCCAGCCTTGGATGTCCACAGGGTAGTTTCTTTGTGAGGCGTGCCTTGATTGTGACCCAATACTCAAACCTGGCATTGATCTATATAGAAAACTGCTTCCGCTTTGTTTGCTTAGTTTCCTGTTGATATGGAGAAGACAGCACAGAGTATTTTTCTCCAAACAGTATGTTGCTCTGTGCTCTCCAAAGGGTCCTGTCCTCAGCAGCCCTGCTCTGTTCCTGTAAACTCAAGGCAGTGGCTTCCTTTATAGAATTGATCCATCTCAGCTGTGGCCAAAGGGTTTATCTTTTATATTCTTAGAAACATAGAAACTTATTCTTGATGAAGCCAAATCCATTTAGGTTTAGCTGCCTGCCAAGACAAAAGAGTTTGGCTTTGTTTTTCTGAAGTGAGATAGGGCACCCATCTGACACTGTTCTTATAAATAATATTTAATACAAAGGCCTGACTTAATATAACACTTAACACAAAAGCCGGTTCAACTAAGGGCTTTATCATGTGTACTGAGCACTGAACATCATTCAAATCAGGTTGCGTGTGTCTGGTGACACCATCCCTACAGTCCATTTGCAGACGGAATTGCTTCCTGTCCATCAAACCGGTGCAGTTGCCCTTCCTCTTTTACGTCAGGCAAAGAGCGGGGGTGAACAAAGGGGGTGGTATTTGAAATTTCCTGGCATCTTTGAATGCAACCCTTCTCCATCAGTCTGCCAACATGCCCCAGAGCTTTTCTTCTGGCCCTGAAGGAAAAGATGGATGAAACACCGGAAGCTCTCTGCACCAGTGGCCTGCAGTTCACCACTGTCCCCAACAGCCTTCCCCAAACAGGTGACTCCAGATGTTTCAGACCACAGCTCCCAGAATTCCAGACGACTGGCTGTGCTGGGAGGGACTGATGAGAACTGAAATTCAAAACATCTGCGGGGCGTCGGGTTCGGTTTGGCAGAGACCTTCCTGTGAGGTACAGCCTTGCTCTGTGTTAGTTGTATGGAGGAAGTGGAAGAGAAGGATTCACCCAGATTTGTTCCAGAGGATTCTCACAACCCTCTGGAGATTTGAGGGGCACTCAGGGTGCTGTAGAGGAAGGAGGAGAATTGATCTACTAGCACTGTCCATTCATTTGGCAGAAAGTGTCCGTTAGATAAACCCCTGGACTGTAACCTCCTCAGGGCAGGGACCTGCCCATCTGGTTTATGTTAAAGCAAAACTAATTTGTACCTGTAAAGCATTATGCGCATGATGCTGCTTTGTAAACACCTTTAATAACTAAGGTGGCTGAGCATGATATTGACACTGTAGGTACATCACATGTGTGAAAACTAAGTGAGGGCAGGAAAATTTGCATCTAGATTGCTCTCTGTGGCCCTTTCCTCTCTCTTTTTCTTCTTGTGAGAACATTTCACACTTGACAGGAGAGCTCTCGTTCTGGTTTAGCAACCAGATATCAGATGACTTCTCTGTGTAATATGACCAAGCGATTGCATAGAGAAGTCAAGAAATTCCGCTTTGACAGATTAGGAAAGATTCAATTAAAATGTGGCAAAGAAGCCAGATCCCAAAGGTGGCAATGTTTTGTTTTCAAGGTGCTTTGCAAACAAAGGCTTTTAAAAACAACACACACTCTCTGAATCCACAGAAGGACAGATTGCCTTTAGAGAGCCAATGGCACAAGGGTGGAGTTCTGGCCACAGGTATTAATGCAATTTGAGCTTCCCGGAAAGATTTGTCCTCATAAAGGCCTTTCCCATGGGACCCTGCCCGGTCCTGAAAGGAAATGGCAAGGCCTCAAACTAATGACACCTTTGGACTATCACCAGGGAAATAAAACACCACTGAATAGCCATGATTAAGGCAGGTGTCTAAAGGACATCTGTGCAAAATGCAAAAATTGTCCATGACAAGTGGGTAGTTTGCAACATAATCCCTCTTCCTCTATGGCTCCAGGCATTCAGTTTCATTCAGGCTTTTAAAGAGACCGTTTCCTGTTCACCTATGGTGAGGAAAATGCTTTATCCAGGGGATCAGGAAATGGATAGATCACCCAGACACCAGTAGGCTGAATTTTCCCTGGCTTTTCTTCACATATTACTTTTAATTTCATCAGCAGTTCTTCTCTCTTTTCAGATTACTCACCAGTGCATTAGATTAGCTTGGTTCAGTTTAAAATGTTTTTATTTGTTTTTGATCTGATGCTTATCTTCCTTGTGTATTTCCCATTCCTGGCAATAAACATACAATAATAATACATTAGTTAAAATAAGTTTTATTTGAGAAATTATAATCCTAAAAAACAAAAAGAAAACTACAAACAACATCCATCATCAAAAACATCGAGCCCGCTGGGTCAGCCCCACACCCTTCTTTTTTCATTTATGATAACTTAAAAACATATTTAAATCTATGTGAAGTTCCGTTTCTCTAGCCAATAATAAAAAAAGTCCCAAGTTTGATAGAAGTCAGTATCTTCCTTCTCCTTCAATGATAAAGTCAATCTATCCATTTCTGCTCAGTCCAGGATCTTTTTTAGAATCAGTTCGTCGGTGGGTAGTTCTTCACTTTTCCAGTGTTGGGCAAATGCAATCCTCACTGCAGTGGTTACATGTAAAATCAAATACATTTCTTGTTGACTAATGTCCTCTGGTATAATGCCTAATTTAAAAAAACTTCAGGTTTATAAGCTAAGGATTTTTGTAACATTTCCTCGAGCCATTTATGTATTTTAATCCAATGCTTTTTCACAACATATGATAATAATAAATTAAATAGCTAATCACTTGTTGCCCAAACTCAGCTGCTTAATGGGGCCTCCTACTCACTACATCTGCCAGCACCAAGCAGAGGAACGTGGAGAAAATCTTGCTATTTGCTGAGCTTCTGGTGAAATGCATCTGGGCTCAGCTCCACCAGACACCAGCATTTTTCAAATCAGATGTTGACTCCTGGCAATGCTGTTATAAAACCTTCCATATGAAAGATAGGACCTCATAAAAATCCTATTTTATGAGTGAACTGTCCATGCATTCCCTTTTAGCACCAGGTAAATGGGGGACAGAGAGGCAAAGAGGAGTCCAAAGGAGTCTATGACCAAATGCGCACTGACTGGGTGGATGCACCTGTAACTCTTTGCTCTTGGACTAGAGACTGACCTGTGAACCTGGTTGCATTTGCTGGCCCATGGACCTGGGCACACCCATGTGATGAAACACGGAACATGGCTACAGAAACGTTTGCTGAATCCCTGAACAAGCTCAAGGAAGTCCATGAGAAGGAAGTCCAAGGTAAGAAAACCTTTGGGGAGCCATGATTAAACTTGGGGCTGTGGTGTTACACAATCATTCAGATCATTAGACTCTTTTTAAAATAATAATTAACCCTGAAGGCTGAGGCTTCATCCAGAAACACAGGAGAACTACATGCTGTGGCAGGTGAAGGGTTTTGCCTGCCACAGCATGGTACCTTCCAGTTGTTTTGGACCTTCAAGTCTTGGTCAAAGGAAGGATGAGAGATGTAGTCCCAAAATCTAGAGGACTTGGTTGAGGAAAGCTGGATTAGGTAGGAGGAATTCAGTCTGCTTTGGGTAGGGCAGCCCTTGCCCCAAAGAGTCAGGTTTGCAATGCCTGGGTGAACCTTGCTCTGACTTTCCTCCAGGTGGTAGCTACAAGTAGGAGTACTTTTCCTTTGTTAAGCTGATGCACCAACTTTACCCATTAATAGAAAGGGGAGCTCTGTTTCTTTGTTTCCTTATCAATCTAATATTTATAATCCACCTCCCTTTTTCATAAAAGGACCCCAAAACTCCACCATATCAATGCAATGATGATTCCTTCAACTATGCATTAAAACAGGGTGTTGGATTTCTTCCACCTGGAGGGCCAAATTCAGTTCTGGGGAAGCTGTTGCAGAGGGCACATACCAGTGGTGGGCAAGGTTAAAGTAAAGCAGACTGTGGTCAAAATGCCAACAGACTTTGACTTAAAGCTTTCATTTTTCAAGCCTTGGAAGGATCATTTCACCTTCTTAGAATGGGGAAGGAGCAACTTTGTAAAAACCAGCTGATGCTTGGGACGCCTCTTCCAACCCGAATCTACTGTGACCTACCCGTAGGACCTTCTGCTAAGTGCCATCTCCAGATGGATGGTAACACGGGAGCAGGCCTTCTTAGCAGTGGCCCCCACCCCACAGAAAGCTGAGTGGTGGAGTCAGCCCATCTCATAATTGCTGCCCCTTTTGTCTTCTGCCTTCAACTTTCCCTGGCATTATGGTCTTCTCCAGGGAGTCTTGCCTTCTCGTGATGTGTCCAAAGTAGGACAGTTTCATTTTTGCTTCCAGGAAAAGTCTCTCTTGATTTGATCTAGGACACACTTGGTTCTCTTTCCATCAGTCCACGGTGCTCACAAAGCTCTCCTCCAGCACCATGTTTTGAATGCATCAATTTTCTTCCTGTCAGCTTTCTCCACTGTCCAGCTTTCATGCTTGATCACGGTGATCCAGAACAGAATAGTGGGGATGATCTTGGCCTTGGTGTCCATGAAATGTCCTTACAGTGGGTGATCTTTTCCAGTTCCTTCCTTGCTGCTCTCCCAGGCTTAGCCTCCTTCTAAATTCTTGGCTGAGGGCTCTCTTTGAATTGACGATTGAACCAAGATATACAAAATCTTACAGGATATCTATGACTTCATTAACAGATATTCTAACAGGCAGCTGGAGTTGCTGTGAAGTAGGGTTCTGTGGGAGCCAAAAACTGTGGGTTCAAAGGAGCTGTTTAATGTGTTGAGTGCAATCCCACCTCCGTCTTATCCTTTGGAACATTTACCATGGTTTCCACTTTGTGGTGGTGCCAGGTTGGTTTTGGAAACTGGCCAGTGGTCCAAAGCGATTGCCAACCCATGCTGCAGATGGATCCCATGCCATTTCTCATGTCATACGACGTTCAGCCCCAATTCCAGGCCTTGACTGTACCTTCTTCTTCACTTTCAGGCCTGCAAACAAAACTGAATCAGCTGACTGAGGAGAGGTGTCGGTGAGTGGAGTGGATAATGGTTACGTTTTCTACACTTTGGTGGCTGAGCTTAGATTGTATGAGGGTGGAGAAGTTGAATTTCTTTGAACTGGAGAGCCGAATTCAGATTGAGAGAAGCACCTGAGGCAGACTTCTATCTATTTTTGATTTTCTCATTGCATTTATACCCCACTTTTTATGAGAAACCCCAGGTGGCTTCGGCACTGTTCTTCTCCTTTTCACCTGCAGAACAACCACCTGGTAGGGTAGGCTAGGCTGAGTCAGTGACTGGGCCAAAGTGGGTCACGGCTGAGCAGGGGCCAGAATCCAGTTCCCAAGTCCCAGTCCAATAGTCTAATCTCTCTACCATCCTCCCTCTCTCTCTGGCAAACAAGGGAATAATTGTTTGTGGGAATGGACAACCACCTATCTTCTCACTTTGCTCCTTGTTCTCACCCTGAACTAGGGACACTCAGAGAATTGAAGAACTCTTTGCTAAAAACCACCAGCTGCGAGAACAGCAGAAACTCCTTAAAGAAAATGTGAAAGTGCTGGAGAACAGGTAAACGTCGGCATGCCTGCCACTGCTCTGACCCTACCACATCTGCTCTGCTTCTTTCCAGTGACCCTGAGAGGAAAGTTCTCTTCCCTCCCTCCCTTATTGCTAATACCCATCTGGCCAGATAGGTCTGCCCTCCACACCTCATGCCCAAGCCCAGCTGAGATGGCAGCCATACAAGTGAGGTTGGTCAGGCTGAGAGCCCATGACTGGCCCATAGTCTCTCAGTGAGTTGCATGACTGAGTGGGGCCTAGGACTTGGGTCTCCTAGATCCCCAGTCCAGGGTTCCAACAACCCCATCACATTGACTCTCTGCTTTGAGTTTCATCACAGAAAGCACTGTCTTTCCTACTTTTCCATGGCATAGCCTCTAGGTGGCACTGTGGGGTAGCAGAATAGTCTGACTATGCAAACAGAAAAAAGCACTTTGCTTTGGTAATTAAAGGACACACCTTCTTTTCTCTTTAAAAAAAAAAAAAGCACCCCTTGCAGAATGTACTGTTTAGAAACAAATCCAGAAGGTCAAAACGTGTAAACAAGCATAAATAAGGAACAATGAATGCATGATAGAAAAGCTCTTGGTCCCAGAAGAGGCACTCTCAGCTGCCATGGAAAGCCCCACCTGAACCAAGGTAGAAAAAACAAGATATTCAAGGCACTGAAGGAGGAACAAGGGCAGAAATCCTCTGACACTGGAAGAGCGTAGGACTGATACAGAACTGAGACTGGAGTGCTCCATCTAATGGGTGTCTAAGCCATAAGATTAAACCCTAAGGGCACAGTCCTGTGCAAGTTTAGACAGCAAAGACCTATGACCCTCCAGTGGGCATTCGAGGACATTCTTCTGCCTAAACATGCATAGGATTTGCACCTTTCAGGTGTTAAGTCTTTCATATCCTACAGGGCTAAGTTGGTGAACTTTCACGCATTCCTCTGTCATGAAGCCACTGTTCTCAGTTGAAAAAGGACACTTCGGGGCATTGGGGATGGAGAGATCCTCCGTGGGATCATGGTGGGGCCGCCAATCAGAACCATGCCCAGGCGGCTTCTGCTTTGAACATGCCAAACTCATTTTCTGAACATCACATCCTGGTGAGGAAAAGAACTGGATTAAACAAGCAGTGCCTGCAACCCAATGCAGGATTCTAGCTGCTGCATTCAATTTGCCGCCACTCCCCTTTCACTCCCCATTTCTTTCCCCAAGCATCAGTCAGCATTCTGCAGGCATGGAGCACGCTCAGTCCCTATTGGGCTCCTTCAGGGATCCCTCCTCCACTATTTTATTTATTCATTAAAACATTTCTATGCCGCCCCGTTCGCCAAAGCCTCGGAGCGGCTCACAACTATGCTCCCACCCCGCAAAATGCTTTCTCCTTATGCAAACTTTGGGGGTCCCCCAAGACAGCAAACAGCCTATCCCGTGTAGCCCCCACTATTTGGCCACCTATGCAATGGCACTGGTCCCCCCCACCCCCGTACATCAGAGAGAAAGATGCAACAAGGATGCTTCCAAATAGCCTTTCTGTCCTGGGAAAGTCACGTGTGTCCCTCCGACTTGAAGGTTGCGAGCCGGTCTCTGCGACAGATGCCAAGTCACCCAAGAGCTTGCGAAGAAGAAGCAGTATGAGTTTGGGAGAGCCCATTTTCAGAGTCTACAGCACATCTGCATCCTCAGTAAGTACGCACAGTGGGGAACTGGAGTCCTCTCAAGTCTGGGGTGATTGGAGGGTGGTGAGTGGGACAGATGTGCAGATCTGAAACACACACAGAGGGGCAGATACCCTGGAAGGTTAGTATCCCCACCAACACTCTTAATCCAGAGTTGCTAAGAAAGGGGGAAAGGCTTTAACCTTTCAGCCCCATTACCAACAATCCAGATCAAGGTTGCTAGCAGTGCGAGAAGGCTTTTCTTAATCCTGCAGAGAATCTAGAAGTAGAAAGCATTGGTAAAGTAGCAGATCAAAAGCATTAGGGGTTAATATTGGCTTCCTTGCACATGTTGTGCTTCAGATAGGGTGTTTCTTTCTCTGACTTTCCATGTTATATTACATGACCACTAGGTGGTACTGTGGTGCAGCAGAATTGCACAAATTCACCAGGGTTTCATGCCACCATATCCAGCTAATACCACCTTTCCTCTATCTAAAGATAACCTTGTGAAAATGACCAAAAGGAACAGGACAGGTCGTGGAGGATTATGGTGTTGTATGAAGTGCCTGCAAACTAGCATCAGTGAGGAATCACAAGTTCACATTAGATGCCTTGTATAGAAAAGTTCCAAGTCTTTTCCTCCATTTTCCCAGCAGTCCTGATCTGGTTTATTATTTCCCCAGTACTAATCAGCAGTGAAGGAATTCCAAACTGGATTAAGATCCTTGAAGAAGGAAAAGCCACTTCATCCTCTCTACACCACCTTCAACCTAGCAATTCTGATCAAGAAGGAAAAAGGTGGTCCTGCTTGTGGGAATTGCTAGGAGGGGACAGGGCTGCCTGCCTCCCCCCCGCCCCCCATGCTTCCAAGAGAGATGTTTCACTACCTGCCAGTGCAACCAATCAGAATTCCCTATTCCTTCTGCAATCCTCATTGTAGCTGGTGGGATCCCAGCTGGCTCTTGGATGGCCATATGAAAGACCTACACCAGGTGGAGATGAACATGAGCAGAAGTGGCCAATGGCTGCAGTGCCTGTGGGACAGTGGGTCCACTCCAGGTTGCAGTCTGAACTTTGAAGGAGCTATCCATGATGCTGAACTCACCCCTACTTTAAGGTTCACCACTGCGGACAGTTCCTTTAAACACAGGCTGAACTGTGGAGTGGATGCACAACCTCACTGCCATGGGAGCCACCAGCTGTTCCTGGACAGAGCTACCTACTGAGTGGGATGTCTGCAATGTTTGGACTCTCCTTGGGGGCTAAGGGGACTGGCCACTGCAGAAGCAGTAATTGCACACCCAGGCTGTTCTCCCACCTCACCCAGCAGCTGGGGTTGCACATGCAAAGTGCTTTCTCATGTGAGAAAGCTATAATCCATTGGTTGTTGGTGCTTCCGCTTCACTCAACTAATGTGCATTTTGCCATAAGCACAAGTGTTCTCTGCACTGCTTAAGCAAACAAGTCAGGAGAAGGTTATTTCGGGTCGCCCATCACATGATGATTAGGTGAAGGGGCAACGGCCAGCTAGAGCCATTTATAAAGGCAAATATGATAAAAGCTGGGAGTATTTGGAGCAAATGTGAAAATAGGTGAGCAAGTAATAATAATTATTTCATAATTGATAATTATATTTATATATCTTTATAAATATCAATAATTTGTTTGTTTGTTTGTTTGTTTGTTTGTTTTAGGACATTTATAGGCCGTCCATCACTGTTGTCTCTGGATGGCTTACAATATAATATAAACTAAATCCTAAATAAAATAAATTAGCTATACCATGACTGAATATATAAAAATAGAATGGTTAAAATAAGTTAAATAAATAAATATACAATTAAAATCAATTAACATTAAAATATTGGTCAAATAAAAAGTTCTTGACCTGGCACCAAAAAGCATATAATGACGGCACCAGGCGGACCTCTCTAGGGAGCGCATTCCATAGTCGGGGTGCCACCACAAAGAAGGCCCTCCTCCGAGTGCTCTGTCTCCTGACCTCTTTCAAAGAGGGTTCCCGGAGGAGGGCCTCTGCTGCCAATCTTAGGGGGCAGGAGGGCATATAGGGAAAAAGGCGTTCCTTTAGGTATTCTGGTGCCAAGCTGTTCAGGGCTTTATAGGTAATAACCAGCACCTTAAATTGAGCCCACACTTCAATGGGAAGCCAATGGAGCTGACAGAGGACTGGAGTTATGTGAGAGTAACGCCCAGTCCCCAACAGCATCCTGGCAGCTCTATTTTGCACCATCTGAAGTATCCAGACCGTCTTCAAGAGTAGCCCCATGTAGAGCGCGTTACAATAGTCCAAGCAGGAGGTAACCAGTGCATGTATATAGTAATTATAAATACTATTATAACTTTATTATAATTATTACTAAATTATAAATGTTATAGCTATATTATTATATTAATAAATTATAAATATGATTATTTTTTCCTTACATAGCCCTGCTGTACTCTATTTTATCCTTGCAACAACAACCCCACGAGGTAGGGGCTTGAGCCAGTCTGTGACTGGCTCAAAGTCACCCAGTCAGATTCACGGCCAAGAGGGACTAGAACCCAGATCTCCTGGGTCCCCAATCCAGCAGGCTGACCTACTATCCCATAATAACAACAACAACAACATTATGAAAACAGTGATAGTAATGGTAGCAACAACAGAAAAAATAAGCACTTTTATAACAGCACAGAACAACCATCTCCAGCTTGGATTCTCAGACAGGAGACCCAACACAACTAGTGGGCACCAGGCTGGGGGAGTCTCCTCAACCTTGCGGGCTTTCGCTGAGTAATCCTCATAGTGGAGATTCCTTCTAGAAGTTCTGAGTGACAAACAAGTGGTTTATTTCAGCTTTGTAGCCACTCCCTGAGATCAGTTGGGCTGAGTGAGCGTGGCTGAATCAGTCACTCATTAAGCTGTGTGGCTTAACTCAGCCTGCAGTTCCTGGCCCAGGTCTTACATTCTGTCCCAGCCTTTCCCAACCTTGCCCTCTCATAGAGTTGGACTACAGCTCCCATCTACCCCAGCCAGCAGGTTCATTGGGCAGGGGTTGTAGTCCAACATCTGAGGAGCCTGCAGATCAGATCTCTGCCCCAGTTCCATTATGCCCTTTCCCATCTCTCAGCTTCCTCTTCCCTCAATCAAACTAGCAGCAGTGGCCAACTCCACAGGGGTGTTGTGAAGACAAGCCCTATAAAAACTCCCCAGCACTGTGTTGGTTTAAACGATCCAGCTTCCATGTCTCTCGGGCATATCCAGAGGTGCAACTCAGCGTTCCTTCGAACTGGCTTTCGGAAGGGAGCACTGGGTTCTGCTCTGGGGTTTGGGACAACCAGGGTCTGCCTTTCGCCTCCATCACTGCCCAGTGACCCTAACCCAGCAATGTTATTCATGCCGCCTTTACAGCTAATGAAATGAATAAACTGAGGGAAGAAAACAAGAGCTTGAAAGACGAACTGAAGAGGCTGCACGGCACAGAGTAAGCTCTCCTGGCTTTTGACCACCCCTTTGTGTTTTAGCTTCCTCTTGGTCCAACCTAATGTCCAACCTAATGCCAGTTGATGGTCACAAACCTCCTTCTCCGCGCATGAGAGGCATAGGAATTCCTCTGTCCTAAGGCAGTATCCCCCAAGGTCTATCATTCCCTGCTTTACATGGAATCGTCTCTCAGGAAAGCAGCCCCTGCATATGTGCAAGCTTTTGAATCCCTCAGAATTCTTCATCTGGCTAGGTGGTCCAAAAAGCAGGGAATGGGGGGAAAAGAGCTGAGCCCCACAATCTGGCCCAGGGTTGGGTCCTGGGTCTGGCTGTGCACATTGGGAAAATCTCAAAATGGAGGTTTGCAGCTGGAATGAATTCCTCAGAGGGCGATGCTGCGGGAGGCAGAGTAACTCTAGTGATGCCTTTTAGCCCCACCAGTTAAGAGTTCACAGCAGGACCAGCTGAGTGATTTTGACTCGCTGTACGCATCACTTTAAGAGAAGCAGCTTCCTGGCTCTGATGTGAGAGAAACTGAGTTTTTCTGAAGATGGCCAAGCCCAGAACTAGACTGTATTGTTTTAGCCTTTTGATGGGAGCTCATATAACTGAATATTTACAAAAATAAGTAAGGTTTCCTCCACATAGAAAACTAGGAGGTCAAATAGTTGCTATTGGATTAATTTATTCTTAATGGCAACAAATGTAATTGCACCTACTCAGATTTGGGGATTAAGGGCTTGTGTCAAAAGCTTCTCCTACCAAACCACTGACTCAGTCAAAGTGCCTTAGAGTTAAGTGTGCAGCACCAAGGAGCACTGAAGTGCATTTTGTAGGAAACATCTATTGCTGGCAGTAACTTTGCTGCCAGCAGGTGGAGCTGTTGCTTTACTTAAATGCATCAGAATTGCAACTGTAGGGGAGAGGAGGTGGGTTGGCCAACTGCCCAGGATTGCTCTGTGATTAATAGGATGCTAGTGGGGAAGAGGATGGGCTCTCTGGGAACAGAAAGCTGGACAAGTTCGGCCTTTGGTCTGGCCCAGCATGCTTCTGGTTACCTTTGTAACTTGCCCCTATATAAAGATATTTCACTAAGATCTGCCTTCTCTGCGTGTCCCTACGTTTGAGGTACAATGGAACCTGCCAGAGATGGTGCTTCCACTTCAGTGGTGTCCCAACTTTGGAAGGCCGCCTTATTTGCTTTGCTACCCATTAAACCAGGGGTGCAGAACGTTCACTCTGAGGGCCAGATCCTATTTTGGAGAAGGCCTGGGGGGCTGCATTCTAATGGTGGGTGGAGCCAAGGGCAAAAGGGTGGAAGAGCAAAGCTGTCCATCACCAAGCTGTAAGTGATCCCTTTCGAGCTTTTAGACTTGGGCAAAAACTGCACAGACGACAGGAAACCACTCAGTGGCCTATGTCTGTGGCTCAGGGAAGGGAACATGGCTTTCTGGGGGCCCCTGAAGGGTGAGGTTAAGACCCCTAGATTTGGCCCCAGGCCTGAGGTCTTGCACCACTGAATGGCATTTAATTCATTCAGTGCTATCTATCTATCTATCTATCTATCTATCTATCTATTTAAACAACTTACATGCCGCCCCATCACATGAGCCTCGGGGCGGCTTACAATCATAACATCCTGCATAAAATACAAAAACAAAAAACAAAAAAATCATCAACTAATTAAAATACATAAAATAAAATAAAATAAAATAGTGGACACAGCCTGGTCAATTTAAAATCAACAAATAAACCATTCTTTATTCAGTATCTGTCTGCTGCGTTGCCATCTGCTATTTCTGGTTTGTTGTTTATAAACTTTTAAAAAACATTATCCGTTGCAAGCTGCATGGCTGTGGAAAAGCAGGATATAAATGCGAATTATAAGGACGCCAGCCTCACCCTCATGCAAAGGGGGCATTGAGACAGTTCCTCCCGTTCCCCCCAACTCAATTTCTTCCTTCAGTTCATTCATTTTCTTCATGTTGCAACAGAGACCGGCCAAAGTGTCTGAAAGGATCATCTAGAGAAGGGAGTTCAGTTCCAGAAGCGCCACTGCCCTTGCTCTCCTCACGGAGCCGGAAGTCCAGCGCCGAGAAAATCACAAGCCAGGAAGCGGACGATGAACGCTGCGTATCTCTTGGGCGTCCCCTGGAAGGAGGCGAGTCCTTCACTTGCACTGTACTTGGTTCCACACCCAGAGAATTGGTCAGCCCATCAGAACCTGGGTGCCCCCAGGAAGATCTTTAAAAAATAGAACCCTACCCAAATCTACACATTTCTTCATGAACATGATGGGAAGAACTTGTGGGACCATCAATCAATCATTTATTCGGTCATTGACCAGCCAATAAATAAAGCACAAAGTGGCAATTAGTTAAAAATTAAAAAATGCAGTACTAATAAAACTACAGTAATTAAAACAAGAAAATAAAAGCATTCTGTTAGAACCTAACAACATTTCGGGTTGATTCTACCAAGCACTGAACAATATTTGGCTGTAGTCAAGGGGATAAAATCGGATTGATCGGATAAAAGTAACTTAAGATAAAAAGAATTGGTCATAGAATCATAGAATACTTGAGTGGGAAGGGGCCATGAAGGCCACTGGGTTCAACCCCCTGCTGTTGCAGGACACCAGTTCACGCCATCCCACTCCCCTAAAACATGTGGGAAGAGCTGAGATACATTTGTCCAGCCTGGGCCAGGGCATGGAGTGCTGAGCCTTTAAGAGTCTCAGTCCGGATCTCCATATAAGTCCACCGTTTTAGTACTGTATTAAAATCACCACCTCTTTTCAGGCAGGGTTCTCTTTAACAGCTATGTGGCAGGCAGGTACAATGACCCTTTCCATGAACCTATTGATCTGGGGTGATACTAGCAGATGAGAATTTAGTTTTGATTCATTTGTTGGCAGTGCAGGGAACATATCAAAGTTCCAAATCTCTTCATGTATGGAACAGAAATAATGTGAGATTTAAAAAATAATAATGCAGACGTCAACAAAGCCATCAGTTTGTGTATCCTCATCTCCAACGCCTCCTCAAGCCAAGAATAAATTATTTGTAGTAAGGATGATAATAGCAACTATTTTCTGCAGGGACCTCACTAAGAGTTCTGCAAAGAGTGGCTTCTATCTGAAAGGCTGTTTGGAGTATGGTTTTGCTTTTAAAGCAAGGTTTTAAAGGACACATGCAGATTTTTGCCACTGCACCATCGCCAAATATTGAAAGTAAATTCGGCAGCGGCGGTGAAGGCTGCAAAAGGGGCCAGAGAGCTTCATGTAGCCCTCCCTGATTTAGAGCATGATTTATAAAATAATTGAACAAGCTTTACCTTAAATAAGTGATGGTGGCCCCTATCTTTCCTCCTTCTAGATCAGTCTCCAGGACAAAGAAGTTCTCCAGGTACCAGGATCTCCCCTAGTGTTATTCTCCAGAGCAAACACGCTTTGGAAATGGTATGCACTGGCTTGGCCCGTCTTTCCTTCTCTCTCCTTCTTCATCAAATGTGATTTCTGATCTTATGCTGAGAGTTTTCCTGATATTCCACAAACGTAAATTGGAACTTGCAGGGAACAAAGAGGGGGAAGCCCTCCTCACAAAGATTAATAGTTTAGAGTCACATGTGCTAGTCCACCTTGGAGTTCCCTGGATGTAAAGAGACAAAGTGGAAGGTCCTGTGGCCACACTGCTGGACTGGTGTTCAAATCCCACCTCCACAAAGGATGTGAGCATTTTTAAAAAGTGGCAAATATATGCACTAGACAAATAGATTTAATTAAGAACATTTAATTGTCATGTGCCCTGTTTCACATGACTTGATAAGCCAGAGCATGGTCTGAGTTGTCTATGAAATGTGGGTTGTGGTTGAATCCTGGGTTAATGTTTTGAGTGAACCCAGTTGAACTAACAAACCATGGTTCTGATCACCACAAACAACCCACAAACACCACATTTCACAACCCAACAACAAAACATGGGCTGTCTCTGTGGGAAAGCTAAATAAGCCAAGGTGTGCTCTTTGACTGTACGAACCAGTCCTGTGTGTAAACAGGAAGTCAAAGGGTGGGCCAACCGTCTGGGGGAGTGCGAGCCCAGAAAAGGCACCCAGGTATTTCCAGACAAGGCTTTTATTGTGCAATTTGCCTGCCTCATTCACGGACATTAACGAGAGGGTCCAGACGATGGCAACATCACCATGCTTCCTACTGCTGTTTCAGTCTTTCTTCTTAGCACTTTGAAAAAATCAGTCGTGGAAAAATAGCTCCCACCTGGTGGTTTGGTGCTTGGAAGCTTCCATCTGGCAGCACTTGCAGATGGGTGACTTGCTTTCTGCCAGCATCTTTAAGTGGTTACGGCCCCCTGAGACTCTGAGAGGGAGACCGGGGTCTACTGGAGTGGTTTAAGCTAGGATTTTCCTACTTATGCCAAACCCATATGTTGCAAACAAGCCAGATTTGATTTGTGAGAGCCACCTTGGTGTAGTGGTTAGCATGGCGGGCTGGAACGCAGAGATGCAGGGAGCGCACTGCGTAACTTTGGGCCAGCCACTGACTCTCAGCCTGACCGACCTCATAGGGCTGTTGTGAGGGTGAAGTGGAGAAGTAAAGGAGGGCCCCATGTAAGCTGCCTCGGGTTTCCTGGCAGAGGAAAAGAGGCAGGAGGTAAATAGTAATCTAATATTGATAATACAAAATGGCAGGCTGAGCTTTTCTACACAAGAGTGTTAGTCACTATAGTGCCTTTTGATTTCGTCACGAAATTGAGATCCAAGCTGTATTCAAAGAGCTTTTCCTTTTCTGCTTTTCTTCTAAATAACTTCTAGGGGGTGCTATGCTATAGTGGAAAGACAAAGTAGGCAAATATGTTTTCTTTTGCCATCAGCAGTAGCACACCCTTTTCTCCACTTAAAAAAACAGAAAAGTACTCTAGAAAAAGAAGCAAAACTAGAAGATCCTGGTGATTTCTAAAGAACTTGTAAATAACTGGACATAAGGAATCACAAGGGCACTATAAATGTTTAATGCGGAAAAGGAATAATAATAATAATAATAATAATAATAATAATAATAATAATATAAGTGTCCAATCTCATGGCTCAGAGAATTGGGTATAAGTGTGCAACAGTGAGAAACAGTGTGCAAGATTTGCCCCAGATCTCCTCCTGGGAACTCTGAGAAGAGCTTCACCAGTTTGCTCTTTTCATCTCTCTGGTCAGAAGATGCAAACAAGCAATAATTGAGCATTCTCTCTTTTTGTCTCTCCTCTGCTATTAAGAGTTCTCAGAGGATAGCAAACCCATCACGTGGGACAATCGCATTAGTGAAACCCGGCTCAAGATCTTGCTCTCAGGAAAGGGATAGTCCACCCCCCATGAGCAAAACACCACCATCTCCTCAGCCTGAGCAAAGTCCCAGTTTTGATGCGTAAGTAAAAATTTAGGAACTGCTTTGCTGGCTTGCTGGATTGAGGGCAGTGGGGAGGTGGGTACTTATCTAACTGAACCACTGGAAAGTTTTGTTACCTCCAAAAATACTCCCAGTCCAGGCCTCTTCCCTAGATTTTCAGCTTTCATTTAAAAGGGAGAGAACAAGTTTCTAGTCCCTTTGCTTAGAAAAAAAATTGAACTGATATTCTCCACCCAGTTGCTCTGAAGATAAAGCAGGATACAGTCCTTCAGGTAAAAATGTAGAAACAGAGTGAGTCACAAGGGCTTCCTGGGCCATCTAGTCTGACCCATGGCTCCAGCCGGCTCCATTCATGACATGCCTGTATGTGCCGCATTGGAATGACTAACAGACACATGATACTTGGAGTTCTATTAAAACTGGAAATATAAAAGCTTCAGGACAAATGACTGTATAAACCAACCTTCAGCTATATCTAGGCGAGTTTCAGGTTCTACCACACATAGTTCTCTGAACAGTTTTTAGTGGATTGTCTGTTGAATCCTGACCAGTGAATTCAGGGTCTAGACTTAGGAAGCCAACTTCTGCCCCTAAGCAGCAATGGAAGGGGGCATTTTGGATTCCCAGATCCATGGCTGCTCTGGTAGCATTCTGACCTACCCCACCTCCTCGCAGCCTGTTCAAGGAGCTTGGGAGGGTGCCCTTGGGGAGGGGTAAAAGGGAATGTTTTAGAGGTGGAAAAGCAGGAGACTGGAGATGCCAGGCCCAAACTATCCCAAAGCCGCTGCACCCTCCTTGTTTGTTTGTTTGTTTGTTTGTTTGTTTAGAAGGCTTCTATGCCACCCCATTCGCCAAAGCCTCGGGGCGGTTCGCCTTCCCTTTGCCTCCAGGATACCACAGCTAAATGTGAGGGGAGGGAAGCAGGATGGGAAGTCAAAGGAGCCATTATCACCTTTGCTGCTTCTTCCATGACATACTGGGTGTCTGCAAACCACCAAATTCACCATAGCATTGGTTTATAACAGGCTTTATATCTAGCTCTCTATCAGGGATCCTCATAGGAGCCTGAAGCAGGATTCCCCTCCAGAGATTGGGTCAATGCAGTTTGTTCACTGGGCCTGAATATGGCACAGGCCCGGGATGAGGCCCTGTGGGAGAGCACTCACATAACGACTTTGCCACCTCAGCATTTTGCCCAGGAGATCAAACACTGTCAGAGTAGATGGAGCGGAGGCACCCAAAAGGGTGCATGCCCTGAGCCTGTGTCTCTTGAGTACGGCTGACCATTATGTTTCTTTTAGTTATTTAAGAGCCAGCAACTCAGAGTGCCATGAACTTGCCTCTCCTTATGAGACTCTGAAGTTTGCCACCAGAAAGGAGCAACTTTGCCTGCTCAACCAGCATTTTGCCCTGCGTCATCGCGGACTCCGGAATAATTCTGGCAGCAGGGAGGGTGGCTTCCCTCCCCACAGAACGAGGCCGCAAGAGGGGTGGGAAGACCAAGCAGCCATCTTGGAACTGCCTGGAGCCATGGTGTATATGAAGGACCGTTGCTTGGAGAACAGACTCCAGTTTCCTAACCCCCAAGAGAAACTCCATAGTATATTGGTTCAGCAGCAAGGCTGCCGGTCCAGGATGGAGGACAGCTTAGACCGCACCGAACCAAGGGCTGGCAAGGACTGCAAAAAAGGGAGAAGCTGCTTGGAAGACTCGGCAGATGGAACTCTGGGGAGGCTGGCCTGGCTCAACAGAGAAGAGCTGGAGCAGGCAGAGAAGACAGAGGCCATGAGGGGGTACCTCACCGAGGCACCTTTGGACCTCTCGGATTATGCAAGGGGAAGAGACAGCGCGAAGCCGGACAACTGGCAAGAGCCCTCCACACAGCATGAGACGGGAAGTCCAGGGAAAGCCCAGAATGAAGACTCTGCACTGCAGAATGCTTGCTTCTCCAGCGGGCACCGGGTGGGGAAGCATCCTGCCATCGAAGAGAAGGAGAACAGAGCCACGTTGCCGGTAAGAAAAAGTAGTCTTTGCCTTAGACTTCCTCTTAGAAGCAACTGTTTCTTGCATCTGTCCTTACACCTTTCTCTGTGTTTGTCCTCCAACAACATTATAGGTGTCCCATATGGAAATATAGAACAGAGATGAATTGCCCAAAATTAGGCAGGGGGATCTTAGTCCTGTGGAAATGTCTGTAAGGGGCTTGATCAGGTTGATATTCCCCCACATTAAACAGATGATGTGTACATGACACGTTCACATTTTTTATACACCTGCATACCCCATCACTACTTGTGCTTCTTGCTTGGTAGAAAGGGGGAGCACATGTCAAATCCATCCATCAGAGCCGGTCAGAGCGTCCAGGTGTTCAAAAACGGGGTCTGGTATATATCACTCATGCTGCACTTGGTTTGGTTCGTGTGGGTTCATGGCTGTCCGTTATAGAGGACTCTCGGGCTAGCGCTCCTCTTTATGTGAAATTTCCACCTGCCCTCTTTCGGCTGACGTGTGCAGTCCCTCTCAGTCCCCACAGGTGGAATTAGAACCCCAGACTTATATCAGGTACAGCATTGATCCATCCAGTCCAATGTTGTCCACCCTGATCGGCTGTAGCTCTCAAACAATTCAGAGAGGGGTCTTTCCAGAGAGGTGATGAAGTGGTGGAGAAACCCAGGATTTGCCAGGGGCGATGCACGTCCTGCATCCCTCAGCGGTGGCCTCTCCCACCTCCCCCATAAAACAGGGCTGGAGTGAGGCTGAGAGGCCCCACCGCGGCTGGGCATCACTGGGCCCATCAGGCTGGGTGGCAGCCTGCAGTAGCGCTGGCCTCACCCTCTTTGTGCTCTCCGCAGACCTCGCTGACCCCTGAGCTTCCAGTTGCTAAGCCAGGCTTGGGCGGTGCCTCTGCCGATCTGGAGACGAGGACGTCGTGTGCTGCAGAGAAGCGAGAAGTGGACCAAGCAGGTAAAATGGAAGAATCGCGCGTGCTTTGAAGAAAGGCCGTGCTAAAGGGCAGTGTTGAGCTGCATGAGTCGTATCGCTGCTCTTGGTCAATGACGCTGAAGGGCTGAATTTGATTTTAAAGACTTTCTTGGGGGCCAGGGCAGTTTCCAGTGGCAAATGGGGCCAAAAGCAAAGGGAGGAGCAGCAGTAAAGGAGCCTAGGCTAAAATAATAGGTGTTTTTGTCTAATGGGGGTGGTGGGGTGGCTGCAAAAGGCAGAAAGCCAGCAGGGAGCTGTTGAGGAAAGGGAGTGAGCCCATCTTGGGTGCTTCACGGATTAGGCCAAACCAGGCCTGCTACAAGAGAGTGGTGGCTTGCGTTTTCAGTGTCAAGGACAGCGCAGCCTCGGCTGAGGCTTCAGGGGAACTGTCCGTGGTCCTGAACCCATTTGTGGGATAGTGGGATTTGTGGGATTTGTGGGATAGTGAACGAGTCCGGGGATTGGGGTTTACAAAGGGGCTGAATCAGGACCATGGCAATGAAGCCGAGGAGTGAAATCCTTTCTCACTGCCCATTTTTTGTAATGAAATGGTGGCGCTCCCTCACAAGAATTCTTTGCCCCACGGGGGGCAACATGCAGGTCCCTGCAAGTTTCTCTCTGCAAGACCAATAAATAAATACATGAACAAGAAGGTGCAAGGGATGCCATTTTTAATTAGAGAACTCAAACTGGACTGGGATTTTTGCTTCTTCTCAGAAGTCGGGGGGGGGGGCTTTTTATCATTGTCAGTGCCTCTCCCCTGTTTTCCAGCCATTTGCATAAGCGAGATAAGTCAGCTATTAAAATTCAGACTGCAGCAGCGGAGAGGAAAGACTTGTGACAAGACTTGTGACTGCCACCACAGCACAGTGCTGCCTTGTGGTTAGTTAATAAATACATAGAAAGGCAGAGAAATTCAAACTCCAGGAAAAAACCATGTAAAGCGCTCATCTTTCCTCCCACAACAAAAATAGAAGAAGCCACAGCCAAGCAGTGGATAAAACCCTCGTGTGCTCTATGATGTAACACCTGAGCTTACAAGAAGCAACCCACAAACTCAGAGGTCAATGACTAGGAAGCTCTATACAGCTTCCTTATAGACTGAAATGATGGATCCTGCCCAGGCTTGGAGCTAAGTGGGATTGAGCTGGGCTAGCATTTGGATGGGAGACTTAAGTCCGACATTGAGCAGGAGGTTAGACCCAATGGCCTTCCAACTTTCTTAGGCCCTTTCCAATTACAGTAAAACCTTGGATTGCAAGTAACCTGGTCTGCGAGTGTTTTGCAAGATGAGAAAAAGGGTTTTCTAAATTTTAACTTGATAAACTCGTCTTGCAGTACGAGTATTAAGCGCGCTTTGCCTGCCGAGCGTCACATCACAACTGAGCGCTGGTTCTTCCCTCTCTCTCGCTATGGGTGTGAGTACAGCATCATCCCCCCCCCCGAGCCCCCCCCCGATCCCCCCCCCTCCCCCCCCCCGAGCACATGAGCGATCGCGCCCACCTCCCACCCAAGTGCACCCACTTCAAATTTTGTGATTAAAAAAAAAAGTTACAGAATGGATTAACCTTATTTACACTGAACCTTATGGGGAAATTCACTTTGATATACGAGTGCTTTGGATTACAAGCATACTTCCGGAATGAATTATGCTCACAATCCAAGGTTTTACTGCATATGATTCTAGTCTAGTCTAGTCTATTCACCTTACTATGCTAAAGGTGGCACAGGACTCTGCCTGTGTTTGCTGTTAGGGGCCATTTGCTTCAAGGAAGAAATGTACATATCTTGTGTTATCCAAACGATTTTAAATCAAACCCCAGTTCAAAACATGAAGGACATTTTTCCTAATTGCCCTAATGAATCCAATTAGTAGCAATACCAGAGTTCACTCACTTCTGTGCCATAATTCCAGGAGTCAGCAATCTTGGGTGACCCAGAATGCTGCTGAATTCACTGAAATTCAGTGCCCCAGTGGCTCAAACAGGCAAAACTGGGTGACCTGGTGCTGAAATTTGGTGATGCCGCAGCAGGGGGAAAAGGGCCTATTTAGCTCTTTTTAAAACAAAGCTAAACGGAACTTTTTCACCACCACTTCATGATACAATTTGAACAGCAACTTAGGACTATGGATTCAGAACTTAAAAATCTACAAGCACTTCTGATTTCTATGCCTTGAAGAGAAAATCTTTGTGTTACTAAATTTCTTCTGCTTCCATAAGGACTAGAAACTTCATCCCTTCCCCTCTTCTGAATGCTCCAGGAAAATATCTGAATCTTCTTCTGCATGAGGAAAGCACACCCTTTTTCCATGAATTGAAAAACTACTTCACTGCAGTAGCTTTACTGGCTGAGCTGGAAAGTAGAGCTGTCCTGGATGGTTTGGTTTTTGTATGTGTCACAGTGTTTTGGGAACACCTAGTCTAGACCTGAGAATCAGGATTTTGAATTAGTGGGAAAGATTATTATTATTCTTTTAAAAGAAGTCTGTGTGTAGATTTACATATGAAGAGATGTAATCAAGGGAGAAAGATCTCTCAACTGAATTCTGGGTGTGGGAAAACACAAAGGTTTTATCTGCTGGCTGTTGGCATATTGACACAACGCTCTGAAAGCACCTTCCGTGTTTATTGGTGTACTTTGGCACTTTCTGACTTCTAGATAGCTCCACGGGTAGAAACTTGAAGGTCTGTAAGGCAGGCTAGACCTGGGTATACAAGGCCCATTTTGGGCCCTGCATTGGCAATCCTACCTCCAAGAACACTGATATAAGTGCAGGCCTGTCGTGGAGAGATCAGAGCACCAAAGCCTATTTGTGCACCCTTGCAAAGACCTTCCCCTTTCAGGAAGTCCTGTCCTGGAGGAACTATTCTCAGCCTTTGCCTCAGGCAGGATTGGTCCCTCCCCAGTGCTGAGAAGTCCCATGATCTTTGCCATCTTTCTGCCAACTCTCCTCTCTACGGAGGTCTCTCTCCAGCTTTGCTTCTTCTTCCTTGAATATGCTAGAGATCACCTTTTGTTCTCTAGCAAGCACCTGCATGCTCACCAATTTGTTTGAGAGAAGTCCACCTGGTTCAAGCCAGTTGACTCTGTTGCAATGTAAGTTCAAGGTCAGGATGAACTTGCCGCTTTGTGATGTTCCATTTTGTTGACATCAGACCGGAGGGATGTGGCACTGATTCACAAAACAAGAGTCAGTCTCCACGAAGGAGTGACTTTTACTGCACTCAAACATTCTTAGATTTTCACAATGGTTTTTTGCTGGGATGAGGCCCATCCCAGCTGGTGACAGAATACTGGCTGCTTCTTTTCTTGGCCTCCCTGTAACGGGGGGATCTGCAAGCAGGGAGAGGCATCTTTCCTCCCAGTTCAGCAACAAAGGACTTCTGGACAATGGCACCATATGTCTGGAACAAGCCAAAGTCTCCTGATGGACCTTCAGAGGTGTGGGCATGTCATTTGTCAGTGTTCGTTTGGTTTACACCCTGACAATTGATGGCTTGGTTCTCAAGGACAGCTGCTGCAGTGGAGAATTAAGTGCCATCTAGCTCTAATCTAGACCTTCCTGTGTTTCCTTCAGATAATGGAGACTCCGAATCAGTGAAGGAAGGATCGGATGAGCCTGACACGTCTGATGGCGAGGTCTGTTTCCTTTATGGCATCCATTCTTCACCCATATTCCCCGCAAGCACCGCATTAGGCACAATCTGTTCTCAGTCCATGAGTCAGTAAGGAGGCAACTGCATGGCACATCTTGGGTTGGGGACAATTTCCCACTGGCATGGGTGGTCACCTGCAGGGGACCCACACTCCAGCAGAGACCTACTGGCTGGAACCCACTGGAGTTGCTGCTCCCCTCTGGCTTTGCAGCCTGCTTGCCCCCCACCTAATTTACCCTCCATTGCTTTCTACACGTCCCTCAGGCAGGACATAGAGCCCTCCCTCTGACTTCATATCTGAAACGACAGCCATTTCGAAGCTGTCGAGATTCCTCCTTGCCAAAAGCTCTTTATTCTCCAAAGCACTTCCAGTAAGTCCAGCCAACAAAGAATGAGTCTCTGAGCATGTACAGAGTGGGTTGTTGAACCAAATCGAACATCTACTTCTCAACATTCTCCTTCTGAGCATCCCCGGGCCCCTCCCTCTGGGATGCCCTTTATGGAGGTGAGCAAGCCTCTTCTCTGTCCATCACCGCTCCAGTTGGCCAGTCTGTTTCTCCCAACAGAGTATCACAAGGTCAAGAGCTGAGCCAGGCTTGGCTGGCTGCAGGAGTTTTTTCCCATGCCCCCTCCCTGAAGCTGCACATCCTGATTATTCCCAACATCCACCTGAACATCTTGGGAAGGTGCCCTTGAGATGAGCCCCTCTGCTTCTTCCATTTCACCATCTGAGAATTCTGGTTCCTAGGACCCCTCTTCACTTGGCAAGTCCAAATCTGTCTGATCTTGGAACATGGACCAAGAATAACCTGCCCCTTTCATCCCCAACAGCAAACCAAATGGTCAGTAGCGTCTGTTCCTCATCTTCATTAGACCTCAAGGAGATCCCCTTAGCCTGGTTTCAAGATCTAGGTGTTCTCCATAAGTGGAAGCTGGTCTGTTCCGGAGGAAGCCCAGACCTGATCTCTTGCCCCTAAGATGAACTTTAACATATATGGGTTAAAAGACAGAGGACAGAAATCACAAAGAAGGACACACTGAGTTAACATATGTGACTTTAGCTTTTCTTAGGTGACCAGTTCTCTTTTACCCTACATCTGAGTTCTGAAATTCAGCAGGCACTGGGGAACATCCTCTAGCCTTAAGATAACACACACAGAGGAATACCAACAATATAATTCCCATTACACTGGCAATTATTAATGGAACTAAAGGGGAGAACGCTCCATCCAGAGCTGCTGTTTCCAGCCCCCTGCATGGGCTTCTATCCCACCCCACACCTGAAGCTGTCTGGACCATTTGGGGTGGTTGTCCCTCAATCCTGAAACCAGGCTAAGGGGGTTTCCTGATGAGCTAAAGGAAGGTGGGGGGCATAAGCTACCAAAAGTTTGATTTTGATATAAATGAAGTGATGCATATTAGCACATCTATTAGCCGAAGTGATGCATCACTCCTAATGAGGAAGTGCTTCTTAAGATCAGGAAGTCCAGCATCTCAAGCAGGGGTGCAAGACCTTAAAGCCCAGGGTCCTCCAAAGACAGCCATAATCCTTTCCCCAACACCAATTGTTTGTGGGCTCCCAGCTTTTCTCCCTATTAAAAATTGAAGTCCCTTTCCTGAGGCTTAGTTATTGGCTTCCAGCTAGAATATGGTGGTGTTTTTGCTGTTTTGTGGTGTTTCAACCCCTGGCCCTTTGGCCTTCAGCCTTGCCCAGTTGGATGGAAACTCTGCAGTGCTACCCCAGCAGGGAATTCAGCCCTTGGCCAGAGGAAGTTCTGCAGCGTGTGGTCTAACTGCAGCCCTGTTTCCAAGCCAAGTACTCTGTCCTATGACTAGGAGAGGACTTTAACCCAACTGAGGCATGACTGACTTGCGGTTTGGTTTGAAAGAAGCAACCCTTTGCTGTTCTGGAAATACACAAAACGAACGTGGTATAAGACCTGATCCGGACAGGTTTTCAAGCCTGATTGTTGTGTTCACTGAGGCAGGAGGGGACAAGGGCTGACCCAAGCATTGCATGGCATTTATCCTGAATGCACCTGCCTGAATCTTCTATTTTTCTCCCTCATCTGTCTAGCTGATTGGGGCTTGTGATGATGAAAGTCTCCAGGAAGTTTCCATGGAAGAAAATTATGGTTGCAAAACCGAGACCCTCCAGAGATCGCAAACAAAGCGCAAAAGAGGACAAGAGTCGTGGACAAAAGGTATAGACGGGCGGCTCAGAATTGTTCAGTGCCAGTCACACCAGATATTGCAATCCCAACCCCTCCACATTTTATGTCTGAAATGAATTAGGTGACCTTGCATTTCTTTACTTAATCTGGATCCCTGTGAACCTTGATAAACAGTACTGGTAACAACACATTTTAATTTTATTTATTTGTTTATTTATTTGAAACATTTGTATGCCGCCCGATTGTGCCACAGCACCTCTGGGCAGCTCACAACATGAGGTAAAAACACAATAAAACATAATAAAAACCATAACACATTAAAAACAACAATAAAGTACAGTAAAACTTACAAAACAAAGGTCTATGGTAATTAGCTATTAAAATGTTTCTTAAGGACATTTTTAAAAAGTAAGAGGAAAAGGAAGGAAGGAAGGAAGGAAGGAAGGAAGGAAGGAAGGAAGGAAGGAAGGAAGGAAGGCAGGCAGGCAGGCAGGCAGGCAGGCAGGCAGGCAGGCAGGCGCCAGGCGAATCTCTTTGGGGAGAGCATTCCAAATATGGGGAGCAGCTGCAGAAAAGGCCCTGCTCCTAGCAGCCATCCCTCTCACCTCCCCAAGGGATGGCTCACAGAGGAAGGCCCCCTGCGCAGACCCCAGAGGCTGGGGAGGCACCTCTGGGTGCTTTGCAATGTGACCCCTGCATGCACCACCCCTGTGGCCATCGGCTGGGCGACAATCAGGGCAGCCCTGCAAGGGGCCCGTCGCGTCCAAGACAGGGGGGCAGCCCGATCAGACTTGGAACACAGGGTCCTCCTGGGACCTTGGGCTCTGCCCGCCATCTAAAAGCAGCCACAGGAGGGTGTGTGTTGAGGAGAGCAACGGGTTGCATGACCCTTCCCACCCTGGCCAGCCGCTTCCACGGCCAGCATCCCTTTAGGCCTGCTTGCCGTAACTAGGCGTGCAAAGGGTGGGAGAGATTTCCAGGAAGAGGACCGTCCCTTCATCCTGGTTGCCACAGGATGTTCAGCAAAGGAGCGGATTTCAGGTCTGGGTCTCCACCAGGCGTCTCATTTGGCCACAAGGCAGACACAGGCGCTCAGTGCCTGCCCGTCCTCAGAGGAGTTAGGCATCCTTTAAGACCACCTTCCCCAACCTGGTACCTTCCAGGTGTTTTGGGGTAGCACTTCCATCAGCCCTAGCCAGCATGACCAATGGGATCATGGGAGCTGTAGTCCTAGACATCTGTAGAGCACCAGGTTAGGGCCAGCTGATATAACATCTTTAGCATCCCTCTTCTCAGTGACTTGCAAAGGGTTTAGACTATCTGACAATGCCTAGGAGATGACCTTTAGCACTGGGCCACCTGGTCTTGTGCACAGCAGCCTCCCCAACTTGGGGATCTCCGGATGACTTGGACTGTAAGGGCCACAGTCCCCAGGCTCATCTGTGTGTCCTGGAGAAAATATTTTAGCATGCAAATTGTAGCAATAGGTGCTGAATTCAGACCATCCCCTTGTCTTGCTGCCTTGACAAACTGATAAAAGAAATGGCTTTCAGTCCTTTCCCCTTAGTTCCCCTTCTGGGAATTTTTAAACCCTTCTGGTTGTCCCTCGACATCTAGCAAATGGCTGGTGGGTTTGAAAAAGGATGAGCAAGGACTGGGCGCTATTTTCCCTGGCCAAATCAGACGCATTTGCTTCTGCTGACTGAATTCCGTGCTGCACAAATGTTTGCCCAGAGTGATACAGCTGGGCCCTGATAAGGCACACAGCCCGGGCCTGCTGCAGATGGCTAGCCGAAGCCAACCTGGGGCCAGGTGGGAGGGGCAGCCTCCACCACGCTTCATGTGAATAGGTGTAGTAGGTACACAGCCCTGTGTTTGCTCAGCCCTTCCTAAGAAATGTTGATTGACAAAGTAGGCCAAATACTCCCTGCTTGGAGCCATCGCAACCAGAGCAAGTATCACATGAAGGGTGTTTATTTTCAGGCCGGGCCCTGAGAGGTGGCAACCTGCTAACAAAGGAATGTGTTGTACTGGTATTTCCTACAGGTGTGACAAAGCAGGAAATTGATAAGCTTGGCATAAAAGCACCTTTGCCTGTTAACAGTTTAAACACTTCTCTCTGCCCGAATGCCGTTCGCTGGGCTCTGTTTGTGCAGGCAAAGAGGGGAGAAGCGGAGCAAAACACAGAAGCCCACTGTTGTCGCTGGCGCTGCAGCCAGGGGCTTGTTTGACAAGTTTCCGTTCCTGTCCCCGTGCCTTTCTGACAAGTCCCATGAACCTGGATGTAAAATTCTGAATGCTCCTCTTTCTTGCTGTAGCAAGAGCATTGGCCCTTCCCTGCAAGATGCTGAGCTGAGCCGACAGCACAAAGAAATTGGCAGCAAGCACAGATGTTTTGAATGCCCCTCAGCGAGGATGGGGGTTTGTACCTCTTCTTCCTCCCCACCCTGAAAAAGGGGGCACTGATTTGCATAATTCCTACAATAACTTATATGGAGAGAAGAAAAACTAGGAATAATTACTATAGGAAGAGAGGAAGCGGGCTTATGCGAGCCATGTAGTCCTTGGCCCAAGCTCTGCGCTGTCCACACTGACTGGCAGCAGTCACTTTCCTGGGACTCTGGCAGAATTCCTTCTTGGCTTTGCCTGCAGACGCCAGGGATTGCACCGGGAACCCTCTGCCTTTTATTTGTTTATTTATTAGATTTGCATCCCACCTTTTTCTGTTAAAGAACTCAAAGTAGCTTCCATCATTCATCGTGCAAAGCTGCTGCCCCTCCTGTGATGGAAATGCATTGCAGGTAGAGATGCAATCAATCATAGACCACGGGGGGGGGGGGGGGATTTGGCCCAGGCGAGGTGTGGATTGCCTGCTTGGGACCAGCTGTTAGCTGTCGATGAGCCAGGTCGAAGCCTTGCTGTTCTCCTCTCCTGCTGTGGCTTCCAGTCCTTCATCCAGGACTTCCACAGACAGCCCTTCCAACAGAGGACATGTTCGAGCAGAGAAATGTCTTGGGAAGCCCATCAAATGGAGGACTGTCCTAAATAAGGCAGGGTGGGTGATCCCTTTAGCCTACACCAAAGTGCTCCCTTGGGGCAATCGGCACTGGGTTCTCCATCCCGACACTGTGGGACAGAAGCCTCTGCCTCCTCGCAGCTGGACCATGGGTCCATCCACCCAGTATGGTCAACACGGACTGGCAGCCGTGGCCCCACATGGTTCCAGACAGCGTTCCGTGGGGAGGATATGCAGCTGTTTGCACATGGTCCTACGTCACTTGCACAGCCGTGGGTTCCCTTGCTGTGGGCAGGTCGTGGCCCTGCTCGAGGCCCCCATCCGTGGTGGTGGGCAGCAGGCACCAGAGTGAGGGACGCAGCTCCTGGCTCACAACGTCAAGGACCTTCTGCTTGGCACGGCTGAGCCCTCTGTGAACCGGGCAAGCACTGGGCAAAGGGGCTGGTTTATTTTCTTGGGTACTGCCGATGGGCGCCGAAGAGGTCCAGGCCATGGAGTCCAGTCCACATCGGCTCCTCTCCGGTGGGGTTGGGGCAGGAAGGGCAGGGTGGGCTGATGGTGGCCTTTGCCGAAGCCCCATCCAGCTGCTGCCTCCAGTAATTTCCCAGTTTTTGCATGCAGCGGTTTGGCGGTGAAAGGGATAAGACTGCAGATGGCCACCGAACCCCATTAGTTTCAATATCATGGGTTGCCCCTGATGGGACAACTACCCCAAAGGCATGGTTGGCCTGTTTTCTTTGAGGGGGCGGGGGATTTCGTTGTAATTTATATCTTCTTGTAAGCTGCCCTCATGTGGGCCTTACACCCCACATTAAAAAATAGACAAACAAGTTAAGATTTTAAAAAATACATTCTCATTTTAAAAGGGATGATTGCTAAAGATTTCAATATGGTGAAGCACAATTTTGGGCGAGTTCAGACAGAAAAAGTGGGAGTGGTGACCCCGGCTACAGCACGCTACAGTTTGTGGTGCTTTTTTTCTGTCCAAACTTGTATAATATTGTGCCTGTACGACTGTAACAAGAAACTCTAACATTCAAGAATCATTTGCAAAGATTCCTAGTTTTAATACTCCAAAAGGAGAATGTTCCAATTCAGCTTTGACTAGGCTATTAAGCTGACAAGTTTACGGACCTAGAGACCTTCTGGTAAGAAGCTACGTTCCAAAATCTTGCACAGTTTCTGTGAAGAGATTACCTCATAGCAAATACCCTCCCTGTCCCATAAATTAGGTTTCCTGCGCTTTATTATCTCATTCCTACCAAACATTCCTAATAATTAGAAGATACAATAAAAGGCTGAACATTTGTTTTTCAAGCCATAAATGAGCCATTTAGAATTGTTTTATTAATTTATAGACTCATAGAATAGTAGGGCTGGAAGGGGCCATGAAGGCCATCAAGTCCAACCCCTGCTGGTGCAGGACACCACGTTACACCATCCCGCTCAGGTGGCTGTCCAGTTCCTTTTCAGTGTGGGAGAGCCCATCATCTCTCCAGGCAGCTGGTTCCACTGTCCTATTGCTCTGACAGTGAGGAAGCTTTTCCTGATGTCCAGCCTGAATCTGGGTTGTCAAAACTTGATTATTTCGTGGCCTGCACTCTGGTATGAGCAGGAAGAGATCTTGACCTTCCCCTTTGTGACAGCCTTTGAGGTACTTATAGAGGGATATCATCTCCCCCTCAGTCTTCTCTTCTCAAGGCTGAACATGCCCGGTTCCCTCTGTCTCTCCTCATAGGGCAGTGTTTCCAAACCCTGGATCATTTTTGTTGCCCTCCTCTGGACCCTTTCTAATTTACCTGCATCTTTCTAAAATCCTGGTGCCCAGAACTGGATGCAGTATTCCAGGTGAGGTCTGACTAGTGAGGAGTACAGAGGAACTGCTCCTCTTCATCTTTTGGAAGTAATACTTCTGTTAATGCATCCCAAAATAGCATTTGCCCTGTTTGCTGCTGCATTGCATTATTGGCTCACATTCAGTTCATGTCTATAAATTTTTCCAGATGTCTATATATGCAACATTTTGAAGCTTAAACAATTATTATGCAAAATTTCAGTACACTTTTCACTCCAGATAACACAGTCTTATAACCTATTCATCACTCAACTAACTTTTTGACCCACGCAATGGGGCTTTTATATTATAACATATTTTCTTCAGGGATCATCCTGGTTACCTTCCTGGAATTCCCTGAATGTCTTCCCTTTGTCTTTACTACTTTTTACTTATTTACATCTTCAAAGTGATACTAATTTTTTATTAGGAAGGAGAGGAGAATAACTGGAGAGGGGGGAAAGAACTGCATGTTGCAGTCTGGGGTTGAAATGGGTCTCTGAAGACAACCATCCTTCTCCTAGAGTCATGTGAGTAAACCACACGGCGTGTTACTGGGACTAGAACATCACCCAGATGATTTTCCCAGAATGCACTGCTGCCTAGCTAACACACAGGATTTCCTTCCTCTTCACAGCCTATAAGAAGTCGGTGCAAAGCAGACTGAATGGAAAAGCAGCCCAACTCCCCGCTGACTTGCAAGAGGCTCCAGGTGAAATGGAGAATCACAGTCCTACTGCCAGGCCCAGCGACAACCCAGAGACATAGCCTGCCTTCGCTGACGCAGTACCACCAGATCTTGCAGCCGAAACTGTGGTCAGATACTCCTGCCTCCAAAACCAAGGCCTGCTGTGGCCACAGACTGACTGTAGTTGTTCTCCTAGACCTCAGTGACACCCCAGCTGACACAATCCCTAGCCCATGAGCACCCTGGCTTCGTCCCAGGGCCAGAAATGGCCCAAAGATTTCCCTGGAATCCTTGACATCTCTTCCCTATGGCTCGACAGCGGGAGTTACTCTTGGTGGTTGCAGCTGGGGGCTGGAACATTCTCTCGGTGGGGGGAAATGATTTTAAGGTACCCACTGATGGTTCCTTCCCAGCCGTACCCAGGATAATCTTCTACCTGATCCACCCAGAGTGTAATAAAGAGAAAGGCAGTAAAGGTAAAATTTAGGATTTCGGTATGCTAAATGCTAAATGTGGTGTAAGAAGCACCAAAATGTTGCCAAGTATCCAGTTTTATTGTACATAAATACTTCATTGATTAAATCTCTGCATCTCTGAATCATCCTGTGATAACTTTTTTTAAAAGTTAACCATCTAAGGCACGTGAGTGAAGGTTAGATCTGCAATGCATACGTTGTCCTTGTAGGAAACACACAACACCTGCCTCTAGAGCAGAAATAAAAAGCTAAAACTGGAGTGAGGGCAGAAAACAGCTCTCTGTATAATGTCATTTCCTCCCTGGCCAAAGTGGCAGGTAGATCTTCCATCCAGAGCTTAAGCCAAGAGCCACGATTCCTTTGGAAACTCAGCAATGATGTGGCCTTTCCCCACTCAGGGAGGCCTTGGATGCAGTCAAGAGGCAGAGAATCCTTGATACTATCTTTGATCAGAGATAACATAGCAGTTCCGTTTCCCCCTCAAGACCCGATAGTTGCAAGTTCACAGCATCACGGAGATGGGACCAGCAGAGATGGCACTAATCTCAGAAGATGAAGGTACTGCCTCCCTGGACGGTAGCTCTGCCACACTCTACAGTGCCTTGCAAAGTATCCACTGCCCTTGACTTTTCCACAACGTCGTGTTACAATCCAGAATTGCAAAGAAGTATTTGGCATCCTATTTCAGGTGCACTGGAGAATCTACACTGGGGAAGTGTAAAATATTTTTATTTGGGCTCAAACATAAAGAAAGAAAACCCACGCTAGTTAACAAACCAACTCCACAATAAACGTATTTTACACCTTCCTAGTGTTGAGTATCTTCTGTAGCTCAAGCGGTAATTAAACAATTACATCCCTTTCCATTCCAGGTTGTTTAACACAACAAAATGTGGATAGGTTGGGAGGGGGGTAATACTTCCGCCAGGCACTGTATGTAAGCTTGGCCAACGTTGGAGCTTCTCAAACTGATTGGATGCATGCCAATTGCATAGGAAATTTGTAACATACGAAGTAGTTCTTGAATGCAAAGTAAGAGTGTAGAGGAAGCAAACTACAAGGAAGCAAACTTCCTGCCTGCAGGAAGCAGTTTGCGGTAGTCTTGGGTGGGTGGAAGCAGGCCTTAGACTCCACCGGCCCCAGGATATTGTCCTTCAGGACTGAGTGGGTTTAATTTTCCTTCTTGTCTGCATCCACTCCTAGCAGAACTCTCCTGTTTTGAGTCCTGCCTCCTCCTAGCACAGGATGAGCAAAACTGGGTCGCCCCTAAAGCGTGAAGGGCGACCTGCCAGCGTGGTGAGTGCTAGTCATGCAATCTCAAACTGAGGACCAGGAAGTCTTCCAGGACATGGGGGGGGGGATCATGGGCATTCCTCCGAAGTCTGTTCAGATGGCACCCCATTTCCCAAGCCTGAAATCATGTTGGAAAAAGTGCAGAAATGTGCACATCCATCCCAAGTGAAAATCCCCCACAAATGGACATTGTCTTGCTTAAATTATTAAGGGGATGCCTTTCTTTTTGGTGCCATGACCCGCTATCAAGTGGTCTCCAACAGATGGCGACCCTTTGAATGCTTGCTTTAAAATGGCCTGTCCTTGACAGCCCTGCTGAGATCACACCACTTTGGGTCAGTCCTTTTACATTCTTTGTCTTTTTGTGCTGCAAAGCGTGTATACAAGTCCAGATTTTATTTTTATTTTTTTACTCCTGTCTGCAGGTCTGTGCATCTCGGAAATAGCGGCTTTGCTGTGAAATCCATGGATCGCATTCCTAGAAATAGAATCCCTAAAACCGTCAGGAGGGGGGGCGGAAGGCGCTTGGCGGGGGCTCCGCTGATTCTGCAGAAAGGCGAGCAGAAAGGCAGAAGGCCGCCCTCCCTCGGTCTGCGGCTGCCACCTAGTGGGCAGAGCGCGGTACTTCTATGTCGGCCCTTGCAGGCGGAAGTCAGCCAGCAACCCACTTTAGCAGTTGCTGGACCGGGATGTCTCCTGTTGGCAGCTTTCTAGACGGACTCTGCGGAGGGCCACTCTGATATAAGCTCCCTAAGACAGCAGTCAGGGTGAGTGTAAGAGGAGTACCTTGAGCTTGGATCCGCTCCCTTGCTATTGCCTATTCTAGGCCGGACAGGTTGGGCTGCATTGGCTTATTTGTCGGATCTTGGAATGGATGTTCCTTTCTTTGAAGCATCAGGAATGGAGGAAAGTGGAGAGCCCCAAATCACCAGCCCAATACGGAGGAGGCAAGCCAGACAGGGGCCTTCATCACTACACTGGCTATTATTATTATTACACTATATTGATATCCGACCTGTTTCTCTCATGTGAGGGACCCACAGCTGCTTCTGTGTTCCATTTTATCTTCACAACAGCAACCCTGCAAGGTAGGTTATGTTGAGAGTCTGCAACTGGCTCAAAGTCACCCTGGGAACTTCATGGCTGAGTGGGACTAGAACCCGGGTTTTCTGGGTTCCAGCCCAGCACTCCCACTCCTAGACCACACTGTCTCTCACTCACCACCGCGGCTGCAGCGGCATTCAGCCCCCAGGCAAGACGGAGGACTTGCAGAGACGTCAAAGGTCCAGCAGGTGCATTGCATGCAGAAGGCACTGGGTTCAAATCTCCTGAAGGATCAGGTAGTGGGTGATGGGGAAACTCTTCTTGGGTCTTTTCTGTCTAAAACCCTGAAGACCAGGAGCCAGCAGGCCTTGTAGAAGACAAATTCCTATGTTTCTCCCCATGGGGCAGGGTTACGGAATGCCAGGCCTGTGGCCCAGAAGGTCTCCAGAGGATTCCACCATGACCCCCCCCCCCCCAATTTCATCCTTTTTCCCTGACCAGCGACCTGGGTGCTTTTTGTGAACTTCCGCACCATGCACCCAGCCTACTCTAAAAGACTGAAAAGATTCTTCTAAGCATTTGTTACTGATCATAAGAGCTTTAAGCTAAAACATGCAGGCAATTTTGGTCTTGTTCCTTCTTGTCTGGGGCCTGCAGCTCCACCCCATTACTGGAACGCTGCCCCCAAGAAATGGAATGTGGACCTTTGGCTGAAGAGCTCAGCATCCTACCTTAGGGAAATTGGATTAGTCAAAGCTAGTAGAGGGCTATACCAGCCTTTGCCACTCATGTGAGATGACTCTGACAGCAACAACTCTTAAGTGGATAATCCAACCCTTTCCCCCAAGATAGACTCCAATTATGTAAAGCAAAGCACCTGGTGATCAGATTGCTCCTATATGATTCCCTTCTAAAGACAAATTGCAATGGGGAAGCAGGCAAGGGGAAGATTTCAGCCGGGAAAAATGAATGGGGAAAGGTTTTTAATTTTTTTATTCTGTTGCAACCCAATAACTTTAAGCTTTTAACCTGTTTTAACCCATCATTTTACTGACACTTCTGCTTCCAGATTATTTGCAGGATTAAAACGGGCTCCTTTACCAGTTTTCCCCCAGGGTTTCTTTTTCTGCTGATGTTCTGTCATGTCACCACAAGGTGGCGCTACAGCATTCTGCAAACCCTGGACCATTTCATAGCTTTTTTATCTATCCTTTAAAAAAAAAAGGCCACAAAAATGCTCAGAAGGCACATGTGGAAAAGACATCAATTTTTTTTCTTTTTTGCATGAAAAAACCATAAAATTCTCACCTTCCATGGCTGAGGAATCATAAAAGCACAGGAGATGCTTCTTATGCAGAAGTCTCTCCCCTTCCTCCACCCTCTGCCCTTGCACGTATATGCATATTCTTAAACTTCTAATCAAGCTGCCATGCATCCTGTCTAGTCCTGGCCTTGAAATGTAGTGGTTCGTAGATCTACTGTAAATTGAACTTGATCCCACAAGCCTGAATTCAAATCTAAATCTAATAATACATAAATAAATCTCCCATTTGAAGTATCAGGTAGTGGGTGATGGGGAAAATACTTCTCTGTCAGAAATGCTGGACAGCTGCTACCACTAAAGAGTAAATTAATAGTAAACAGTAACGGTAGCCAGTAAACAGTGCCTGTTTTTGGCAATTGTGAGTTGGAGATCAATTAAATGAATAAGATGTATTGGTAGGTTTCTTAAGATACCATTAAAAGCACTCTCCTATGCAAATTTAGACAAAAAAATCTGACTGGAGCATTCTGAGTTACTGGGGCATGTGTGGGTTTTTTTCTGCCTAAACTCAAATCAGACCACTTTAAATAAATGTTGTTTTTCTGCCAGAGATTCCCATTTTATTTCTTGCCTACACAGTCATTTCCAGGCAAGCCCATTGATCCAAACTGCATAATCTCCAAGTCCCCACATTGCTTGGAATGCTAATGTCGTAGAGGAACAGGGAGTCGGGACTACGTTTTAAAAGATCAACTCCTTGGTCCCTTTCTAAGGTGGGTTGCATTGTACAAGCATGCATGCAAAGGAAAAATGTTAGTATATTATTATTATTACTACTGCTGCTGCTACATTTGGATTCCATCTTTTTTCCTCTTGCAAAAAAACCCAGCGTGGCTTATTTATTTTGGTCCTTGTTTCCATTTTATCTTCAAAACATCCCTGCGCGGTAGGTTAGCCTGTCAGTGACTGCCCCAAGTCACCCAGGGAGAGACATGGCTTGAGTAGACTAGAAGCCAGGTCTCCAGGACAAGCACTCTAACCACTATACCACATCGCCTTAATCCAGGTTTACTCAGCAGGTGCTAGGAACTAGACACAAATCTGGGCCTTAATAGACATGCAACAAAATCTGGCAACTGGATCCAGAGGCTAATACATGAGTTGAACCGTTTTATTTTCATGTTCTTGATCACTAGCAGTTGAAAATGTCTGGATCCCTGTGAAACAAACTCAAAATGATTGTGCAGGATTCTTTAAAAAGCAAATAAAAGCACACTTTTATGCAAGTTTAAGCAGAAAAAAAGGCCTGCGTTTTCAAGCAGGCTGAGAATTACAGGCCTTCTTTTTGCCCAGACAGGCATAGGATCTCTCCCTAAATGTGTGCAGCTCCTAGCCTATCTGGTCATCCTGGCTCCTCTGCGGTATAATTCATCTGTAATTCAGCTATTGGGATAACAAACAAGTAGAAATGAGCCTAAAAAATGCTTGAAAGGCACAGGTAGGATGGCACTCCGTGTTTCTGTTTTTCTGCACAAAAGTCCTAATATAAAATCTTCTTTCTAGTATGTTATCTTGAAACTAAGTTTCATATTTTCCCATCGTGGTAGGTTAGCACATGCTCGGAGACACTCTTGTCTTTTTCATGTTACACAGTCTTCGAGTTCCTTTATGGCAGTGATCCATCTCATATTTGGATAAAATTGCTTAGGACTGACTGATACGTTCGCTCACATATAGGGTAACAGAGTAAGGGCATGATCTAGTGTAGCTACCTGGACCCCCCCAGCTCAGAAGGTTACAGGCATCCCAGCAACGGTGCAAAGAGCGTGGAGACATGAATTTCTGCGCTTCTCCAGCCGAGGCGAAGACATTGGTGGGCAGTTGCAGCTACCTCTCTTTTGCCCTGCTTATCTGGAGCGGGGGCTGAAACCCTAATGGGGATTCCTTATCTCCCACCAGAGTCTCCCAATTCCCCTCTCTGCCCCCTGGAACCTCCCCACAGCCTCTTCAAATGCCAGGGGAGCTGCAGCAGGCCTAGGAAGAACCACTCTGACTAGGAAGAGGGAGGAAGTGCATTCCTCCATCCGAGACGCAGCTCCCGCCTTGGATGCTTTTATTCGGTCGTGGCTGGGGCTCCACCCCACCAAGCAGACTCTGGCAGCCACAGGATCATGGCATGATCAGGTGCATTAAATGCAGGTACGCTGCATTGTAAACTAGACATCCGTATGTGACACCAATTCACAGGTGAATTCACAGGGCAACCCACCCCGTGATGACAAGCCCTGTTCCCCTTCCTTTCTGGACTGCCTCAAGCAGCCAAGCAGGGCATCGTTCGGCGCTCGGCATCCTCGGAACATCATCTTCACGGATCCAGTCTACTTCCTCAGCTGCCCAAGTCGAAAGGAATCCAGAGCCGCATCATCAAGGTGGAGCGGAAATCAGGTAAGGGCCACTTTACTTGCACCAAGGTTCTGCCCCTAGGCAGACTCGATGCCCCGAATTTCAAGGGAAAAGGTCAAAACTGGTCCACACGTAGACGTTTTAGTGATCCCATCATGGCACACAGGGGCGCAGGTACAAGTGCTGGCATCACGGTCTGAGCACCCCTGGGGGAGGCCTCCTCAACGGGCCCCCTCCCTCTGTGTGTCTACCTTCTCTTTGTCGTTGCCGCGTCATCTGAACACTGTCCTGTTCGCATGCACACAGCCTAGCAGGTGGAAGAGATTGCATTTCCAAATGCAAATGTCTATGCTGATTTGGCAGATTGCTTGTCTGCACCCCCTTCTTTCCCTGCACACCCCCACAAAAGAAAAATCCTATAGCCCCTTTGGGGATGAGCCACAATGTAGAACCTTTCCTGCAGCATCCACTCAGTCATTTGCAGAAGCGTGTTGTGCCGGTCTCATTAAGAGGATGCATCACCCTCCGCAGAATGGAACAGAACGGGCCTTCCCAGCCCTTCGAGTCATAATAAGGTGTCTGAGACATTTCCTGAGGCATAGGAGCTCTTAGGGCCACACATGTTGCTGGGCATACCGGCTGTGCCTGTCTCTGAAGCTCAGCACGATACACTTGGCGAGACTTTTAGAGGGAGACCTGCCCTGTGTGTTCACAGAGAGTTCCCTTTGTTTAGAGAGAGGAGGTGGAGACCAGGGCATCTCTCACTGAAAATCCCACACTAATAATCCAGGGAAGGTTATCTGCCCTTCCTAGATGGTCGGAGACTTTGTTGTTATCCTTTGTCTCCGACTTATGGTGACCCTGGGAATGGGAGTCCTCCAGAATGGCTGGTCCTTCGCTGCCCTGCTCAGCTTTGTAAAATAAAGGCAGTGTCTTACTTTATGGAACAATCCATCCCATATTTGGTCTTCCTTTTCTTCTTCTGCCTTTGACTTTCCCTAGCATGAAGCTCTTCTCCAGCCAATCTTGCCTTCTCATGAGGTGTCCAAAGTAAGGCAGCCTCAGTTTGGCCAGTTTTGCTTCTAGGGAAAGCTCTGCCTTGATCTGATCCAGGACTTCCCTGTTTGCCTTCCTGTCAGACCGGGGTGTCCGCAAAGCCCTCATCCGGCACCCTATTTCGAACATACTTGCTTTCTCCCTGTCAGCTTTCTTCCCTGTCCAGTTTTCACAGCCATACATTCTGACTGGGAATACAATAATAAACGAAGCTGGCAGCTCAGCACAGCATCCCATATGCATGATTCTCACAACAACCCTGCAGAGCAGGCTAAGCTAAGAGACTAAGCTAAGCTGAGAGCCAGTGTGGTATAGTGGTTACAGGGCTGGACGAGGACTTGGGAATTCCCAGACTCCCTTTTGTTGTCAGCTTTGACAGAAGGGCTGGGGCATCACTTGCCCCAGAAACTTTGGAACTCTTGGAATATCCCTTGCCTGCTCAGGGAACCAATACAGACTGGACTGACAGAAAGGCAAACAGAGCGTAGATCAAATCAAGCCAGAACTTGCTCTGGAAGCACAACTGTTTGCTTTGGGCGCAAATTGAGAAGGCAAGAGAAAACCATCATGCTAAGGAAAGTGGAAGGCAAAGTGGAAGAAGAGGAAGACTAAATCTGAGATGAATTTACTTCCATAAAGGAAGCCAGATCCTTGAGTTTACAAGAGCTGAGCGGGGCTGTCAAGCACAGGGTATTTTGCAGGGGTTTCATTCACTGGATTGACATAAGTCAGAGACAACTTGTTGGCATATACCCAAAATATATTGTTTGCTTGTTGATATTGTGCTTCCACATTTCATCATTGTTTTCAGTAGACCGTATATCCTCTTTCACACAGTTGGCTTTGTTTCTTCCTAAGTATCCTTGCATCTAAAGTGAGGTGTCTAGGGCTGGACCAGGCTGCTGGGGTTAAAACAACATTATTATTAGACTCCAGTAGACTTATGTGGAAGGTTGTCAACAAATGCTTATCCTCTGGAACATGCACACCAAGTGCAGAATATGCCAGACCATTTGGAAGCATTCCTATGACTAGAGGGCAGATTAAGCTATCGTACAATGCCATGTCTGAGGTTTGTGTTCGCGACACTTTGTGCCCAGTGGTACAAAATATAAGTGAAATATCTAACAGGATTATTAGGGTATACTTACCCCTCACAACACATGCTTGAATTGGAAAGGTATCCAACCAGACATATTTTAATTTCACTATAAACACCTATGCTTGAAGAAGAGTTCTGTGAAACATGGAGGCTTTCTTCTGACATGTCTCAGATCCAAGAAAAGGCATTATTTCATTGACTGGATTAACACTGAACAAGGACCCTGTTTCTCCTTAAAGCCTACAGCTTTAGGTCACAATCCTAGGCATGTTTAGATGGGGGGTGCAGGTAATTTAACCCCCAGCATTTCCCAGCTGGCCTTGCAAACAGAGGAACCAAAGGTTCTAGAAGTGATTCCTGTGGGTCACCGACATTTCTATGCGGAGGCTAAACATTACTGTGAAGCATCTGAAATGGATGGTCCTCTCCATTTTAGTTTACGGTAATTTAACACCCATGGGGTGGGGCAGAGGCAGAAGGCTGGTAGTTTGCCATTCCCTGGGCTAATGGATTTATAAAAACTCGGAGTGAACCCGCTGAGAGCTGAAGGTAGGAGGGTGACGGAACTTTCCTGTGTTCACTGGAACACTAATGCATCCTCAATATACTACTCAGCCAAGCAGACGAGAATTAAGTGCTTGCAGTGTAAGAACCATCTCTAATCTTCATTCAAGGTTTGACACAGGAGAACAAAAGGTTGGTTAATCCATGCTTGCTGTATAGATGTCTGCCATAATTGCATCTCCGGGCAGCTCACAAAACAAAACTTAAAACCATTAAAAACCAACAACCAGAACTTAGTCCTAAATAAATGCTCATGTTTTTTCTCAGTGGTTCAGCCCATTGCAAATGGATTGGGAAACAGCCTAATATGTACAAATTCCCACTTTTGCTTTTTTAAGGATTGCATTTCCGGAGCTACCCTTTCCAGCATTCCTGGAAGGAAAATATAGCAATGCTTCAAGAAACGTATAGGTGTGGATCTGTGGTCTGCAAGAGGTAAAGGATTTGTCACATTTTGTTGTTGTTATTTCATTTCTATACAGCAGCTCTTTGGGCAGTTCAGACATTCTGCGCTGCCCTGCCAACTGTGTCAAAATTCCAGGGAGACGTCCATGGGACAGATCCTGGCAGCTCTGTGGAGAAAAAGCATGTGTGAAGACTTGCTGGTTCCTGTTAGATTGCCACACACACACACTACATATAAAGTGCCCTTAAGGTACACACCCTTTGAACTTGGAGGACTGTGGGCATCCTATGAATTGCGGGGGCAGCATGGCGATGACGCTTGCCAGCCAACTGCATGGCTGATTTCAGGCGGCACTTTGGAGGGGGGAGAAAGGAGACAGATACATCACATCTCGATGGCACTGGTCTCCTCTTCTCTCTGCTCCCCAGAATGCTCTTTTAGGCTGCTGTTATGACCTGAAAGATGCTATCAGCACTGGCGGCAGGGGGGAAAGGGGGATATGAATGCAAGTTCAGAACAAATCAGGGAATCCAAAAAATCCTATGGAGCCTCAAATGCTGCCTGGAACCCCAGGATTGCTCTGTTAGCCTATGAAAATTATCTGCACAGTCATGCTAAATACTATTGCAGGCAATGGAGGGACTCAATTTATGCTTGGTTTTAATATTGCACAATACACTGCATTGTTTTTTGTAGTAGCTATTAGTCAGATACAATCAAATGTTTTTTATTTTGGGAAGTGATAATATAAAGGCGATATACTGAAGTTTCAAACAGAATAAAATTAAAGGAGGAACCAGGAAAAAGCCAGCTGTGGTGCAAAGATCTAAAAATTCAATGATGCGATTTATAAAAACAAAGAGCTTTAATATACAGCATTCTCCACTGTGCTCTTGAAATGAACCAGCAGCTACGGTGAAGCCTCCCGTTTTTATACATTTCTCAGTGTTTTCTAGAGTGGGTTCCTGCTGAATTTAGATTGACTAATTTAGATGCAAAAAACTGGGAGTCAGAAATCTTTGCAATTTTCAGTCTACTGAAAATTGCACTGATAGCGACCGTAAGTAGAACCAGATATACCTTCTGCTTATCCCTTCCTTCTGGCCATGGCTGTGTTTTGAGCATGCTTTCAGCAAGGTGTCCTCAATGACCCCCTTCCTGCGGTCAGTGCCTGCCGTCTCATCCTCGCTTCTCATTATGGCCACCGCTTGCTTATGTTGGGAAAATCTGGATAAATCCTGTCAGAAAAACATGGCTTCTGTGTGCCTTTGCATTGTGGAATCAATCCTGTACTCCTTCTCAAACCGAGCTAAGTCACTGTTTAAAATGGCATTCCTCCCCAGCTCCTTTCTCTCACCTTTAGCTGTACGCTTCAGTAGTCAGGCCATTTAGTCCAAATATACATTATATACCTTCACAGTGATTAAATAATCCTGGTTGGAATTCACAGTTTACCAGGAAGTATCTTTTGCTAGCCCAGAGGGCTCCATGTGCCCTGGCCATTCAGAATGGTGCGGATGCATTACTTAGGGTCTGAGTCTAGATGAGCTTATGAGTTCGTGAAGTTTCTCAGTAGCTTGGATTTACATGTCTAAGCAGACCTCGAGATGGGTTCAAGTTACTCAACAGTGTGGTGTAGTAGAGAACCAGTGTGGTGTAGTGGTTAAAACATGGGATTGGAACTCAGATGATCTGGGTTCGAGTCCCCGCTCAGCCATGGAGCCAACTGGGTGACTTTGGGCCAGTCACAGACTCTCAGCCCAACCTACCTCACAGGGTTGTTGTTGTGGGGATAAGATGGAGGAGGAGAATGATGTAAGCTGCCTTGAGCCCTTTGTAGGAAAAAGGCAGGATATAAATCAATCAATCAATCAATCAAAACTAAAGTGTCGATACACTGCAATTAGAAATATTGTAATCTCATTGTCACTGTATGATTGGCTGATCTTCCTTTATCTGTTCTGTGTGTGATGACCTCAGAATCTTATTGTAATGTCTGCATTCTGTCATCAATTGCTCTGTACCTGTGTATGTGACGAGGAGGGTGTAAAATACCCTGTAGTTGTATTGAAACTTTGCAGCGAGTTTACCTCTGCCTGCCCGGTAATGCATTATTGTGAGTCTACCGTGGGAACCTGGGCCAAACAATGAAGCCACAGATGGTCTGAACGCTTGATCTTTCCCACGAACCCGAGTTTTATTTCCTCCTCACAAATTGAAATTCCGGGATTTTCTGACACTTACTTGAGAGCCAGAGAGCCAGGCAGTGGCGTCTTCAGCTTCTCCTGCGCACAACCACCATTGTCTGGGTCAGAGCGAGGGGCAGCTTGCAGTGCGGAAGAAGAGGGCCGGGACTGGGTGGCCTTTGTCCATGAACCCCTGCCAGTGTGGTGGGGTCCCTCGGCAGTCGCCCCAGCTATGCCCATGCTTGCTGCTTGCATTGGACATGAGTCTCGCGGAGGGCGGTGGGGCTGACTTGCAGGTAACACACTGGAACACCCCTGCTGATCAGACCAAACCCTGTCAGGTCAAGTGCCTTGTTTCCCACCATGGCCAGCCAGATGCCCCTTGGAAGGAGGGCACTAGAGCTCTGACCATCTCCCGCTGCGCAACTAAGACTGTATGACACACCTCGGTTTGCTCATATCAACGCAGGAGGGATGGATCCCCCCCTGCCCCTTGGAGCAACACTGCCCTCCAGAGGTGGGCTCCTGCAATAGCTTTAGCATTTGCAAAACTGTCAGACATTCAGCAGGAAAAAGTTGTTTTGTCACAACATGGGAACGGCCGGTGAAGACTCCTTTTGGTCGTTTGCTCCAGATGGAACCTGCTCCAACACACAGCCTGCTTAAGGGTGGAGATTTAGGTTCATGTTAGAAGTTGGCACTTCTGAATGGAAGCTATTCTGAATTTCTTAATACTCTTGGGGCACTTCTATTGTAAACATGTATTGCTCCATCACTGGCACTCATTCCTGTGTGTGTGTTCAGGTAATCATGTCTTTAATTTGTAAACCTGGTTTTCCTGGTAACATAGTCTGTTAAGGGAAAAATATGATGGATTACTGCACAGTGTGTTCTGAATGCCTTCTACCTGGGGGAGAAATACACTGAAAACCTGGTTAGAATGCCTGGACTTAGCCTTGAAGAAAGGCAAAAGTATCATTTTTAAGAACCACACATCCGAGCATGTACAGAGTGTACTTCTTTCACTGCTGAGTAACTACACCCCATTTCCTTATATCCCAGATTAGGGATCAAACCTCCCAACGTCAGAACGTGCAGGTTCCAGGCCAAGTCGGTTTCAGCCCCGGCACTCTTTTTTTTACAAATTAACTCCTGATTATAATGCAGATGATTTTTCTTGAGTCTTCAAGGAAAAGAAGGCGAAAGGCATAAGTCATAAGATCCATCCCATCATTACGCGCTAAACCCAATTTCCTTTGTCCGTCCAGAAACTTGAAACGGCGGTTTTAGGACCCGGTTTAAAAAAATCGGCAAGCAAGGAAGAAAGAAAGAGGAAAAAAGGCCACACTAAATGCTGACGGCGGAGGGGGGGGTTGGGGGATGGAGGAGGAGTCAACAGGACGGCATTGACAATAGTCTCGCGCGCGAGCCAATGAGAGCCGCCGCAGGGCGTTCCATATTTACATACCGCCGCGCCGCGCCCAATGGTTCTCGGGACACCCGCCGCGGCTGAGCAGGAAAGGGGCGGACGAGAGGCGCGCTCCGCCCGGCGGCGCTGGTGGGCTGGGCGGGCGGCCGGCCGTCCCATGGCTGCCGTGCCGCTGCGAGCCGTGGCGGCGGCTCATTGAGAGAATGGCTGCGGCGGCGGCGGCTGCGAGTGCTGCCGCCGCCTGCGGCTCCCCCAAAAGCCGGCCGCCCAAGGAGCAGCCGGAGCTGGACTTGCCGCCGCCGCCGGCCCCGGCCGCGAGGAAGCGGGGCGGCGACTCGCGGCGGCGGCAGGCCGCCCTTTTCTTCCTCAACAACATCTCCCTGGACGGGCGGCCGCCCTGCCTGGCCCCGGGCAAGCCGCAGCACTTGCACCAGCAGCCGCCTCTGCCGCGGCCGTCGTCGTCCGCGTCCTCGGCGCCGGGCGAGCCGCTGCTGCCGCGGCCGGAGGAGGATGCCGCCGCGGAGCTGGCCCTGGCGGCGGCGGATCCCGCCCCCCGCCTCCTGCTGGCCGCCAACGGGCCGCCGCCGGGGCTGCTCCTGCCCCCCGTGGCCGCCCCCGAGCTGGACCCTTCCCGGGGGCTGGGCGCCGCGGCCGCCCTCCTGCCGCAGCTCCTGCTGGGCAGCCCGCTCTGCCCGGTGCCCGCCGCGCCGGTGGCGCCCGCAGCCGCCCTGGCGGGGGTGCTGGTGGGGGCCGCCAAGCCTGGCATCGCCCCGCAGGGGCTGCTCAGCCCCACGCAGAGCATCGCCGCCGGAGGAGCGTTCCCGCTGGAGGTCCAGAGGCAAAGGTGAGGGCCGCGCGGGGGCTCCCCGGATTCCTGGGCCCCTGTGGCTCCGTGCGGGGCGGGGGGAGTGGACCTGCCGCGGCTCCTGCTACTGACAGCTTCCAGCTTTCTTTATTTCCTGTAACGAGATAATCCATTTCTCTTCCACCTATGGATCAGTCTCCCTTCACGCCCACCACCGGTGCATTTCTCCTGGATTGCCGGACTAACAGCTCAATCTTGCCTTGCCATCTTGAATCCCTGCTCTGCGTGTGCCTCTGTTTTATTCTAATTTACAAATATATGCCTTGTTTTATATATGGTCCAGGGCGGCTGTAGCAGACTGAAGATGTGACAGTGAACGTGAATGCATGCTAAAGGGGCAAAGCAGGAAGCTGTCCGGAAAGATGCACTTCTGTGCGCACTTGCCAGGGAGTAAATCCCACTGAATAGAGTAGAATGTACTTCTGAGTCACTCTCCATAGGCTTGCTTGCAAAAGCACGGCTTAGCCCCAGTTAAAGTGCATATGATTGCAGCCTCGTGCCTTCAAGTATAATCTCTACTCCAGAAGGGATATCAAACGGGAGGCACGGACTACGATCTTCCACCCTTATGAACTTTCACTCCAGTTTGTTTTTAATCTGTTTTGGAGGCGCGTTTGCAAAACCCCTTTTGTTGCCTAGAATTAAATTTGGGGAAACCTAACATTTTACAGAGGAACAGGGATGGCTTTGCCACTACCTATTTCTTCACGAAGAATGAGGCTTCCCTTTTTGTACTCTTCGTCCTTTCGTGGGCCTTTCCGTGCACTCTCTTGTGCTTGTTTTCCTTTTGAAATAGCGTAAGAGGGGTTCGGTCACTTCTATTCATTCTGAGAGTCTTTAACTTAGCTCAGTTCTGGTGATGCTACTAAGAATTCACTTAGTGGGAAATATCTATGTTGTCCTTGTGGGTGCTTTGCAGAGGTTGACATGGGCCGTGCTTTTCCATTGCAGGAAGGCTGTCCCTTACGTTACGGAATTTGCGGCTGGCTGCTTGAAAACCTGTAGCACGTGTATAGGTATTTATTGTGCAGTGAGAGGAAAGCAGGCTTTGCTGAAGGGCAAGTAGTGGTGTGTGGGCAGGTGTTCTGGGGTCTTAAAGGCTCTGTTTTGCATAGGTTTGGGTGTTTCTTGAGCAGCATTCTTGGGCTGCAGCCCATGATCTGCTGTGGCCCCCTTGGCAAGTCCAGGGAGATCCCTTCAGGAAGTCCAAATTTATTCTGAAGCTGCCTCACCCTTTCCTCTGTGCATTGCCAAGGCTGAGGGACACCCATCTTAACCAACAGGTGTCTGTTCAAAGCAACCTGCAGGCATCTCTGAAGGTGTTCAAACAGTGTGAAGAAAGCAGGTAGCAGGAAGGAACATGATGGCAGTGAATCACAAGGATAGACTGTGCATGTAGAATCTAAGTTTCATTTACGGAAGCAGCTGTTTATTTTTAGTATTTACTGCAGGGGAAGGGAGTATATAATTCTGAATTCATGCAGCTAGTTGGCTGGCCTCAGGCTGTGCCTTCCAGGGTGGTTGAGATAACTTTGTGTACGTGTCTCTTTGCTCTCGGAAGCAGAATGGGATGCAGTCATAAGAGATAAAATCAAACATTCTTTTCTCCTCCCAGACTTATATATTTATTTAAAGCTTGTATATACCATTCATTCAGCAAAAAGCTCTCTGAACAATGTACAGCAGGGGTAAAACCATAAAAACACAACATGATACTTCGATATCTATAAGCATCACAATGCCCATCAAAATCCAAAACAACATAAACAATTAACAACTAAGAATAATACACTTCACCAAAATAATTTATGCACCATACTACCAATGATAATAGGAATAAAAACCAGTGTGAAATCAAACCATATATAACAATTAAAATACCAGAAAAAGAAAAGGGTTTTACCTGATGCCGAAATGTATAAAGAATGGGTGCCACGTATACCTCCCTGATTAGCCGATTCTACAGTTGGGGCACCACAACCAAGAAGGCCCTCCCCCCTGCAGCCAACTCCTGCTTCTTTTAAAGGTGGCTCCCAGAGAAGGACCTCTGTAGAAGATTTTAGGGTCTTGGTAGGTTTTTATAGGAGGAGACATTCCGTTAGATATCCAGGCTTTATATGTCAATACAGATACCTTAAATTTGGCCCGGACTTCAATTGAAGTGAAGACAATGAAGGACAGGGCTGCCCTGCGGACCTGCAAATCTAGCTGTTCTTCTATACATTGTTCTCTGTGTCTTTCTGAATGGATCCAGACGACGCAGTAACCCACAGTTCAGTGACAACCCTCACTCAGCCCTGGTGTATGCATTATCCTGTTGTCTGAACCCAACCAAGAAGAACAACTCACAGTTCACAACCCAGCCACAAACCATGGCTTCTCTTTGACAGGTTGTTTGCTACTGAGAAGGCATGGCTTGTTAGTGCAGTTGGATTCAGACAATAGGATAACCTACATTTCGGCAGCGAGTAACCCTCGATCCATACCCAGCCCTTGAATGCAGGTTGTCTCAATGCCTGAACTGAGTCTCCTTCTGATACCCAAACACCCCACACAGGGCAGGAAGACCACAGAGTTGTGTTAAGTAACAACCTGTCATTTGGTCATGGGAAAAGAGTGCCAGATATTCCAGAAACTGAAGAATGACCATATCTGTCTACCTACCTATTGATTAAACATTGTGGGGTCATCTAGTAACAGTGATGGAAGAGCCCTTTGCATCCTTCATTGTACCCCAAATGCACTTCTCATTCTAAAGCCACCAAACCTTGAAGCTTCTTGGGGCACAGCGCCATTCTCAGCTAAAGTCACTTGTCCTTGCCTCTCTAAATGACCACAGAACGGGGACTCAGGTTTCAGGAGGAAGCATGAAATAAAAGTACAAATGGTCAGCAAACTGGTGTGCTGCTTACATCTACACAGTTTGGGCCAATAGCCTGTCACATCTGCAGGGTGGAAGAGGGAACTCCTTGAGGTCTGGTGTGCTGCTTTGTAAAGCTGGTGTGCACTTGCAAGCCTTCTAGAGGATAAGCACTATTATAGTCGATATGATTCTCTCAGAGTTTGTTGTTCCCGTTTTTAATGAATCAGGACTTTAAATACCTGAGCATTTTGTGGTGTGCTTTAATCTGCTTAGGAGAGAGGAGACGCTTTTTTAATATTTGGGCGTAGAGCATTGCCAGCAGATATGCCCTTGATAGTGCTGCAGTTTAACCTGCCTGGGCAAAAACCCCACTTACTTGGATGCTCGTCTTTGCTGTATTCGGCCTGCTTTGCTCGCTCGGCCTGTCTCCAGCATGCTTTGGGGCTTCAGTGGTGGCCTCCAGAGAGAAGCAGCACGGATCTTTTTCAGAGGAGGAAAAACAATTGCTGTTCCAATAGCCATTGGGCTGTCATGTTCAGAACTCAGGAGCCTGAACATGAAAATGCAATTATTTCCATACGGCTTGCTAAAGTGATGCTACTGACAACCTTTTCCAATGGCACCTTGATTTTTTAAAATCATTTCGCGCTAGTAGAACTGCCTTTAGTACAGGCAGGGATTAATTCAGAAAGCTCTTGATTGGTGGACAGAGGGTGTATTCTATATATGTGAGGGGTTTTGCATCCCAGTATCTCAGGAGGCAAAATATGGTGCAGCAGGATATCTCATTGCTTGCTTGCCTCCCGGCCTAGGTTTTCAGTCCACACATGAAAACTCTTCCTTCAGGCCTTTCCGTGATCTTTGTACATCCTTTGGCTAACCCCCCCCCCCCCGGCCTCTGTACTCCTCTTGTCTTTTCATTTTATTTCTTAGGACTTCAAAAAATCTATTTCTGTACTTAACCAGAAGTGTGGCATGCCTGTGGCGAAGCCAAGCGCCAACCTCCAGCACCATCATTATGTGGGTTTTGAGTTCTAGAACTCAGTACCCCTGCTGTCTTGTTATTTCTGCTCTTGGGCAATTTGCTTTTCATTTAGTCTCACTAGTTTGCCTTCTGGGGAAAGGAGTGCTTTGTGACCAGCCATACATACCATGGCAGAATGGGAAAGCCCTCCTGAGGCTGCCATTTTGTGAGTGTGCCCATGACATTCCGTCAAAACTCCAAATATGCCCACTCTCCCAGAAAAGTTGGGAGGTATATGCCATTGGGAACTCTGGTGCAACCTGTTCTGTTGTTTTCTGCCTAGCACATGGAGGTCAGGGTGGAGGGGCAGGAAAACAGGAGCTATAGTTACGCTCCCCCGCCCCTCCTCATGGCTCTGAAAATGTGGAATGAAGTATAAGAAGCAGCTCCTGAGGGTCTGGCATTAGAAGGGTGTGTTGCAGGGTTGGTGGTAGATGTTCCATAATCTGAATCGCAACAAACTGCCTTTCCTGTTGTGTACTGCTATTCCCTGGGACCAATGCAGGAACAAAACACAGGCTGGATGCAGAATTTGGCTTCTTGGAAAGATCAGTGTGCGCTTCAAAAAGAGTAGTGTACTTGCTCTTGTGTTATGGTTGGGGTGATGCACCTGAAAATGTTTGGCCACAAACTTTGGAAATCTCAGAGGCCTAAGCGATGTCTGAATAAGGGTTTTTTGGCAGTTGAGAGAATGTGTTCAGTGCCCAGTCCAGCTTTCCCAAGACAAGTAGAATACATTATGTGAATTAAAAAACTGCAAAGGAATCAAAGTTGGGGAGGAGGAAGCAAGCATATTGGTTGTCCAACCTCTGCTTGAAGGGGCTCAGTGAGAGAGAACCCCTCTAGGTCATATTGTTAAACTGGCCCAGTCATTAAGAAGTTTATCGTAATGTTTGGTGACATCCATCATTCTGTAACTTAATCACATTAGATCCAGTGCAGCCACTTGGATTTGTGACAAGTCTCCCAGTTTCTCACTGGAATAGTTTTGTGATTGCCTTTTAAGGGGAAATTCCATTTCATTTCCAGCAACCTTTTCCATTAGTATTTCTAACTGTGGAATCCTGTTTAGTATTTTCTGGGAAATGGGTTCGGTTTCCATAATTTATACAGAACTTCGTGCAGCCTGGGTACAGAACAGCAATTTGGTTTCGCCCAGACTACTAAAAACTTGAGTAGGTAAGCTGGAAATGCTAACTTGGGTACCATGACATTGCATTGATCTTCCCTGACCTTTAGCCTTTTGCCTTATGACCTCTGCTTGCAATCCCCTTGCAATGCCCTTCCCATGGGGGCATAAATATGAATGAGTTTCTTGTTTTCCCGTGGTTTGTATGTTTTGGTCCTGCTTGACTGTAAATGTGCACAGAATCTCTGAGAACCGTCCTGACCCCTTTAAGCAAGCCAGAGCCTTTGGTGACTTTCTCTTTTCTGCAAGTCTCAAACAACTTCCTTCTTGATGGTGCAGGCCGTAACATATTCATCCTGTGCCTGCATTGTGCAAATTACAATCAAACTGCCTCCTTTTCATGCCAAGCCTCATTCAGAAGGAGCTGTCACAATATCCTTGTGATGCAGTGTTCTCCTTGTGACCTCTTCAATATGCAAGCTTCTCTTTCTTGCCAGGGTTCCTCCCTCCTCGTGAATGCAATTAGCGGGTGTATGTTTGAAGTAGATGCCAGCCAAGTAATGCAAGCAGGTGTCTTTGAGTTGTGCCATGTGTGTGTGTGTGCGTTTGGGAGGGGGGGTTGGTTCTGTTGCTTTAGTAACATGATGCATCCCTAAATTAGTTAAACTGGAAACTAGCTACCCCAAGTGCCACTTTGTCTTGCTAAAAAGGCAGGGTAAAAATCAAGTAAGTAAACAAATATAGGGAGCGCCATTATGCCAGGTCAGACCCGATCTGTTCCGCCCACACTCGCTTGCTTTCTGTGATTGGCACCAGGTCTTTTGCAGAAACTGTTGCCCAAGCCCTTTTGCTGGAAATTCTGCAGATGAGCCTGAGGTCTCAGCCCAAGGTGTTATCATTTCCAGACTCGCCAATATGAGATACATTGTGCTGCCCAGGCCTTTCCCAAAGCCTGAGGACTTTCCACTTCAGAGAATGCTGTTCCAAAGAAACAGTGGAGGCAAGCAGTTTTTCGCTCCTCTGCTGCTGTGCCATAACATTCAGTATTTCCATCCATCTTCAGCTGTGCCCTCCTTCAGGGAAACTGCAAAGTGCGCACTTTGCTCAGCCCTCTGCTGGTCTCTGTGGGGCCCGGGAGCTCCTCCCACTGTTCCCCACTGCACAGCTGATCGGCCATCAGCTGGGAAGCGGGTAAAAGACCAGTGTTCCCATGCTGCTCCTAGCGGGATGGGAATAGCATCTGTGGCTGTATTGAGAATGCTGGGAAAAGGTCTTCACCGAGCGAGAGAAAGAGAGGGAGAAGGCCTGGGGTGTGAATGGTGGAACAAGGGGAACGGCAGTCCTGGCCTTTCTCACCAGTGTCGTCAGCTCTGCCCACCACCTGCTTGCTGCCCTGGTCCATTGCCCAACAGGGCCCCCCTGGGGCCAAAGGTTCCCCAGCCCTGTGATGCGGAGGTTCCCTCTAGCGTCGCTCCCTCTAGGTTCTGGAAAGCCTTTGGGCAATCCCATGGCAACCTGCTCACCTGTTTGGTCACCAGCCGCTGAGGTGTGTCTTTCTTTTCCTGGCTACCACCTGCTTGCTTGCCAGGTGAAGTCAAGGAGCGAGCAGGCCTTGGCCTCTCCTGATCCTCCTCCACTCCACCACTGTTGTCTGGGCCAAAGCAAAAGACCCCCTTCCGGGACTTTGGCCCTCAGCAGGCACCTCCCTGCGCCAGCCTATTCGTCTGGACCTGACTTAGGCATTACTGACTGAGCACCCATAAGCATTTCTTTCTCTCACTGAGGAACAAGTGGAAGGAGACTTCAGGATGGCACCCCAACATTTTTGGATCCATGGGCACATTTGGGATTTCGAGGAACTGCTGTGGGTATCACCACAAATAACCCCCGGGGAGGATGGGTCATGTTGTTTCTTGGCCATTGTGGAGCTTGGCTAGTTAGGAGCAAGCTGTGGATGTTCCAGGTAGGGGGAAATAGTGAGGCTACTCACTGGGAGACAGGAAGGACTGCAAAGTAATGAGGTGAGGAGAGAAATAGCAGAGCTAGAGGCTGGAAGGAAAGGGACATTGAAAGGCCAACAAGTAGAGAAAATGCACGCCTAGAGGTTTTGCAGGGAGAGAAATAAGGCTGGAAAGGGAGGGAAAGAAGACGCCTCGACATTTTCCAAGGCTTTTATTTAAAGAAGGAACATTGTTTGAAGGGGATGGGGGGTGCTCCTTTGGAGGCCTGTGCAGGCACCTTGTTGGGGGCCTCACGATAAGAGCTTGTTTCCTACTTGGAAAAAGAGTCTGGGAAGTACTGTGCAAGAGGAGTGTGGGTGTAGGGGGAAGCCTGCCTTCCACAGCTGTGCCCAGTCTGGACCTTGAAATCTAACAGCTGGTTACTTCTTTCTGGGGACAAAGCATAGCAACTCCGCCCTCTTGCTCTCCCACTCCCCAGATGTGATCCAGCTCACGACTGGAGTGCACATTTCTGTAGACTTAAGCGAGATGGATAAGAGAATGCTGGAAGTTAATTTGTACCTCATTATTGAAATGCTAATAGCAAGGCTCCTGGAGGTTATTAGCCTCAGGTGATTGAGTTTGCACAACAGCTGGGACTAGGATCAAACTTTGCATCTCCATTCCAGTCCAGAGGAGTGGCGTTCACAGCTGCAGACCTCAGCCTGGTGCCTCCAGGTATGTTCTGGCTGGGAAGGAAGGGTATTGCAATCCAGCACCACCTGAGGAAGGCTGTTGTTGTCTGCAGCTGTGTTGCTGGCTTTGCAGAGCTGATGAGCATCCTCAGAACTGAGAATATGAGCAACACGCAGGATGCGAACCGTGCCACGTTTCTGTCCAAGCCCATTTCGGAGAGAGGAGCCCTGGCAGATACCCTTTGCTCAGCATCAAAAAATGGGGAAGCACATGAAAATCTTGTCCCTGCAGGGTTAGAATGAATGACTTGCAAGCTGATTTGATATTGACTCTGGCTGCTATTGCATAAGAGGTCAGGAGAGTTTTATTTATAGTATGTGCCATTTGGGTTTTGTTTGGTTTTTGTGTGCAATCTTTTGGAAGCAAATATTCAGCATCCAAATATCACATTGACATTTTAAGAGAATCCATTACACCCTTATTAAAAGGGCATGACAAAGCCATGGATCAGGAATGTGCCTCTGAAATAAATGTTAAAAACTGTTCTACAACTATTAATGAAGTAATGGACCTTATTATTTATGCTTCAAGACATTACTATTGAGACATTGTAGCAAAAAACTGAAAAGAAGATGCTAATATTTCTAGCCTTGAGAGACAGAATAACTTTATCTCCTAGAAAACTAGAGCTCTTACATATTGACAAAATTGGACAGAAGGAACAAGAAGTGGGCAGATTGTAATTAGGATTGGGCGTCTGTTTGAAATTCTGAATGTAAGGATGCTTGTATCACATTTTTAATACATCTGCACCTTCTTTGGACTGGAGACCCATGTCCTTTGTTGCTCTTTAACTTGGGTGAGCAACCCAGGGTTTTGGACTCCAGTTCCCATCAACCAACATAGCCAGTGCTTAAAGACTGTGGGATCAGTCCAGAATATTTGTAGGTCATCAGGCTGCTTGAACCTGCGCTGTGGGACCCCATGTATTCCAGAGGTGGGAATCCCAGGCCTGGGGGCCAGATTTGGCTTTCTGATCTTCCCCAGATAGCCACACCCACTTCACTTGGGCTCCACTCTCTTTCCATCAACCACATCATTTCGTAGCTTGTGGGCCATTTTATCCCCATTCTAAAAGGCTGAAATGGAAGGCTGAGTTACCGGTAGTTAACAGCTTTAAGGTCCAAGACGCAGATATTCGCCTGTGCTTCGTCCCTACCCACGTTGCTTGGACCTTGCCCACCAATGGAGTGTGGTTCCTGAGAACAAACCTCAACTCTTTCAGGCTGACAGAGGTCCCCTACACCTGATGCACATTATTGGTGCTCCGAAAGTGCTTCCCAAACAACCCTTTAGGTATGCATATAAATTACTTAATATGTTGGCTTTAAAATGTGAATGTTAATGTGCCAGGCAGCAGCTGAATGACACGTACGCTTGTATGCAGTGGCAGGCATGTGGGAGGTGGCCTTCTGTACCACCGTACCCCAGAGCCTGGAAATCGGAATAAATCACACTCATTTTTATTGTTGTATACCTGCAAGGTGTTCTTTCCTTTCTGCATGCTGCATTGATCTCAAGACGTAATATGTTCTAGAAACATGAATTAAGGAATGGATGGAATACATGGACTTTCTTATATTTTTCCTCTTTTTAAAGGTTGAAATTATTAGAAAACTTGATATTGAATGACGTGCCCTGCCCATTCACTTGAGGCACGCGGGATAGGAATTGGGTAGATTAAAACTTGGATTTCTGGCATGCAGTATAACTGGGCGTTGGTTCCGCCTGCTGAGAACTGAGACAGTAGATTTCATGAAATAAGAAAAGCGAGCAGAAATCAGCCTAACGTAGTCTTGAGATGATAAAAGTTAGAGATGGTTGAGCCTGAGGTTTGCTCAAATGCCAGTCTCGAGAAGAAAGCACCTGAGAGTGATAGATGATGGAAGAGGCATCTTTTGGGCTAGAGGGGAACTAGGTAGATACTTGTGTGTGTGATGCGTGTTGCCTGGTGGTTCACTGGTTTTTGATGGCGGCGGTTTGTGTATGTGGAACTGCACCCCTGCTTGGTACTCATTTTCTTGTTCCTGGGCCTCATCTGTTTGCTCTCTGTGCAATGGGGGTTGAAAACGGGGATGTTTGGAAGAGTGGTTTTGTGTTTTGGAACCCAGACCCTGGCTGTGCTTTTCACCTAAGTTCTTGGACACATTGCTTTCTTTTAGCCTCATCAGTTTCCTGATGGGAAATCAGTGTTTTGTGACTGGCTGTGCCCCCCATGGCAGCTATTTTGTAAGAGCACCCACAGACCACCTTAAGTTCCAAATGTCTCAGCCAGCTCAAAGACATTGGAGACCCCTGCAATTGGGAATATGCAGAAAGCTTTCCTGGACATGGCAGACTGCTGTCCTCAGTGCATGAGATGCTTTGACTGGAGTTTCTGGGGGGCTGTGCTATTTTTCAATACAGCATTGCTTCTGGGCACAGTCCCTTCCATGTTTAGACAGAAAAAAGTCTGTCAGAAACAGCGTTGGATACAGTCCTTGGCCTATCCTCTACATTTGTTCAGGTGTATTAAAACTTTTATCTGCAATAATGAAGGCCAGAAAATGTGATAGTGGAACTCTGCAAAAATGTCTGGAAATGATGAAGAGCGACTTCAGCTGATCCTGGGGTGCCAACTGAGAAGAGGTCTTTTCAGTCGGGTGTGAAAGCTGGACAGTAAAGAAAGCTGAGAGGAAGAAAATGGATGAATTCAAAGACATGGTGCTGGAGCAGAGCTTTGGACCGACAGAAGTCAGAAATTTCCCTAGAAGCAAAAATGACAAAACAGAGTCTGTCATACTTTGGACGTATCATGAGAAGGCAAGATTCACTGCAGAGGACAATCATGCTGGAGAAAGTCAAAGTCAGAAGAAGAAAAGGAAGACCAAATATGGGTTAGATGGACTCCATTAGGAAAGCCACAGAATTTGGAAGAGCTGATCGGGGCGGTCATGGATATGTATTTATTCATTTTAAACATTTATATCCTGTCCTTTCCGATGAACAGCTCAGGATGGCTTATAATAATTTAAAATATTACAATAATACAATAATTTAAAATGGTAAGTATTACATTAATATAAAACAACACTTCATAAAACTAAGGGAAATAAAGATTTTGGAGAGCTTTCATTTACAGGATTGCCATAATCTAGAGACAACATAACTCTGTACATAACAACAACACCTTGATTATGAGCAGGTTCAGCTATTGCCAATTCTTCCATATAAGCCAGAAGACCTTTTTTATTTTTCAAAGCTTTCAATGTGAGTTTCATTGCTTTTACTAGTCTCTCTTCTCTGTTTTTTCTTCTTTATATTGCTTCTCCCTGTATCTGGGTTGATTCCTTTCGGGTGAGAGAGAGCTGATGTAGATGTTCTAAAATTGTAAACCATACCACCTGTCTATCAGGTTTGGTTTTTGTTTTTGTTTTTACATTTTTCACATACAATTTACATCCAAAGCACCTTCTAGCATAAGTCAGTGCAAATCAATTCAGAAGTATTCCCAGTGAGATCAGCAGGGCTTACTCCCAGATAAGAGGGTGCACAATTACAATCTTAATCATGCTTTGATTCTTTTGCAGTCAAAGAGATTTTTGTTAGTCATGACTAAATTGCCCTATTAATTCCTCAGTGGGACTGGTTTAACTAGCTGCTTTTGCATCCCAAAGCCATAATGATTGCCTTTTGCATAATGAGTTTTCCTTTCACAGGCTAGTTAAATAAAATCAGTTTAGCAGTCTTATGGAAGTTACAGGAGGGTTGGTAACTCAGGGTTCTCAGCTTAATTTCATGTGGCCTTTGATATAATTTCAAAAGGCCACTTCAAGCAATAGCTTATGAGCTATGCAAGAGAGAGCTTTTCTCTCTTTAGTAGCCTACTGTGTGAAGGAGAGGAGGGCCAGGTCCTTTTGCCATGCTTTGCTCTCTGAGGAATGCAACTCTGGATGGAAAACTGTTCCCACCCTTAAATTGCAGTACACTAACTTGTGTCTCAATAGCGCAGTACGTCCATTGCTGTGAACAAATGCCATTTAATTTTTAAAAAGACCTAATTCAGTATACCCCTTCGCTCAACCTGGCTTGGGGCATAATCTTCAACTTATGTATTCCTCATGCACCTCAGTCAGTTTTTGATCTGCAGCTAATTCTGCACTTGCTCTCTTGCTTACACACACACACACACACACACACACACACACACCCCACTGCCTTAATTGCCATATTGATCCAAGCTGTAATAATTAGATTCCTGGATATCACACACAATTACTTTGTCAGTCAGTCCCAGCAGAAATCTGAAATCTGTCACAGGAGAGAGCCAAACCAGAGTTCCTCATTGCTTCCTTGTCCAGCCCCAGAATGTGCTCAGTCATTCTGGCCTCTTGAATTTTTTGCGTAGGCTGAACTCTTGCGAACGCTGCAGGAAGTGTACAGGTAGCTTGAGATGCTGCTGCCAGTCTGTGGGTGTATGGAATTTGGTTGTGAGTCTGGAAAGGAAGGGAGCAGGCAGAGTGGATCTGAGCGAAACCCAAACTTGGCCATCTTCCAGAGCTGTTGGTTGGTGAAAGGGAGCCCCTCAGGATTGTTTAATCTGAGACTCTCCCCTTGCATGGATCTCGTAAAGGATCCCCTTTGCCTGTGTGCTTTTATTCCTGCTGCACCCTTTGTCCTCTCAGAAAAGAAGAAGACTGGCAAAAGGAAAGGCGACAGAACAGTGCATGGGGAGGTTTTAATGAATGTCTGCAGCCGGGCCAGAAACTGGTAGGGATTGAGAAGGCATCTGAGATAGCTGAAGGCTTTTAACACTGACAGGTTATAAAAGCATGAAAATGTGAGGCATCTGCCTGACTATGCAGTATTGGATTTCTGTTCATGTGAAGTCACAGTACAGCATCCACACAGGCACAGAGACCAGGCAGAAGAGGTTTAGCTATGCAGTGTAAATGCATTTTTACCAGCAGATCTGGCACTCTTGTTGTGAGAATGAGCCCTCTTTCAGAGGAAAGCAACCTGTTTAAAAGGCACCACCCCTTTTCAGGAATCCTCAAAATGCCTGAATTGGGCTTAGGACTCTGCTTCCTGAGCCCGGGGAGGACTAGAGATCCTATTCCAGTGGTGGTGGGCGGGGGGGGGGGGGGATAAAACAGGTCAGGATCTTCATCTTCTGACAGATTTCTGGATGAATTGCAGTAGAACTGCAAGGGTTTCTGACTCTTAGGGCTTTTTCTAAATATGCATCAAATTACACCTTATCTCTCCTAGCATTCCTTAGCCAACATGGGAGTTGCTGGGCATTTTTCTGTCTAAACATGCATTGGATTGCACCCTTCATTGTTTAACAATAGCGACAGCAGAGGGTCCCCCCCCCCTCTAATTTAGGCTGGTGAAATGATGCTTGTGGGAAAGGCCTATGAGCTCAGTTCTGGTACTGAAAACAAAGCAGATTCCAGGGGGCAAGTGTGTATTGCTCAGTCATCGCTGTGACTCATCTTCAGGCACTGTTCTGCCCTTGACTCCGGTTGGTGGCTGGTGGCAGTCCTAATAGAAAGAAAAGGAGATCCCACAAGCCTGCAGCCTCCTTTCCCCTGCGAGAGCAAAGTGGCATGCCTGGCTAGTGGCTTCAGTATATTTTTCTTTTTCTCTCCTCCTCCCCCCATCCCAACGAACTCATATGGAGAGCAATGCACCCCAAAGATTTATCTATTTATTTAAAATATTTCTTTTCTGTCCTATACTCATAATTGTCTCAGGATGGCTTATAAGAACCAAAACAATCAAACAAAACAGCAATTAACAACAATTAGCAATGTGCATGATACCAACTGCAAAGATCTACTGCAAAACTTCCCTGAAATGAACAGCCACATTATCCTTTTCATTTAAAAGGGCCGTGCAAGAGAATTTCTCACCAGATCAAGCCACTGGGTTGCCCTGTGTGCCACTCTTAATTGTGCCCCAATTCTCCCCCTGAAGCTGCAAGGCCATCTTACTGCAAGTCACATGAAGATTTTATAACTGTGGTTTCTGTGTCTTGCATTTTTCTGGTCTCTGCACAGGAAGCACTGAAAGATCACTGGGGACCTAGGGAGCAGGTGTGTACATTTTGCACCTTTGTTTTCCTGTTCATCCACAGAAAGAAAGAAAACGGGAAGGGAGGAGGCAGCAGTTAGAAACAGAGGCACTGGGATTGCAGTAGCTTGGCACCGTCACACCTCGTTGGCACAACAGAACAACCCGTGGTGGGTCACCCTTGCTTGTTTTAGAGTGGTTTATCGTGACGTCTGAACCCAGCGTTGTTTCCTCAGTGTGGTTGGTTGACCACATACAAGCCTCTCTGAGAATTCATGGTTTAGTATTGGGCTGTTCTGAATGGCTTGTTTTCCAAATGGTTTGTCATGAACATGCAAAGCTGGCAGAGTGGCTTATGCATGGGTTGTCAGGCAGGACTACAGGGCTGCCTAGCAAAAGTGGTAAAAAGCACAACCAACAAGTTGGGAATAACATGGATAAGTGATTGAACAAAGAGCCCAGTAGAGCTTATTGCAACATGCAAACTAGTCTTCTCTCAGATCTGTTCTGGCAAGAGGAGGTCCGAGGGGCCTGGTGTACCTTATATTAACCAAGCTTGTATGTATATACCTTGCTTTTTGTATAAAACTGACTTCAGTATGGAAGGCAAAGTAGAGTGGAAATAGTATACTATTTGGGATCACATTATTAAATTGACAAAACACAATTAGGCCTGTGTGGTATGCTATGTCTCCTTGAGAGTAAAAAAAACCCAAAAACATGATGCTGGGCGCACCGTCAAGCTCCGAAGAATCTCGGCTTTCATTAAAATTGGGGATAATGATCCTAGCCCCAAGGATTGAGAGGATATGTTTGAAGGTGTGTAGATAATGCCAAGGCAGAAGGGTGGTTGAATTTAAGATAACTAGTGGCTGGAAGCAGGGTTTTGGTCTTTGCCGTATCCGGCCCGAGACATTATGGTGCCTGAGGTGAAGGGTAGCATCAGTATAGCATTGCAGTTCTATTCCACTTGCTTTCCTCTTGTGAGAAACTCAGGAAACTTACATAGCTCAATTTTTTCCTTCCAGCGACAACCCTGTGAAGTAGGTTGGACGGTGAGTCTGATTTTTACCCATGGTCGTCCAGTGAGCTCCATGACTGAGCAGGGACTGAAATGCAGATCTCAAGTCCCAGTCCAGCACATTAATACAGAGAATTTTCATTAAGCTAATGAAGGATAGCTTTTAATTTAATTGGGTATAGTTGTGGCAACACCCATCAGTGGGTCTTAGCCTTCCTCCATCAGGTACCTTCCAGATGTGTTGGACTACAATTCCCAGCATCCTCAGTTTGAGGAGCTTTATGGTAGCAAACCTATGTAAGTTAAGATGGAAAAAATATATACTCTAGTTGGGACATGTTTGAGTTATACAACTTGTTCCCTCTAAACTTGCATAGGCTTGTGCCCTTACTTTGAATCTGAGTTTATCAACAGCATATCTTATTTTTAGATGTTTGCTGTAGCATGCATTTTTAAACCCTTGCATTTTAAAAGAAATATAAATTGCTGCCAATGAATCAAATAATGCAACCTCAGTTAGCGTGTAGACTTTGTTTTTGTAGCCTGCTGCTGAAACCTTGAGAAAGAAGCCAGATAGCAGTTGGATAAATATATATTTCTGTCTTGTACTTGTTTAATCTTTTGGATGCTGTTCAACTTCTGGTATGGGCCTTCTTAAAAGGCCTGCTGGTGGCTGAAACCTGTGGCTGACGGCATACGTACCAGAGTTGCCTGTAATGTGCAAATGCAGTTGTTTGCATTCTTAATTACTGTGGTTACTTGGTTTGGTCACTTAGTGGTACACCACATGCTGAAAACTCGGTCATTTGGACTGATCATTTTATCGCCACAAGTGGCATGTGCCTGTGGTCCTTTTGCTCTTAAATGTTGGGTTCATGCTTTACGGATCATCTCCTCTTCCCTTCTTTTAGATGACTGGGAATTGGATACAGCATGGTTGTGAATGTGGTCCCCCCCCCCCCCCGGTGACACAGGTGGCAAAAAATGGGGTTCTTTGTAACCCCCTTAATTGCATTGTTGAGGACCACCTTTTCCATGACGTTTGCAATAAAACACAGCTGTCAGGCTTGCAAAGAAATGCCTGAAAAACACAACAGCAGTATTGACTCAAATGCAAATAAAAAGAAGTACAATTTTTGTCCATTTTAGGTTTTAAAATTGTTTTAAGCCAGTTCACAGTTTCATAAGGGGCTTTCATAGAGTAGTAGAGTTGGAAGGGGCCAAGAAAGCCATTGGGTCCAACCCTCTGTTGTCTCAGGACACCAATTTACACCATCCCTCTCATAAACCTCAAGGGGTTTGCGAGGCGCAAATACACCCTAACCATAAATCTCAAGAGGCACTCCAGTGATGGTTGACCCTTGCTCACAATGTGTACAGTGACCCTTGTGTAAACTAAGGAAGCAACCCCTCCCAAATACCAAGGAAGAAGAGGATAGGCAGCCGAAACTAGTTGGAGCAAGACGTACCATGGGAACAGTGGGTGAAACAAAGAGAGGGGGAATAAAATCAGCTGTTTAAATGTTAGAAACCGACACTGCTTGGGCTGCTGCAGCTGCACTTTACCTTGCTTTGTTTGCATGTGTGTAATCCCCTTTATTCCCGGGATTAGTGGTCAGGTACCCAGGTGAACTCACTGCCTTATGAGGCTTTCCTGTTTGGAGTAACTGCTGTTCTGCATGGTTTCCACCTATCTTACTCCTAATAGTTCCACAGTGAGAGCTGAGGGGGTTTTTAAACCATGGCAAGTAGTTTGCGGACTCCCATTTCACAAGCTCTCTCTAGAAAGATGAGCTGCAAAAGGGAGACCCTTCAGATCTCAGGGGATGAGGGACCATTGCTCAGAGGCAAGGCCTTGGGGTCAGGCCTTGGCATCTCCAACCAAGAAAGCTCAGGTTGCATGATATGAGTCAGGCAGACCACTTGTGACCCCCTAAATGTTTGTGTGCCTACTGCTCCCATCAGCTCTTGCCCGTGATGAAGGATGATGCGGGCTGTAGGCCAAACTCTGGACTTTCACGAGTTGCTCATCCCTGGACTCAAGCAGGGGCAGGCACAAGGTAGATCTCTAGATGTTTTTGACTTCATCTCCTGGAAGTCCTTGGCAAGCATGACCAGTGGTCAGAGATTCTGGAGCTGAAGTCTTAAAACCTCTGCTGATCTGCTTTCTTCTCAACCCTGAGAAGGCTGCAACCTGCAGCCCTCCACTTTGGATTACAGCTCCCATAATCCCTGGGCATTGGCCATGGTGGGGCTGGTGGGATTTGTAGCTCAAAACCTGTGGAGGGCCCCTGGTTGCCTAGAAGGCTTTTCTAGGTTAGCGAGTCGGTGTCAGATTGTCTGGCCTGATAGAAGGCTTTCTTGGCCTTTCTTGGCCTTCCTACCTGAGGCTAAACATGGGAAAACTTCATTCAAAAGGTTGATGCAAATCCTTGAGAAGATAATGTATATAAAACTTTCTGAGCAGTCTAAATCATAGTATAAAATTTATTATTATTATTATGGCAGCTGTTCAAAAAAAAATTCCACTGTGCTAGTTCAAGTCAACTTCACCAGCCTCAGCAGTTCTTTGGACCTTAGCCAAGATACCCAGTCCTAAATCATAGTGCTACAACCTTATGGTTGAGAGCAAAGTGGAAATCTGCCAGTAATCTGTAATAAGGCAGAACTGAGATAAAAATAACTTCTGTTTAATTGGGTGGTGACATTGGTACGGTGACTCAGCTATCAAAGAAGTTTTGAGAAGGGAAACTACGTTCAGCTGCAGCTGCCTCAGTTGAACAGAGCAAAAGAAGAGTTTGTTTAAAGCTCACCCGTGATATGGGCCGCTGATTGATTCAAGCTTCTTCATAGCATCTCAGTGGATACTCATTGCTATGGTCTCTTCCTAACAGGGTCTTACAGGTGCGTCTCAGCAAGACTTGAGTCTGCCATCTTGTACAGCCTGAAGCATTTTTTTTCATAGAAAAATTGGTTTCTGCAGCAGGAATAGGTGGGAAGAGCGGGGTGGTCCACTAGCCAATTTCTGGCTGCTGGGAACTTTGAGGGGGTACACCAAGATTACATCCTGCATGGTATTTTTCATGGCCTGAAAAATACTCAGTACTACTCAACTAATGGATTAGTTATACCTTTGTTGCTAAGTATATAATACTGTTAAAACATAATGGTGAGCCCCAAGCTGCGCAGATTGAAGCCACGGGCTCATTTCACTGTTCTATTGCTGGAATAGGCAGTATCTGCCCCCACCCCCTGATGATTTGGTGTTTTGCTCCACAATTTACGACCCCTGTTTTCTGGCGTAATTCCTCAGTTAGCTGCAGCAGAGGTCTGGGTGCTCAAAGCACCCATACAAAATATTCACGACCTGCATTTGAGTTGGTTATTATCTGCCCTTTTCAATGCATGAGAACTAGTAAAGTGGTTGATAATGGCTGCCCCCACGAAAAGGGCAAAAGAAGGTTAGTTCCTTAGCTGGAAGGATCTGTTTTAGTAAAGGGTCAGGGTTGAGAACATGAAAGCAGTTGTGTCCTTTGGGGGGTCGGGGGGGGGGGGGCAGACACTTCCCATTCCAGCCTCTGAAGTCACATCCTTCAGTGCTGTTCTTATGGCCTCCTCTCGCCTCAGCAATCTAGCTAGATGGTTCCCATGACCTTGGCTGGATCAGACTAGCATTTTTAGTGTCCTGGATGAAATAACTGAAAATGCTTTTCCTGAATATGGGCACGAGTGTACTTTTGAAGGCCTTTCTCAGCATCTTCTCTGGTCTTGACGTCATCAGTTCTGCACTCTGTGTCCTGGTGCATTTTTTCCTTGGGGCTAAACCAGATCAAGGAACCAATTCTTGCATTTATTGTCTAATTGTTCAGCCCAGCTGGGTAATATATGGCGGAACAGCAGTGCATAGCCTTTACAGCCCCAAGGACTACATGAGATGTAGGGCTTGGGGTTCAGTGGCTGCTCAGGTGTACAAAATACAATCAGAGCACTCTCACGCAATTCTCAGTGGTTCTGCTAGCTGTGAGAGACGCACGGCTGTAGGGAGAGGAAACTCTAGGATGGCAGAGATGGCCAGAGTAGTTAAGAGCTTCAGTTGAAGGTCTTGTGAAGCAGAAGGTTGTGCATCCTGTAGTAAAGATGACCCAGTGTGTACTTAGAGTTTGTAGAGCCAAATAAACAGCAGCCAAAACATAAAGGCTGCCAGTCGGGCATCTTCCTCTCCCATCTTGTCTAAGAGTTTCCCAGCCCGCTGCCTTCCAGAAGGTTGGACTGCTTCTCCTGAACCGAGGTTCAGTTTGGACGCCAGGAAGTACTTCCTGACAGTTAGGACCCCGAGGGTATGGAATTGGCTTCCACAGGAGGTGGGTGAAGCCCCATTGGAGAGGGTGGTCAAGGTAGGCTTGGACATGCACATGGTGGGCATGTCATGAGCGGAGCCAGGTGGAGCTGGGGGTCAGACTAGATGGCCCGGGAGGCCCCTTCTGACTCACTCTGTTACTAAGTTGGGAAGGTGGAGATGGGGTTTTGCTGGGTGGTGTGGTTGTTCTGTTGAGTCTCAGCTTGACCTAAACTGGCCTGTGACAACAGCAGTGCTACAACTTTGCAAAGAATGGCAAACACCTTTCCCTCTCCCAGAGTGGCCCTTGAATGCAGGCTTGGTCTAAAAGGCAGTCCCACGTTTGGAAAGACTGAAGTTTATTGGTTTACTAGGCGTTACTTGGGAAACAGGGACGTTGTGTCCTTTGCTGCAGCTGAATGGTTCTCCTTGTCTCTAGCTTGGCCCTGTGTACCTTCTTAGAAGGATAGCCAGTCTGCCACTAGCTGGGTGAGGAGTCCTCTGGTGCTCACTCCAGAGCGTCTGCCGCCCCCCCCCCCCCCCGCATCCTTGCTCATTTTGCTTTTGCCTGTGGCCTACTTAACAGAGAAAGAACAAGGACATGGCACAAGCAGGGCAGGGTCATCTGTGGGGCTTCTGTTTGCAGTGTCGTCCTGCCTTCCCAGTGTGGACAGGACTTTGTCCATGGCGGCCTCCTGCTTCTAGAATGCCCTGCTCAGAAACACGGATTTGGCGCATCTCAGCTGCTGCTTAGGCAACCTCCTTTTCATTTGTTAATAGGGCTTTCCTGCCAGTTGAATTGCCGCAGAAATGCTTTAGCGCACAATTCTGCTCGTGTTTAGACAGGAAAAAGGCCTGGAGCTCCCATGGCTGGGAGTTATAGGACTGTTTTTTGGCTAAACATGGAATTATGCCCTTAAATAGGGCACGGCCAGCCTTGGGACCCTCACACTTAAGGAATGCCAAGAATGAAGCTGAATCACTGGAAAAAAGTTGTTCCTCTCCTCACAGGAGCCTGGCAGTAGAGAGAGAATCCTAGTACATTACATTTAAAAATGCCCATTATGAACAGTAGAAAATAGAAGGAAAAGAATATATAGAAAGGTTGCACCTGGATTTCCTCATGCTGCAATTAGAAATTTATATCCAAATGTATGTAATTATTTGCAGGGGGGACTCTCTTTCATCTCTGCCCTTTATGGTTTTGATTTCTTGAAAATCATAATAAAATTTGTAATGCTTGGAATAGACCCCATTGAAATCAATGAGAGTTAAAGTCTTGATGACTCGATTCAGTTGTTTCTATTTGGTCTGCTTTCAGGTTAGTCTGAGTCCAACCCATTGCATTATATTACAACAGCTTTCTCAGCCTGTATTTGGACTACAACTCCCAGTCAGCCATGGTATGCCGAGGGATGCTGGGAGTTGTCCCAACATATCGAGATACAAAAGCAGTTAAAGCAAAGCAGTTAATTCAAAATTTTGAATATCAAAATTAAAAAGTCACGGTCTCTTTTTAAAAGTTTGTTTTTGCACACCAGCCCTTAAACTTTTATTCTCTAAAGAGTTTTGACACTTCAGCAGTATGCTTTACTTCTGGGACTCTTGTGACACTACACAGTTTTGCCCCTGTTCTTTTTCTCAGAATTAATAAATCTGAACTAATAGACAGCATTCTCTTCTAACCCTTCTTGCAACCCCTCCCAGAAATATAAGCAAGCGTCTGAGTTTCAGTGATGCATCTCAGTTTTTTAAAAAAGCACTGGAGCTGTCCTCCTTGGTTATATAGGAGCGTGGGTCGCGTGAGCTCCTGCTGAAGGCTTATTCTTCATGAAATCCGACATTTATATCCAATGTACAATATGCCATTAAACTTGATGGGTGAAGGCTTCATTTACAGATTGGGGTTTCCGTGTCTCGAAATAAAAATCCCCGTTGCTTTTAATGCTTCACTTGCCAGAACTGCAGAGCCATAACCATGATATATTGGCACCACTGCTTGGAATTTAATTAATATATCTCTCTCGTTCTCTGTCCTTTCTCTCCTCCCTCTTCCCAGAGTGTGCACTTGTAAAGACTAGATAGCCTATGTTATTGCTTTAAATATATGCTGGATGTTATTTCCTGTTGCAAAAAGATTTGTCTGGTTCTTGCTAATGACATCTCTGCAGATTAGAGAACATGGCTTTTGAAGGGGGTGGAAAGGTTGCTTTTGCAGGAGACCTTGGTTTTTACGGAATATAACAGATACCCATTACCCGAGCATTTATTTTTTAAATGCCGCTCACGGCCTTTCCCTTCATTAGGGCTGAATGCATGAGCCAGTCCATCATTTATCAAAGGGGTGCGTGGGGTCTGAATCACAGTCACCTGCGGTGCGCGCAGGCAGCGGCATCTCAGCTTCCTTTCTCATCCGTTTAGGAGTGTTGCTTTGCACTTACAGTGACTCAGCCCATCTAGCCCGGTATTGCCAGCACTGACTACAGGGGCTTGCCTGGGTTACAGGCAGCATTCTTTCCTAGCCTGACCAGAAAGTGGCAGAGACTGATCCTGCGTCCATCTGCATGCAAGGCACTGAGCTGCAACCCCTTCCTGTGTTTCTGCCATGAGACTCCCAAGTCTTGTAGGGTAGCAGTTCATTCACAAGGGTTGGTAGCTCTGGCTTTTTAGCAGATGTGACCTAGGGAGACAGCAGAAATGCAAGGCTGCTCAGAGGCTGGGATGTGCTTCTTGAATATTGTGGAGAGGGTATTGTACTGTCTCTCACACATTATGGGCTGCTCAGATGGAGTCATCCAGTTCTGAGGAGGAGGAGGCGGCAAGGAAGAGGGGATGGAAGAGCTGACAGATTCAAGGTTACCTAGTGAAGTTTCCCAGCAGAGCATGAGGATCTGCCCCCCTTGGGAAGACTGGGGAAGACTTTTCAGGCTGGAAAGGAGAGCAGATACAATAGTAGTAGAGTTGGAAGGGGCCTGTAAGGCCATTGAGTCCACCCTGCCTTCCCCTGCCCCCCACTTCACTACCAGTTAGGTTTCAATAAAAGAACTGTATTTCTGAGGTTTCATAGTACGTTTGATAACGAGAGAGGAAGAAGAAGGTGGCAAATACCACAGTGAGCTTTAGAGGCATTCAGAAGACCTCCAAAATAACATACATCTCAGGCTGAATTTCTTTTCTCTGCTGCCATGAGTATTTCTCTCACTTGTAACTTTATTTGCTCAGCAAAAGTGATTCTACATGCTGCTTTGATATACAGCTATGCAGGTAGGCATAGAGCTATACAAAAAGAGCTCCTTGACGTAGCCAGGTGAGGGCAGGTGAATCAGGCAGATTCTGTGGCATTCCTGCTGTATTGCCCTCAAGGGCCACCCTGAGGTTGGAGTCAGAAGCCTTACTGAAAAAGAGGGAAGGAAGGGGAACGGGCAGATCCTTCCCCTACCTTTCCAGTAGAAGGCCACTTTGATGTATACTGTTTTGTAACCAGTTAGGTTTCAATAAAAGAACTGTATTTCTGAGGTTTCATAGTACGTTTGATAACGAGAAGGGAAGAAGAAGGTGGCAAATACCACAGTGAGCTTTAGAGGCATTCTGAATACCTCCAAAATAACATACATCTCAGGCTGAATTTCTTTTCCCTGCTGCCATGAGAATTTCTCTCCCTTTTTTCTCTTTCCAGCAAATCAAGGCTTCTAAAATACAGTCCTTTATTGACTGAGCTAGACTAGCTTTGCAACAGGGAGTGAGAAATAATCAAGTAATTAACAAGTAGCATATACTGAAGTAGTGATTCTTCTGATTGGTGGAACCAAACTGAATCCCCTCTTTTCCAAAAAAAAAAAAAAAGGAAGGTTCCACCCTCGGGGAGGATTATGCTGCTTGTGGGCAGATGTCAGAAATGCTGGACATCACTTAATTCATCTGCTCTTTTGGCTTGACAACGAACCACAGACCAAGGGGCTACCTAGTCCAGCATTCTGCCAGCCACCTGCCTACAAGAAATGCACAAGCACGACAGGAATGTAAAATTCTCCTCCTGTGCTGTTCAGCTCACCGAATTTGTGAGTTGTTCTGTACAGTGGCTCGATTTATCACACACCAGGCATCCTTGCTGCAAATACAGTTTGTCCTGAATTGAGGGTTCGATAAATAAACTCAAGTTGATCTGGTTGAATTGTCCCAAGGGGCAGGGAGGTTGTTTGCAGAATCTGAGCTCCGAAGTTTAGAATCTTAAGTTTCTGCATTTGCAGTAAGTTTGCTGAGATTTTTCTCCCCTCTAGTACAAATTAAGACTTGCAGTTAGGGCCAAGCCAGATGCTGTCAGGAACTCCCCCTAAGTATCTTTGAAAGTGCACTTTTGCTAAAGTAATGGGAATGAAGGAGTAGAGAGAAGAACATACAGGGGAGCACTGGTGGGGTGAAGGCGTCCTTGGCACGCATACGTACTCCTGCTGCTTTTCTTGAGAATGTTTCCACCCTTGCTGAGCCATTCCCAGTTTGGGAGCGCTACCTGGGGGAATGTGTTTTCTCTTACTTGTTCCTGATCATTTGGAAAGGGAAACTGGTGATTTTACTGGAGAATCTTGCTCCCCCACCCTGCATCTGATAAATTAGAAGTGCAGAGTTTATTTACTAAGAATCACCCTTTCCCACACAAGCCTTTTTACATAAAGGGGATAGGGTTTCTATCCTTCCTTCCTTTCTCATTCTTTCCTCCCTCTCCTCCTCCATATCTAAATAGCTTGGTGGAGATCAGCAGTCTTCTGAATCCACATATTCATAAATCTCTCACATGGTTCCCATGCAAAGCCAGGACTTGCTGGCTTTCTGCATATAGTGTGAAAATCCCAGTACCTGGAACTTAACCTCTGGCACAGAAGCCAGAGAATGTTAACTGATCTGCTCGACACGCCACAGTTGGAGAAAATCTCCGGTTTCATGTGCTAACAAGCATCTGTGGCCCCTTGCGTCTGCGGTGTGTGAACCTGACCTGCACAACCCAGTAGAAAGGGGAATAGGGTGCTTCTCCTGAGCGAGACATAGCTGAAACCTCGCCTTTTTTGTGTAGGGCTTCTTGTGTTTGATGTAATTATCGGGCTGGTGGGGGAGGGGGGTTTAAAGCCAAACTTCACGCTCATATGTTTCTTAAAATGAAACTGATTTATGGTATGTATAGCCCATTTCAGTTAAATATAATGCTGCATAAAAATGGTCGTAGAGCATTTTACTAAGTTGGGTCTGTTGCAGGTGTCCAAGTCAGCCTCACCCAACCTGGTGCCCTTTGTGAATTTTGGGCTTCTGTTCCCATCATAGCTTCTCATGCAGGCTGGTGCGGATGGGAGTTGAAGTCCAAAATGTATGGAGGGTACCAAATGAGAGATGTTTGTTACAAGCTCTCAGATTAAGTGCTGGTTTTGCTGATTTTTGTGTAAAGTTTCCAACTAGGGTCACATCCTTGTCTTTCCCTGTTTAAACCTTTCTATGCGTTAAGTTTTCCTCTTGTCCCATCTGTCCCACTTCAGAGCCTGCCAGATTCTTGATTATTTCTTTGTGTATGACCAATTCCCAGATACAACTACCCATGTCTCAGACTGGCCTGTGATTCAGCAACCCCCAGGTAGCATATGACCGTGTTCCAAAATGTGGGAATCCCTGCCACTGTTTCAGAAGTGTTGATCATGGTTCATTCAGGTAAAGCTGGGCATTTTGCACTTCCTGTTCCTCTAGAATAAACAGGAAAAGGTTCTTGGGTTTGTTTGTCTTTTTAAAATCTGGCAGGCAGGTAGCACTTAACCTGATTTTTTTTGGCTTTCTGTCTGTGTACTTCCAAAGATTGTTGGAACCTAATTTTAGCTACTTGTATATGTTGGAATCTGTATGGGTGTGAGCACAGTGGCATCCATCCCCCATAGTCAAAAATGAGGTAAGGAAATGTCCCTGTGAAAGCCAGTCATTATCTTTTTATCTCTTTGCTTGGAAGGGATTGATTGGCAGCTGGGCAGAATTCTGGGTTCTGAGTGACCTCATTGCTGCTGTGGCATAGCAAAGGAATCGAGTTTCCTTGAGCTTGTATTGGCCTCTGGTAAGACTGCCAGTGCTCGTTACCGGTTCACTTTGGATTCAGATTTGACTGCTCATCAGGAGTCAACAGGAGAGGCCTGTCTCTTCTTGGGGTTGCATTCAGAGCTGTGTGTATTCCATGCAGAAATTGCCAGTGGAGAGGATCCAGCCATCTCAGGGATTTCTCAGCTTCCATCAATAATGTTGAAAAGGCTTGAAAATATCTAGGCAGTGCCTGATGAGAGGACAGGAACCGGAAGAACGACCTGGGTGCCATACTCCATGAACAGAAGGGGGAAAAACCAAGCAAACTGTGCAAATGATTTGCAAATCTATGCAAATGACACAAGTCACAGATCAATGTTGCCTGATGCAGATTTCTCCTTTATTTAGGACAAAATGTACATAGTCCTTGGAGAGGTTTTGGTTTAGAAAAACAGCAAGTGAAGGGAAACAAGATACGAAGTGATGCAGGGTGTGGAGAAGGTGGATTGAGGGAAATTTTTCCCTGTCTCTTATGAAACTAGAACCCAGTGTCATCCTGTGACGCTAATTGATGGGAAAGTCAGGTCAAATAAAAGGAAGGGCTTTTTCATATAGTGTGTAGTTGAACTATGTACTGATGCTACAAGATGTAATGATGGCCACCGATTTGGGCAGAGTTAATCTGCGGCAAAGATTCCAAAGGCGGCCTCTTCATGGCATGTCATAATTGCAGCAGCGACTGTGCAATAGGCCAGTTCCAGCTCTGTTCAGAGAAAATGAGCCTTCCTTCACTTGAACTGGACTACTGAGTTGTGCTGTGTGTGGTGCTTTCAAGGGTGGTTCAGAAATTGGTTCAGGATCCGGCCACCTGAGTGTTAATGGGAGTGAGGCAATTCAGTCGTATATTGTCTATTCTGTGCCAGCCACACTGGTTACCACTGTGTTGCCAAGCCCAATTTAAAGTACTGATTTTGATTTTCAAAACCAGGAATAGTTTGGGGCCAAGTCAGTTGAAGGACCACCTTCATCCTTATCAGCCTGATCATCAAGAAAGGTCCCAGATATCAACCCACCTGTGGGAGTTGGATGTGGATGACCATATAGGAGAAGCCTGTCTCTGTAGTGGCCCCACACCTTTGGAATAAGTTGCTGTCTGGAGTCTGCTGTGCTCCATCATTTTACCTTGACCTTCTCCTGATAGAATTACTGAAGAATAAGTTGTTTGTGCTGCTGCTTTTATCACTGGTTTTTCTTGCTGTTTTCTTGTGTTTTTGTTTCTATTATTTTTACTATCTCACGGGCTTTATTGTTGTAACCCTCTTTGGGAGGGCTTCTCCCTGAAAGTTAGCCAAGTAATATATTAAATTTTAAAAATTAAATAAAAGAACAAAGGAAATTGCTGATAGGATGATACCATAAACATTCAGAATGTTCTGCCTCCAGCAAGGTGCAATAGGTTTATCTCTTCATTGCAGCTGGTGTTGGGAAAAGCCCTGGAATTGTCCTGATAGCAAAACCACATAGCATGGATGTCAAACATCTTTTAGTCCGAAGGCTGAATTCCATTTTGGAGAGGCCTTGGGGACTTCATTACCATGGTGGGAGAGCCAAAAGCAAAAGCGGATGGGGTCAGAGTATCAATATCAACATATTTTAGCTGTGAGCTCTTCCTGCCTGTAGCCTCAGGAGTGGTTTTTCAGCCATTTAGAATGGGGAGAAACTTGTAAAAGCTGGAAAGCCATCAAATACTTTGAAGAAGAGGAGTGGGGTCAGGGAAGGAGATGTGACTTTCTGGAGATCCCCAGATGTTTTCCAGACTACAGACCTACTGTATGTGCTTGTGAACTTCCCTAGAGCATTCCTCACACTACAAAAGTGATAGCATTGGTGCATATCTAGCTTGAATAATACTGGATCAAAGTCCAGTACCACTGATCTTATTCACCTTTCTTGATTAGCATTAGGTCTCTTCTTGGCTACTGCCCAAGTGGATACAGTGAGCAGATGCAAGGCTTATATCTGCCTTTGAACTGTGTTTTAAATCTATGGAATACTGCAGAGCAATTGGCTGAAATCAGTCAGCATAGACTAATGAACTGTAAACCAGAAGCTAAAATGATACCACTGACCTTCTGTGGCCTATTCCTGGGATGATTCCATTAGTCAATAAAATGAGGATGATTGCCGCACAGGAAACTGGAGTGATTGTGGACAAGACTGAGAGTTGCAATATATGTATACAGGGATGTGTGAATCCATAAAACTCGCATTTGTCCAAGTTCTTGAAATTACATCTGGAAGCTTGTTCCAACTCAAGTCTATATCAGATTGCAAGCTGTGTGTGTATACGTGTGTTTTCCCTTTCTGCATGAAAATCTATGTGTATTTTCATTTGGTCCAAATGTGCACATCTTTGAAATGTATACATTCTCCTCCGGTTGATTAAAGTGTTTGTACCTAGAAGAATTTTGCAAACAGTAAAAATTGACTGCAATTTAACTTCTTTTGAGATGTAAACAAGGGGAGATTCTCTTGTCTAGTAGTTTGCTTTTCTTAGCTGGTCACAAAGGATTGTTTAGAACTTAGAACAGGGATAGGAAGCTTCTGCCCCTCCAGATCTTGTTGGACTACAGTCCCCATCACTCACCACTGGCTGTGCTGGCTAGGGCTAATGGGAGATACAATCAAACCACTTCTGGAAGGTCACACATTCACCTCATTTTAGGAGGTACAGCTCCCCCTCCCAGCAATCTGTGGGTAGCTTGTTCTTTTTGAAGAAACTTATTTTTAAGTAGGTCTGCAGGCCTAGAGTAGGTGAGAACAACCTTTTGGGCAATGAGGGTTCAACACAGGAGTCACTTTCCCTGTAGTGGTGGATTAACGGCCCTTCTCTGGGGCCAACCTTCCAGTTATGCCCCATGCTGCAGACCCTTCAGATACCTGAAGCAGTCCAGCAAGAAGCTTCTTGCTTCTCCCTGCCCAGTTCAAACCTTCCTAAGAGCTTCATTGCTGACTGTCCTTCTTTGGACATGCCGTGCCAACCTGACCTGCTTGTTGACTAATTCTGGTTGCCACCGCATAAAAATGGGCGAGCTTCTCAGTTACATAGAACTCCAGAGGACAGAATGACAACTTGAGAAACTTCCCTGAGCAAACCAAGCTGAATAGAAATGAAGTCATGAATAGAAATGAAGTCATTTTGGTTCTCTACTGACTATGTTAAACTTCTAAACTGCATTCTAGACACCCTTGAAATTCTTCTGTAAGAACTTCAGTAGCAGTGGACAAGTGTCCTTGAGGATTGTCCTCTGTTGTAAATTTTCCCCTACAGGAAAGTAGTGAGTGTGTTAGGGTGTAGTCCTAGTTTACATGAGGTAGTAAGGAAGCCCGGAGCCCCAGCTGAACTACTTGCACCTGAGAACATGTCCCAGAATCCTTAAGAGTGCAGATGACTTCCATAACTGATCTTAGATGTTCTTCAGAAAAGACCTGGTGCTGTGAAAGGTGTGTTCCTTGAACATAGAAGGTTCTAGAAGGCTTGTGGGAAAAGAAACATGTGCATATAGGGATGGTGTTGTGCTGGCAGCTTGCTCAGTTTCGGAGGCCATGAACTAATACTGTTCGCTCTTCGTGGTGTTGTGCATTTTTGCAGAAGGCGTTTTATCTCCCAGCGCTGCTCTCTAGAGTTTTTAGAAGACATAGTGGAATGTGGCAGTGTCCGAAGGTATTTGTTCAATAGCAGCATTAACCTCCTCTCGTTGCATGCTCTACAAGTCCTTCCCCCCTGCACCCTCGTCCACACCAAATACCTAAGGCCCTGCATGCGTGCTCGTTCTGACTTTTAATATTGGGATTTTTTCTGTTATCCATCACTTGATTGGTTGCTGCCCACATCTCTGACTTGCCTCTCCCCCTCCTTAAATTGTAGAACCAAGCACATATCTGGATCTCCAAGACACAAGGGCTTGAAGAAGATACACTTCATCAAGAACATGCGGCAGTATGATACCAGGAATAGCAGGTACCCCTTTTCTTAGCTGGCCAGTGGTCCTGTACTAGCAATGGTCTTCAGGTATCATCATGTCCACAAGTGACCAGGGTGGATTTGATTTAAATCGTGATTTAAATCACTAGTCAGTAGAACTAGATTTTAATCATAGTTTTTTATATAATTTGTAACATGCCTCCTTTACCTGTACATAGAGGAACTTTATTAAAATATTCCCAAACTGGGTATCTTTTACAGTCTGCTGCCATTATAGGTTTTCTCCTCTGGGGAAAAGATAAGGTGTTAAACCTCAGACTATACACGAAAAGATCCAAAGACTTGGGGAGTATTCTGCTCAAAAGGGTTCATTTTTATTTTTATTGCTTGCCCCTCCCTCCTCATACTTAGCTTCTTGTGCAGATCTATTCCACTCCCAACACTCTTCTTCTATTTGTTGATTTTTGTTGAAATTGGCACTTAAGAGGTAAAGGGTTGATTCTGTGTACATAGATTTGCAAAGGAACAATGGTATTAAGGTCTTTTTCTCATAACATTTGTGCTGTGAAGAAGAGGCATGTGATCTTTGCAGATGCAAATTCGCAGTTCTGAGAACTGTAAAACCAAGCATCTGTGAATAATATCTTTTAGACAGAAAAAAATGCCCAATAATCTTACAGAAACCTGTGGGAAAGCATGACATTGTGAATGGATTAATGGAATTAATTAGCCAGCCAATTTATACATTGCATGAAAACTTTTTATTTTCCCAATGTTTTAAGATCTGATTGTTTTAATGGGGGTTTTATTGTTAGTCGAATTTGTAGGACGCTGTGTTTCATTTTACATTTTGTATTGTTAAACTGTCCCAAGACTTCGGTAAGGGATGGTCGTTGTTGTTGTTGTTGTTAGTTGTGAAGTCACGTCCAACCCATCACGACCCCATGGACAACATTCCTCCAGGATGGGACGGTCTAGAAAAGGGACGGTCTAGACGGTGAAATAAAATGCTGACCCACTCTGCATTTTATTTCCGAGTAAGCATATAGGGCCCAGCATATGGGGAATATGCTGACCCACTCTGATCCACCACTGTGCATAGTTGTGGGAGGATTTAACCTTCCCCGCTGCCCTTGTTTTCCAAAAAGCCTGACCGGCTCACATGCAGGGGCTAGAAGAGAGAGAGAGAGAGAATGCGCATCTGTTGATGCTCTTTGTCCTTTTTAAAGCTGCTGTTCAGTGGGTGATGTGCAAATTTTAGAAAGCAAACAACCGGGGGAGGGAAATTTAAACCTTTCCTGCCTGCATATGGTGGTTCTAATCTGAATCACTTACTTGTGAGTTTAAAATAAAAGCTGCATGCTCCATATTTAACATTTTGTGACTCAAATTTTTAAGAAATACATATTAGGGAGACTGAATGTAAACACAAAATACTATTGATGATTCATAACATTCTTTGTGTATCTCCTTTCAGGATAGTATTAATTTGTGCTAAACGAACTTTGTGTGTGGCTTTTTCTGTCCTGCCCTACGGGGAGAGCCTGCGGATTAGGTGAGTAGTTCCTACTTTGGTTGGCCTGATAAATCTGTTTAAAACATGTTCCAGTGGTCACATTTGTGCCTTTCTGAGGACAGCAAATTGCTCAACAAAACCTGGTAGCTTAAGCACAGCTTGCCATTTTCTTAACTTGAAATTAAGTTGGAGATATTCAGCCCCTGTCTCCTCTGCCTTTGACCTGGCCCCTTTTTCTTTGGCACCTTTGCCTCTTTTGACACTAAATACAGTCCGTTGTATGTGTAGACAGAAAAAAAGTCCTACAATTCCCAGCATTCCCCAGCCAGCCATCCTAACCATGCTTAGGATTCGGCCTTAAGAGCTTTAAGGTAATATAATACAGGTATTTTTGGCCATACCCACTGCCTGAATACATCCTCTGAAAGTTTTTCCAAAATTAAAGTGAACCATTGGACTAAAAGAAGTTGAACACCCTCAGTTTTAGTGGAACACAAACAGAGCTTTTCAAGAAACAAATACCCTCTCTGGAGATTGAACTGCAGAAATCATTTACATACAAAAAATCTTTAAAGTGCTTAATTTTGGGAAATGGCTGTTCACTGTCCACCCTCTCCATTCCATTCATTGGTGATTTAGAAGGAAAAGTCAAAATGTTGAAAGGGTATAACTGAGTTTGATGGTTAAGCTAGAGAGTATGTTACCTTTTCTACTGAAAATTATGCTGCTAGGCTTTTTGGCTGCAATCACATTAACCTGGGAATAAGTTCTTTTGGGAATCAGACATTTTAAAACCATAATGTCAGTCCTTAGGCCTGTTGATACTTGTGCTAGAACAGGGGTTTGTATTTGTCATCAGCTTGATCACAAATGATTGCATGTACTTTTCTAAATAGAAAGGCAGTTCATGCATGTTAAGAACAAAGCAAATTCTGCTTAAAGTCAGAATGCTGTTAATGCAGGGGGTGGTGGCTGGGGAGCATTAGAAAGTCACTTAGGTTACAGCACACATGAAGAAGAGTAATTTGGAAAGCATTATGAAAAAGCTCTTTTGTTGTTAGTTGCGAAGTTGTGTCCGACCCATCGCGACCCCATGGACAACATTCCTCCAGGCCTTCCTGTCCTCCACCATC